>NC_090172.1:65863140-67063140 GCF_024679245.1 Pseudorasbora parva | reverse complement strand
GAATGAATCAAAGACAGCAGCAGAATATTAGTGTGTGACTGTCCCTTTAAGAGCTGCATCTGTTACGCAACTTTCTCAACTCAGTGTTCACTCAACCGACTGTGTTTATGTCTATACTCGTCGAGATGGTAACTTTGTACACACATTTGTGTGTATTTTACCATTTCAGCGCACTTCAGTACTCCTGAGTGTTGCGTTAGGATGGATCTTGTCTTATCTGTGTTTTTGTGTTGAAGCAAGACAGCTCAGACAGACTTCAACAAGCACTTTTTATTCCTTTCCCCCGCTCCCCACCCGGGGGCAGTATTATCCAAATAGGATGCAATATTACAGTGTCGTTTCATTTAATGTTTTCCAAATAAATTCACACAAAATAACGATTTTGCAAACATATTTGCATTCCCCAAAAAATACCTGTGTGTTCTCTGACTAACAAATTACCCAGTATTTTTGTTTGTTTGTTTGATTGTTTTGAGGTAATTGAAAGAAAATTACTGATAGAAGAGATAGAGTTATAGATTGTACTATCTTCTGAAAAATATCATGTGATATTATATTGCTACAATGCTTTTTTATTTTTTTTTATTCCAATACCAATGTCAATATTCAACATATTAAAACAAAACTATGGTGACACTCAAGAAATAATAATAAATATAGATAAATTCTGAACATTACAAAATAAAATACCAACAAGAATCAAGAAACTCCACAGCATCATCTATTAATGCCGCAGTGCATGCTGGTTAACTTCATAGTTCATATGCACTGCAGAAATACAGAGACTTCCTACTGTGAAAGTCATGCAAGTATTAACATGGAATATATTGTAATCTCACACTAAAATTGTAAACGGTGTATGTGTAACATTATAAAACATGGATCAAACGAACTGATATATAATTCAACGGTTGTAAAATCCCATTTTCCCATTCGTTGCCTTCATTTCAAAATAAAAGCACGATATAAAAAATAGCAGCAGGTCAGATTCACACAGCCGTAAACACACTCCCGCCTCACAGACCAATCAAATGTCTCGGTGGAATTACGACAGTGATATCTGGGGAAGTTACACATTTTGATATTGACAGTCACTAAAAAAAACAATCCAAACCAAAGTCTCGGCTTACTATAATAAGTTTTATGCTTCTGCTCCAGACAGTTGTTGAGCGATCTGTGTTAATACACTCACTAATATCTGAATGTTCATTAGTTCTGCTGAGATTGAGCAAAGAACGTGCAGATAGGCTACTGCGATCACAACACGCCACGCTAAAGTATGGCAAATAAACACATTGCTTCCAAATTCATTATTAAAATTGCATCGTTTGAAAGCTGTAACTCTTTTGTTAAGGTGCCTATTTATAACACGAAATAGTAAAAATAACAATAATAAGTTGTTTATATATGAGTACTTTTTTTGCCATTGTGTCTGCTTTCGGTTTCGCTTCAGCCAGGGTGATTTTATTTAGATGCGTCACAGTCTACTCGCACATTCAAATAGGCTACAAGTTACTGCACAGTGTACATCAGTGCTATACTATTAGTGCTATATTGAATATACATATTCAACTATACTGACCTTGTTTCAGTCTTTCTCGAAGTTCTTGAGTGTTTTGTGCCCTAATGAACTGGAGATGCTCGACGTCCACGCGATGAGAGGGTGAATATCCACTAACACACACAGAACCAGTCCATCCAGTTTAGTTTTAGCCCATTACACAAATAAAAGATAAACAAACTGTGAATCGTTTAAACGTAGCTAAAAGTTAAGAGAAACAACAGCAACTAATGTTCTTCTCTTCCTCTTCCCCCCTCTCTCTCTCGGTCTTCACTCCACCTTGAAACAGGATGAGGTTAACCTACAGTCAGAAAGAGCTTTATTGTCACGTCTGCTTGCACACAAAGGGACTTTTTCTTGGTGCTGAAGCTTTCAGTGCACATATACAGGGCCGTACCCAGGATTTTCTAAATACCGAGGTCCAAATATGAATTTTGGAGGGTTTGAAAAAAACAAAAACATCTCCCTCCTTTACATCTGCATTTTAAGACATAAGAAAATCAAAGAATCAGCTAACTGTAGCTTTAAAACCATGTCAGTGTGCAGTATAGATAATTTTAAGAAGACAACAGATTTTTATAAATGAGAATCTGGTTAAATGTTGCAAAAAAATTAGACTCAGAAAATCAGTTTTGTTGTTAAATTGAGCCAAAGACGACATATGTGTGACTCCGTCTTTGAAAACCTAGCTAAAGTTAATTTGTGTGATTTACATTATGTAAAGAACATTATTTGAACATATAACCTTGATATATTTAATGTTGAATGAGTAAGATCATGTCAAAGATAGAAATCAATGTGAAAATATAACCAATGACTGAAATCTAAATGTGATGCTCCTAATCTCAATATTAGATGATGAGACTTTAGCCTGGATTTCACAGACAAGAATCACATTATGTGTAGCCATTAGGAATATATTGTAGGCTAATGCTTTTTCTGTTCTGAGCACAGTGGGCTACCTGCTCTTTCTGTCTCATCGCCATCATCTTCTCTCTTTCTTTTTCCCCAGTCTCCTTCTCTTGCCCTGTATCTTTTCTCTTTTCAAAGCTGAGCTTTGTTTGAAGCAGTCTTTTCATTTCCGTCTGTATCGGTAAAAACAAAGTTGTAAATGTAAATTTACTGAAGGCTTCCAAGAAAACCAGGTAAAGAAAACGTTACATTAAAGAAACATTAGTTTGCATCCCTGATTATTAAGCGCTCTCGCAGTGTTGTGATGTCAAACATCAGTCGTTGTTCGAAGCGCCGGTTGGTGGTTGTGGCATTTGTCCCGCCTCTCCTCCACTGTGATTGGACATTGATGTTCACCCAAAGTTGAACTGTGTGCGCCAACGAGTAAAAATGGACAAAACCTGCCAGCTGATGTCGCTATTGAAAAGTGCGGCGCATCCATTGGAAACAATTGAAAACATACGCCGGGCGAGGCGAGAACACCTGTTTGTACACGCCGCCTTAATAGGCTATTATTTTGCAACTCCTATTATGTACACCTCGGACCTCAATAGTGGGTACGGCCCTGCACTTATACAATACATATACAACAAGAATAAAAATTCTAAGAATAAAATATAAAAAAGTATATATTTTTATTTTTATTGCATATTTTCAATATTTATAAAATATTGCACTAAACAGTGGGAGTATTGTAGCCTGGATGCCAGCTGAACTCAGCCCCGCCCACAACATTTTTAGGTCGGGCAATTCGGTCTGGCCTCGCTCCATAGAGGAGTGATTATCTCCGAACAGAAACCGTTCGGACCAATGAGATCATCAGGGCGGGCTTTAGACGATGACGGACAGATGATCAACAGTAACGTAATCATCACGTCATCAAAGGGGCTTGGGTTATATTTGTTCAAATCCTAAACGGAGAGCTTGTTTGTATTTGCATTCACCTTCACTATTTCTTTCTGAAATGATGATCATGTTGGGTAAGTACTCTGTGTATCTCGTCCTTCGGATGAGACGTTAAACCGAGGTCCTGACTCTGTGGTCGTTAAAAAATCCCAGGATGTCCTTTGATAAAGAGTAGGGGTGTAACCCCGGCATCCTGGCCAAATTTGCCCATTGGCCTCTATCCATCATTGACTCCTAATAATCCCCATAAACTGATTGGCTTCATCACTCGGTCTCCTCTCCACCAATCAGCTGGTGTGTGGTGAGCGTTCTGGCGCAATATGGCTGCCGTCGCATCATCAGGTGGTGCTGCACATTGGTGGTGGCTGAAGAGATTCCCCCCTTCTCTGTAAAGCGCTTTGAGTGTGGATTGTACAGTATAAAAAACATTACATCTATGGAGAGTCCCCACAAAGATAGTCAACCAGACGTGTGAGTGTGTGTGTGTGTGTGTGTGTGTGTGTGTGTGTGTGTGTGTGTGTGTGTGTGTGTGTGTGTGTGTGTGTATGATGTTTGATCTTATGTGATTTTTAGATCTCATATTAAAGATTGTGTTGTATTTCATTTATATGGTGTTTATGAATACATTGTGTGACACTAAAACCGTTGTCTGTTACCTGACTCTATCTGTTCAGACTATTTCTGAGTGATGTAGTCGGATTTAAAGCTGCACTACAGGCAGGGCCGGCTCTAGCTGTTTGGTTGCCCTAGGCGAGATGGAGTTTTGCGCCCCCCGCCCCACTCACTTTTATCGTCTCTAATTCAGCACGTCTGTTTTCCTAGGCCTACCCCTAACCGAGAAGCACTTATTATTATTAAAAAATTCGACGCTTTATTTCCACTTTTCAAACATTTTCTCACTTTTTATTAAAACTATATGCCTTTCCACTTTGATATGTGATGGGAAAAGGGAATAGAGCGAGTGTGGCAAAAGGCAGAATCGAACCACTGATCGATCTGCATCAAATCTTGATGCCGTGCGTCTTACCACTACACTACAGCCACTGTAAAGAACTAGGTGAACACAGCATGTTTGTGTTTAATGTAAATAATATGGCATCTTTCATTAAGCTGCTCCAGTAAAAAAAAAAAAAAAAAACCGAGAGCCCATATTTATTTCCTTCCGACGCTCACGTAGTTTGTACTTTTCATAAATAACATGCATACGTTATCCATATTCATAACGAACTGGACTTTTGATATTTAAATGCCATCCATCTAGGTTATTGTAGATTATTGTCAGTGAAGTTATGTTTGCAATATACGTATAGTAATTATGTAGAAAACTACCAAGTGATAGCTTAGTGACAATATTAATAATATTTATAAAATAAATATTAGTTGATAAGATTGATACTAAGTAATTTGATTTTGTTTGACAACTTATTGGCTGAGATAAGAAGACTAACCTCTATACTGGGCTTTCTTTCAATTTTCTTCCTTTCTTTTTTTCTCTTTTTCCGTCCCTGTGCATCCGCGGGGTTTAGACGCCTCATTTTTGATGAACGCGCAAGATGAGCACTTGCCTGACCTAACGCCTGAACTAATAATCAATAATCACCATCAATTCAATCTAATAATCAGGTTGATAAGTAACTAAACGTGTGGCTGAGGGGGCGCCCTATGATGATCATGTTTAATGAACATTATGTTGTATTTCGCTTGTTCCGATTCTATGCTTAATGGGTAGTAATGCGCGGCACTAGAGCGCGCTCGCGCCCCTAACACAATTGTCGCCCTAGGCGACCGCCTAGCTCGCCTATAGCAAACGCCGGCCCTGACTACAGGTCCTTCTTAAAAAAATAGCATATTGTGATAAAGTTCATTATTTTCCATAATGTAATGATAAAAATTAAACTTTCATATATTTTAGATTCATTGCACACCAACTGAAATATTTCAGGTCTTTTATTGTTTTAATACTGATGATTTTGGCATACAGCTCATGAAAACCCAAAATTGCTGTCTTAAAAAATTATCATATTTCATCCTACCAATAAAAGAAACATGTTTTTAATACAAAAAAATCTAAAAAAATTAGCATATCATGAAGCGGTTCTCTAAACGAGCTATTAACCTAATCATCTGAATCAACTAATTAACTCTAAACACCTGCAAAAGATTCCTGAGGCTTTTAAAAACTCCCAGCCTGGTTCATTACTCAAAACCGCAATCATGGGTAAGACTGCCGACCTGACTGCTGTCCAGAAGGCCATCATTGACACCCTCAAGCGAGAGGGTAAGACACAGAAAGACATTTCTGAACGAATAGGCTGTTCCCAGAGTGCTGTATCAAGGCACCTCAGTGGGAAGTCTGTGGGAAGGAAAAAGTGTGGCAAAAAACGCACGACCTGGCACCTGCTCACAGTGCCAAAACCACTGGTAAATGGTTTACTGACCATGTTATTACTGTGCTCAATTGGTCTGCCAACTCTCCTGACCTGAACCCCATAGAGAATCTGTGGGATATTGTGAAGAGAAAGTTGAGAGACACAAGACCCAACACTCTGGATGAGCTTAAGGCCGCTATCGAAGCATCCTGGGCCTCCAGAACACCTCAGCAGTGCCACAGGCTGATCGCCTACATGCCACGCCGCACTGAAGCAGTCATTTCTGCTAAAGGATTCCCCACCAAGTATTAAGTGCAGAACTGAACATCATTATTTGAAGGTTGACTTTTTTAGTATTAAAAACACGTTTCTTTTATTGGTCGGATGAAATATGCTAATTTTTTGAGACAGGAATTTTGGGTTTTCATGAGCTGTATGCCAAAATCATCAGTATTAAAACAAAGACCTGAAATATTTCAGTTGGAGTACAATGAATCTAAAATATATGAAAGTTTAATTTTTATCATTACATTATGGAAAATAATGAACTTTATGGTAAATGGTAAATGGACTGCATTCATATAGCGCTTTTAACAGACCCTATGGCCATCCAAAGCGCTTTACATCTTGCCTCACATTCACCCATTCATACACTGACGGCGATGTCAGCCATGTAAGGCCCATCCAGCTCGTCGGGAGCAGCTGGGGTTAGGTGTCTTGCTCATGGACACCTCAACACTTGGTCAGGTGGAACCGGGGATTGAACCACCAACCTTCTGGTTTGTAGACAACCTACATGAACCACTGAGCCACTGCCACCCCATTATTTATCACAATATGCAAAAAAAATTTAAAGGACCTGTATGTAATTTTTACCGTCCGCTAGAGGGCGCCTATTCAAAACAAAAGGCGTAGTTTGATGATGCCAAGTTTAAGCACAGCATCTTGGGACATGTGGTCTTCACATTACAGCTGGTGGGAAAGAATCGGGATAGAAGTCAGGCAGAAATTATGTGAAGCAGAGCAGGACGAGTGTTGAGGAGCTGAGCGAGGCTGCTGGAGCGATTGTTACACACACACACGGCTCGCGAGCAGCGGGACTTTTATTATGACGGGACACAGACAGTTTCGGGCACCATTTCTGCTTTTCTGGTCATGAGTATGAGGTAACGCAGCTCTGTTTATCATATTAGATACATTTAAGTGTGATTAAAATGATCAGTTTCAGTTTATTTATTTATAGAGCACATTTAAAAACAGTCGCCAGACTGACCAAAGTGCTGTACAAGTATAAGCTACATCAGCATCTCACAGTCTACAAGCATAAATTAAAATTAAAATAAATAAAATCAACATTGGCAGCATACAGGGCGGGGACATTAGCACATATTAAAAGCAAAGGAAAACAAATGGGTTTTCAGCAGCGATTTAAAAACTGACAAAGAGGAAGCTGCTCTAATTTGTGTCTGCAAACTGTTCCACAATCTAGGCCCCACCACGGAAAAAGCTCTGACGCCTCGACGTGTAAGCCTAGCACAAGGAACCGTGAGTAAATGATGTTATGACTTCACGCTGTGCGTTCAATCAGCAGCTGCTGTGACACAAAACTGGAAACTGGGGATAACACAGATATGACGCCATTGAAAGGCGACTCCCTCAGACGTCCCGGGTCATTGGTTAAAATAGCAACTTTCTCACAATTTACAAATAGTTGGAAACATTTGGGATATTGTAAGAGCTCAACTGAACAAAATATATAACACTGGCCTAGTGGTTTTTACTGCAAAAATACTACATAGTGCACATTTAATCTAAAATTTCGGCCACACACACACACACACACACACACACACACACACACACACACACACACACACACACACACACACACACACACACCTATTTATATATAAAGCAGTGTGAACAAGTGTCACAGCAGCTGCTGAGCGAACACACACAATAATGTCATAACATAATTTTAAACACTTAAATGTGTCTAATATGATAAACAGAGCTGCGTTTTATATATATATATATATATATATATATATATATATATATATATATATATATATATATATCTCACAGGAAACTGTGATATACGTTATTTTCCAGGATTATTTCATGAATAGAAAATGCAAAAGAATACCATTTATATGAAATGGAAATATGTTGTAACATTATAAATGCATTTAATGTCACTTTTGATGTCTTTCAAAAGAGGTAGTTTAAGTATTAATTGAAATAAAATCTTCAATTTCACCATTATCGGTGATATTTCCCAAAAATCACTTACTGTATCCCATGCCTTGAATGAAGTACTTGAACGCTTCTGTCAGTTTGCTGGGCTGTAGAGACACACACATTTCATTCACACACAGTTTTCACCAGTAGAAATGAATTGTGTTAATAAATCATTTTGAATTGATGTGACATACCTGAGTGAGCTGTGGCATCCCACCAGCGTCAGCCATCTGGAGAAAGAACAAGTCGTGAACAACACGTATGATACACTTTTTATCATTGATAAAAGAACAAAATCATGCATAAAACACTGGAGACGTCCAAACCTTGAGGAATGAGGTGGTGGTTGGATCTAGTTTGCTGTTGCACTCCACCTAGTGGACAGAAACAGACGTGCAGTGAGATGAATCGGGGGATTTGTGGAGGAACGGTGTGTATTTGAATAAAGACTTACAGCAGCTTCCTCATACGGAGCTTGATCACCGACCACCAGCATCACAGGACACCTGAAACACACAGACACGTCAAAAGAGGAACAAACATAAGAGAGTGATGCATTCTGGGTTTGCTTTCATCATTCTTACTTGAAAGTGTTGTTCCTTTCGATGCTCAGATCTCTGCGACTGTGAGACAAAGAGAAAAAAACATGATTATAAAGGTGCATTTTTTGCACCACATAAGTAACTTTAATGCAAAATTAAACATGCAAGAACACAGCACTGATTTAGATATTCCAGCTGTTATTAATCGTCTGCTTTAATAGCTCAGATCAATCAAATATTTTTTTTTTTTATCATTCGGGGTGTGTTCATATATAAACTTCTGTGGCCTTCAGATGAGCTGAGCAGCTCATAAAAGCCTTGTTCTCTGAGTGACCAATCACGCTTCAGTCTGACAATCCCATGGACGAGTCTAGGTTTGGCGTTTGCCAGGAGAACGGGACTTGCCTGACTGCATTGTGTCAAGTTTGGTGAAAGGAGATTATAGTGTGGAGTTGTTTTTCAGGGGTTGGGCTTGGCCCCTTAGTTCCAATGAAAATAAAGCTTCAGCAGACCAAGACATTTTGGACAATTTCATGCTCCAAACAGTTTGGGGACGGCCTCTTCCTGTCCCAGCATGACTGCGCTCCAGTGCTCAAAGCGTCGCTCCATAAAGACATGGATGAGGAGTTTGGTGTGGAGGAACTTGACTGGCCTGCACAGAGTCCTGAGCTCAACCCGATAGAACAGCTTTGGGATGAATTAGAGCGGAGACTGAGAGCCAGGCCTTCTCGTCCAACATCAGTGCCTGACCTCACAAATGAGCTTCTAGAAGAATGAGCAAAAATCCCCATAAACACACTCCTAAACCTTGAGGAAAGCCTTCCCAGAAGAGCTGGAGCTGTTAGAGCTGCAAAGGGTGAGCCGACTCCAGATTAAACCCTGCGGTTTTAACAATGGGATGGCACTAAAGTTCATGTGCATGTTAAGGCAGGTGTCCCCAAACCTTTGGCAATATAATGTACCTGTCTACTTTATATTTCATTGTATTTTTTATTAATAGCAACATATATCAACACTACAGATAATAAACATCTGGAACATCTGCTTCCCTGTTCTGATGCAGTGGAGAGATGTGTAACTGATTTTTGGTTGATTATATTTGTGTTTTAAAGTGAACATTAAGATACGTCTGGTCCTTTGGGATTGAATAATTCAATTCATCTGCACAGTTAGAGCAGGAGATTTTACCCCAGGTAGCTCTTCCAGAAGAGTTCGATGTTGATGGCGTTCGGCGCTTTAGCGAGTCTCTCTCTGTGAGATTGAACCAGGTCTGTGTTTGCAGACAGCTCTTCCTGAAAACACACACACACACACACACACACACACACACACACACACACACACACACACACACACACACACACACACACCTTTATAATGGACGGCATTAGATAAAGAGGGCTCATCACTATATAAAATAAACATGATGCAATTTACCATAATGTGAATATTTCTTTATAGCAGGCAAATATATGTGCGGTGTCTGCTAAACATTTGCGCTGTCATGTGGAAATATTTTGAATATGGATTTATATGTATGTAATAACTGTTTCAGACTCATGGCATCATGCAGTGTGGCAGATAATATCATGCGTCTTGACATGGCTATGGCTGCCAAACAAAACTAACCTTTCGGAACAGAATATTAGTGCCATGAACAAAGAAAGCATTTTTGTAACATTTAAAACTTCTTATTTAGTCTTGACAAAGCTGTTAAAGACTTTGCAAACCAATAACTCCGGTCCAGGTCTGTGCCGTGTTTCGTTAGAAATGCCACATGATGAAATGTAACTTTTGGTTTGTGTTGGTACACATCAATAATTCATCAGGTCTTAAAGTGACAGCAGCCTACAATTCCTGCTACCGAATTATGAGATGATATTCAAAATATCTATAAGGCAAACGCAGTGGTGGGCTGTCAAAATCATTATATATATATATACAGTTACGATTATATTTCCAGAAAGAATGTATTTATTTTTGGTGTATTTTCCATATGTCATCATCTAAACGCATCACAGCCCTGAGGACCAGCACTAGAAGAATAGCTTGCCTTCCATTGAAGCTGCTATTTTCCATTGGACCATAGCTTTGACTGACGTGGGTCATTAGCCAATCAAAATTTGATGTGTAGTGATAGAACGGCCCAGAGGCCCAGCGATGTGTCGGTGTGCTACCTCCTGCTGATGTCATCAGCCGTCTGAACTTTTCGCGGGTTGTGAGAATTCTGTGTGAAATAAACTATGGCCGCCGCGGATGACGGGCTGCGTGCGAATGATCGATCCTGATGTCAAGCCGGTAATGTTAGCTAACAAGCAGTGTTTTTTTCTGTTTCTTTGGATGTTCTGTTGGTCCGTATTTTAGTTTGTTTAAGAGTATTTGTGCCAGCTGATTTTGATTCTTTTCACCATTTGCCTAAACGGCGACACGTGAGTGCAGTATCATCAATAAATAGTCAAATTGCCTTTTTGTCTCGCGTGTACTTTTTGCTTGCCCCCTTCCCAACGAACACTATGAAAGCAAAGTTCGTAGTTGTATTGCGTACAGTGCATTATTGTATTTTGCGTGTGTGTGTGTGTGTGTGTGTGTGTGTGTGTGTGTGTGTGTGTGCATTATGACACACAGGAGAGGGTGAAATATGAGGACATTGGCCATGTCACTTTTCAAAATGCTTATAAATCATACAGGATGAGTTTTTTTTAGAAAGTAAAAATGCAGAATGTTTCCTGTGATGGGCAGATTTAGGGGCAGGGGCAGTGTAGGGGGATAGACAATACGGTTTGTAAGGTATGAAAACCATTGCACCTATGGAATGTCCCCATGTGTCACAAAAACAAACGTGTGCGTGTGGGTGTGTGTGTGTGTGTGTGTGTGTGTGTGTGTGTGTGTGTGTGTGTTGTTATGGCATGGGGCGTGTTGATCGTTAATGAAGGCCCGGACTGAAACCCCATGGTACGCTACTGGGCAAACGTTCCCTATGGTATCAATGTCAAAATTATGGCCAGTGGAAATGCTGAGTGGCTAGTAACTCAGAGAAGAACATTAACAAGCCCTGAAAACATTCATCTAAAACAGCGAGAAACACACATTCAATCTAATCTAATGGCCTCGTTGTAGAGGCATACACACACACACACACACACACACACCTGACTGAAGAGGTGACTCAGGATTTGGTCTAAGAGGGAAGATGTCAGATTGGAGAGCTGCAGAAGAAACACAAACCGCTCAAGTCATTTTCAGGAACACACTGTCTGTAATTATTAATGAGCGTCATCATATACAGCGGACAGACCTTCTGAGCGGCCCAGTCCATCCAGCCTCGAGCGTTTGTGTCCACGTTGACCAGAACGAGTCCTTCCACGGCTTCAGGGTTTGACAACTGCGTGCGAGAGAGATCAGAGCGGAAGTAAAGAAGAGCTCAGTGAATATAAAGATGTTTCAAACCCTAGTGAACTTCAACACAGACAGAATTCAAAGGCATCCGTCTGTTCAAATCACAGGCAAAAATATCCTGACTTCATTTCTGGACAAAATATAAAGCATCTCTGCATGTTTCCCTAGCAAATAAGGCAATACTACTGCAACAAATGCTCTTCTTACTTAGTATTTGTGTCTTGTTTCTAGTCAAAATATCTAAATATTCTTATATTGAGAAACATTTACTAGACAAGTAAAAGTTATTGTCTTATTTATTTTTTTGGAGGGGGGGGACCTCAAAATTAAGAGAGGTTTTGATTATTTTGCCTGTTTTAAACAAAAACTCTTAATTTTGAGGGGTTTTTTTCCCCCCAAAATAAGACAATTACTTTCGCTTGTCTAGTAAACACTTCTTGTTTTAAGAATTTGTGATGTTTGGACTAGAAACAAGACAAAAATACTAAGTAATAAAAGCATTTTTTTTGCCATTGGTTTATGTTTTTAGTTTGTAATTTAAACAGTCTGATAGTGAAGTAATGTGTAATGTTTGACCAGCAGAGGGCTTCTCTCAGTCTTTCAGCTTCTGCTTGTGTTATACATGTGAAAAAAAAAACTAAATTTGAACTAAACTTAAAGATGGACTCAAAACATGTACTAGAACAAAACATTCACTAAAGGGTGAAACTGAAGTCCAAAAAAAGTGCTGAAATTATTTTACTAAGTAATCATTATTGACGTAAAATCAATAAAAAGGGAAAAAATACAATATTAAAAAAATATTGATAAAAAATAGATACATTTTATTAAAATACTTACTATTTCATCCCATATTTATGTATGTATGATGTATAATATCCATGGTATATATTCACATATCAGGCATAACATTATGACCTGATAACATTAAATATAATTTATAATATTGTGTTGGTCCCCTCCACTAGACCCCTGAAGGTGTGCTGTGGTATCTGGCACCAAGATGTTAGCAGCAGATCATTTAAGTCCTTTAAGTTGTGAGGTGGGCCTCCATGGATCGGACTTGTTTCTCCAGCACATCCCACAGATGCTCGATTGGATAGAGTTCTGGGGAATTTGGAGGCCAAGTCAACGCCTCAAACTCGTTGTGCTCCTCAAACCATTCCTGAAGCATTTGTGCTTTGTGTCAGGAGCATTATCCTGTTGGAAGAGACACAGCCACCAGAATACCATTTCCATGATAGGCTGATCATGGTCTCAACAATGCTTAGGTAGGTGGAGCGTGTCAAAGTAACATCCACATGGATGGAAGACCCAATGTGTATTCTGACACCTATCCCTCAGAACCAGCATTAACTTCTGGAGCAGTTTATGAGCTCCAGTAGCTCGTCTGTTTGATCGGACCACACGGGCCAGCCTTCGCTCCCCACGTGCATCAATGAGCCTTGGCCGCCCATGACCCTGTGGCCGGTTCTCCACTGTTCCTTCCTTGGAGCACTTTTGATAGATACTGACCACTGCAGACCGGGAACAGCCCACAAGAGCTGCAGTTTTGGAGATGCTCTGACCCAGTCGTCTAGCCATCACAATTTGGCGCTTGTGAAACTCGCTCAAATCCTTACGCTTGCCCATTTTTCCTGCTTCTAACACATCAACTTTGAGGACAAAATGTTCACTTGCTGCCCAATATATCCCATCCACTAACAGGAGCTGTGATGAAGAGATCATCAGTGTTATTTACTGGTCATAATGTTATGCCTGATCTGTGTATACTGTACCATGAATCTGAATAATTAGCATATTCATAAGTCACGGTATTTGCAAGGTTCTCCAAGAAACCATGGTATTATTTTATTAGCTTTTTGATATTCAATAATCTGTTTATTATTTATTAATAAACTTTACTTAACGTTACTTCATCCAGTTGCCACGCCACCACCAGGTGGGGGAAAGGGGTTAATGAGTCACAGTCAGGTGTGTATATATATATATGCAATATGGCCGGGCCGGGCCCTGGCACCGAGGCGAGTCGTTCCGGTCCGGCTCTGCCTCAAAGCTCTGCCTTGAGGCTCTCTCAATGGCACACAAACAGAGGCCTCTGAATGTTTTCGAGCGGGGGAGGGGCGGTTCCACGAGAAGGCCCTAGAGCTTCGCCCTTTTAGGGACCTGCGCCGGGGGCCCCTGGGGAGTCTTGACGCGAAATCTCGAGGCGCCCCGCCCCTCCCTCCCCGAATGGGAGCGAGGATTGTGGCCAGAGGGGAAACGGCGCCCCCTGGCCGGTCGCCCCTTCTGAAGCAGTTTCGTCGCCGATATTCACGACCTCCATTAAATAACAGGGGGGCTGGATTTTGCAGCAAAGTCCCCGGGGACCCGGATTTTGCACGCCGACTCACGGGGCCACCCCGAGCGACACCCCGAAACGGCCTGGCACTGAGGCGAGTCGTTCCGAGCCACCCTGCCGAGGCTCTGCCTCAAGGCTTCACGACCTCCATTAAATAACAGGGGGGCCGGATTTCCCCCGGATTTTGCACGCCGACTCACGGGGCCACCCCGAGCGACACCCCGAAACAGCCTGGCCCTGGCACCGAGGCGAGTCGTTCCGAGCCACCCTGCCGAGGCTCTGCCTCAAGGCTCTGCCTCAAGGCTCTGCCTCAAGGCTCTTTCAAAGGCATGCAAAGAGAGGCCCCTGAATGATTTCAAGCGGGGGAGGGGCGGTCCCACGGGAAGGCCCTAGAGCTTCGCGCTTCCGTCCCCGAACGGGGGCCATCCCCATTTACGGCCATACCGGCCCAGAGGGATGGCGGCCTCTTTTTTGACCTTTCGACCCCACGGCAGGGGCCGTGGCGAGTGGGGGCCGCCCTCTGGCCAATCGGGCCTCTCGAAGCGGCGTCCGCGAACCCGCTCTGGCGAGCCCAGGGGGGCCGGGAACCCGAATCTCGAGGAGCCGCGGCCTTTCGCGTCCGAACGGGGGCCGTCCGTAACCACATTTACGGCCATACCGGCCCAGAGGGATCGCAGGCTCTTTTTTGATCTTTCGGCCCCCAAAGGCGCCGGGGGTCCGCTGGACGTCCCCGCCCTACTCGGGGGGCCGCGGTGAGCGGGAAAGAGCCGCTCCCCCCGGCCTGTGAGCCCTCTCGAAGCGGCGTCCGTGATCCCGCTCTGGCGAGCCCTCTTGCGAAAATGGCAGAGAGGGATTTTGCTACGGGGGTCAAGCGGGCCCCAGATTTGGCACCCTGGCACACGGGAGCCCCCGAACGGCACACCTGGAGGGCGTGGCCCTGGGGCGCAGGGAAAAAAATTGCAACGTCGCAGGGCTCCGCGCTTCGGGGGTCCCCGGGGGCCCGGGAACCCGTATCTCAGGGAGCCACGACCTTCCATGTCCGAACGGGAGCGAATCGAAAATTTAGCGGGGTATCGGACGAATAACCAGTCCGTGGGATGGGGGCGTGGCCGCACCCGCCCACCCGAGGATTGGTCCAATGGAAAGGCACGGAAATCGAAAATAGTAGGTAATCGGGCAAATAGTGGGTTGGCGGGACCCAGACCTCACCCTCGCTGACCGCTCCTTCAAACCGATAGTCGATCGGACGAATAAAGGGCCGGCGGGCTGCGGTCAACGGCGGCCCATCCCTTAACAGGGGATCGTACGTTTAGTGGTCTCGAGGGAGCGACTTACCCCTTTTACCTGTGTGAAGATTAGGAGTGGACGTTTAGTTGGTCCACGGACAGAGGGGGGGGTCACCATTTAGCCCTTGGTCGCCCCCTATCTGCGTCCATGCGGGCACTATCCAGGGGAATCAAAGCAGCGGTCAGCGGGAGCTGGGTAAGTACGAAAGGTCATATGGCGTGGTAATTAACAGAGAAAAGTGATCCGAATGGTCCCTCCGGGTAATTATTTGCCCTTTGGACAATTAAACGCATGGGTTTTTCTTCCGCGAACCCACTATATGTACTTCCTCTAATGCAGGGATTTCTCTTCGGCCTGGGAAGGGATCGCTGACAACATTGGCACAGAACAACACTACAATTCTTCAGGTGTACACATGTCAAAAAAACTCACCCACTGCACTCTACACACCCACGGTGAATTAGGGTCAGGATCACCACGTTGGGCCGGGAAATAGGTCCTGGATAGTGGAAAGGGTCGGTGCAGAGGATGACCATATGGAAACGTCAAGACCACGACCTTTCAGCACACTCCTTCCTCTTCTCAATACGTTTCCGGTGACTTCTCAGTGTAAACAATCTCCTTAAGGTAATAATAATACATATCAACACAATCACTTTAAAAGGAACATGCCCAGTACTCGGTTTTGACTTCGCCCAGCCTGTAATATCCGCATCAATACGTCCCTCCAACCCACCGATCGCTCCATCTCACCCACAGCGTTTGCCGGAAAAAACGTTGCCCCTTTGCTGTTCTCTGGATGCCTTATTTATACGCCTCCTCTTCTCTGAATTGCCCAATTACCAATCGCCACGTCCATTCGCACACCTGTTCTTTATAATGCCCCATTTTGGTTGCCCAGAGTTACCAGAACTGGCTGCGTGTCTCATGGACAATGGTCCAGATGGAACTATTTCCGCCATTTTAGGTTCCGCCGCATTAAGTCACTCTGTGATGTAAGTTTTCCGAGAGCAGTACCTTTCCCTTGTCCAAGATAATTGCAGTTTTTCTCGATGACTGGCGATTCCCCTCAGCACAAATTTGGAATAGTTTTATAAAAGTGCAGCAATCCAGTTGTGTGAATATTCATAGTGAGTTCTCAATTGAATGAGCAGCGCTTGATCCCGAAATATACACATACACAAAATTATCTCAAAATATCTGTCTTGGCGAGTACTCACGCAAACATCTTTTATGTGATAAGTGAACACTTGGTTAACTGTTGGGGAAAACATTTGATGTGTAACATTATATTAGATCTGTGCATTACGGTAGATATTAATGTTAATCAAACAAGGGAAATCAAGGGGAAAAGCTGAATATATATTTGTCCTATGGATATTTGGTTTTGACTTGGTGTGAGACAAATTTGACGTTATTACCAGAGATTTTAAGGTATGGTTTCTGGTCATTTTGTTGCAGAAAACCTTTTTGCTGACCAATAAATCATCCATCACGTTGAAGTTTTTTTTTAATAGAGAAATGTGAAAATGTTCTCATTGCAACTCATTTTGCCAGCAAAGGTCACACCTATAGGACTGTTAACACGTCTAATGTGAAACACAGCGGCCTGCGGACATGTGAACGCATTCAAAAATAGTCAAACACGGGGGATGTAAAACCACTAACACCTTCTGAGGAGCTGAAGATGGTTTGACAAGTGTCAAACGGTGTTATTCACACTTTTTTATATATATAAAGCATCACGTACCCAGCAGGATAAATAGCGGCTCCGTCCTCCTGTCCCGGAGCGTCCACATGAACCACAGTGAAGTTCTTCACGATCTCCTGCATCTCCTCAAACTTAAACAGGGTGGAGAAGCAGCTCTTACCTGAGACACAGAGAAATATACATGGGTTCATTTAAAGTGGCGTGACCCGAGGTTAACGTGTCTGATAGCTCATGAATAGCATGACTTGGGAAGTCCTGACTTCACAATCAAGTATTTTAACACAGAAAAACTACATACAACACAACTCATGTTTCATTCATAAACACATTTATTTATTTAAATTGTTTGTCAGCGTGTTTTCTTTCAATACTGACAGGTTTTGCATTTCTTTTTGGAACTGGTTGAGGAGCACTGAAATAAAAATCCTGACCTAATCCTGATAGAAAACGAGTTTACCAACAAATTCAATCCAGCACTTGGCGATACTATATCATAATGAGAGATTTATAAGGTATTTTGTTGTAGGCTGGTCACTTTTGACCAGAAATACAAGTGTGACTTCTGTAGATGAAAGCATTTCAAAGCAAACTTCCTGGTTAAACATTAAAGGTGAGGCAAGTACACTACACTAAGTAAGAGTACACTAGATACACTAATATACACTAAACCTAGTCTATTACTGTACTACAGATACACTAATGCAGTAGTATTAAAGTACAACAGTGTGAAAAACTTCAATATTGCCAAAAGTACCTTCAAATAATGTGCTCTTTTGGTAAAGAAACTGAGATGCACAAGCTCAGATCAATGAGGCCTATGATCAGTCAGATCCAAAAACATTTAAAGGGGGGGTGAAACACTCAGTTTCAGTCAATCTCATGTCAATCTTGAGTACCTATAGAGTAGTATTGCATCCTTCATATCTCCGTTTTATTATATTTATAAAAGAAATATAGGCTGTACAGAGTCTTTCTGGAAAAAACCGAGCGCCTGAAGGCGTATCGTGAGGGCTGAGCTAAAGAATGACGAGCGCGCACAAAGTGGTGACGTCCTCAAGCGTGGAGAAACCCATGGCTATCTCAGCTAATAGATATGATCCAGAATCAAATCTGAGGCTGAAATAAATTGAAATGGAGAAACAGCAACCGCAGGCTATCAGTCTCTGTGGTATGTACGGTATTTAGTGACCTGTCAACATTTGTGTGTGTTTATTCGCAGTTTATGAGGACATGATTCGGTTTATGGACTATTGTATGCGACTAAACCTTAGCAGTAGCAAGCAAAACGGTTTTGCACGTCAGAATACTGTAAGGTTATACAGAGAACAGCAATGGAGTAACGTTAGCGCATTTGAATGACGAAGCACGCGATCGTGTCGTTTACTGATGTTTACTCACGCGACGATAGCCAACAACAGACATTTGAAGCAGTTTTACTCACCGGCTGCTTCCCAAGCAGGACCGAACCTTTATCGCTGGGACCGCTCCGTCAAAAACACACTTCTTTGGTATGATTTGGTGAAGTCCTGACAGCAGTGAACGGTGGAGATCCACATTGCGACGCGACTGAAGCGATGTTGTGAAGCTTCTCGTCATTTCTGCGTTCAAATCGGTTCAAATGCAGCGCTGCCTTCCCAGAATGCTGTGCTGAAGCGTTGAAGTCGCTTGATGTCACCCATAGGAATAAAGTGGAGTAGAGCTCTCTCGCTCTAGTCACGCGCGCGCGCCCTTCCGGGAGAAGAGCCCGTACGGCCCATACAAGGACCTTCCGCTCTATCGACGTCAAGACAAGCCATACTCGAAAAAACTCTGAAACTTGTGAGAAACCGGAAGGAGTATTTTTAACACAGAAATACTCCATCAAACGTCCAACATTAGTTTTTGAAACTTTGTCTATGTTTAGGATGGGAATCCAAGTCTTTAACAGTGTCAAAAGCTCAGTATGCATGAAACAGCATCCCCCCCCCCCCCCCCCCCCTTTAATCTGATATTTGATGATAATACAGATTAATGAGAGATTTATAAGCATTATTTTGAACACCATAAGTTAATCAAAAAAAAAAGTCTTAAAGGTATGTTACTTACTGACAACATTTGTTCTGACCAAGATTTTTTTTAAGTCAAATCTCGTAAATGAATCATTTGAACACACAAATGAGTCTCACTTCTGGAGAACTTTCCAGTTACCAAAAACTGCACAAATAATAATAGAAACTTCTAGTGAATTCAACAGTTTGTGTGTTATGTGTTTATGTTCTTTCTCATGCACTTTGACTGTGTTTGTGCAGTTATATTCACAATTAATATTTCATCCTCATCAAGTGTTAACCACATGGAGTGAGTGAGTGTGAAGAGCTCACTGTTCAGTGTGATGTGCACAGCTGCCTTTAAACCTTCTATATTATTATTAGATGCAGCAACACTCATATTGGAAAAAAATGTGTTTGCGAAGCATTTCCAAGAAACAAAACATTTTTCACGCCTACCTTCAATAAATATCAGAGTCCAGTGAGCGTCTCAGACACGACTGACCCGTTCTGAACTCCAGATCAGACTCTACAAGAGACTCTTCATTTACACCAGCTCAAGAACAACACAAAGGTAAACCTGCACTCTGACTGAAACACTTAAACAATATATTTATAGAAAATTATATTATATTAATGTATATCCAGTTATTTTGTTGATGTACTATTATACCGTCCATGGTTGAAGGTCTTTATCTTTACACGTGTAAATCAGATTACTTTTTATTGGTAATAATATTCATAGTGTTGAAATAAAGACGTTATGATGATTCTTTATATCAGGGGTATTCAGTTAAAGTTTCAGGAGGGCCAGCCTCTATATGTCCCTTCCGCCGTCCGGACAATACTTTATTGGAACAGTTTCCATCAGGGCAGCCGTAATACTTTGTGAAAGAAAAATCTTAAACACTCAAAATAGTCATCAAAGATGCGAATCTTGGGCCCTGTGAGCCAAAGCAGTGATGTCGAAGAAATCTTAGCAATATTTATCAAAAGATGATAATATTCCTCCCAACTGAATGTGCATACAAAAAGGTTATATCAGACGTTTTATCATTTATTTATGCTTATATGCTTATTAATAGGGCTGGGCACGGACACAAATTTCACAATTTGATTTGATTTCCATTCACAAGCTTGCGATCCAATTCCTTTAAGATTTCAGTTTGAATCGATACATGGCAAAGTTTCTTAAGGAAAAAAAAATCTCAACTAATGCTTTATACTATACATGGGAATCAGATGGTTAATACTGAAGGTATTGATTTAAATTAAGTGCAAACAAATTGCACTCAATGATTTATTTTATAATAATACTAACTTTACAATTACAAAATATTATTTCTACTTCAATTTGTTCTTTGAAATATAAACATTTTCATGCAGGCTAAATTAGCTTTTAGCTCATAAATATTATAATTATGTCTTGTACTGTTTTATTTTAAATTATTATTATTATTTTATCTGTGTTTCTAGTTACAATTTGCTATGTTTTGTGTACAGCACTTTAGTCGGTTTTTAAATGTGCTCTATAAATAAACTGACCGTGACCTCCTGTGTTTGACGTCTGCATATGTCACTCAAACATTTATATTCAGATGACGTTCATTTTAAATCCAGCTCTTACTGAAGCTTTTACATGAGGTTTAACATAAAAAACAAAACAAAAACAACAACAACAAAGTGACTAAACAGCAGATGCGTTAGTATCAGAATGTGGCAGGATAAGTTTGCTATTGGCTTGCTTAAGTATGGTGGGTAAACCAATGAGACTTAAGCAGCCAAAGTATTTAAGGACCCTTATTTTGGCGGGTCTTGTACGGCCCTGTTGATTCCGGGTTCTCAGCTTCCCCCTGGCATTTCCTTTTCTGGTCCCATTGGTATACAGGTATGTTGGGCTGCAGATGGTGTAATGTGAACTTCTTAAGGCTGTGCTATGTGACAATGTGCACTTTTTTTATGGTTTAGAGCAGTGCTGGTGGCTACACTGTGGCGAGTGATGGTGGAGTTTGCGCGGGTATGTTTTGCTCATCTTCAATCTTCTGATCACTTGTGTGGTATTTATTTTGTATTGCTTTCAGCATAGCGACAATGGCAAGTGTGTAAAGGCTGGTCAATGGACTGATGCACTGTGCTGGTAATGAGTAACCATACAATGTTGCGTTTGGTGTTTTATCTAACCTGATTGTAAGTATGTCTTCCCTTTCTCACATTGCAGTTGGGTGAATCTAGTCTAACACTCTGATTTGTTTGCCAATTGTAGAATGAGGATCAGAAATCAACGTTAAATTCCCCTTTCTAGCCGCTATCCGTAACGCCGCTGCTGTTTTGTTTGTGGTTATCTTCATACTTTGTTCCTGTGTCTCAGCGCTGATATGGACAGCGTTGCTGATTAAGGCCGTCCGTGGCTGTCCATGTATGAGCTTGTGTTCGCGGGGCTATCCAATACTCTGTTTGATTTTTGTTAATTCGTTATTTTACTACTTTTTTTGGATATTTCTTTTGTTTGTTGATTTTTGGTTTTGATTCTTTTTTGTTCCAGATTATCTACTACGATTCTTTGCAGTGTATTATACAGTTTGTTATTGAATTGTACCATTGTTTTAAATTTTATTCATTGTCTTGCTGGTGCCATCCTGGTGCACCGTATCTGTAATTATTTTGTTTCGGTTTTCCCTTATTATTTAGTGTTATTTGTGTAAATTCTGTTGTGCTTCTTGCTAACGTTTCCTCTTTCTCCAGGAGCCAGTGTGGACTTGAAGTGGGGAACGGGGAAGGCTAGCTGCATCCATTCAGTGGCGTGTTTCACAGTGTGCTGTGTGTGTGTGTGTGTGTGTACTGACACAACTGCTTTAAGGTGTGCGTGTGGTGCCAATGCAGTGTAAGGTTGAGGTGGGTTTGCATAACCATCCTGAGTAGCAGCCGGCCTGCCTCGTTCCTGTAACCCCTGGTCCTGGAGAATTGTGTTTTTGGGCATGTCCCCAGAACGGCACATTTTAATATTGTATAATAAAATCAAATTCTTTTTGTATTGATACTCACGTCTCTCTGGACATTTCTTTGCCTTCGGTGGTAAAACTTACCTGTGTCCTTATTAGGAGTATTTCCCTGGTCCTCCACCAGGGTGGCGTAGTCGGGTTTATTAAATTGATCTCTTTTCAAGTTCCCCACTACTGGGGAATGCCACATTTTGGCGTAGTCGGCAGGGTGTTTACTGGTAAGGCAAGGATTTTTCTAATTGAGCCGAGGGTGTGATTGTGTTAAAACATTGTTTTATACTATTGGTTTTTATTTTTTTACAGAAACAAAACAGCAGCGTGCGTTCTGACATTTTGGGCAAGCTGTATTTCTCCATCAGGGGTCTATTTCTGTTTTTGGGATGAGTGTAGTTAAGATCATTTTGGAGGATGAGCTACAGGAGTTGTATGGTTGCTCTCACTCGTATGTAGCACTCCAAGAAGCCTTTTTCTCCGGGAGACAGCAGGATGGGGAATCTCTGTTAGAGTTCTCCCTGGTCTTGATGACTCTCCTGGAGAGGGTTGAACAGAAATCCCCCAATGCTATTCCTAATGCTGAAATTGTATTGCTCTCTCAGTTTGTCGAATGTGTCACTGATAGTGCCCTCCGCTGGGAATTGAAGCGGTTAGTTCGCCGCCAGCCCTGCTCTACCCTATTAGACATACGTGGGGAAGCAATTGGGTGGGAGAGGGAAGGAATGCCAGGGGGTGCAAGAGGCAGGAGCCAGTCCGTTCCATTGGTTTATGGCATCTAGTACAGGGTGCAGGTCAGAGGTTAGTCCATGTCATATTCCCAGGTGGCATGAAGAACTCGTGTATTGAATGAGTGACCAGTCTTCATGAGTCATGTTGGACTGAGGTTAGTCCATGTCATATTCCCAGGTGGCATGAGGACCCTGTGTATTGAATGAGTGACCAGTCTTCATGAGTCATGTGGGACTGAGGTTAGTCCATGTCATATTCCCAGGTGGCATGAGGAACCCGTGTATTAAATGAGTGACCAGTCTTCGAGTCATGTTAGGCTGAGGTTAGTCCATGTCATATTCCCAGGTGGCATG
The DNA here is from genome assembly GCF_024679245.1 of Pseudorasbora parva. NCBI lineage: Eukaryota > Metazoa > Chordata > Actinopteri > Cypriniformes > Gobionidae > Pseudorasbora > Pseudorasbora parva. The sequence goes on along the minus strand of NC_090172.1, from coordinate 67,039,730 downwards.
AAGAACTCGTGTATTGAATGAGTGACCAGTCTTCATGAGTCATGTTGGACTGAGGTTAGTCCATGTCATATTCCCAGGTGGCATGAGGACCCTGTGTATTGAATGAGTGACCAGTCTTCATGAGTCATGTGGGACTGAGGTTAGTCCATGTCATATTCCCAGGTGGCATGAGGAACCTGTGTATTGAATGAGTGACCAGTCTTCATGAGTCATGTTAGGCTGAGATTGCAGTCCATGTCATATACCCAGGTGGCATGAGGAGGTCGTGTTGTATACCAGGCGTTGTGGGGTTATCGTCGGGGCGCCGATTTAAAAAAATTGGGGTAGAATGTGGCAGGATAAGTTAATTGCTATTGGCTTGCTTAAGTATGGTGGGTAAACCAATGAGACTTAAGCAGCCAAAGTATTTAAGGACCCTTATTTTGGCGGGTCTTGTACGGCCCTGTTGATTCCGGGTTCTCAGCTTCCCCCTGGCATTTCCTTTTCTGGTCCCATTGGTATACAGGTATGTTGGGCTGCAGATGGTGTAATGTGAACTTCTTAAGGCTGTGCTATGTGACAATATGCACTTTTTTTATGGTTTAGAGCAGTGCTGGTGGCTACACTGTGGCGAGTGATGGTGGAGTTTGCGCGGGTATGTTTTGCTCATCTTCAATCTTCTGATCACTTGTGTGGTATTTATTTTGTATTGCTTTCAGCATAGCGACAATGGCAAGTGTGTAAAGGCTGGTCAATGGACTGATGCACTGTGCTGGTAATGAGTAACCATACAATGTTGCGTTTGGTGTTTTATCTAACCTGATTGTAAGTATGTCTTCCCTTTCTCACATTGCAGTTGGGTGAATCTAGTCTAACACTCTGATTTGTTTGCCAATTGTAGAATGAGGATCAGAAATCAACGTTAAATTCCCCTTTCTAGCTGCTATCCGTAACGCCGCTGCTGTTTTGTTTGTGGTTATCTTCATACTTTGTTCCTGTGTCTCAGCGCTGATATGGACAGCGTTGCTGATTAAGGCCGTCCGTGGCTGTCCATGTATGAGCTTGTGTTCGCGGGGCTATCCAATACTCTGTTTGATTTTTGTTAATTCGTTATTTTACTTCTTTTTTTGGATATTTCTTTTGTTTGTTGATTTTTGGTTTTGATTCTTTTTTGTTCCAGATTATCTACTACGATTCTTTGCAGTGTATTATACAGTTTGTTATTGAATTGTACCATTGTTTTAAATTTTATTCATTGTCTTGCTGGTGCCATCCTGGTGCACCGTATCTGTAATTATTTTGTTTCGGTTTTCCCTTATTATTTAGTGTTATTTGTGTAAATTCTGTTGTGCTTCTTGCTAACGTTTCCTCTTTCTCCAGGAGCCAGTGTGGACTTGAAGTGGGGAACGGGGAAGGCTAGCTGCATCCATTCAGTGGCGTGTTTCACAGTGTGCTGTGTGTGTGTGTGTGTGTGTGTGTGTGTGTGTGTACTGACACAACTGCTTGAAGGTGTGCGTGTGGTGCCAATGCAGTGTAAGGTTGAGGTGGGTTTGCATAACCATCCTGAGTAGCAGCCGGCCTGCCTCGTTCCTGTAACCCCTGGTCCTGGAGAATGGTGTTTTTGGGCATGTCCCCAGAACGGCACATTTTAATATTGTATAATAAAATCAAATTCTTTTTGTATTGATACTCACGTCTCTCTGGACATTTCTTTGCCTTCGGTGGTAAAACTTACCTGTGTCCTTATTAGGAGTATTTCCCTGGTCCTCCACCAGGGTGGCGTAGTCGGGTTTATTAAATTGATCTCTTTTCAAGTTCCCCACTACTGGGGAATGCCACAAGAAGTTTAGGGTTTACACTTACAGTGTTTGTTTGGTTTATCTGTGTTTTAGTTTTGCCCGTCGGTCTGTGTGTTTTGAGTTTGTTGCCATGGTTATTTATAAGTGTTCACCGGTTCTATGTTTCGTTAATCATCACCTCATGTATGCGTGTGCTTGGTTGGTCTGTTCCTGTGTTTAAAGCCTAGATTTCTGTTTATTTATTTTTGTTTTGTTTTTTAATAAAGAAAAGACAAGCTGCAATTAAAAAAACTGCTTTATCCCACCCTGCTGCAACCAAAGCAATAGTGTCTTGTAACGGTGGTCGCCCAACACTATAACAATTTTAACAAAACAAAAATCCTCAGAAGCGAGAATCAAACCCAGGTCACCAGCGTAGATGCGAAGAGCGCTATCCGCTAGACCAATGTGATGATGATGCGTTTTGGACGACAAGCATGTTAAGTCGACTCGCAGTCCCAAAACCTAAAGAAAACTAAACAAAACAAACCATACATACAAAAAGAGGAAGAATCTACAGTCACATAAATAATGGATACAACTTTCTTTAATAAGATTAGAAAGTATTTTTGATAACCACAATTTTCTTCAAAAAAAAAGAAAAGAGAGAAAAAAAAGAACTATACAAAGTAAACAAGTATCCGTACTCTTTAAATTACGTTAATAATACAATTAAAGAAAAGAAAGAAGAAAAAAAATAGTCAGACAAATCAGCACTTGTTAAATCTGTGTGTCAGGGATATGAAATGATTGAATGCGTCTCTTGTGAATATAACACTGACCCAGGTTGGCAGCACGGGTGGTTAAGACTGACCCTGGCACATCGTCAGCGTCAGTTCGTCTTGCTCTTGTCTTTCATTCCTTCTCCAGGAAGAAATTACTTCCTGCTTCGCTACTATTCAGACGCTCTTGCTTACTGCTCCGCGCTTTGCTCTATCGCTTCTATATTTTATTTCGAAATTTTAACTTCAGCAAATCAACACAGTACTCAAACAACAAAAGTAGTTCATATACTATAGCAAGTGTCAAAATGATTGATGGTGACCTTTGACCTACCACGCCCCCTTCGTTCCCCTCCCCCCACCGACCACCCACGTTGTCGTCACCTTTGACCTTATGTATACTCTGGAGGGCAATATGACCGTTGAGGTTACATGTTTGAAATTCCGGTGATGACTTCTGACCTGTGATTGTTTTCGGTAGTGATCAAATGAAAGACTGATGGTTTTGAACTTTGACTCGGCAATTTGAGCTGTGATTTCAGGGAGGTCCAGACCACGTGAGGTGCTTTTGCATTCCATGGCAAGTGACAAAATAAGATTGTATTATCATCATTATAGGACGACAGGCTTTTCCTCTCTCTCTCTCTTCCTCACACACACACACACACACACACACACATATATACAATTGTTTTTTTTATAAAGGGAAGTGCACTTCCATTTTAAATGTGATGGAAACAAAATATATATTATTTATAATACCATTTATTTTACTAAAATATAAAACAACTTTCAGAGAGCGGACAAAAACTGGTCCGTTTACATTCATACATTAGATGTTTTACAAGACAACAACAAACATTATTTTCAAATATGAAATGTGAATCAAATATTAGTGTAGCTGTATGAATATATAAAAAAAAATTCAGAGAGCGGACAAAAGTGTTACTTTTACATTGATGTACATTAAATGATATTACAAAGAAAAATACAGGTTTTAAAGTTGAAAATCATTCTCTCCCTCTCACTGACCAAGACGTGTTGAGGGAGGTGTCACAGCCACAGCAGACGGGGGAGGTAGCATTCTATGGACAAGACAAAGTCTAAGACTTCAGAAATGCTTGTTTCAGTCAAAGCATTATATGGCCACAGTCTATGTAAGGCTTTAACTTTAAAATTCAACATATTTTCATGACAGTTTACATTAGATCTTTAAAATTTAAAGTTTTAAATAAATTCATATTTTTCATCTCACAGTTGTAATCATTTTGATGATTACATTCATTATGCATACAGACACCTTTATAAAGAAATACAACCCTTTATAAATGGTTTTATAAAGCTTAAACCTAAAGTCTATCAATTACACCGTCTGTTCCATTTTTACTTTAACATTTATACAAAACCTCCAAGCAAGATTTTAAATACATCTTTATATATGGTTTGAGATCAAATATCTTTGACAACAACATTGCTTTAGTCTAGGAAAATCATCAAACTCAATAACAATGATAAACACATCACTAAAATTCACTGAAACATTGTGAATATTTATAAACATTACAAATATTGATTCTATATACATTTTGTGTACAAAAGTGATACTTTTACATACATGTATATTGAATAAATATATATTACAAAGAAAAATACAGGTGAAAGTTAAAAATCATTCTCTCTCGTAGTGTTAAAAACGCTGGTGAAATTGGAGCAAACTCTGGGGCACTTCCACATGTTTGGTTTCCTACATGTTTTATGGAGGCTTTCCATGGACATGATGACTTTTGTACTGTAACTGTGCATCCCAGACATCTAAACACGGGGCATTTTTGACATTTTCAAAAATGTAATAATAAATGATTTCATGTAATTTATAAGCTGTTTTGTACATGGGTCAAATTTTATCAGGGGAATACCTGCACACGCACACGCACGCGCGCACACACGCGCACACACACACACACACACACACACACACACACACACACACACACACACACACACACACACATACGGTAATTGGTTCTAAAAAAGGAACTTATCTCTATTTTAAATGAATTGTTTATAAATAAAATTAAATACACAATGAATAATAACAAATATGTTACTACAATTATTTGAACACTTTATAGTTCTAGTTTTAGCTAAATATAAAAATAAAAATACCTTACATTTTCAAAGAGTTGAAGAAGATAAAAAGCAAATAGTTTAAGTTGAAACCCCCTGAGATGCTCCAGGGTACTCCACTATGAAATGAAGCTTCAGACCCTCTCTGGACGGGAGGGGTTACAGCTGAGACTCTGAGCATCATGTCACAGCACATGTTAAGTTAGTCTGCCAACGCCTTTCCAGGGCCAATATTTTGCTCATACTCATTTTTTTTTCAAAGTATAATCTTTAAAGTTTAAATTAGATCTAAATCAAATCTTAAAAGTTTGAATAAAGTCTTCTAAAGTAATCTTCTTAACCTTCCTTTAAGACATCTGTGTAACATCTGATGCCACATTGTAGGAATGATTTCCTTAAATTCCACCTAAAGTATATTCTTACTAAAATCATCTCTTCTAAAACTTTAGCTTGTTTAAAATTTTAAATCTTAGATCTTATTTTTACAAAAATTCAAGCAGGTCTTGTTTAATAACCATTAACAATGGATGAACCCGTGCAATGAAACATGTTTGTCACAAATCTGTATGTTTAAAAATAAAAATAAAGTAGAAATATGTAATTTGTTTTAAATAGATTCCTATTATGAAGGAAGTCGAACGACACACAGTCATTAATGGCAGCTTCAGGCTATAGGTGATGTGGTGATTTGAAGACCAGATGTTTCTCTTTGGTCAATGGAAACTTGAGTAAAGTCCGTCTTGAGTAAATATTTGACTCTAATGCTTTTGCAGGGTGTTAAAGACCCTACAAGGTTTGTTTTGTTGTTGTTTTGTTGTTTGTTAAGGCAATTATAGTAAAGACTATTAAAACGGCAAGTGTGCAAATGTATAACTCATGTTGAAACATACTCACAAGTGAAAAATTAATATATTTTTTCTTTGTTTGATAAGAAGCTTCATCTGAATCCTTGTACTGCATGATTGTAACATGCCTTATATGATAGTTAAAAAATACCTAGGCCTATTCCAACACCACAGAGAAAATATTTTTTCTTAACAGATCTTATTCTTGATTTTCTAAAATGTCGAAAGAGAAAATAATCTGGTTTAGTTGTATTTTTAAAACATTGCTTTTTCTTAAAATCATTGAGTCAAACGTATTTGGTAGCATGATAGTCATAATGTATTAACTGCAGGTTTATCAGGCTGATAAAAGTAGCATGAACCTATGACATTTATAAAAGTACCGAATAACTTGTGTCAGAAGCCACCAGCTAAATCTTTGGTTTTAAGGTCAAATAAGTATTCCCAGGAGACCCATTGACCCCGGAAGTCACGACTTCTGAAGACCTCACATTTTTGAATCATTCTGGTTGAAAACAAAAAACAACAACAAAACAAACCTTGTAGGGTCTTTAACACCCTGCAAAAGCATTAGAGTCAAATATTTACTCAAGACGGACTTTACTCAAGTTTCCATTGACCAAAGAGAAACATCTGGTCTTCAAATCACCACATCACCTATAGCCTGAAGCTGCCATTAATGACTGTGTGTCGTTCGACTTCCTTCATAATAGGAATCTATTTAAAACAAATTACATATTTCTACTTTATTTTTATTTTTAAACATACAGATTTGTGACAAACATGTTTCATTGCACGGGTTCATCCATTGTTAATGGTTATTAAACAAGACCTGCTTGAATTTTTGTAAAAATAAGATCTAAGATTTAAAATTTTAAACAAGCTAAAGTTTTAGAAGAGATGATTTTAGTAAGAATATACTTTAGGTGGAATTTAAGGAAATCATTCCTACAATGTGGCATCAGATGTTACACAGATGTCTTAAAGGAAGGTTAAGAAGATTACTTTAGAAGACTTTATTCAAACTTTTAAGATTTGATTTAGATCTAATTTAAACTTTAAAGATTATACTTTGAAAAAAAAATGAGTATGAGCAAAATATTGGCCCTGGAAAGGCGTTGGCAGACTAACTTAACATGTGCTGTGACATGATGCTCAGAGTCTCAGCTGTAACCCCTCCTGTCCAGAGAGGGTCTGAAGCTTCATTTCATAGTGGAGTACCCTGGAGCATCTCAGGGGGTTTCAACTTAAACTATTTGCTTTTTATCTTCTTCAACTCTTTGAAAATGTAAGGTATTTTTATTTTTATATTTAGCTAAAACTAGAACTATAAAGTGTAAAGTGTTCAAATAATTGTAGTAACATATTTGTTATTATTCATTGTGTATTTAATTTTATTTATAAACAATTCATTTAAAATAGAGATAAGTTCCTTTTTTAGAACCAATTACCGTATGTATGTGTGTGTGTGTGTGTGTGTGTGTGTGTGTGTGTGTGTGTGTGCGTGCGCGCGTGCGTGTGCGTGTGCAGGTATTCCCCTGATAAAATTTGACCCATGTACAAAACAGCTTATAAATTACATGAAATCATTTATTATTACATTTTTGAAAATGTCAAAAATGCCCCGTGTTTAGATGTCTGGGATGCACAGTTACAGTACAAAAGTCATCATGTCCATGGAAAGCCTCCATAAAACATGTAGGAAACCAAACATGTGGAAGTGCCCCAGAGTTTGCTCCAATTTCACCAGCGTTTTTAACACTACGAGAGAGAATGATTTTCAACTTTCACCTGTATTTTTCTTTGTAATATATATTTATTCAATATACATGTATGTAAAAGTATCACTTTTGTACACAAAATGTATATAGAATCAATATTTGTAATGTTTATAAATATTCACAATGTTTCAGTGAATTTTAGTGATGTGTTTATCATTGTTATTGAGTTTGATGATTTTCCTAGACTAAAGCAATGTTGTTGTCAAAGATATTTGATCTCAAACCATATATAAAGATGTATTTAAAATCTTGCTTGGAGGTTTTGTATAAATGTTAAAGTAAAAATGGAACAGACGGTGTAATTGATAGACTTTAGGTTTAAGCTTTATAAAACCATTTATAAAGGGTTGTATTTCTTTATAAAGGTGTCTGTATGCATAATGAATGTAATCATCTAAATGATTACAACTGTGAGATGAAAAATATGAATTTATTTAAAACTTTTAATTTTAAAGATCTAATGTAAACTGTCATGAAAATATGTTGAATTTTAAAGTTAAAGCCTTACATAGACTGTGGCCATATAATGCTTTGACTGAAACAAGCATTTCTGAAGTCTTAGACTTTGTCTTGTCCATAGAATGCTACCTCCCCCGTCTGCTGTGGCTGTGACACCTCCCTCAACACGTCTTGGTCAGTGAGAGGGAGAGAATGATTTTCAACTTTAAAACCTGTATTTTTCTTTGTAATATCATTTAATGTACATCAATGTAAAAGTAACACTTTTGTCCGCTCTCTGAATTTTTTTTTATATATTCATACAGCTACACTAATATTTGATTCACATTTCATATTTGAAAATAATGTTTGTTGTTGTCTTGTAAAACATCTAATGTATATACATGAATGTAAACGGACCAGTTTTTGTCCGCTCTCTGAAAGTTGTTTTATATTTTAGTAAAATAAATGGTATTATAAATAATATATATTTTGTTTCCATCACATTTAAAATGGAAGTGCACTTCCCTTTATAAAAAAAACAATTGTATATGTGTGTGTGTGTGTGTGTGTGTGTGTGTCAGGAAGAGAGAGAGAGAGGAAAAGCCTGTCGTCCTATAATGATGATAATACAATCTTATTTTGTCACTTGCCATGGAATGCAAAAGCACCTCACGTGGTCTGGACCTCCCTGAAATCACAGCTCAAATTGCCGAGTCAAAGTTCAAAACCATCAGTCTTTCATTTGATCACTACCGAAAACAATCAAAGGTCAGAAGTCATCACCGGAATTTCAAACATGTAACCTCAAAGGTCATATTGCCCTCCAGAGGATACATAAGGTCAAAGGTGACGACAACGTGGGTGGTCGGTGGGGGAGGGGAACAACCTGGGTGGTCCGTGGGGGGAGGGGAACGAAGGGGGCGTGGTAGGTCAAAGGTCACCATCAATCATTTTGACACTTGCTATAGTATATGAACTACTAACAAAGCTTGACTTCAACGATAAAACTAGAAACTCTGTTGATTGGATTACTACAAAAAAGTGTAATATTTTATCCGGCCAGCCTCCACACTGCCATCATCTTGCATTCCGGAAGGGAAAACACAGCTGCCTACTATCGAAAGGATAAGAAAATGCCTCTTCTAGCTAAGGAATCTTCTTGCTGCACAAACTGCCACAGACTTTTACAAAGGATTGCAGTTCTTGAAACAAAGTTATTTGCGGAACCACCAAACCGGACGAATCACACAGCAGAGCTTCATCACGAACGCCCTCTGCACACAGCCGGTGAGTCCCATAAATTTAGTGCTACTCAACAAATAGAGAAACAAGAAACTGATCGACACACTAATCGATGGCACAAACAGGGGACAAGACCCAAACGCACTCGAGACATCAGATTGTCACGAGCTTCATATATTGCTGCCGTTGCATGCTCTACCCCAGACACAAGGATTGCAAACTCTAGTTTCCGACCACCATCGATACATCTCGAAAACAGATTTGAAGTATTAATGAATGAGGGTGATGAATCCCCAAACGTGATGAATGTGATCGAACACAGACTAAATCAGCCCGCAGCTAACACTAATGCTAACAGGCGCTCAAGGTCGAGCAGACAGCGTCGCTCAGCTCAGAGCACAGCCGAGCCAAGGACTCTGATTGTGGGTGACTCTACAGTCAGAAACATTAGCAGCAGAGATACAACTACATACTGCCTTCCACAAGCAACCATTTCTGATGTAAACAGGGAAATTGAGAACATTCTGATGAAACATAAGACTGCAAATCAACTTATAGTTCATGTGGGGAAGAACGATATTCAGAGAGAGTAGTAAGAACTCATGAATTCGGACTTCAATAGACTTTTTGAAACACTTAGAAAACTGAAAGTTCAGCCGTTCATCAGTGGACCACTGCCAGCAAGAGGAACAAATAGGTTCTCAAGGTTGCTTGGGCTTAATACATATCTGCAAAAAACCTGTAACATGAATGGAGTGAACTTCATTGATAACTTCAATCTCTTCTGGAGTCAGAGACAACTGTTTACATCAAATGGCCTCCATCCAAACAAACTTGGTGCAAGAGTGCTAAAGGACAATGTTTATTTTTCCCTTCATCATCCTTCAGCTGTGTGTTTTAACCCACTCAACCTGATACAGAGTATGGAGGACCACAGGACTTCATTTCAGCTCCTGAAAGGACATTCGGTTGACACATCCCACAAGGACAATGATAACACCACGCAGCCACAACAATTGCTCATGGACACACTCCCAGCTGAGCCCTGCCCACAGAGCTCACCACAGACTGACTGTGATGGATTAGCTCCCAAAGATGACTTTGTTGAAAATGGACAGCAAAGCCAGGACAACATACTTCAGCTTCCTATAACACCAGAGCAACAGCCCCTCTCACCGGACATGTCATTCCTCTCTCCAGGATCCCCCCATCTGGGCTTCTCAGAGAAAATGGAGGAACTGATTTTTGTTGGAACTAGACTATCACACTCAATTGCTGCGAGCCCCCAGATATCAACCAAAAAGCGTCGAGCCCCACAACCACCAAAGCCTGTGGGCCCAGCTCCCCCTCCTCCTGTGAGATTTCTTCGGTCACAACGCCAGGGCCCACACCCTCCTCCATCTATTGTAGGTGAACCAAAAACATCTGATTCCAGCTCTCAGTGATGTGTTTTGGGTCCCCGCTATGATAACAGTCAGTTTATCAAATGTTTACAGAACAAGTGGGAACCCAGTGTGTCTGCCTCTTTCTCTATCTCTGTTCTGTTACGTGAAGGCGTAGGCCTTGTAAGGCCGTTTAACAAACTATTATAATCTGCTGCCTGTCACTTGTCAAACTAAGGCCTAGTCCACACGTACACGGGTATTTTATTACCGGAGTTTTTCCTCCTCCGTTTTAAAAAACAATCGCGTCCACACAAGCACGGTTTTAAAAAAAAATCTGTCCACATGAGAACGCAAAACTACGCTATGATTGGCTGCCTGTTTCCACATGGGTCCCATTCACTGCACCGATGCACATTGCACTGACTTAGGGATGCCATGGGCTCAAGTGAAACCCTTCTACAAGTTCCTTTACTTTGGACTCAGTGACAGGTAACTGTACAGGTGCAGGGCCGAAGTGGACTGTATAGCTTCACACATTTGCTTTACTATTTTGTATTATTGCATTCTGGCGCCTTTGTTCTGCAATACAATGAAATAACTGAACATCTGTAGGATATACATGTGATAAGCGCTGTTAGTGGAGTCCACCGCATAGAATCGACTCACGTAAATCAAAAGGAGATGTGGAAAATCTGACATCAAACAAAGGAGAGAACGGCGCGCACTTCAATTTAAAAAAACGAAATCTCCGGTTTCACCATCTACACGACAACGCTGTAACCGGAGTTTCTAAAAATCTTCACCCTGGCCGGAGTTTTCAAAAAAGTCCGGTTTTAGTAACCGGATACAGCGTTTGCGTGTGGACGAACAGCCAAACCGCGTAGAAAAAGCTGCGGTTTTGAAAATACCCGTATTCGTGTGGACAGGGCCTAAGACTAATGTGGGTGAAAAAATTATTACTGTTAAGTTAGCACTTTTAAACATCTGTTCACTTAAGAACAAATCATTTCTAGTCAGCGAGTTAATAACCACAAACAACCTAGATTTTTTGCTTCTAAATGAAACATGGTTAGAAGAAAACTGTAGTGCAACAGTCCTAAATGAAGCAGCCCCTCCTAACTTTACTTTTATGAGTGTTTGCAGAGCAGTTAGGAGAGGTGGGGGTGTTGCTGCTCTTTTTAAAGATGTCTTTCAATGTAAGCAAGTGTCATTTGGTGAATATTTGTCTCTAGAATATCTGGGTATTGTGTTAAAAGGTGCTCCACGCATCCTGCTTATCATTGTTTACAGGCTTCCAAAGTACTCTCCAGCCTTTATTGAGGAATTTACAGAACTGTTATCAATAATTTCCTCAGAGTTTGACTGTTTTGCTATTGCTGGGGATTTTAACATTCACATAGACAATATTGAATCCAGTACAACAAAAGAGCTCATGACTGTTCTTAACACTTTTGATTTGACACAGCATGTAAATGGACCCACACACAATCGTGAACACACTCTAGATTTACTTATCAGCAAGGGTCTAAACATTTCATCGATTGTTATTAAGGATGTGGCACTGTCTGATCATTTCTGTATTTTCTTTGACATATCAATCTCTCCTGCCATTGAAGCTAGATCTGTCTCTGTCAAAAAGAGATGCTTAAATGAGAACACTAATGTGGTGTTTATGAAGGCTTTATCTCTAAAACCAAGCATATCTGCACTCTGTTGTCCTTTAACTCAAAAATTAAGAGTTTAATTGATGATATTGCTTCTCTGAAAGTCAGGAAAAAGAGTGGCAAACAAAAGGCACCATGGAGAAACTCAACAGCAGTTCAAATAATGAAAAGACAATGCAGAAAATCTGAACAAAAGTGGCGGAAGACGAAACTTGTAGTCCATTATAACATCTATAAAGACAGCCTTCATGCTTTCAATGTTAAACTAGGCAAAGCTAGACAGACCTTCTTCTCAAATTTTATAAACAAACACATAAACAACACGCGCACTCTTTTTGCTACTGTAGACAGACTAACAAACCCCCCGAGTCACATTCCCAGAGAAATGCTCTCAGACAGCAAATGCAGTGAGTTTGCTTCCTTCTTCTCAGTGAAAATCAAAAATATCAGAAAGGCAATCAGCACATCCTTGAGTTGCTCTGGGGTCAGACAGATCAGACCAAAACCTCAGAAAGTTACTATGTCTGATTTTGAAACAATTGACAGTAAAATTTTAGAAGACACAGTACAGCATCTTAAAACATCAACCTGCTTCCTTGACGCACTCCCCACTTCTTTTTTCAAAAGTGTGTTTAACTGTTTGGAAGCAGATCTCCTAGAAGTGGTAAACTCCTCACTTCTCTATGGGACTTTTCCAACCGCCCTTAAAACTGCAATAGTTAAGCCTCTTTTGAAAAAGAGAAATCTGGATAACTGGTAAATACTGATACAGGCAAAACATCAATTCTGGTTCTACTCGATCTCAGTGCTGCATTCGACACTGTTGACCACACCATACTTCTTGACAGGCTGGAAAACTGGGTCGGGCTTTCTGGGATGGTCCTCAGATGGTTCCGATCATACTTAGAAGGGAGAGGTTATTATGTGAGTATAGGAGACCATAAGTCTGAGTGGACATCCATGACATGCGGAGTCCCACAAGGGTCAATTCTAGCACCACTCCTGTTTAACCTGTATATGCTGCCACTGAGCCAAATAATGAAAAATAACAATATTGCTTACCACAGCTATGCTGACGACACCCAGATCTACTTAGCACTATCAACTAATGACTACAGCCCCATTGACTCGCTGTGCAAATGCATTGATGAAGTTAACAACTGGATGTGCCAAAACTATCTTCAGTTAAACAAAGATAAAACTGAAATCACTACATTTGGAAACAAAGATGAAATTCTCAAGGTGAACGCATACCAGTAGGGTGGACTATTGTAATGGCCTTCTCACCGGCCTTCCCAAAAAGACCATTAGACAGCTGCAGCTCATACAGAACGCTGCTGCCAGGATTCTGAGCAGAACCAGAAAATATGACTATATCACACCAGTCGTCAGGTCTTTACACTGGCTTCCAGTTACATCTAGGATCGTTTTTAAAGTACTACTACTTGTTTATAAATCTCTCAATGACCTAGGACCTCAATACATCGCCGATATGCTAATTAAATACAAACCCAACAGATCACTCAGATCAGCAGGATCAAGTCAGTTAGAAATACCAAGAGTTCACTCAAAGCAAGGAGAGTCTGCTTTTAGCTATTATGCCAGCCGCAGCTGAACCAGCTTCCTGAACAGATCAGATTTGCTCCAACAGTAGCCACATTCAAATCCAGACTCAAAACACATCTGTTCAGCTGTGCATTTACTGAATGAGCTCTGAGCCACTGTACGTCCGACTGATTGCACCTTATCTATGCATCATTTTTTAAATATTTTTTTATAACTGTTTTAGTTTACCTGTTCTTTTCTTTGGTTATCATCATTTTATTACTTTTAATTCTCTTTACATTGTATTCTTTTTCTTATGCATTTTTTAGCCCTATTTTAATTCATTTCTATGTAAAGCACTTTGAATTGCCATTGTGTATGAAATGTGCTATATAAATAAACTTGCCTTGCCTTAAAATATTTTGTCAATAAAATACAATTATTACCTTTTTGAAATAAAATAATGGCATTTTTTAACATTAAAATACACACATTTTTGATTTTGACAACAAACACGTCGCTAATGCAGCTATACAGCAGTTCAAAACAGAATAATAATGTATAATAATGTCTGAACATTGACTCTCAGCCTATGACTTATTTACCCTTTTCTCGTGGTTTATCAATATAATTAATAAAAGTATAGAATAGAATATAATATTTTTAATAGGGGCTCATTGTAACCTGCCTTGCACCTGCGTGACTGAGATCTAACCGCGGCTCGCCTCTTCTGCTGTCAGATCAGCATTAAAGAACAATCTCAACTGATAAAAGATTACAATAATATCAGATTTGTCTTATTTTAACTAAACACCAAAAACAGAGATGAAAAATAAACTTATGTAAGAAATCTACTTGTGCTATGGTTAAATACACGTTCAGTGATATCTTGATTTTTAAATTTTGGCTCTCTATATAATGTTGATATGGCAACTAGTGAATACAGTTAAAATACAACGTTTGGTCATCCTAGCGTGTGTATAAAGTGTTAAAAGATGTATTTGCCCAGCTTCCTCTTTTCAGCCTAATAAATATGAGTTCAGTGAGTGACTCTGACACGGCTGATGCTTTCTGACCTCCAGATCTGACTCTACGAGACTCTTTCATCACACAAACTCAAGATCGGCACTAAGGTAAATCTGCATCCTCTACAAATGAAGAAATATCGGAAACACTTTACAATACGGCTGCGCTAATATGCATTAATTCATGCTTAACTAATGCACAGATAATCATGAGTTAATGTATTACTAATGGTGAACTAACCCATTTATAAATGATTACTGCATCAGACACTAATGAAGATTATACATCATTAATAGATTAAGTAATCATTAAATAGTTATTAGTTAAATGTGTCATAATGTATTAATTCCATATTATATGTAAGGGATAATGTCCACCCAGCCGGTTGTTATCGCAGAATAAACCCCTCAAGAGTGATCAGGACCCTGAGGCGAAGCGGAGCGTCACTCTGAAGGGGTTTATTCTGTGATAACAACCGGCTGGGTGGACATTATCCCGCTTATTACACGGCTACTAGTCTCAAATAAATTAGACACTAAATATTGTCTTGAGATTAAATATTGTATTAGCTCTTACGCGAAGCTTCTGCAAAGAAAAAGAGTTCCAACCTGCTTTAAGCCTTTATCTCAAAAAAGGCAAAGATGGCGCCGTATTATGGCGACACGCTACGAGTTGCTCTCCCTATAGTTTGTGTATTTCTGTTGTTTTCAGATATTGTCTTGTGCGTACAAAAGAGTAGGATTGTATATGACCGACAGACCCTCTTGGACATTAGAAATTGTGTTCCCAATAACATGGTTTTAACCGGCTTACCAGTGGATTTTGTGCGGAAAACAACAAACAGACAAGGACATAGAGCTGGATCTAAACAGCGGAAAAGGGGAAGGCGAGCCGGCGTTTTGGTTAGATGGCGGCGGCGTTCAAACCGACCTACCATTCCTACCATACTGCTGGCGAACCTGCAATCCATGGGGAACAAGCTGGATGAGCTCCACAGTCGCATTGGTTCAAGCAGGGATCTGCGAGAGTGCAACGCATACTGTTTCACTGAAACCTGGCTGGGTCCGAACATCTCTGACAGAGCCATACAACCCGCTGGCTTCTCTGTGTATCGCCTGGATCGTGACATTGAGAGCACGGGTAAAACAAAAGGAGGTGGTGTTTGTTTTTTCATAAACAATTCCTGGTGTACAAACGTGGAAGTTGTTTCAAAATTGACTACCTCAGTGCTCGAACATCTGACGATCAAGTGCCGTCCATTCTATCTACCCTGTGAGTTTCCATCTGTGCTTCTCACTGCTGTTTATATTCCACCAGATGCCCCTGCTGCATTAGCGTTAGATGCACTGTATGATTCCGTCTCGAAGCTAGAGAACCAGCACCAGGATTCATTCCCAATCATAATGGGTGATTTTAATCATTGCAATATGAAAAAGGTTCTCCCCAGGTATTACCAACTTGTCACCTGTCCCACTAGGGGCGATCGGACTCTCGACCACTGTTATACACCACTAAGAGATGCCTATAGGTCTGTTCCGCGACCACACTTTGGAAAATCTGACCACCTGTCGGTGCTCCTGCTGCCGGTTTACAAACCGAAGTTAAAGCGTGAGCCACCAGTCGTGAGAGAGGTCAAGTGTTGGACTGCTGAGGGTGAGTCCGAACTTCAGGAATGCTTTGATTTAACGGACTGGTCAGTGTTTAAAGATAATGCTACAAATTTAGAAGAATACGCAGACCATGTGACAGGCTATATAAAGTACTGTATGGATGTGTGTGTACCCCATCGGACTGTGCGATCATTCCCAAATCAGACGCCGTGGGTGAACAGCGATGTTCGTCAGTGCCTAAGGGAGAGGTCTGCAGCATTTAGTCTAACGACATGGTTAGGTACAAGACCTCTAGATACAGGTTAAGATCAGCCATAAAAGCTGCTAAAAAGCATTATGGAAACAAGCTAGACAGCGACTTTAGCGCCAGTGATCCCCGCCGACTTTGGAAAGGTATGCAGGAGTTGACGGATTACAAAGCTTCTTCATTAGCAATGTTAAAAGATCCTCCTGCTTCATTTCCGGAGGAGCTAAATTCATTCTATGCTCGCTTTGAAGTAAATACAGCGGAAGATGTGATCCTTCCGGAGGACGATGACATCTTACAAGTCACAGTGGCTGAGGTGTGCAAAGCTTTTAAAAAAGTGAACGCGCGCAAAGCCGCCGGCCCGGACGGTATCCCCTCTAGGCTCCTTAAGATGTGCGCTACACAGTTGTCACACGTTTATACAGATATATTCAATCTGTCTTTAAAACTGCGCTATGTGCCCAAATGCTTTAAAAAAACCACCATCGTACCAATACCGAAGAAAACCACTGCTATTTGTTTAAACGATTACAGACCCATCGCACTGACGTCAGCAGTAATGAAGTGTTTTGAGAAACTGGTTGTAGCCTACATTAATTCTTGTCTCCCTCCTTCCTTGGACCCCTTACTACTTGCATACAAACACAACAGATCAGTGGATGATGCTATCTCAATTGCTCTGCATACTGCTTTAGTCCATCTGGAAAAGAAAAACACCTATGTTAGGATGCTGTTCATAGACTTTAGCTCTGCGTTTAACACAGTGGCACCATCGAGACTGGTGCTAAAACTCAGAGATCTGGGACTGAGCAGTTCAATCTGTAGCTGGGTGTTGGATTTCCTAACTAATAGACCACAGTCAGTGAAAATAGGTGATCTGACGTCATCTACTCTGGTACTTAGGACAGGAGTCCCCCAGGGCTGCTGTATCAGTCCCCTGTTATACAGCCTTTTTACACATGACTGCACTGCAAGATATGAGAATAACAGCATCATCAAGTATGCAGATGATACAACCGTGATAGGCTTCATTAGTAACAACAACGAGGACTCCTATAGGCAGGAGGTGAGAGAACTGACTACATGGTGTCACAATAACAACCTTGTCCTGAATGTCAACAAAACTAAGGAGATCATCATTGACTTCAGGAAGAACTTGTGCATTCATAAACCACTCTGCTTGATTGATTCACCTGAGGAGATAGTCGACAATTTCCGTTTTTTGGGCATACATATTACTTCCACTCTATCATGGTCTTTCAACACAATGTGCACCCTGAAGAAAGCTCAGCAGAGACTATTCTTTTTGAGGAGACTTAAAAGCTTTGGAGTGAGTACAACATCTCTTACTAACTTTTATAGATGCACCATTGAAAGCATCCTGACTGGCTGTATCATAGTATGGTTAGGCAATCTGTCTGCCCGAGATCTCAAACCCTTAACAAGGATTGTCTAGGCAGCTTCCAAAATTATTGGGGCTGACCTTCCTCTACTACAAAACATTTACCCTGTCTGCTGCAGAGTCTATCATTAAGGACGTAAATCATCCAGCCCATCATCTCTTTTCATTACTTCCCTCTGGTAAACGTTACCGGAGCATCACTTGTCGCACAACACGTCTTAAGGACAGTTTTTTTCCCCAGGCTATTAGACTGTTGAATGGTCAGTGACTTGAACTCATGATCTTTTTAATATATTTGCTGGTGCCATCACTATGGTACTCCTATGTGACACAGATTTTTAGATTTATATTTTAAAGAGATTCATTGTATTTCTTGTTTGCGCTTGTATTAGGTTTTGCATGTATAAATGTTGTCTTTGTGTACGTAGCTTTTATGTATGTATGTAAGTAGTTTTTACGTCTGCGGCTTATATGTTTGCATGGAAGCTCTCTGTTGGTCAGTATTGTTATATGTGTTTGGTTGTCATGACATAGGTCATGTCTTTGTATGGTTCTCCCCATCACCTCTTATATTATTTAATTATTTATTTATTTTTGCCTACTTTAGTGTTTTTTAAGATCTTCTGTGTTTTTTTATTATTAGATTTCCCTTTTTACCCCTTGCAACTTGTGGCAAAAGCTTTTCACTGTATTGCAAAGTATATGTGACAATAAATCTAAATCTAATCTAATCTAATCTTATCTATTGCTGCTAAATGTTGGAAATGAATGCTGAAAGGGTTAGTTCACCCAAAAATGAACTCAAGCCTATGATTTACTCACCCTCAAGTCATTATAGGTGTTTATGACATTCTTCTGTCAGACAAATACAATCAGAGTTATATTTAAAAAGTCCAGGCTAACGTTAATCCCAGCAGTAGTTGGAGCTGTTTTTGAAGTCCATAAAAAATGCAGCTGTCCGTCAAATAACGTGCTCCACACGCAGAGGTGTAGTGGTAAAAAAAGAGGTGGGTAAACTATAAATTCTGGGTGACTGCATCGTGGTCACGGTAAGGTGGGCCACTGCCTACCGGTGTATGCAGCCCGATCTCACGGCAATTCGTAGTAAAACCAGGTGGCTAATATGAGCACATATGAGAGAACACACTAGAACATATTCACATTAAACAAGCTGGAATCAAAGAATTTGACTTTTGTCTTAAAAAATTACTTAAGCCGACTAATCGATTATCTAAATAGTTGTCGGTTTCAGTTTTTGCCAATTGCTATGAGGTGGGTGCAGATTAATGACAGAAGGATGAATTTGGTGCCACATATTTTAATTTAAAGAAAACTCAGTTTCTGTAATTAACAGAAGAAAGACTATATAAGTTGGACTGTAGTTTCCACAAGTGTTTAGCCAAATGGCTGCCGACATTAACAGACGATTTTGCTAAACTAAAAACAATAAAACCAAAAATGTTCTTTTTGAACACAAAATACACTGCATCATTACGTTTTTTTTTACAGGGTTTCAACATGCTCTCTACATTAAACCAGCTGCCTGTGATTAATTAATATCACAACAATGTCCAGAGTGCCTCTTTGTCCACTTGAAAAGTGATTGAAAAGTGTCACAAGCTGATTAAATGTACTACAAATGGATAATTGTCATTTTGAAAATTTCTGGATATCCATTTTTGAATCTGGGTTGCGTGTCGTCAGTATGAATGATTCGTTCATTTTGAACAAATCTTTAATATGACTCGGGACTACCGAGCTGTCTCAGAGAGTAATTCGTTCATTTTGTGCTGACTGCGCGTGCGCATTACGCAACATATGGGTTCTGATTGTTCTGATTCTGAATCGACAGGTGAGATCCGAGTCTTTTGTTCTTCCTGTCAGTCCCATAGAGACGGGAAGAGAAAAGATTGGTTCATTTTGCTGAACGAGAATCAAAGATCCGAGTCAGTAAAATGATCCGAACTTCCCACTACTCTCACTGACAGTTGTAGCGCAATATAAAAGAGTTTGTCTAACTGTACATATGAAACTAAATATAAAACTAAAACGACATAAGCTTAATTTACAATGTCTTAGGAACTGTAGGCTATTTAGAAGTGGATAAACTCTATTTAGAGGTGGATAAACGCACTTTGGAGGTGGGTAAAGGCTATTTCTGAATTTTGGGAGGTGCGAAAACTGCGTTTACGTCCGTTTAGCCTCCACTACATCCCTGTCCACACGGCTCCGATGGGTTAATAGAGCCTTCTGATTCAAATCGATACGTTTGTGTAAGAAAAATACCATATTTAAAACTTTATAAAGGAAACCCGCCTTTAAGTCTTCCATTGTAGCAGGGCCGGCGTTTGCTATAGGCGAGCTAGGCGGTCGCCTAGGGCGACAATTGTGTTAGGGGCGCGAGCGCGCTCTAGTGCCGCCCATTACTACCCATTAAGCATAGAATCGGAACAAGCGAAATACAACATAATGTTCATTAAACATGATCATCATAGGGCGCCCCCTCAGCCACACGTTTAATTACTTATCAACCTGATTATTAGATTGAATTGATGGTGATTATTGATTATTGGTTCAGGCGTTAGGTCAGGCAAGTGCTCATCTTGCGCGTTCATCAAAAATGAGGCGTCTAAACCCCGCGGATGCACAGGGACGGAAAAAGAGAAAGGAAGAAAATCGGAAGAAAGCCCAGTATAGAGGTTAGTCTTCTTATCTCAGCCAATAAGTTGTCAAACAAAATAAAATGACTTAGTATCAATCTTATCAACTAATATTTATTTTATAAATATTATTAATATTGTCACCAAGCTATCACTTGCTAGTTTTCTACATAATTACTATACGTATTGCAAACATAACTTCACTGCCAATAATCTACAATAACCTATATGGATGTCATTTAAATATCAAAAGTCCAGTTCGTTATGAATATGGATAACGTATGCATGTTATTTATGAAAAGTACAAACGCTCTCTGCGTGGGTGTCGGAAGGAAATAAATACGGCCTCTCGTTTTTTTGTTTTTTTTACTGGAGAGACTAACGATAGATACCATATTATTTACATTAAACACAAATATGCTGTGTTCACCTAGTTCTTTACAGTGGCTGTGGTGTAGTGGTAAGACGCACAGCATCAAGATTTGATGCAGATCGATCAGAGGTTCGATTCCACCTTTTGCCACACTCACTCTATTCCCTTTTCCCATCACATATCAGATCGGAAAGGCATTTATTTTCAATAAAAAGTGAGAAATTGTTTGAAAAGTGGAAATAAAGCGTCGAACGTGTTTTATAATAAGTGCTTCTCGGTTAGGGGTAGGCCTAGGAAAACAGACGTGCTGAATTAGAGACGATAAAAGTGAGTGGGGCGGGGTGGGGGGCGCAAATCTCCATCTCGCCTAGGGCAACCAAAGAGCTAGAGCCGGCCCTGCATTGTAGCCATGGCTGTTTAAATATTTAACAGCCACAAGATGGCGCCAGTGTTAAGCACAGAAGTAGTACCGGTCAAGATAACTCGTAGTACCCGTATGAGCGGGTGTTATCTGGAAATAACATACCGCTGGAATGCGCGATTGACCAATCAGAGTCAAGTATTTCACAGAGCCGTGTAATAATAACTAATAATGTTAATTAACGTGTTAATCACCACAATGGGTCAAAGCCATGCATTTCATCTTCCAGTCGTCTGCTTTAATTAATCATTAGCTGATGATTTATAAAGGTATCATTATGTGATGACTACTTGTTGGGGCACATAACTCATTCAGAATTCATTCAAAACCCATAACCACAATTACATATTACTTAATAAGTTAGTTAATAGTGATGACAATTCTGTGTTTGATGCGGAAAGAGTTAATGAGAACCTCATTATTTATTAATGTACAGTTGTTCAGTATATACGTGTTTTTTTTGTTTTTTAGCAAATACTGATCCCCATAATGGTGATCTAAAAATGACTCTTTCCTTCAGTGATTCTGCTTTTTTAAATAAATGAGGAATAATAATTAGAGGTTTTGCTGGTCTTAACTCTCATGTTACTTTAAAACTAAATGTCTCCGTTCTCATCTTGCTGTTCTCCAGTTCGTCTCAGGATGAGATCTGCAGCTCTTCTCTCTCTCCTCATCATTCTGGCTCTCGGCGACGGAGCGGACTGTCAAAACTTTAGTGAATTCAAGAGAAAACACATTCTCCCAACTATCTTTAAAACCAAAGTTAAATGGGGGAAGTACCTTTTGAGGAAACAACTCTGTGCGAGAAAACAAGAACAATCCTTCATCAAGAGCAGCGAGGAGAATATAAAACGAATCTGTGAAGGCTCTGGCAGTAATAGAGGGAACTCCACCAGAAGTACAGATGTCTTTGAGGTCTACATTGTTGAAAGCTCATTGGGAATAAATCCAAATAATAAATGTGTCATTAATAAGTGTAAAGCAGGGAAATATAATGTGATTGTTAAATGCGAGAACAATCTCCCTGTGCACTATATTGGACAAGTCATCGAAGAGAACACAGAACCATGGCCTTGCTTTCCGAAACCATCATTTGATTTCCATCAGTAGGGAGGCAGATCTTAAGGAGCTTTGCTTTTAAACATTCATTAAAAATGTTGCTATGCCAAGTTTAAAGTGGATATAAATCCAAAAGCATTTTAATAAAGCTTTGTTTGCAGAGTGCCGTTCAGTATTATAAAGCGCACTGATCAAATGTACACCTTGAATCCAATGTGCATCGCTTTCAATAAAAGCTTCTGACAAAAGCACAAATGCATCGTTTCTGTTCTTTTGTGAAATCATAAGGTCTAACAGTGTTCATTATGAGATGTATCAACTGTAATTCCTCACCATCAGCATTGTGCGTGTGTGTGTGTGTGTGTGTGTTTCTAATGTGCACATCAGGGATGGAAATTAGCACCCGCCACCAGCCAAACGCGGGTGATTTTGAGTTGTGGCGGGTAAACTCGCTTCACCTACCGGCCACCGTGGCGGGTAAATAAAAATAGCAAATTGTTTCCCCTCTTTGTAAACTTTGTTCAATGGATGCAAGTGCGGCCGTATGTCCGAATATGACCAGTCGTTTTCGCCGTCATTACCCGGATGTAGTGCCAGAAGACGCGAATACGAACTCACGCGCACTGAAAGAAGATCGGATGCGCATCATCCGAGAACGCGCACTCGTCTCACAGCGCGCAAATATTGAGTTCTCTTTCAAGTCTTGCGCTTAAATGGACAAACTCACACAAAAAGTATGTCAACATGTCCATCTTGATAAGTATCCAAGCAGACATCGTCTGAATATGCCTTAAGTGAACGTTATACAGTCGAGAAAGAAGAGCATATCCCTGCACTAGGTCTTAAAGGGGCAGTCGCCGTTACTGCTGTCTGTTTAATGTCAAACAAAAGGACATCTGCTCTTGAATAGCTTTTGTAAGTTTAATAAGGATTAATCTTTAATTTAAACAGTTAAAATATGCAGTTATTTTACATTTGATTACTTTATTGAATTTCTGTACCTTTCTGCAGGCCATTAGGCCCTTACATTAGCTATTATTAAATGTACACATGAGTGAGGTCAAGTTAAACATTTTAGTTTGAATTGTATTTTATACTGTGGATTGTTGCAATGTGCTAAATAAATATTTGCATAGTTTGTAATTAATTAATATTTGAAACTTTAATATTAATTTATGCAATCGCAATGCCTTGATTTTTAGTAAAGTTACACAGTTACAGCATTAGCCATAAATGCAATGGTACTAATAGTTGGCATAATTTCTTTTGGTGTTTCGGTTTTGGCCAAGATTTTTTATTTCTGTGCATCCCTACTGACAATGTTCTGCTCGGTGTGTCGTCAACACGCTTCAGGAGATGCCAAAACTAATAGTTTCAGTTTTGGGACTAAAAACCTAAAACTGGAAGCCACAAAAGACCACGAATCATCCAAATGCCACATCAAGGTTAAATAAAAGCGCACAGAGCACAGAGTCCTACTCATTTAATGAAATGTATATCAGTTCATGGTTTGTGTGTGTATAAGAGAGAAAGAGAAAATGTCAGTATTTCATTGAGACTTGAGATTAAATAAACTGCTTAAGTATTGTAGAGCTTGTAGTATTAATTTTTCACATGCAGTTACACATTGTCGGTTAAAAACATTAAGTGGCTGGTAGATTTTGAAATCCACAGCCACAGTGGCCGGTGGACAAAAAAGTTAATTTCCATCCCTGGTGCACATGCAGGAATTGCATCAATAACGGTTCTCCCGTTAGCCCAGCACTAACGTCAATGACTGATGGAACATTAAAGTTTGTCAAATAAATCTTGCTCCATCCTCCATCTTTACTCAGAGTAGTAAGAATGACAGACGATCTGCATTAATAGACAGTTTTAGGTAATACTGCAGCTGATTTACCGTAGTGTTTCAGTAAGACAGTAATAACACGAGTTAGCCGGTTAGCCTGATACCTACACAATATGAAACACAAAGTGCTCAATAAGTCTAACCTTCAAAACGAAATGGCTTGTGATTCATTAAAAAAAAGAAGAAAAAGATTTGTTTGATTGACTTAGAGTCAACTTTTACTTTTGAGAGACAATAACTTTATATATCCTGCACTTTCAGATTTAAAACTTTGCAGGATGTTTTCAGTCACTTAGAGCTGTTATATATGTAACCAAGTGAAAAATCCCTCTCAACAAAGAGACTGGTTATGTAATCTGAGTTAAATAAATCATATTTTATTGTTTTTGTCATGCACTGATAAAGTTACGCTGGCCCTTTAAGAAGTGCTTCTCATCAGTGTCGCGAGAGTCACGTCACCGGAGAGATTCACAGCGCGGGGTTTAGACAGTGCTCACGCGAGTTAAATCCATGAGAATCACTCATTTTTCACTCATTTCTGAGAAATATGCACTTTTAGTGAATGATAAACTATCTCTCCGTGTTTTGGTGAGTGGATGGGTGTTTGTTGTGAGGATTTGTTGGTGATTTCGGTCGAGTCACATTTCCGTGTGTGGGGATCACTTCAAAATTCAAACGCGTAAGCGATGCGATATCATGAATATCAGTGTGATATTAGGGGTAATATTTTGTATTATTCAATGTATACAATTGTCATTGATATGTGATTATTTTGCTGAATCAAGAGGGGCGAAAAGTGCTCGGTTAGGCCCTCTGTGTTTCTGGAGTGAGAATGAAGCATCAGAGTTTAAATCGCTTTTATTTGACTTCAACAAGTGTTTTCACTCATTTACATGTGTTTTATTGAAACAAGTTCAAGTACACTGTTAGTTTGATGCCATTTGTTACAAATGTTGAGACTGACAGAAGGGAAATTGAGCTCATCATTTGCTATGTAAAGCAGGGCCGGATTGAGACTCATTTTCAGCCCTGGAGGTTCATGCCTTAGACCGGCCCACTTTAGTTCACGACAGACTATATTAAAATAATGTGATTCCCACCTCAGAATATAAGTCTGCATAAGGTACACTATTCTCTAGAGCCTTATAATTCTTTGTATTTTTGAAAAATATAATTTTCAATACAGTGCAAAAACAGTAGCTCATGTTTTGCTTCACAGTGAAGATAACAGGACAGTATCAGAATCTCTCTCTTTTTTTTAAGAATTAGTATTCATAAAGATCCAAAAATTGAAATGAAGAAAAGATTATTTTTTTTCATTTCACTTGTCTAGTAAATGTATCTTGAATTATTTAGATATTTGAACTGGAAACAAGTAAGATACTAAGTCAGAAAAAAAAAATCAGTGATAATGTTTGCTTATTCACACACTATGGTACAATAGCAGTTTACCTGTGTTTCACAGTAAGCCCAGCTAACAGGGAACGTTCTCAGAACGTTGGCTAATGTTCTCTGAAAGTTCTCTAAACGTTATCAAAAAACGTTCTCGCAGTAACGTTATTAGAACATTGTGCCAACATTATTTGCTATTGAGAAACGTTCTAAAAACGTTAGCTATAAAACTTTATTCTTACATTGTTAGTGGAACGTTTTAAAAACGTTACAACATTAAAAAAAATATATTAGTCATTACAAATTAGTCATACAGCTTTTTTCTCAAACTTCAGATACCTCATTTGTATATCCAGAGACAACTTAATGACACTTAAATGCTATTTTCGTGTATATATTTGTTTTGTTTTTTACAATCAGAAGAAAAATCTAGTAAACTAATTATGTATTAAATATAAATGTAATATAAAAGTCAATTATAAAAGTGGTTTTAGCTTTTTTTTAAGAAAGAATAAGTCAATAAACAAAAGCAAGTACAGTAAAGGAGAAAACAGGAATATTTTATTTGATCATACTCCACACCCTTATAAGAACGTTATTTAATGTTCTTATAACCTAATGAGAACGTTAATACAACGTTCCACAAACTGGACATTTCAACGTTCCTAGAACATTCAAAAACGTTTTTAGAACTTAATGGGAACGTTAGGGAAACATTCTTATAACCTAAAATTGTTAGCTGGGAGAGCTAATCCAGGGTTTTTCCTACATTGAAATTTTTTTGGCGGCCACCAAAGCAAAATTTTGTCCCGTCAAAGCCTTAAATGATGAGTTATTGTGATTTATAAAATGATGTAGATTTATATTGCGCGTGACTCTGCTCGTTCTGACACTCGGTTAACATGCGTCCTCGTTAGCTGAGTGACGGAGAACGAGCAGAGAGCCCCACACTACGTCTTCAAAACCATCACCGTTCTCTCTTTCTCACTCGCGCATATCAATCAAAATCAACAGAACTGACAAAATGGTAAAAGGTCGGAAGACTGAATCTGTGCACCACGTGGCGCGTTCGCACAATATTTTCCCTCAATTACTGCTGGATGCTCAAAAATCGCAGCTCTTCTGACAGACGTTTTGCACACGCAGCTGACACTACCTATACTTTCAAATACACGCAAAAATATCTTTATGAAGTGTTTTCTGTGATCAATCTTTTGGGTTGTTTTAACAGTCTGGGTTCACACATAATGCGTCCGCTTTTGTCCGATTCGCGAACTAATGACTCATTTGAACCGATTCATTTTACTGAACTGATCTGTCCAACACTGAACTCACGAATTGGTGTGGAATCATTTACTCACAACACCTCAGACATGAGAATGAAGTGTGCTTACCCCATTAAACAAGAGGGGTTAGTAAGAATTAGTCTTAATAATTCACAGTATTTTCATGTATTTATATTGATAATTTGTAGAAGTGTTGTCACGATACCAAAATTATGACTTCGATACGATACCAGACTAAAATACCTCGATACCGATACTAAATCGATACAACGGTAAAAAACAAACAAAAAACAGATATGATTATGACAACAGAACTTCTTTTTTTTCTTTTTTTTTTTACTAAAAATTCACTTGTCCAGCAGTTCCTGCCCTGTTTTTTTTCCTGCCCCATTCCCTCCTCTTATTGCTATAATAACCAGTGAACATCCTTACAGAGATCACATTATCAATCATGTTATCATTCACTAACCTTTCACTTCTCAACAGGTTGGGATGACCAAAATCTCTGCTTCTAATGTTTATTGAACGGCACACACACACACGTCCTGACAGTCACATACATCCATGCAAATTAAGAAATGCAGCTCATAGGCGCTGTCCTCCTTAAAGTACCGTTACTAATAATAGTCCATATCGTACCGTTTGTAATATCAGGTTATCGCAATACTTTTCTAGTACCGGTATATCGTGCAACACTAATTTGTAGTAAATTAGCACAAAAAAAATAGTTTTTCTGGAATAAGCTGAAAGCAGAACAACGCAAGTTAAATTGTTTATGGCAGAGAATTAGACTGTTATTCAATTTTTAATGCTGCTTTTTAATAATTGTTGCCAAAATAATGAATCAGTAAACCATGCAAACTGTAAAAACGAGGAACTAAAGAAACAAACATCCAGACATCATACAAAATGAGATAGCAAAATTAGATAGCAAAAAAAAAATGTTGGCATTTATTTAACATTTATTGTGAGTATTGGGCTCACAGATCACGCGGGTAGGTACTTTTACTGTTGGTGTGTGTGGATGACCATGACTGGTCAGCTACCACCGAAGACCATTTCTGACCCAGGAAAAATCCTGTAATCTCTTCACAACTGGGTCCTCGCTCGCTTTCTGACACTAAATTAAATTTGTTACGTTTATTTCTCACCACAAATTCCCCCTTTTTACAAAGCTTTTAAATCAAGTCACTCAGTTTCATTAATGTATTGCTGAATCATCAGGTCATCATTATTATCTCAGGGCATTTTTCACTGAGCAGGGCTCTTCCTATTAGTTCCTCTGAATGATAACCCTACCTGCCCATTCATGTGTGTTGGGCTCATGACTGGAGCTTGGTAACGTTACTGGGCGTTGCTCTTCACTATTAGCAGCAAAACGGACTAGAGGCGGCTGCTGCTGAAGAGCTAAGAAAAAGTTTGATACATGAACGTGGTTTGCAGACAGCATTGTTTTGCGCGGTCGCTTCTTGCACTGCTCCTAACTATCTTAACGGGATAATTACTTACCGGCCTCGTCCTCATCATTTGTTTTTTTGAGTAACAATGTGCACAGCTTAGAACATTTGGCCACGTCAGTTTCCAGAGCCTTATTTATTTTTATTCTGGCCTTTTCAGCGCCGCCTTTGCGCGTCCTATCACCCATTTTTATCTGACTTTTTTATTTTGAGCAACTTTCAAGGCGAGTCAAAATATAATCATCATTAACCTGCAGGCTGCACTCTGAGAAAATACAGGGTGTTCGCGGGGTTTTAAAAAGTATTAAAAGGTGATAAATCCAAATTGTCAAATTTAAGGCCATTAAAAATGTTAAATGTGGTCTCAGAGGTATTATTTTTTTCCAAATTAGGTATAATTTTTTCAGACTATCAGGTGTCCTATTCTGATTTAAATTCTATCTGCGTTCGCGTTAGTTCGTTTCAATATGGGCTTTAGCACATCTGGGCACATCATCAAAGATCTTTCGTCTCCGGCTCAACGTGTGTTTGATGCTGACGTCATATTCAGCGGTCGTTCGGCATCATCTCAGAACACTGCGCGCTCAACAGAAGTGGCTGGCTTACGGTTTATTTTAGACTTGCTTCAAGGCATATCTTCAACAACTGTCCTCATAAGAGCAATCTTAAATGATTTATATAAAGTCTAAAATGAACAAAAAGAGTTGTGAGAGAATGAGGCGCGATCCATTGACAGTGAGATCCGCGTGTGTGTCTGCTCTTAAAGGGACAGCAGCCAATAAAGCTTCCTGTCAGTAAAGTTAAAGAACAAAGGGAACAGAGAAAATGACTCGCTGATCTTGACTAAATAAGTTTTGTAGCTTTAATAAGGATTAACTCTTTAATTTATAGTTTATGCAGTGCAGACTGCAGATAACTGTGATAACTGTATTACATTTCTGTATATTTCCTTACTGTTCAGACAGGAAGGGCAGGAGTAAACATGACATTTATTATGGGTTTATGTTAGCATTGTTTTAAGTTTACTTAAATTAAAAACTGTTATATTTTTGAAGTCTAATAATGAATGTAAAAAAAAAATCAGTAGCTGTATTAATATCAGTAATACTGGCCTTCATTCATAAAAAGATGCCATTTAAACAAGTATTTAAAATATACTGTCTTTGTGTTGTTTCTACTTTAATTTGATTAACTGTGAAATTATTATATTAAAAACCTACAAAAACATTTTTTATTGCGATTAGTCACAAAAAATGTGTGATTAATCTAGTTAAAGTTTTTAATCGATTGACTAGTTTTTAGTATTTTGTTCAATTCAACAACTTATCAGTTATAGAAATGTAATATTTGGCTTTGTTGTTTAAATAATTTAATTACTGAATTACCAATTATTAATGTAAATCAGATGTGTGTGCAGTAATGCTTCTCCTTCACCAACCTTTGTGAATGTTGAGATGTATTTTACTGTCTGAATGATAACTGATCACAGATTTCCTCCTGGTGTCGAATCTAAATCTATTATTTTTTGTATGTTATATGTGTCAAAATCTGTGTAAATAATAGAAAGGTCGCTGATTAACACTTCAGCAATTCAGTGTCGTGATGGTTTTTAAAAATATTCTGAAGGTAGTAAAAAAGGTATTAAAAAGTAGTAAATTTAACTTAACGATTGCTGTATATACCCTGAAATATAAAGTAAAAAAGAGTGGGACTTCGGTAAAATAATAAATAAAAAGAGTTGGACCGCGGTAAAATAAAAAAGTGGGGCTGCTGTGAGTGCAGGCAGCCTGGGGACAGCATCCATAGTTACACCAAGTGCCATGACAACAGCGGCCCTCAAAAACAGACCGGCCCGCTGGGAATTTTCCCGGTGCTCCCGATTAGCCAATCCGGGCTTCTGTAAAGTGACGATGAGCAGTAAGTTTGAATTGTTTCATTTCAATTGTTCAGTTAACAAGTGTTTATTCACATATTGCCAATGTTGAATTGTGTAGTAACTTGACTGTACTGAATGTGATTTTTCCAGTTTTATTTCTTTGTATTTTTCAATTAATGTGAGCAGCTTATTTTGTTGACTGTGCTTACAAATGCTATAATTGTGTGTATTTGTTTTCCAGAATGTGAGGCTGCTATCGCTGTCTGTGTTAGCCAGTGCTGTAACTGAACAAAAAAAGACACATTTGATTGTGCAAAACCAAGCTTTATTGTTTCCAGGTATTGTATAACATCTTTATCTCTTCTACTCCAATACCAACATTCAGCATAGTTGACGCCGCCCCCATTCCCCCACCCCCATGAAAAGTCATTTTCAAAAATCCATAATAGGGTCACTTTAACAATTATATTTATACAAATTAATAAAAGTTTGATTTCAAATTGTAAATCATACCCTGGCATACAATGTTATGCTGACAATATTATACCCGAAAAGACAATCTCATGCTAAAGTTATGATTCATCTGTTCTCTACCAACACATACTACATCAAACAAACAAAAAGTTTTACAAAAAGACATTTCACATTTCATCCTTCAAATCATTTCTATGAAAAATAATTAGTCAAAATGATATATTGTAGGCATTTAATAAACAATTCTACATAGGCCACATTATTATCCAAAGTGTTGAGATTTGGATAATTCACATTAGCTTATATTTCATCTACTGGTTAAAACTGATGTGATTTTCACATTGGTCTGAATAACTGCAGCCAGTCTGAATGACTCTGTAAATCCAGTCTCTGACAGAAGATGGCGCTGATGGAGCAGCAGTAATAGAGCTGTTTCCCAGATAACCTGCTTAAACTAGGCATTACAGATGAAGGGAGGATAAACAGAAAAGGCCATCATTATTTCCCTCCGCACTGGGTCATAAAGGCTGGAAAACCTCTCACTTCTCCGCCATGTTTTCACACAGAACGAAACCGGCATGCTGTTGTGTGAGACTGTAACACTTCGGTCAATTCCCATCATCTGTATTTGATATTAAAGCATTTTCAAAGATTATGGTAATAACTGTTTCAAATTGAATACGATTTTTGACGTTATTAGTAATATCAGGGTCATAATGCTGACTTCACTAACTATCATTCTCATAATGCTGTTTAAATGTATTATCATTTGACTCTCAGTACGTGTTAACTTTGGACTCTGTGTGAATTACAAAAATTAAAAACAAAAAACAAAAATTAGCATACAAACTTTACCTTTTAACATAAGATCTGCTGTGCATGTTTGACTTTCGATGAATAGTTTTGTGCATTGCGGGACAGTGAGATATATTGTCAAACTTTCATCAATGCCACCAAAAATTAAACATTAATTTGAGCAGTACTGGACAACTGGATCAAAGTTTTACTCTTATCAGAACCAGGAAGATTTTACAATCGTGAATTACTCTAGTCTAAGATAATTCTCAAAAATCCACCCACACCCTACTTATGAGTTCAAAGGTTGTGTTCATCAAATATTAAACTATCCTTTACGCGAGTGAACTCACCAAGGGCGATTATGATTTTATATTTGTTGAGCTTCTTCTAACGCTATTTTCTAACAGTCTTCTGGAGATTGATAAAGAAGTATAGAGGTATCATTGAAGCTGGTTATCAGACTGAAGTATCTCTGCTTTTCTGGATTATTCTCTTCCATCTCTGTCGACGACTCTAAAGGGCTAAGGTAAGGACTGTTCGCTCAATCCTCCGTATGCAGTCACCTTGATTCGGGTGTTTTATCTGCTCATTTAAACTCATATTCCCATCGACATATGACAAATGTTTCAACTGTAAAAAATAAACATGTATAGTTGTAGCTTTATTATTTCTACCTGATCCACCTACAAATATTTTTACCTGTAGCTCAATGAGTAGAGCATGGTGCTAGCAACACCAAGGTCATGGGTATGATTCCCAGGGAAAGCAAGAATTGATAATAATGTAAAAGAATTGAAAATGTAACTTGAATGCAATGTAAGTCGCTTTGGATAAAAGCGTCTGCCAAATGCATAAATGTAAATGTAAATTCTAATTGCATTGTTGTAACTTGCTTCAATCAGTTTTACATAACATAAAACAAGGGAATGCTGTTTTAATATAATTGAGTTACACTGACTGCGCCTTGCTGATTTTCGCTTCAAGGATAAATTGTGATTTGGGGTTATTATACATATTATTATGATGTGTCCAAGTGAAAATCACAATAGACAGTGCTAATCTTCAGCACAATGGTAATTAATAACATAATGTCCGACATAATTGTACATTAAACATTAACAAACTGCTAACATCTTTCCCTGAAAAACATAAAATAACTCGTAATCCCTGAATTTACTTGCATTGACCAAAGCATATTGGGAACTACAGAGCCACCGCCCAGGGCTGTGTCTCCAGAAGCATTGTGAACTGAATTGATCGTAGAAACCATTGGTGGGAATGGTCTCTATGATCCTCCACAGGTCTTCATCACTGTCTTGAGTGAATCTAAATGGCACTTGTGGTATGAAAGAGGAGGTTGAAACAGGACAGCACATGTCTTTGATCATTTTTTAAGCCTACAAATGAAGGGCGTTAATTAATGATCAGGTGCACTTAAAAAAAAAACACGTCTAAACTTAAGATGTATGTATTTGAATTGCATGTGCATTTCCATCCATTCGGATTACATAGTTTTAACATGAACAAATTATTAATCTGAACGTGAATCATATTTATCAGTCATACATGAATTCAATCATACATGAATGAAATTAAATTGATCACAAGTGATATTTTTAATATTACAAAAGAACATTTATTTAATAAATGCTGTCCATTGAACTTTCTATTCATCAAAGAATCCTGAAAAATAAATGATATCCACAACATTTTTAAGCAGCACAACTGTTTTCAACACAGATAATCATAAATGTTTCTTGATTATAAAATCGTCACATAAGAATGATTAGTGAAGATCATTAGTAAGATGTGACACTGAAGACTGGAGTAATGATGATAAATTCAGCTTTGATCACAGAAATAAATTACTATATGTTCACATAGAGAAAAAGCTGTTTTAATTTTTAATAATATTTAAAAATAGCAAGCGGTTCTGTGGGCTGCCATAGACTCAAGAGCGGGAGAAGAATTTAATAAATATTTAAAAAACTATTTTTGATTAAATAAATGCAGCCTCGATGAGCAGAAGATACTAAACATTAAAAGCTGAATTAACTTTATTGTCAATAAATAGGCTGAATTGGCTTGAAAAACACATAAATCATATATTGTCGCAATCGTCTGATTGTCGTTGTCACGTTTCATCATCATAACTGTTGTTTTCCTTCAGCTGCAGCTACAGCGTGACATTACTTCTACGAATCCGCTTTTCTGTGAGAGAGCGCCCTCCTCATATTAAGATACGAATACAATCATGCATAGAAGTGTTGGAGGAGTTGAGCACGGCTGCTCGAGTGATTGTTACACAAACACGGCTCGCGAGCAGCAGGACTTTTATTATGACGGGACACAGACAGTTTCGGGCACCATTTCTGCTTTTCTGGTCATGAGTATGAGGTAACGCAGCTGTGACAGATTTAAGTGTGATTAAAATGATCAGTTTCAGTTTATTTATTTATAGAGCACATTTAAAAACAGTCGCCAGACTGACCAAAGTGCTGTACAAGTATAAGCTACATCAGCATCTCAGTCTACAAGCATAAATTAAAATTAAAATAAATAAAATCAACATTGGCAGCATACAGGGCGGGGACATTAGCACATATTAAAAGCAAAGGAAAACAAATGGGTTTTTAGCAGCGATTTAAAAACTGACAAAGAGGAAGCTGCTCTAATTTGTGTCTGCAAACTGTTCCACAATCTAGGCCCCACCACGGAAAAAGCTCTGACGCCTCGACGTGTAAGCCTAGCACAAGGAACCGTGAGTAAATGATGTTATGACTTCACGCTGTGTGTTCACTCAGCAGCTGCTGTAACACTTGTTCACACTGCTAAGAGTAAAGAACTTCTGCAGAATCAAACTGGAAATTGGGGATAACGCAGATATGACGCCATTGACAGGCGACTCCCTCAGACGTCCCGGGTCATTGGTTAAAATAGCAACTTTCTCACAATTTACAAATAGTTGGAAACATTTGGGATATTGTAAGAGCTCAACTTAACAAAATATATAACACTGGCATGGTGGTTTTTAGTGCAAAAATACTACATAGTGCATATTTAATATAAAATTTTGTCCCCACACACACACACACATAGCAGTGTGAACAAGTGTCACAGCAGCTGCTGAGCGAACACACAATAATGTCATAACATCATTTTAAACACTTAAATGTGTCTAATATGATAAACAGAGCTGCGTTAAACACACACGCATATATGAAATTACATAAAATCCAGTGCTTTCAAAGCATTAATGTTTTTGATGAGTTTTTGTTTTAGTTTGTTCCCAAAGATTTGCATATAATTTAAAGTCCTTCACAATTGTAACTCTTTCTCTGTAGGGTTTAAAGGGACAGGACATCACTGAGTGGGTAACTTATTAAGAGGCAGCCAAAATGGATAGCCCTCCTAGCCCTGATTCTGGCTTCAGTGATGGCAGCATGAGCATTCCTCCTGTAATGAAAGGTGAGTCAGTAAATAATTACATTATTGATTTTTTAAGCAGAGTGTATGTTTACACCAAGTGCCTTGTTGGCAAGTGCTATTTGCATTAGCTCCACCTAACAATGCCTGGTTGGGTTAACGACATTAAAAAAGACACACATACCTAACATCTTTAGTGGTGTAGTCAGTAAAATGTCACTCTTCTCCCCTTTCCCATCACTTCAGAAAGGCATTTACTTTCAATAAATATTAAAAAAATAAAATGGAAAAAATGAAAATAAAGGGCCCAATGAAATGTTTATCAATAATAAGAGTATTTATTGGGTAGGGTTAGGGGTCGGTGTAGGGACGGCTTTTATTGTCCCATTAAGGTGGCATCCATTTAATAATTTTAATAAATATAATGATTTACACTGTTATTATTGCATCCTGTTTATGTACAATAATACTGAACTGCAAATAATATGTTACAACTTGTAAATATATATCACTAGTAAAATTTATAGTAAATTTCATCTATTGCTAAGAAAGTCAGTTATTTTCACTCAGTGTCTTTTTTTAGCCATGTTTTGCTCAGGCGGCTCTTTTGATCTGTGCGTGATAGAACCGACCAAACTAAAGGGTTTGTGAATTCAAACAGAAGTTAAAGCTGTTCAATTCCTGCAGCCTCAAACTTTTCTGAAATACAAATATCTAATAAGATCTAAAATATCTAATTTGATCAAATATCTGATAAAAAATTATCTTTCTTGTTTGCTTAGGTGCACTTGTACTAAAGTACAGTTTTATTCAAAATCAAGTTTTGTTTTTGCAGAGAGAATGTTTATTTATATATATAATAAATATATAAATAAACATTTTCTCTGCAAAAACAAAACTTGATATATGTAGTTCTGTAGTTTCTTCCCCACTCCGACTAATAACGATTTGACTACAAAAATGGAAATGATTCGAAAAATCACACAAGACTATTGAAGTATCAGTAAAATACTGTTATTCAAAACTGAAACAAAAGCAGTAACAGTGTCTACAATTATGAGATTGATTTACTTCCTTGATTCGCTTGAAACTGTTTTTCAGTAATTCAATAATTTACTGCACAGAACGGCCAGTTTCCTGAATTATTTTTTTTCTATTATTAAAGAACAGCACAAACATTTTAAGAGCTTTTTTTTATAAATAACTTTTAAAATGAAATGTGAAATGAGAAAACAGATATTGTTATTTGAAAAAGCCCCTCTATGTCAAATCAATATTTTGTTGTTATATTATGTGATAATCTGCTGAAGATCTATAGTATAACTGCATGTTATTTAATTTCAGCAACCAAACGCCGGCTGGAAGAAGTTGACGAAATGCTGTAAGAGGATGTTCTTATGCAAACTTGCATGTGATTATATTATGGAAAAATATTAATAAAATACCTCTTGAATTTAAGTATTTACCAAATCAGCAAATATGGTTACCATTAATAATAAATAATAATAAAAAATTAGCAATATAATGAACTCCTAATATTTCTTTTCTGTAGAGCTAATGTTAGTCATCTCAGAGAGGAATTTACTGAACTCTACGAGAAAGATTATCCTCAACTGCAGCGCTGCATAGACAAACTGCATCATATCATCAAAACATTTGAAGAAGATTTCAGAAGAGCTACTAAAGGAGATGGAGAGGTGGCGATCACTGGAGGTGCTGTTGCAGGATTAGCTGGAGTAGCAGGATTAGCTTTAGCTTCAGTTACTTTTGGGGCTTCTCTTGCTGTGGCAGGAGCAGTTGCAGGAGTAGGGGGAGCTGTAGGAGGTGGAATAATGTATGAAGAACACAAGCACGCTAAAAAGCGCAAGATGACAGAGTTGCCAGGAAACGAGAGCGCTAAGAAAAAGCGCATGACAGAGTTAAGAGTTAAAACTGAACTAAAGGACTCTCAGAATAAACTCAACCTTTTGTCTCAGAAAGACATTAATGAGCGTATAGAGAAATTATTGAAAGACCTTGATGAGCTAGAGCGAGACGCCAGGGATGTAAGTAAATACTTTACCTCCATCAGTGAAAGTCGCAACATACAAGGAGAAGAAACGACAGTGATGAATGCGCAGATGTCTGGAGTGAAGCGTCTGATTGGAACAATAAGAGGGTTTTTTTCTGGTGTCAGGCTTTTGCTCGACTCTCTGTCAGTTATTGAAAATAAAAGAGATAAGCATGAGATGGAGACAAAGGCTGGAAAATTCATAGATGGAATGAGGAAAGTAATGAATCAGCTAGAGGAAATCATGGAAGAAATTAGGAAAACAAAAGAGAAAATGGCAAAATGACAAATCCAAATCAATGTTGTTTTTTTACATAACCAGACGAACAAAACAGCAGTGGTTATAAAATTGACGTCACTTTCCCACCAGGACTGATTTCCAGAAGAGCCGCTGCGTTAATAGAATAAAACAAACTATTGATTATCTGTTTAAACCAGGGGTCTCAAACTCAAATTACTCGGGGGCCACTGGAAGTAAACTTATCCAATCTTTATTATTAAGAGTTCTTCAACATGAATGTTTCTTCTGAACTTGAACATTACTTTCTGAACATGAATGGTTCATATAGGCTTCTCTTGCCTACTCGTGTTTTTTTTTATTTATATTGGCAATATTTTTGAGATTTTGGGATCTGATTATATTTCGTCCTTCACACCTATCTATTACCAACAGGTACAGTATTGTTCAAAATAATAGCAGTACAATGTGACTAACCAGAATAATCAAGGTTTTTAGTATATTTTTTATTGCTACGTGGCAAACAAGTTACCAGTAGGTTCAGTAGATTGTCAGAAAACAAATGAGACCCAGCATTCATGATATGCACGCTCTTAAGGCTGTGCAATTGGGCAATTAGTTGAAAGGGGTGTGTTCAAAAAAATGCAGTGTCTACCTTTGACTGTACAAACTCAAAACTATTTTGTACAAACATTTTTTTTTTTCTGGGATTTAGCAATCCTGTGAATCACTAAACTAATATTTAGTTGTATGACCACAGTTTTTTAAAACTGCTTGACATCTGTGTGGCATGGAGTCAACCAACGTGTGGCACCTCTCAGCTGTTATTCCACTCCATGACTCTTTAACAACATTCCACAATTCATTCACATTTCTTGGTTTTGCTTCAGAAACAGCATTTTTGATATCACCCCACAAGTTCTCAATTGGATTAAGGTCTGGAGATTGGGCTGGCCAC
Source organism: Pseudorasbora parva (assembly GCF_024679245.1). Classification (NCBI taxonomy): domain Eukaryota; kingdom Metazoa; phylum Chordata; class Actinopteri; order Cypriniformes; family Gobionidae; genus Pseudorasbora; species Pseudorasbora parva. The sequence goes on along the minus strand of NC_090172.1, from coordinate 67,001,559 downwards.
TCCATAACATTAATTTTGTTGGTTTGGAACCAAGACTTTGCCCGTTTACTAGTGTGTTTTGGGTCATTGTCTTGTTGAAACAACCGTTTCAAGGGCATGTCCTCTTCAGCATAGGGCAACATGACCTCTTCAAGTATTGTAACATATGCAAACTGATCCATGATCCCTGGTATGCGATAAATAGGCCCAACACCATAGTAGGAGAAACATGCCCATATCATGATGCTTGCACCTCCATGCTTCACTGTCTTCACTGTGTACTGTGGCTTGAATTCAGAGTTTGGGGGTCGTCTCACAAACTGCCTGTGGCCCTTGGACCCAAAAAGAACAATTTTACTCTCATCAGTCCACAAAATGTTCCTCCATTTCTCTTTAGGCCAGTTGATGTGTTCTTTGGCAAATTGTAACCTCTTCTGCACATGCCTTTTTTTTAACAGAGGGACTTTGCGGGGGATTCTTGAAAATAGATTAGCTTCACACAGACGTCTTCTAACTGTCACAGTACTTACAGGTAACTCCAGACTGTCTTTGATCATCCTGGAGGTGATCATTGGCTGAGCCTTTGCCATTCTGGTTATTCTTCTATCCATTTTGATGGTTGTCTTCCGTTTTCTTCCACTACTCTCTGGTTTTGCTCTCCATTTTAAGGCATTGGAGATAATTTTAGCTGAACAGCCTATCATTTTTTGCACCTCTTTATAGGTTTTCCCCTCTCTAATCAACTTTTTAATCAAAGTACGCTGTTCTTCTGAACAACGACCCATTTTCCTCAGCTTTCAAATGCATGTTCAACAAGTGTTGGCTTCATCCTTAAATAGGGGCCACCTGATTCACACCTGTTTCTTCACAAAATTGATGACCTCAGTGATTGAATGCCACACTGCTATTTTTTTGAACACACCCCTTTCAACTAATTCAACTAATTGCCCAATTGCACAGCCTTAAGAGCGTGCATATCATGAATGCTGGGTCTCAATTGTTTTCTGAGAATCTACTGAACCTACTGGTAACTTGTTTGCCATGTAGCAATAAAATATATACGAAAAACCTTGATTATTCTGGTTAGTCACATTGTACTGCAATTATTTTGAACAATACTGTATGTGATGGTAATTGTGTACTAATAAATATGGCCAATAGAAATTAAATGATTATGTAATACTGAAATAATAAATGTTTTTTATTTTTATTTAAAATAATAGACTAATTCAAAGCAAGGCCATAATCAGGTCAAATAAAACAGTGAACGAAATTCTAGATCTAATTCTAGTTGGGAAATAATCAATTTTGGGACTATTTGCAAACAATATTTGCATTAATTGTCGTCAAATAGCATTAATATTTGCAAAATATTTGCATTAATAGTCTCTCCATAACGGCATTACGCGATATATTGAAGCGCTCGTCTGTGTGTGTGAAGACTGCGCGAGCGAGCATGTGCGCGGACCAAAAGAGAATGTATATCCCGCCTACTTTGATTTGATTGGCCATTTGAGCGCCGTTAAACCACATTCATTTCGACTGTCTGATTAGCCTCTGTTCATGTCAATCACGAGGTGTCAACCAATTATACTGTACGAGAGAGGGCTGAGCTAACTCTCTCATATACACACTCACAAAGTGAGGCACAAAGCGCGGCACAGGCACACGCAACGACTCCGCCAAAAATGTTTTTTAGAGCAACGTGCGGGCCACACTAACACTAAACTTTGATGTCAAGTAGGGGGCCACAAAATATCATCCTGCGGGCCGGGAGTTTGAGACCCCTGCCTTAAACTAAAGCCAGTTGGACTCGATAGTGCTCCTTATTATGGCCAGAAAATGGCCAAGAGGAAGATCAGGTGTTTTGGGCTGTTAATCATCATGGACTCGTCTGATTTACTGATCTCTTTATAACGTTTAGTACTTTTTAAATTAAATTTATGCTGATAATGCAATAATACTAATATATGCAAAAGCAATACACTTACACCGAATATAAGTATGAATGAATGTCGCTCACTGATGACGGTCCATTACCGAAAGTCCTCTCCAAAACCGACCACAAAGGCTGAATGTTCTCTAAACTCGTGGCCGGGATGCACAGAAAATGTTTTCTATTCTTTTTTAAACGTAGGCCTATACAATAATCAAGTACTATGGCATACATTTATATTTTTCATTACAGAAAATAAATTATTGAAAATAATAACATTTCCTGCCACAACTTAAGAATAAAAATAATGAATTGTATTGAAAATGACATGATTATTACACTGTAATGTTTAATCTTTATTTTAATTGTTTAGATATGATCATTAACAGGTTTATAATCGTGACAGTGATGTCCTATAAATATGTAAAACTTGCTCTTACACCGCTGCCTTACAGTTCTGGGTTTTATTGTGCGTATATGATAAATGTGCTCATATGATAAATGTGCTTATATGATAAATGTGCTCATATGATAAATGTGCTCATATGATAAATGTGTTTAGATGATAAATGTGCTCATATGATAAATGTGCTTATATGATAAATGTGCTCATATGATAAATGTGCTCATATGATAAATGTGCTCATATGATAAATGCGCTCATATGATAAATGTGTTTAGATGATAAATGTGCTCATATGATAAATGTGCTTATATGATAAATGTGCTTATATGATAAATGTGCTTATATGATAAATGTGCTCATATGATAAATGTGCTTATATGATAAATGTGCTCATATGATAAATGTGCTTATATGATAAATGTGCTCATATGATAAATGTGCTCATATGATAAATGTGTTTAGATGATAAATGTGCTTATATGATCAATACGAAAATGATATAGTGGTATATTTGAAAATATATAGAATAATATGTGTATGTAAATATAATGTGAATAATATAACTTGGTTTCAAGTTTACCCTCTTTTTTATTACACCCAGTTTTGTGTGTGTGTGTGTGTGTGTGTGTGTGTGTGTGTTGTCATGCACATAAGACATTTCTTCTCATAAAGTGTGCTTTATCTTTTCTCTTCCGTTCTGTTGTATATGAAGTTATGACAGCAGGAATGATTATCAGTTAAACTGATCTTGTGCGCTCACTGAAAGCATCAGCCTCACTGATCTCGAGTCTACAGTGAGTCCTTCAGTCAGCAAAACTCAGACAACAGACCCGAGTCTGTGCTGTAGATGCCCTAACAGAACAAACATATATCTCCATATATTACATGATTACATGACGTTGTAGCAACTGGGCTACAAATAATAACAAATTAAATTAGCTCAACAGGGAATGACTGGTTATGATCAAATTATAAATCTCTAAATCACCCAGGAAGGGAAATACCTAACCTAGGTATTTAAGCAATATATATATATATATATATATATATATATATATATATATTTTTTTTTTTATTTATTTATTTATTAGGGCTGTCAATCGATTAAAATGTTTATTCGCAATTATTTTTTTAAATTTTTTTGTAACTGAGTCTAATCCATTTTGCAAAATCCTCTAATTTGAGGTAGTTTATTTTTTGTGTGTAAGAAAAATTTAAGAAAAATCCATTTAAAAGATCCAATACGGACGACGGGTCGTGTAAGGTCAAAGGTCAGTCAAAGGTGTTAGTGGTATTGAGGCAAAATGATTTGTAACCCAGTCTAATCCTTTTGTACAAACCATAATTGGAAGTAGTTTAAGGGTGCGTTCACACTTGTAGTTTGTTCACACGGGCATTTTTAACAGCGAACCTAAAGTTACCGAACCAAAGGCATAGGGAGACGGTCACAACCTGATTGGTCGGCTTATATGACGTAGGAGCTCGCTTGCCGAACATTCAAAACAATGCTGTGATCGGATTACACGCGCGGGCATTTTATGCATGTGCATATGGCATTCTTTTTACCCGCTGAGAACTCATGAAGAGCTCATAAAATGTTCAAAACAGCATCAGGATTTCCTCCGTTGTGCAGAACAGAGACGGCCGTTCTGTTGTCTGTCCCTGCTAATAATGGGCAACACAGGAACTTTGATGAGAAGAGCCAGGTCTGCTTTTTGTGTGTTTTTTTTCTAGCATTTTCGAAACATGCTCGTCTGACCAAATATTGATGAGGCTCTTCCTCGTTGCTCCACGTTTGCCCTCTAACGTTAAAGTTACTCATTTTGGATACACCGATCTTTTGACATCATCTTGTGACATTATACGTCCCGTTTTTGGTCCGTTTACATGTCTTTGGTCCGTGTTGCGTTCATATATCAATCGAACCGCACCAGAGTTCGTTTGGAAGCGGACCGAGAGCGCTAAAAAGATAGGTCTCGGTCCGCTTCCAAACGAACTCTGGTGCGGTTCGATTGATATATGAACGCAACACGGACCAAAGACATGTATACACTTGTTTGGTGCGCACCACCAGGGTTCGGATGGCAGCGTTCACATATGTTCAAATGAACCGCACAAACCGAGCAACCGCACCGGGGTTCGTTTTAATCGAACCAAACATGACAAGTGTGAACGCACCCTAAAATTAGTGATTTTAGAAAGCTCCATTTAAAGGATCTGATATGACGGATCGCATAAGGTCAAAGGTTGGTGTGTTAAGGCAAAATTATTTTTAACCGAGTCTAATTCTGTTTTAAAATCCTATTATTTGGGATAGTTTAAATGTACTTATTTTATAAGAGTTTAGCACGAAAGACGGGTCAAATAAGGTCAAAGGTCAGTGTGTTAGCGGTGTTAAGGCAAGATGTGCTGTTGCGTGTGTGGCACTAGAAAGTCCCAAAAAATTGGGCTTCCATTTAAAGGGGTACTTCAGCGCTTGGAAAGATAAATCAGTATTTTAACTGGGTCATCAGTGTAGTAGAAATGTGAAATTATTTTTGAATTTGGTGCTTTCTAGACTGAGAAGACAGAAAATGTATTTTTGTCTCATGGGGATGAAAGACTACAATTCCCGGAATGCTTCGCTGCCCTGTGAGGCCATTCCCAAAGCCACCGCTACTGGATTACAGTAACTGAGTTGGAGAAGACACTACAATTAAAAACTGAATGTGTGTGTTCAATATAATGAGTGAGTCACCGCGTGAGTATCACAGCACTGAGCACTAACTGCAGGAGTGAGATAAATGAGCTGATGAGGTCTCGTGATGAGAGCTAAGGTAATCGCGACTACACTCGCGGCATACATTCACAACGCGAGTTAAGTCTTCAGCACGTTTCAGTTCATGCCTTTGCAAGCTTAACTTTCATAGAAATTAATTTGAGAAGTTAAAAGACTTACATTGCTCACCATAGCTCCGTTTAAATGAGTGCCTGTAGCTGCAAGCTGAGCTGTGAGTGTGATCTCCATCCCCCATGCGCGGGTTCAAAACATGCGGAAATGGCTCCCTCTGCTGGCTGTAGTCTTTAGCCTATGGTAACAAAAAAACAAAAAAGTTTTGAGAGAATGAGGCACGATCCATAGACAGCATATAAACAGTGAGATCCGCGTGTCTGTCTGCTCTTAAAGGGACAGCAGCCAATAAAGCTTCCTGTCAGTAAAGTTAAAGAACAAAGGGAACAGAGAAAATGACTCGCTGCTCTTGACTAAATAACTTTTGTAGCTTTAATAAGGATTAACTATTTAATTTGTAGTTTATGCAGTGCAGACTACATATAACTTTGATAACTGTATTAAATTTCTGTATATTTCCTAACTGTTAAGGCAGGAAGGGCAGGAGTAAACATGACATTTATTAGGGGTTTATGTTAGCATTGTTTTAAGTTTGCTTAAATTAAAATCTGTTATATTTTTGAAGCCTAATACTAAATGTAAAAATAAAATAAAAAAATCAGTAGCTGTATTAATATCAGTAATACTGACCTTCATTCATAAAAAGATGCCATTTAATAAAGTATTTAAAATATACTGTCTTTATGTTGTTTCTACATTAATTTGATTAACTGTGAAATTATTATATTAAAAACCTACAAAAACTTTTTTTTTATTACGATTAATTGCGATTAGTCACAAAAAATGTGTGATTAATCTAGTTAAAGTTTTTAATCGATTGACTAGTTTTTAGTATTTTGTTAAATTCAACAACTTATCACAGTTACAGAAATGTAATATTTGGCTCAGGTTTTGTTGTTTAAATAATTTAATTGCTGAATTACCAATTATTAATGTAAATCAAATGTGTGTGCAGTAATGCTTCTCCTTCACCAACCTTTGTGAATGCTGAGATGTATTTTTCTGTCTGAATGATAACTGATCACAGATTTCCTCCTGGTGTCGATTCTAAATCTATTATTTTTTGTATGTTATATGTGTCAAAATCTGTGTAAATAATAGAAAGGCCGCTGATTAACACTTGCAATTCAGTGTCGTGATGGTTTTTAAAAATATTCTGAAGGTAGTAAAAAAGGTATTAAAAAGTAGTAAATTTAACTTAACGATTGCTGTATATACCCTGAAATATTAAGTAAAAAAGAGTGGGACTTCGGTAAAATAATAAATAAAAAGAGTTGGACCGCGGTAAAATAAAAAAGTGGGGCTGCTGTGAGTGCAGGCAGCCTGGGGACAGCATCCATAGTTACACCAAGTGCCATGACAACAGCGGCCCTCAAAAACAGACCGGCCCGCTGGGAATTTTCCCGGTGCTCCCGATTAGCCAATCCGGGCTTCTGTAAAGTGACGATGAGCAGTAAGTTTGAATTGTTTCATTTTAATTGTGCAGTTAACAAGTGTTTATTCACATATTGCCAATGTTGAATTGTGTAGTAACTTGACTGTACTGAATGTGATTTTTCCAGTTTTATTTCTATGTATTTTTCAATTAATGTGAGCAGCTTATTTTGTTGACTGTGCTTACAAATGCTCTAATTGTGTGTATTTGTTTTCCAGAATGTGAGGCTGCTATCGCTGTCTGTGTTAGCCAGTGCTGTAACTGAGAACAAAAAGAGACGCATTTGATTGTGCAAAACCAAGCTTTATTGTTTCCAGGTATTGTATACCATCTTTATCTTTATCTCTTTTACTCCAATACCAACATTCAGCATAGTTGACGCCGCCCCCATTCCCCCACACCCATGAAAAGTCATTTTCAAAAATCCATAATAGGGTCACTTTAACAATTATATTTATACAAATTAATACAAGTTTGATTTAAAATTGTAAATCATACCCTGGCATACAATGTTATGCTGACAAAATTATACCCGAAAAGACAATCTCATGCTAAAGTTATGATTCATCTGTTCTCTACCAACACATACTACATCAAACAAACAAAAAGTTTTACAAAAAGACATTTCACATTTCATCCTTAAACTCATTTCTATGAAAAATAATTAGTCAAAATGATATATTGTAGACATTTAATAAACAATTATAGATAGGCCACATTATTATCCAAAGTGTTGAGATTTGGATAATTAACATTAGCTGATTTTTCATCATCTGGTTAAAACTGATGTGATTTTCACATTGGTCTGAATAACTGCAGCCAGTCTGAAGGACTCTGTAAATCCAGTCTCTGACAGAAGATGGCGCTTTAATGAGCAGCAGAAATAGAGCTGTTTCCCAGATAACCTGCTTAAACTAGGCATTACAGATGAAGGGAGGATGAACAGAAAAGGCCATCATTATTTCCCTCCGCACTGGGTCATAAAGGCTGGAAAACCTCTCACTTCTCCGCCATGTTTTCACACAGAACGAAACCAGCATGCTGTTGTGTGAGACTGTAACACTTCGGTCAATTCCCATCACCTGTATTTGATATTAAAGCATTTTCAAAGATTATGGTTTCAAATTGAATAAGATTTTTATGACGTTATTAGTAATATCAGGGTCATAATGCTGACTTCACTGACTATCATTCTCATAATGCTGTTTAAATGTATTATCATTTGACTCTCAGTACGTGTTAACTTTGGACTCTGTGTGAAAGTCACAGGACTCAAAGTTGTTGTGAAGGAGGTATCATTTATTTCAAATGACCTTTGAACCTGAAAAAGATTAACTCCAGATTTGTCCTCATGGCTAATGAAGTCTTCAGTGTGCACAAACATTAGCATGCAAACTCTTTACCTTTTAACATATAAAATCTGCTGTGCATGTTTGACTTTCGATGAATAGTTTTGTGCATTGTGAAACAGTGAGATATATTGTCCAACTTTCATCAGTGCCACCAAAAATTAAACATTAATTTGAGCAGTACTGGACAACTGGGTCAAAGTTTTACTCTTATCAGAACCAGGGAGATTTTACAAACATGAATTACTCTAGTCTGTAGATAATTCTCAAAAATCCTGACACACTCTACTTATGAGTTCAAAGGTTGTGTTCATCAAATATTAAACTATCCTTTACGCGAGTGAACTCACCAAGGGCGATTATGATTTTATATGTGTTGAGCTTCTTCTAACGCCATTTTCTAACAGTCTTCTGGAGATTGATAAAGAAGTATAGAGGTATCATTGAAGCTGGTTATCAGACTGAAAGTATCTCTGCTTTTCTGGATTATTCTCTTCCTGTCGACGACTCTAAAGGGCTAAGGTAAGGACTGTTCGCTCAATCCTCCGTATGCAGTCACCTTGATTCGGGTGTTTTATCTGCTCATTTAAACTCATATTCCCAGCAACATATGACACAAATGTTTCAACTGTAAAAAATAAACATGTATAGTTGTAGCTTTATTATTTCTACCTGATCCACCTACAAATATTTTTACCTGTAGCTTGTTGGAAACTCAGAAGTGAAGACCAGGAGAGCTTGGGTATATCTTTCGGGCAGGCGTTCCTCTTTATTGAGAAACACACGTGCCGTCTGTGGCTGCAGTCGTCCAAGTCTAATTTTGAAAGTATACATTGTAATTTATCCACATTTCAGGGGGAGGGATTTACACAGTAGAGGAGGAGACAATCTAAACAAAGGAATGCACATGTTGTTTAGGTAAAAAGGGACACACCTCATACATTTCCAGGTCACCAGTCCTAATCCTATCAGCATAACAGTGCCAATCAGACCACCAATCCAAATCCTATCAGCATAACAGTACCAATCAGACGAATAGATGCAAATGTGATCACTGACAATGTTGCTTATAGATCAGGAAGTGCATAAAGACAAAAGACTGATTAGCTTGATCTCCCTAGAATGTAGTCAGTCTGTAACTCCAAACTGTAAAGCATTATGTACATATAAACTGTTAGCATACTATTACATTGGAACCTTGATATAACAATTTATAAATTTGTAATCCCACAGTCCCCCCTTTGAGAGTTCTTATAACTCTCACATAATACAAATTTAAACCTTTATAAGTCCATTCTATAGCTTATGTTTGTTAGCATAAGCCCCATCTTCTATTCATGTAATTTGAAAAAGTTACAGGCACATATCACTTGCTCTGTGTTGATTGTCTGTAGTGACGAATGACATGCTGACACAGAAACAAACATGCCACTAGGGTCCGTGTAGTTCTTACGGGTAAAGTTCTTTTGTGGTTGGAACAGTCCTTGGGAGTCATTTGTTAACCGTACAGGTTTCTGAACCATGAAGAATTATCTTCAGTCATCTGATGTAATTTTGCTGAAAGATCAAGAATGTCTTGTTTGATTTTGTTCAAGAGTACTTGACCACCATGTTTGTGCATAAGTGAGTCCTTGAATGCAGCCATCTTCTGGTTTGTGGTTGGAGCTGAATTATGTAGAAACCAGGGTGAACCTGCCGTTGAATTGACTGGGTAGGATGTTGTAGACCAGAAGTTCCTCCCATCATATGCCAACCATGGGATTCTTGCTTCTCCTGAAGGTGGGTGTGGCATGCAGACATCTTTCCAGCAAACATGGCGTTTCTTGACATATTCATAAGCTCTAAGAATATGTTGTTTCTGGAGTCTACACTTTGTGCGATGTCCATGATGATTAGTAGCAAGGCAATCTTGATCATGTTGACAGATGACTGAAGTTCCCGTAGGTGATTCTCTGCGTTGTGTTTTTTTTTTTTAATGACAGTTGGCTCGGTAGTGAGTCTAGTTGTCCTCTAGAGGTTGTGGCTACATACGCAGGTGAGGAAGTCGGTGCGTATAGATCTGGGGACAGCCATCAAGTGGTATCTGCACAGAGTAAGAAAGAAAACAAAAGACAGCAGAGCAGTATTTGTTCTAAAAGACTGCAAACATTGGGGTTGTTTCCTCTGTTCAATCTGAGTCTGCTATTGTTGTTCCTTCTTTCCCTATGTCTTAATTCCTTCGACACCTAAAGAACAGTGAGGTAAGGATGTGTGAGTAAGGACTAGTGAGTAGGGGAAAGCCTATGAGGGAATCTTCACCGCAGGATTGGCCCCCGATGCCTGTTGCATTCGGTTCTTTCCTGGGCTCCTCACTGGTCCGTGTGTCCTAACCTATCCCTGTCGGTGGGGGAACAACTTTACAGTGTGACACATGCGTCCAAGCTTTCCTTCCCTGACACAACACTGCAGCTGCTGTAATCAACATCACTTGATGTGGTCCATGCCACTTAGGCTCTAAGGGCTTGTTTTTGAATGACTTTATCATCACCCACTGACCTGGGATGATCGTGTGTCCACCTTCTGGTGGCGTCTGCCAACATGACTCAACTCTCTCTCTGGCACGCTATACTGCCTTTGTGAGGTTTTCACAGTAAGTGATCAGGGCATCTGAGGCAATGTGAACATCAGCATTTCTAAGATCAATCACGCCTGGCATCTGCATTGGCCGTCCTGTAATAATCTCATGAGGGCTCAGTCCTACGGATCTGTTAGGTGATGCTCTCATACTACACAGAACTGCTGGCAGCGCCTCAACCCATGATACTCCTTCCTGATGCATTTTGCTTAGTCTGGTTTTGATTGTTCTGTTGGCACGTTCAACCTGTCCTGATGCTTGTGGCCTGTAGGGGCAGTGAAGATTCCACTTAACTTTCAACATTTTAGACACTTCCTTGACTACCTGTCCTGTGAAGTGTGTACCTTGATCTGAGTCAATGGAATCTGGTAATCCCCATCTAGGAATGAAATCAGTGACAAGACATTTAGCGGTATGTGCAGCTGTAGCACGCCCTGTTGGATAAGCTTCTATCCATCTTGAGAACTTGTCTATCACAACCAAAACGTCAGTTTTACCCTTACAAGGAGGCAACAATATGTAATCAACTTGCAGGTGACGCATGGTGCTAGCAACGCCAAGGTCATGGGTATGATTCCCAGGGAAAGCAAGATTTGATAATAATGTAAAATGTGTACCTTGAATGCAATGTAAGTCGCTTTGGATAAAAGCGTCTGCCAAATGCATAAATGTAAATTCTAATTGCATTGTTGTAACTTGCTTCAATCAGTTTTACATAACATAAAACAAGGGAATGCTGTTTTAATATAATTGAGTTACATTGACTGCGCCTTGCTGATTTTCGCTTCAATGAGAAATTGTGCTTTGGGGTTATTATACATATTATGATGTGTCCAAGTGAAAATCACAAAAGACAGTGCTAATCTTCAGCACAATGGTAATTAATAACATAATGTCCGACATAATTGTACATTAAACATTAACAAACTGCTAACATCTTTCCCTAAAAACATAAAATAACACGTAATCCCTGAATTTACTTGCATTGACCTTTGCAAAGAATATTGGGAACTACAGAGCCACCGCCCAGGGCTGTGTCTCCAGAAGCATTGTGAACTGAATTGATCGTATAAACCATTGGTGGTAATGGTCTCTATGATCCTCCACAGGTCTTGATCACTATCTTGAGTGAATCTAAATGGCACTTGTGGTATGAAAGAGGAGGTTGAAACAGGACAGCACATGTCGCACACACACACACACACACACACACATATTTAGCAGTGTGAACAATTGTCACAGCGGCTGCTGAGCGAACTCACAAAGTAGTCATAACATCATTTTAAACACTTAAATGTGTCTAATATAATAAACAGAGGTGCATTACACACACACACACATATAATATATAAATGTGTGTGTAATATATATATATATATATATATATATATATATATATATATATATATATATAAAATATATATATATATTACATAAAATCCAGCATTACATATTACATAAAGCATTACATATTTTTGTTGAGTTTTTGTTTTAGTTCCAAAAGATTTTCATATAATTTAAAGTCCTTTATAATTGTGACTCTTTCCTGTAGGGTTTAAAGGGACAGTACGTCACTGATTGGGTAACTTATTAAAAGGCAGCAAAAATGAATAGCCCTCGGAGTGATTCTGGCTTCAGTAGTGACAGCATGGAACATCCTCCTCTAATGAAAGGTGAGTCAGTAAATTATATCATTAGGATTTTTTTAAGCGGACTGTCTTTTCACAGCAAGTGCCTTGTTGGCAAGTGCTATTTGCATTAGCTCCACCTAACAATGCCTGGTTGGGCCAAACAACATTAAAAAAGATGCACATACTTCAACATCTTCAGTGGTGTAGTCAGTTAAGTGTAAGGCTCAAGGAATCTGGTTTTGACTCGATCAACCCGAGTTTGAATCCGCCTTTTGCAGAGCTCGCTCTTCCCCTTTCCTATCACATCAGAAAGGCATTTACTTTCAATAAATATTAAACAAATAAAAAAATGAAAATAAAGTGCCCAATGAAATGTTTATCAATAATAAGAGTATTTATTGGGTAGGGTTAGAGGGCGGTGTAGAGAGGGCCTTTATTGTCCCATTAAGGTGGCATCCATTTAATCATTGTATAAAAATATAAAGATTTATTATAATGTTATTATTGCATCATGTTAATATACAATACTGAGCTGCAAAAATAATAAAAAAAGTATCTGTCAAAATAAAGTATAAATCACATCTAATTACTATTAACACATATTGAAAAGAAATGCTACTTTTACAAAGTGTAAATATATATCACTATTTTCTTTTTTTAGCCATGTTTAGCTCAGGCGGCTCTTTTGATCTGTGTGTGATAGAACCGACCAAACTAAAGGGTTTGTGAATTCAAACAGAAGTTAAAGCTGTTCAATTCCTGCAGCCTCACACTTTTCTGAAATACAAATATCTAATAAGATCTAAAATATCTAATTTGATCAAATATCTGATCAAAATTATCTTTCTTGTTTCCTTGGGTGAACTAAAGTACGGTTTTATTCAAAATCAAGTTTTGTTTTTGCAGAGAAAATGTTTATTTATCTATACAGTCGTGGTCAAAAATGTTGGTACACCTGGTAAATATGATCAAATATGGCTGAAAAAAATAAATCTGCATTGTTTATCCTTTTGATCTTTTATTAAAGGGGGGGTGAAACACTCAGTTTCAGTCAGTGTCATGTCAATCTTGAGTACCTATAGAGTAGCATTGCATCCTGCATATCTCCGAAAAGTCTTTATTTTTTTAATAATTATATAAGAAAGATGCGCTGTTCCGAGTCTTTCCGAAAAAAGCCGAGCGGGTGGGGGCGTGTCGTGTGAGCGGAGCTAAATAATGACGTGTGCGCGCTGCTGCTATTGTGTTGAGTCGAGTGCGTCGTAAAGCTGTGTCATCCCTAACAGCGGGAAAAAAACTTTATTCAAAATAAAAATATGGCTTTTAATCAGATACAGCCATACATCTATGATCCGGAATCAGACCCAGAGGCTGCAGTTGAACAGGAGCAGCAGCAAAAACGACTAGAGCAGGACGTCTCTATGTGCTACAAGTTATACACTAACTATATAATATGCTTAGCGGCTTGTGTTATTTACATATTTATACTTGAATTATATCGTCGTATTTTTGTCTTTGAAGGTGTACATGTGGGAAGTGCAGTTGTGCACGTGTGTGTGTGTGTGTGTGTTTACGCGTGGTTTGTGTAGACAGTAAGCGGACTAAAAAAAAACCAGACATTTGAAGCAGTCTCACTCACCGCCTGCGGTTCTAACGTTGGGACCTTTATCGTTGGGACTGCTCCATCCTTCAGCATTAGGCGATTGGAAAATCCGGCGTCGAGCTGGGCCTTGTTTATGAAACAGTCGGCACCGAAATGCAGCGAACAGATATAAACATTCGCGCAACTCAGTTGCTGATCCGGAAAAGCAAATTCCATCCACTGTTGCCTTAACGCGGGGTTTTGGGGAATCTGTGCAGGACTGTCTTGGTCTGGCAACCAAAAACGCACTTTTTGATGTCATTGTTAATTGTGCACATCACCTGTCCAGCATCCTACGAGCCAGCGCTTTGATGGGCGTAGCCTGTTACTTTCGCTCTCTCTCTCTCTCTCTCTCTCTCTCTCTCTCTCTCTCTCTCTCTCTCTCTCTCTCTCTCTCTCTCTCTCTCTCTCTCTCTCTCCTCGCTCTCTCTCACGCGCCTCCGGTAGAATTGTCCGTAAGGCCCATACAAGGAAATTCCGCCCCCATTAACGTCAAAGGGGACGCATGATCGCAAAAAACTTGCCGAAACTTATGACTAACCGGAAGTAGTATTTTTGACAAAGAAATACTCCCATCAAACGTCCACCTTAACTTTTGAAACTTTGTCTATGTTTAGTATGGGATTCCAAGTCTTTAACAGTGTAAAAAGATCAGTATGCATGAAACAGCATTTCACCCCCCCCCCCTTTAAAAAAATCACTAAAACCTCTCCTTTCATTAAAGTAAAATAATTGAAAATGTTTTTCAATAGTTTCATAGTTAATCACATTATGAAATAAATGTTTTTCTCCAAAACACGTTGGCCACAATTGTTGGTACCCTTTTATTAAATACTTTTTGCAACCTCCTTTTCCTAAGATAACAGCTCTGAGTCTTCTTCTATAATGCCTGATGAGTTTGGAGAAAAAGGATAAACAATGCAGAATTTTTTTTTTCAGCCATATTTGATCATAGTTAACAGGGGTACCAACAATTTTGACCATGACCATATATATATATATAAACAAACATTTTCTCTGCGAAAACAAAACTTGATATATATATTCTGTAGTTTCTTAGCCTGTAGTTTCTGTAGCTACTCCGACTAATAACGATTTGACTACAAAAATGGAAATGATTAGAAAAATCACAAGACTATTGAAGTATCAGTAAAATACTGTTATTCAAAACTGAAACAAAAGCAGTAACAGTGTCTACAATTATGAGATTGATTTACTTCCTTGATTCACTTGAAACTGTTGTCAGTAGTTCAATAATTTACTGCACAGAACGGCCAGTTTCCTGAATTATTCTTTAAGTGTGTGAAGAACAGCACAAACATTTTAAGAGTTTTTGTAGTTTTTTTAATAACTTTTAAAATGAAATGTGAAATGAGAAAACAAATATTGTTATTTGAAAAAGCCCCACTATGTCAAATCAATATTTTGTTGTTATATAATGTGATAATCTGCTGAAGATCTATAGTATAACTGCATGTTATTTAATTTCAGCAACCAAACGCCACCTGGAAGAAGTTCACGGAATGCTGTAAGAGGATATTCTTATGCAAACTTGCATGTGATTATATTATGGAAAAATATTAATAAAATACCTCTTGAACTTAAGAAACTCACCAAATCAGCTAATATGGTTATCATTAATTAAAAAAATATATTAGCAATATAATGAACTCCTATTATTTCTTTTTTGTAGAGCTGATGTTAGTTATCTCAAAGATGAATTTACTGAACTCTACGAGAAAGATTATCCTCAATTGCTGCGCTGCATAGACAAACTGCATCATATCATCAGAACATTTGAAGAAGATTTCAGAAGAGCTACTAAAGGAGATGGAGGAGAGGAGGGGATCGCTGGAGGTGCTGTTGCAGGATTAGCTGGAGTAGCAGGAGTAGCTTTAGCTTCAGTTACTTTTGGGTCTTCTCTTGCTGTGGCAGGAGCAGTAGCAGGAGTAGTGGCAGCTGTAGGAGGTGGAATAATGTATGAAGAATACAAGCACGCTAAAAAGCGCAAGATGACAGAGTTACCAGGAAACAAGAGCGCTAAGAAAAAGCGCATGACAGAGTTAAGAGTTAAAAGAGTTAAAACTGAACTAAAGGACTCTCAGAATAAACTCAACCTTTTGTCTCAGAAAGACATTAATGAGCGTATTGAGAAATTATTGAAAGACCTTGATGAGCTAGAGCGAGACGCCAGGGATGTAAGTAAATACTTTACCTCCATCAGTGAAAGTCGCAACATACAAGGAGAAGAAACGACAGCGATGAATGCGCAGATGTCTGGAGTGAAGCGTCTGATTGGAACAATAAGAGGGTTTTTTTCTGGTGTCAGGCTTTTGCTTGACTCTCTGTCAGTTATTGAAAATAAAAGAGATAAGCATGAGATGGAGACAAAGGCTGGAAAATTCATAGATGGAATGAAGAAAGTAATGAATCAGCTAGAGGACATCATGGAAGAAATTAGGAAAACAAAAGAGAAAAACCAAAATGTTTTTTTTTTTACATAACCAGACAAACAAAACAGTAACGGTTATAAAATTGACGTCACTTTCCCACCAGGACTGATTTGCAGAAGAGCTGCTGCCTTAATAGAGTAAAATAAACTATTGATTATCTGTTTAAACTAAAGCCAGTTGGACTCGATAGTGCTCCTTATTATGGCCAGAAAATGGCCAAGAGGAAGATCAGGTGTTTTGGGCTGTTAATCATCATGGACTCGTCTGATTTACTGATCTCTTTATAACGTTTAGTACTTTTTAAATTAAATTTATGCTGATAATGCAATAATACTAATATATGCAAAAGCAATATACTTACACCGAATGTATGAATGAATGTCGCTCACTGATGACGGTCCATTACCGAAAGTCTCCTCCAAAACCGACCACAAAGGCTGAATGTTCTCTAAACTCGTGGCCGGGATGCACAGAAAATGTTTTCTATTCTTTTTTAAACGTAGGCCTATACAATAATCAAGTACTATGGCATACATTTATATTTTTCATTACAGAAAATAAATTATTGAAAATAATAACATTTCCTACCAAAACTTAAGAATAAAAATAATGCATTGTATTGAAAATGACACAATTATTACACTGTAATGTTTAATCTTTATTTTAATTGTTTAGATATGATCATTAAGAGGTTTATAATTGTGATAGTGATGTCCTATAAATATGTAAAACTTGCTCTGGCACCTCTGCCTTACAGTTCTGGGTTTTATTGTGCTTATATGATAAATGTGCTCATATGATAAATGTGCTCATATGATAAATGTGCTAATATGATAAATGTGCTTATATGTTCAATACGAAAATGATAAAGTGGTATATTTGAAAATATATAGAATAATATGTGTATGTAAATATAATGTGAATAATATAACTTGGTTTCAAGTTTACCCTCTTTTTTATTACACCCAGTTTTGTGTGTGTGTGTGTGTGTGTGTTGTAATGCACATAAGATATTTCTTATAAAGTCTGCTTTATCTTTTCTCTTCCGTTCTGTTGTAAATGAAGTTATGACAGCAGGAATGATTATCAGGTAAACTGATTTTGTGCGCTCACTGAAAGCATCAGCCTCACTGATCTCGAGTCTACAGTGAGTCCTTCATTCAGCAAAACTCAGACGACAGACCTGAGTCTGTGCTGTAGATGCCCTTACAGAACAAACACATGTCCATATATTACATGACATTGTAGCGACTGGGCTACAAATTATAACAAATTAAAGGGGGTGGGCATCGAGGCGGGAGATGAAGCGGGAAATATAACGTTTCATCCACCTGCCCATGAGTTTAGGTGGTTCTTACCGGTTATTTTGGGTGTTTTAAATGTAATATTTTACTTTTTTTATTTTTAATTATTGTTTTGTCGATTTTGGTGAGTCCTATGGTAGTTTTATGTGGATTCTGCTGGTTTCGTGGTCATATTAATGAAATTTTAAGTGGTCTTAGGTGGGTTTTTTTAAGTTGTACATAACCTCAATTTATTTCGTATTACTTTGGGTGTGTTTTCTGATGGTTAAGGAGATATTAGGTGGTTTGACTAGTTTTCTGTGATTCGGTTCTTGATCGGTCTTATGTGGTCCTGATGGGTTTTGTGGCGGTCTGAAATGGTCTTATGGTGATTTTTGTGCTGGTTCTTATTGGAACTGGTGTTGTGGGAGATTTATCCGGTGGTTTTCTTACTGTTGTTCATATTTTCTAAGAAATATCAACCAATTGTTCTATATCTTGTTATTATTGATATTGGGGTGTTCAGGCTAGGAAACACAGTTGAGCTGCAGCTCTTTGCTTATCCTTAGTCATCATGTGTCCCCAATAATAACAAGAGATTTTTTTTATTTTTTTTTATTTTTCATTTTTTATTTTTTGTTTATATATTAGAAAATACAAGGTTAAGTGTGCATTTTAACAAAAAGGTATTAATACGTGATACATGCAATCAATCATATAACTATTTACAAATGTTGTGCGTCTTCCCATCTATCGTTGAGTCCTTTAGGTGTTCTTGTATCTAGTTTGTTGATCCACTGCCATTCCGCTCTTCTCCTCTGGGCCTCCGTTTAATTGGGGTTATGGTCAATGGCCCGGATGTGGAATTTATGTACCCCATGTTTGCGAAAATGTGCGATCAGTGTACAATTACTTCTTCTTTCCACGTTGGAGCGGATGTTATACCGGTGTTGGTGCAATCTCGACCTAATTGAATTCTTTGTTTGTCCTATGTATTGTTTCTTGCATTTGACACAGGTGATGACATAAATGCAGTTTCTACTGTTCAGGGGGATCCTGGGGAGAAAGTACGCTTTGTTTTGGCCGCGTTGTTTGATTTTAGGTTTTGTGCTATGGTTCACGGGTTTCTTGTCCCTCGGGACACGACTTTGGACTAGAAGGTCTCTGAGGGTGGGATTTCTTTTGTACGCCGCTAGAATTTTGATGTCCTGTATTGGGGCTAGGGTTTTTATATAGTTACTTTTGATTTGTCTTAGAAGCTTTATTGCACCTGGCGAAAAGGTGACGATGGCTGGGATCTGGATCTGGTTCCTCGGCGGAGAGGTTTGTTTTGTTTTTCCGGGGTCTTGTGTGTGTGTTCTGTGAATCTGTCTTAATTTGGTTCTAGGGTAGCCCCTTGATCTTAGTGCCCTGGAGAGGATTGATTTGGCTTCTTGGAAGTCCTCCCCTCTTGAGCAGATTCTCGAGAATCGTAAAAGTTGGGAACGTACAATTCCTTCGAATGTGTGCCGGGGATGAAAACTTTTATAGTGCAAGAGGGCGTGTGTATCTGTTTCCTTAAAGAATACCTTTGTGTCCAGTCTGATCGTAGAAGTGAAGTTAGGAGCTTTGTAAATGGTAATGTCCAAAAAATCGATCGTGTTACGGTTGGTGGTCGATTTCATCTTGATGGAATTGTGGTGGTTGTTTAGGATTTGTAGGAAAGCCTTGAATTCGTCCATTCCATGTTCCCAGATCCCCCAGATATCATCGAGGTATCTAAAATAATGGTGGGGCTTGAGGGGGCATTTGGTGAAGACAGTTTCCTCCCACTGCGCCATATAAATGTTTGTTTTATCTGGGTTTCTATTGAAGCAGTTTCTAATAGCCTGAAGTCCTAAGGGGGTCTCTATATTCTTATATAAACTGTCCACATCCATTGAGAACATGAAGGCTTGTGGTGGGGGTTTGAGTTGATTGATTTTCTCGATGAAGTCATAAGAATCTTTGATATAACTGTCATGTTGGGTTGCGAGCGGTTTTAGAAAAAAGTCAATATATTCCAAGATTCTATAGTTCTCACTGTCACAGTCTGAAACAATTGGGCGTCCGGGGGTCATGAGAGGGATGGGCCAGTTCTTCCGGGGTTTATGTAATTTTGGTAACAGGTAGAAGCTTCTCGCTCTTGGATTGGATTGTCCTTTGAGGTATTCTGCTTGTTTTTGTTTTATATAGCCCTGTTTTAGAAGTGATTCGATTATCTGTTCTATTATGGGGATCGATTGTGGATATATTGGATTGGGTATTTTGGTGTAAAAATCTCGGTTTCCCAATTGTCGGATTCCTTCTTTGATGTACTGTGTTCTTTCCATAATGACAATCGCATTGCCCTTGTCTGCCGGTTTGATTATATCTTGTTCGTTCTTTAAAAAGTCCAGTGCCGTGATTTCCGTTGATAGGTTTGGGGCGGGGGTTTAGAGGTTACATCTTGTTGATTTTGGTAGTTACTTTTAAAAAAAATCCCAGATTTGGTTGGGTAACTGTTGTGGTGGGGGTTTCCATGTGGATTTAGCCCTAAAGGGAAGACCTTGTTCTGTGTCTGTTCCTGTGTCGAAAAAAATAGCTCTCTGTATCCTCGTGTGGAACTCCTCCAAGTCTGCTGACAAGGTGTGTCTATTCTGGGATTTGATTTGGTGGGATCGGATAAAGGACAGGCCCCTGTTCAACACCTTAAATTGGGCGGTGGACAATTTTAGGGTTTTTGAGAGGTTAATAACCATTCCGTCCATCATCTTTTGCCCTGGGTCTTTAGTTCCTGGGAGTTTGATCTTTGATCCAATGATCTGCCATTGATTCCCCTGTTTTTTTTGGTCCAGTGGATGTTATCTTGTAGCGTTGAGAATAAATGGCTCAGTAGGAGAGGGATGTGTTTGCTTTTGTCCCTGATGGTGTTGTTTAAGAGTGTGAGATTCTCCTTCACTCGAGTTGGTAAAGCTTCGTAAAAATTAATCAGGGGTAGGTGGATTGTTGCGAACGGGAAGGTCTGTTCTGCTGTTTTGAGGATCTGTTCGATAGCTTTCCTGAGATTTGTTATATTACTCTCATTCCTGTCGTTGATGCCAAAAGATAAGATGACCTGTTTGGTTTTAGGGGACACTCTGGTCTTGTTTTTTAATATGTGATACGCATGTTCTAGTTTGGCCCCGGGGTAGCTGACCACTCGCATATCTTCCTGTTCGGTGGGAGGGAGGTGGCAGAGGTTGGATGCACCCAGAATAAGAATGGGTCATTGGGGGGTTAGGGACCAGTTTGTAAACTTGTTTTGGTAGTGTTCCTGTCTCGGGAACATGCTCAGGGCTGGGTTTGGAGTACGGATCCCTGTCTGGGGTTTCGTTGGTGGTTCCTTTAAGTTCTGTGAGTTAGGGTTAGGGTTAGGTTTTGAAAAAAAGACTGCGCCTTCCCCCAGAACAACCTCATTGGTTTATCCAGTTTAAAGTAGGAAGAACGCAGGAGTGCCCAGGCAGGCGCATGTTTTTGATGAGGATGCTCAACCCCTGCCATTATCCCTACCTCCGGAATACAAAATCCACCACTTGATTTATTCTCCACCCCGACGAGTTAGGGACCAGTTTTTAAACTTGTTTTGGTAATGTTCCTGTCTCGGGAACATGCTCAGGGCTGGGTTTGGAGTACGGATCCCTGTCTGGGGTTTCGTTGGTGGTTCCTTTAAGTACTGTGAGTTAGGGTTAGGTTTTGAAAAAAAGACAGTGCCTTCTCCCAGAACAACCTCATTGGTTTATCCAGTTTAAAGTAGGAAGAACGCAGGAGTGCCCGGGCCGGCGCATGTTTTTGATGAGGCTGCTCAACCCCTGCGATTATCCCTTCCTCCGGAATACAAAATCCACCACTTGATTTATTCTCCACCCCGACGAGTTATGGCTCGATAATCCTGGAAGAGCATCACATTCCCATGAGCCCCTTCTCCTTAATATTCCCAGCTTCTTATTTTTTCTTTCCCAGTTAACCTTCTTCTTACCTCCCTTCCCCTCCCCCTAGTTCCTTGCCTTCCCCAACCCCTTCTCTTCCCCATACTCTTTTCCCTTAATCTTCCCTCCCTAGGTGAATACCCCACTCTTTCCTTCTTCATAATCATGTATTATATTTGATTTAACCTGTTAGGCTGCACCTAGCCTGACAAGCCAGACCCACATCAAGATTTTTGGTCTGGAAACTCACCATTGACGGCTCAATCCGAGGGGCGGGATAAACGGTTGTCTTTCAAACTCCCTCTGCACGCGATAGGATAGCGCTACCACCAACCAGAGCAAGGAAGGTGAAACAGAACTTGTTGATAGATTAAACATTCACCGTATCCGGTCAGCTAAACTCCAAACACATCTTCCCTTTTTAAGAATGACTTCAGTGCCGTTCTTTGTTCTTTTCTCAGAGAAAAGCTTAACTCCAAGTCTTCCAGAATCGCAGTCAAAGCTGATTCGAAAGACCGCCACCGTTCGCCAGCTTCTGGGTTTACTAGAAGCACGCAAATGCAACTCGGCCGTCGTCATTATGGCCCCGCCCACCGACTCTATACACGATGTGATTGGCCCGTCCAGAGTGAGGGGAATACAGCTCAGAAGGGTATTGAGAGTTGCTAGATCACACTTGCGGGCAGATTAAATTTGCTGCCGCTAGGGTGCGTCTAGATTTCTAGACTAGGCTGCACCCACACTTTTGAAAAAATCCTAGGAAATGCATACTCAGACTAAAACAGATACAGTTCATCCTTAGCACTAAAAGCATAATTATTGTTTCATTTGAAAGCAGACACTTGGCAGTTTACTGTTAAGTCATAATTATAATTACAAAAATAAAAATAAAAATAGCTATAATAAGCTTCAAAGTAAACTTATTATAAATTTAGTTGTATGAAATATCTTTATGAAAATAAATTTGAAGTTGGCCTTCAAGCAATCTAGAAATGCACTACAGCTAAAACCATGTCTGACCATGTTAAATTTCAGATCTGAAGATAAGTCTAAAACTCTGAATTTTATTAAATGTTTTACAAGATCGTTTTATGTGATTTTATTTTGAGATTTCTCTAAAATATCAACTGATGTTTATTGCCATGTCTTCTAAGCTTTCATTCAGTGTATTGCCTCTATTGTTTAGAAGTGCAAACTGCCCCATTCAGTTTGTCTCCCTGGCATACATTCACACTTCTGCGGACAGTTTATGGCTGAAATTATTATTAATTTGTCTGCATTATAATTACTAATGACTCTTTATTCTAACTGTTCTATTCAATACACCTCATTTCTAAATCAAACCTCTCACTTTACCTTCTCTTGCAAAT
Organism: Pseudorasbora parva; assembly: GCF_024679245.1. NCBI lineage: Eukaryota > Metazoa > Chordata > Actinopteri > Cypriniformes > Gobionidae > Pseudorasbora > Pseudorasbora parva. The sequence goes on along the minus strand of NC_090172.1, from coordinate 66,978,609 downwards.
AAACATTTCAGTAGTTGTACATTTAAAAAATGTTCATAAAAATAAAGTATTTGCTCAGTGGCAGATTGCATCTAGGGCAAGCTAGCATGTTAGCTTAACACACTAAAGCCCTATTCGGACTGGATTAGTTTAACATGGGGACATGGGGGTAAAGTCATTTTACCTCAGGACGTCTGTAATATTAATGGCCAATTCGCACGGGATAAGACATCTCAGTAAAACTAGCAGAAGTGGGAGGAGTAACTCGCTTTACGCACCTCCTTGATGTCATGTGCGTATGACGTTACCGTTATAACGTGAGCAAACAACCTGGGCGCCAGTCTGAACTCCGTCTCCAATATATATGTGTAGTGATGTGGGTCACGTGTTTTGAAACGTCACCTTATTAAATGCGTGTCCAATAAGGTACCGCCTCGTTTTTGTATATAAACCTGTTGTTTATGCCCCCTGGAATGCGTCTTGGTTGAAAGCCCGCCCCTTTTCTCTCACTGTGTTGGATTTTTGGAGTGTGACGTCGCTCCGTTAAGGCTGTGTGTGTGTGGTGTTCTGCTTACCCCCAGTGCGGTGTTTACAGTGCCCACTCGTGCGTCATGGCAGCACAATAGCCAGGTCAGAACATCAGCTGTTAATCAACAGTTTAAAGGAGCTACTATATGACTGTTTGTGACACATCCGTGTGTGTGCGCGAGTCACTTAGTCTAATCATAAGGGTTTATTGTACACTGTGCAGCTTTCTCTCTCTCGCTCTCCAACCCTCGCTCTGGGCCGCGCTGCTGCTTCGGGCGTCATTCTTCTGGTCCACTGGTCAAATGGGCTTGATGTTTGTATTGTTTTGATTTGTTTCATTTCTGTTGAGTAGTTTTCGTTTGGATTGTATGCTCTTTTTGTTTTGTTCATTGATTTGTTATTGCTGTCACGAACCCTCAGTTGTGTTATCTGACTGTTGAATAACAGTCGCTCTTTATAAGTGTTAATTACCGCTATGCGGTATTTGTGATCTCGGTCATTTGAAACCTTAAGCCTTGATCAGTACTGAGTTTATGCCATCTTTCTGTGACAGTATATGTTTTGTTATTTTGTTTTATTTTTAATGTATATTTGTTTGTAGAATTGATTATCCTTGTTTCATCTAGTACCTTGACTTTTTGATTTCATTTCTCTTTTCTTTGCTTTATTTAAATGTTTGTTTTTTCTAATGTGAGTTCTCTTTTTTTGGTATTTTGCAGGAGCTGGTTGTTTCCGGGAAGTGGGCTGATTCTGGGTTGCACGGGCTTCACTTAGATATGGATTGTCATTATTGCGGTGTCACTATATTTGGTCATTATTTGCAGTGATCTTTTTGTGGATGTGATTCTGATTGGAGGGATTTTCTTCTTTTGTGCACTGTATGCACCATATCAGCCTGCTTCTCATTAAGGAAACCTCAGCACCCTACATTTATTTAATTTCCTCTTTTGATTTGACCAAGACCATTTAATATTGATGTTTCATATCCATTTTAAATTTTGTATTTCAATTTTAACACCAATAAAATAATTGTTTATACGGAAACTCTCGTCTACAGCCTATTTTTGGTGGAATGTATTTGCGTGTTCTGTGTTTTTGGTTATTTCCCCGTTATTCCGGGGTGGCGTAGTCGCTACAAATCAGCCACTTGCTACATATGCGTTTTAATAAACAGTTAGGTCCAGTCTAACGATTATGATTGGATTATGTTGGTAATAGACACTTTCCTAGAGCTAAAATGTGTTGTGCCTCTAATAAGTGCTTTTGATCTTCATTTTGCTTTAAATGATATGCGGAAAATACTGGACATTTTCCACAGATTTGTCCCACCACCTACAACACAACCGAATGCCTCAAGCGCCTCCAAGGTCGCAAAAAGTGCTCTTTTTTAACTTTTAAACAGGAAATGACGGAATTTTACCATACATTTTTACAGCTGGTCTATTCGAACGGGATTAGTATTACCTGAGGTAATTTTTCCGGACCTTTTTACAGTAGGTAAAAGTCTCGGTAATCTTTACTGACATTGTCTGTAATGATTACCGAGATGGCACATTCGGACGGGACTAAAATCACCGAGAACCTCTGGTTATAATTACTTTACCCCCACGTCCCCATGTTAAACTAATCCAGTCCGAATAGGGCTAAAGTAAGGTAGTGATTATATAATTGGCGTCCCTGGGTGGGCTAACTTAGAATGAAATGAGCCTTCTGTTTTGTCAACACAAGTTAATACACTAATAGATAAAAGGAAGTAACTTTAGCAGGAAACTAAGTCTTTCACCAAGTCAGAAACCAATTGCATAGCAGCGAGTGGTTCTCTCCAAGCCTGATTGATAGTCTCCCTGCTCAACTCCTTGGTACGATTTATGACTAGGATTGGTATCAAAGTTTGTAGAATTTTTATTGTGGCATAGAACTTGCAATGTTTTTTTAGCACATGTTGTAATTGTTGATTATAACTAATTGCTAATATAAGAATAGCATATGTTGTTCTCCTAAGTCTACCATACTGTTTTAGAATTTTTATGAACGTGTCAGATAAGGGTAGTGCCTTCTGACAAATTGAAGACAAGTGCTAGAATTCTCACCCCCTAGTGTGCGTGACATTCATTGTCGTAGTGGCTTAGAGCTGCTTACACTTGTGGTAAACTTTCAGAGTTTAGCTGGTTTGGGTGGTGTAGTTATTTATTATATATACACTAGGGATGTCCCGATCCGATCACGTGATCGGAAATCGGGCCCGATCACATGATTTCAGACTCGATCGGAATCGGAAGTTACATCCCGATCAGGACTCGGATATTTATATATTCTGGGGTGAGGTGAGCAGGGGTGCCATGTAAAAGGTTCGCACTTGCACCGCCGTTCATCTCACATCTGATGACGCATCAATAATATGGGTTGTAACTTGAAAATAATGCGTTTTGTATGTTTCTGTAGATGGATACACTTGCTGGCTCCTCAGTGATACATTACAACAGCGCTAATAAAAGAAAAACGTGGGCAAAACGGTCTATCTGTGTAAACTTTGTTCAATGCCTGCGAGTGCTGCCGTATGTTCGAATATGAGCAGTCATTTTCACTGTCATCCCCCGGGTATATTCGCCAGAAGACGCGAATGAGAACGCGCACACTGATCTGTCTCCGTGCATCATCCGAAAGTGCGCACTCGTCTCAGCACGCAAATACTGAGTTCTCGTTCAAGTCTTGCGCTTAAACGGACCAACTCACACAAGAAGTATGTCAACATGTCCATCTTGATGAGTATCCAAGCAGACATAGTCTGAATATGCCTTAAGAGGACTTTATACAGTCGAGAAAGATGACGCAGGGCCTTCCATTAGGTCTTAAAGGGGCAGTAGCCTTTACTGCCGTCTGTTTAATGTCAAACAAAAGATAAGGAATCACTCACTGCTCTTGATCGAATAGGTTTTGTAAGGATTAGTCTTTAATTTAAACAGTTAAATATACAGCTATATTACATTTGATTAGCCTACTTTATTCAATTTATCTACCTAAAAACTAATGTTAGACCTATAAAAACCTGAAAAGCATTGTTTATCACACTTCAATCAAATTACACTTCAATTTTTTTTTCAAGTGTTCGTTTTTTAAATAAATTTAGTTTTAGTTAGTTATTTGATGCTTTAAAAACGGCTGTGTGATGTCATGATTGAGAGCTGAGATCGACGTCTTCTCTGAGTGAAGTTGTCACTGAGGCACTAACAGACTTTTTTGGGGATTTTTGGGAGCAGATTATTTAATTTAATTTAATTTCCATAACTGTTTATTTCACACCAACATAATTAATTGTTCTGCATCTGTGAGAGTATGGGTGTGCTTTTGATATCGTCGTTGTACTTCCTGCTCGGTGCAACTCCGGTCCCGGAATTTTTTATATTTACTGTTGCACTAAAATCCAAAAGTGAAGAATTTATGTTTATTTATTACTTGATTGTTCAAGCTACCTCACAGAAGTGCTCTGTTTGTTAGAGTTGTTGAATGTTAAAATAAGGTGAATAAAATAAAAAATAAGGAACATCCTGGTTCGTTTTTTTGCTCTTCTTTATTCTTTTTTTATATATTATAGAAGTATCGGATCGGGACTCGGTATCGGCAGATACTCAAAATCAAATGACTCAGACTCGGACTCGAGGGCAAAAAAACCTGATCGGGACATCCCTAATATACACAACACAAGTATATATATTAAATAAAGATGGCTGATATGACCGCTGAAGCAGTGAACCAGGCCTTAAAGGGCGCTTCACTAATAAAGCTTCTTTCTAGCCTATCACTAAATTGGCCTGTACAACAAACCCAAGCCACAGACAAAATATCCCTCGCTCAAGAACAGAATAAAGATTTGTTTCAGGAACTCAAAAATGAGCTGGCTGATCTGCGTAGGGATAATTTCAGATTAAGAGCTAAAATATGTAGATTGTCATCTGAGACAAAAGCTTACAGTCTATTACTGTGATTCAGGAAGCAGAACTTGAAAGAGTCAAAACTGGCATAGTCACTCTGCAGACAGAGTTGGCGCATACCCAAAATGACCTGCTAGAACAGACAGAAGTTAAATTCTCTGAAGCCTAGTGAGACACGGACTAAAGCTGACTTAAATTCACCATTGCTTAAAATTTCTGAGCTAAAGAAGCTCGAATAAATTAAGCATACAGACCAGATAAGTCAACTGGATAGAGTCAAGTGCCTCCCCCATCAGCAACCTGAACCACAAAGTGTGCACCCCCGCTCCTTTGGTTCAGCTGGTAGGGACCCCCTGTTGTATAGCTTTGAACAGAGAAAGCATCATCAGGACAGTGATGTCACAGTCTCAAGCAGCTTAATTGTGGGTGACTCTCCTAAAACTTTCCGCTCCTTACCTAAGCTTCCTAACCAACCCGATCACACATAAATGCGTATAAATAGTACGAGTGTGCAATGTCGTGGAATGTATACGCCCAAACTCATTTTGGCGTGCATATGATACGCACTTTATGGCGTATATATGACACGCTTGGGTAGGTTTAGGGTAGTGGGGTGGGGGGTTCGTATGTATAATACACCATAAAATGCGTATCATATGCACGCGAAAAACAACGTGCCATAGACACGCCGAAATGAGTTTTGGCGTATACATTCCACGACATTGCACACTCGTACAATTTATACGCATTTTTGTGAGAATACCCTGTTCCTAACATGCTGCCATCTAGCAACAGACTGCATATTCTTCGAGAATTAGCACGTGACATAGAGGTTTTGAACCCTGAGACAATTAAACACAACATAGAGTTGTATTTAAAGGATGTAAATGCAGCCTTGACATACTTTCCTGAGGCCAGCACGACTGACAAAGTCTTTCTTCTGAGAAAGACCACATCACAGATTTTCCACGGCTTCATGGATAGACAAAGCCCAGATATTGCTTACAATTATGACAAATTGTGTAAAGCTCTTCTGGTAGAGTATACTCTATATCAGAACCCATCTGCCTCTCGTCTCTCAGCTTTCCGAATTAAGCAAGGCCGCTATGAGTCTCCCAGAGAGTACTATGAGCGCTTAAGGAAAATATATTTTGCTGGCAAAGATGACCCCAAGGCAGAGGAGTATGTTATGTCTAAGAGTCTGTTTGTAAGTAATCTTTACCCTACTGTTAGGAAACCACTCATACTCCTGTTAGATGTTGAAAATATGTCTGCAGGAGAACTGAGGCAGCTTGCCATGCGAGCCTGGGACAGTGGGAAGGTAGGCGCAGACAGACAAGACAGGCAGCCATGTTCATCTGTGCTTGAATCTAGACATGACTGTAAGACTCCCATTCATATGGTAGAGTAAGAACTTCCCCAAAACAGATTAGTCCATTGCAGTAATTTCCAGCAGAGCTCCCAGAGCCCTAAGCTCTCAGGTTACAGGGGTCATAACAATCAAAGGTATGCCCCCAGAAAGGAGAGCAAGCAGTGGCAGTGGGAGGATAGATTGCAAGGACAGAAGAAGAGTAGAGATAACTCTGAGAATGGCCAAAAACAGAGAGGTCAGAATTGGAAATCTAGAGGGACTGAACGTAAGGATGCTGAGAACTTAGCAGAGATCCAGCACATACTTTTTAAAGCCCTCAAAGACCTCAAGTCAGAGGAGTACCACTCCACTGACAGAGACTTGGTCCTCTAAGCATGATCAGGTCAGGGCCCTCCCCCTCCACCTAACATCTCAGACTGTGGACAAGAGTCAGAGGAGAGAGCAGTAGCCCATAACTGAACAAGGTCTTTCAGATTCAGCAGACATCAAGTCCCTGTTACCTTTTAAACTTCAACTTCAGCCTAAGAATGGTTCATAAATTTCTATTTTAGTTTTGCTTCAGTTTAGACTTTTCAGTCAATATCTATAAATCGCAAGGTTATGATTTTGCATGCCCAAGACAATCCCTTTGGATGTCATGAAAGGGGGGTCAAAGCCTCCTATGATATTTACAATCAACTAATTCACTGGCCACTTGTACAGTAAACTATTGCAGATCTCAGCCAGGGTTAGATAATTTTTTCTCTATTCCAGCCATTCAAACTTTTTTATAGGAGATCTCCAAAAATAAGAGATAGTGGATTAGACCTGTGGTACAGCCTTCCAGAGGAAGCTGCAAACGTCAGGCAGAGCAATCAAATTCCCAACCCCCAGTACTGGTCAACATACAGCCTCTTGAGCTTCTAGCATAGCCAAGATAAAGGATGTCATACAACCTGACTACTCCCATTATTTAGTCTGTATAATAATGCAATTATTACTTGTGAGCTTTGCTTGTGATAAGGCGATGAAAGATAAAATCTTGTCATTGGTGGTACCAAGTGAACTAGTTGAGGATTCTGTTAATCGGGCAATGCAAGTAAACCAAGCAGGTGCACTTAGCTTACAGCTTGGATAGTGCTATACCAAATTATGTCAATCTAGACATTTAAATAATTGGTTTCCTGCTAAATCTGATCAAACATTTCAAGTGTTTACTCTTACAACGAATACTCTTTTGATATTCTAAACTGTTTAAGCTAAATTTAGGAAATCACATTATCCACACATGGGTACCTTCTCTAGAAAGCTTCTAACCTGTTTAGAAATTATTCTACCAAACCTTTTATTTGGCTCATTTAACTCTGTAAAGAACATATTGAGCCAAATTGTATTTCCAATGCCATTGGTTTAAAGGGAGAGGTGAGGTGTGTGTGTTTTGTTCCTGCTGTTCCCTTTCAGTAATCGCCCAGATCAACGACTTCAGGTCCTCGATCAAGCCGATCAGGGGGTATGTAGTGGACAGCACATTCCAGGGCCCAGTTTATGGCCGGGCCCCTCTTTGCCCGTAACAGTGGACAAAGGTTTGCTACATTTTGATTGGATCTTGTTGGACTAGCACCTCTTTGAGGGCAAGAAGAAGACCTCTAGTACCAAGCCCAGGAAGGACAGGACTTCTCATTGGTCCACATGCAGTTTCTGCCCTTCACCCATCTAGAGATGGATCCCTAATGTCCTGGTTTGTGACGGCCATAAACATTCCTCAGGACCTCAGCAGTAGTGGGTGAAACGAAGAAAGACCAAAACTGATCCATCCAAATCCATTCACAACTATGTTTGGAAACCTTAAGACTGATGTAAACTACACACATCCATCTCATACATATTCAGAGAAATAAGTATTCTCAGTGATAGCTATTTGTAATGCAACATCTTCCACAAATGCAGCCGTTAATGAACAAATGAATGAACACATGACAGTTCAATCTTTTTCCATCATGTTTGGTGTCTATTTGTTTAGTATATTGCCAAGGGTATTCTGATGGTGATTTGGAAAGTGAGAAATGCATTGATAAACTTTAAAGACACTTTATTGTGACTTCTTTGTAGAGGTCTTCACGGGTCCAAAAATTCGCACCCGAACCCGAAGAGACCCGCAATGTTCAACACAGACCCGACCCGGACCCGTCTATTATTTCAAAAACTGGACCCGGACCCGTGCAGATCCGAAGAATGCCAAAAATATATTACCCGGAACCGACATGGACCCGTTTATTATTTGATAGCTGGAACCGAACCCGCCGGGAAGACACAGACGCGACTGGACCCGATTGTCTCATATTACACAATATACTGCTGTAAACAAGTTAATGAACAAGCTGCGAAAAATAACTTTGTCTCAGTCAGCCTACCTAACGATATATAGCCGTTGTCTCCCTTCCTTGTACCTTGATTGTGATGTATTACAATATTCCTCATTAATTGTTCCAAGCATGCTTAATTCACTCATTTCAGCTGTAAAAGTCAATTTTATTTCACAGTGACGGATTTATGAGTTAATTCGCATAATAACTTTGACTGTTTGCCCTTTTGAACTAATAACTATTGCTCGTTTAGTGCCATGGCCGCTTGCGTTACCATTATTTATTTGCCATAATCTCTCTGAGCCGAGTCTGACTAGCAGAACTTTAAGATTAAACAAGACGGTTCATTCATATTATTTTTAAAGTCATTACAGTCACTGCGGAAGCTCGGGTTGCCATAGAAACATGACACGCGCTTGAGACTGCACTCGCGCGTCAGCTGGAGCAACCTGAAATATGAGCCTTTTTTTTACGCAATTTGAGCATCACAGAAAATATTTATGTGACAGTTCACCTGAGGTCTTGTTGCTGATTTGAAATATATTCTTGAGTACATTATTACCGCGCGCATGCATTAAATCTGCCCGCTTTCTAATCGGCTGAGAGAGCGCGCGCGCGAGAGAGCGCTTGTGTTTTTGTTGTTGTTGTGTATTTCTAAAACTCATTTCCCGGCTCACAATTTTCTTATCCTAATTTAGCAATTTGTAAGTTACACAAAACACACAAGCCGCGTTGACTCTCACGGCCAGGTGTTCTCCGAGTCCGATTGACGTATTACATAGGCTACAACATTAACAGACCCGGGAACCGAAGTAATAGATTAGGACCCGACCCGGACCCGGCTGATCATTTAAAAAATAGACCCGAACCCGTACGGGTACCGGGTCGGATCCCGGGTCCACGGGTCTCGGGTGCCCCGTGAAGAACTCTACTTCTTTGTACAGTATGCTGAGTCCTGAGTCCTGATAATACAACCAAACGTTTAGCTGATAACAGTACAGACTAACGTAAACCGGAAGTTCGTTACCGGCGTGTTCTACGTTGCCATAGCGATCATGGGAAAGGCCAGAGTTCGGGAAAGTTGTGGATAATAATCCCTTTCTTAAAGTTCCACTGAAGTGCCTTGAAACGCACCGCATTATTCAGTGTGTTGACGTAATTTCCCCTGAAACGGCTCCAGCTATTAGCAGCTTCTCCCCTTTTTTGAAACAGCCAATAATAATAATAATAGATTTTATTTATAATGCACTTTTCATTCCGAAGAATCTCAAAGTGCAACAAAGGAAAAAAAAAAAAAAGAATAACATGTAAAAATATAGAATACTACAACCAATCAACCAACACAAAAAACAGAACAGAAACAGAGCTGATGGTGAACAGAAACAGCTGATGGTGAACAGAAACAGAGCTGATGGTGAACAGAAACAGAGCTGATGGTGAACAGAAACAGAGCTGATGATGAACAGAAACAGAGCTGACGGTGAACAGAAACAGAGCTGATGGTGAACAGAAACAGCTGATGGTGAACAGAAAACAGAGCTGATGGTGAACAGAAACAGAGCTGATGGTGAACAGAAACAGAGCTGATGGTGAACAGAAACAGAGCTGATGGTGAACAGAAACAGTCCACAGATGTCCAATAGCGTTTCGTTAACATACAGTTTGACTAGAGCGCAAGAGCGGACCTTCTCTGTTTGGTAAAGCCAGTTTCCTCTAACACTGTTTACCATCATAATCTCCTCCATATTGCTTTTGAAATGCAGCATTCTGTGCAGAAATCAAATGGGTCGGTATGTTTGTTGTCTGCGTGGATTCGCGAATATGATCTGCGCTGCACTCTCGTGTCTGTAGTCTAAATTTAGACCAGAGCTGTTGGGGTGTGTGCGCAGCTGCGGTGTGTGAAACTAACGTGAAAACAGACTTTATTTGCCTCAACTGAGAGCATATTTACACTGAACCGTTTCCTATCACATAGTGTGCTATGTGCCTTTCACCATGTAGAAATGAGTAAATGTGTGTTAACAACTCCTGACCGATTTCAGCAGCAGTGTAGGAGGCGGGCTTTAGATTCCAGAGAGCATTTTGATTGGACTGAAGATTTGACGAGAAAGTGAAGTCTGCGATGATGTCACCAAAATCTGAGATTCGTTTTAACGGAAATTAGGTATGTTGACATAGCAACCGCACGCAGCGAACATTCTGTCTCAATAATTTGTTGCAAACTGCGCGGCACTGTTAGTATGTGTGTCATGCAATATCCACTCCTTGCCGCCTGGTAGGAATATGTTTTTCCTGAATACGACAGTTACTAAGTCGAGTATAACCCCCTAAAGCGTCAGACATTTCGAGCTTTCAGCCCTGAGGTGTTTTCAGTTCACCAAAACTTGCAGAAGATTTCAGTGGCTTTCAACCGGTCGGCGGGCTTCATCTAAGCTCTGGACACTAATGCAAGGCAGGTGGACATGAATATATACATTTTATCTTGGTACTGACGAAATTTAATTTAAATCCATGGAGTAGAAGGTATTTAACTAAATCCCGGAAATTTGGTAGTCGCATTTGTAGTGGGTAGATTAGCGAACGTCCTGTCAGACGTTCTCAGGGGAGAGAACTTATTGTTCTCGTCTCGATTTTAACTTCTTCTCACCGTGTTTTCCTTGAAATTATTACTGATGCTATGTAGTTTATTATGCATCTCATGGTTTTCCTGACATATAATAGTAACATAGTGTACATCACTTCAAATTACATTACTTAATGAGGACTAGTCTGTAACTAGTCTAAATTAATAGACTGAGGGGGGAGAGGGGGATTAATACATGTATTCATCAAGGATGCATTCAATTGATCAAGTGACAGTATAGACATTTATAATGTTGCAAAACCTTTATATTACAAGATAAATGCTGTTCTTTTGAACTTTCTATTCATTAAATAATCCTGAAAAAAATTGTACACAACTGTTTTCAACATTGATAATAATAATAAATGTTTCTTGAGCAGTGAATCCCCATATGAGAATGATTTGTGAAGGATCATGTGACACTGAAGACTGGAGTAATGATAATAAATACAGCTTTGATCACAGGAATAAATTATTTCACAATATAGTCAAATAAATTTAAAATTGTACAAATATTTCACAATAATACTGTTTTTGCTGTATTTTGGATCAAATAAATACAGCCTCGGTAAGCATAAGACTTTTTTTTAAAAACGTTTTTTTTAAAATCTTACTGTTCTCATATTTTTAACCGGTAGTGTATGAATGTGACCAAAAAGTTATGCTTGCTTGTTGTCTGTATTAATTGAATTTATTATTTTATTCAAAGTATCCTGCAACACATAAGCCATGTTGATTATTCCATTTTCCCTGAGTCATGTAGATTATGTAGACTAATATTTAATGTTATGTCTTTACAGCTAATTATGAAAAGAAGAAAGGGGCCCAACACACAGCCAGGTCTAGCCAGTACAAGTAGAGTGATCTACCATCTCCTCATTTGATCCAAAATGGACACATTCTCTTTCTTTATGTCAAAGCAGAATCCAGCAGAGCTGCAACTGCAAGAGAAATAATACGATACATACCAGAAATGACTGAAGAGCAGGCAAAAAATAAAGTGAAGCTACTTGTTGAAAAAACTTTAACAAAATACAGAAAGCTAACTAATGAGCAAGAATTCAGTCAGTTTGAAGAGGTATGAAGCCAAAGATTTTGTGGAATCCCCACTACCACCACAATTCCCCGTGCAAAGTCTCCTTCTGCTGAACAACAAGTTCCAAAACTTAGTCCTTTGAAGACAAGACAGGTTGCTAGAGCGAATTGTCCTTTTTGTACCAGATATAAGGAGTCTCTGAAAAACATGAGGCAGAAACATCTGCAGACGCAGAGAAGCAAGAGTAGTAATAGGATCCAGCTTATGACAAAAAGATTTATGGCTTTGACCTTTTGACCTTTTGCCCGATTGAACTTCCGGGGTCACGGTCATGGAGGGGTTTCCGGTATGATTTATGACGTGACCTTTTGACCTTCCGGGGGTTATGGGGATTACGGGTATAATTTATGACGTGCCCTTTGACCTTCCGGGGTTGATGGGGATTACCGGTGTAATATATAATGTTTTTGACAGATGTTTTTATCCTTTGAAGTGGGTATGATATATTTGTGACGGAAAGTTTTTATCCTTTGAAGATGGTATAATATATGATGTTTTGAAGTCGTTAATAATATATGAAGTCGTTAATAATGATAATATATGTTGTTTTTTATCCTTTGAAGAGGGTATGATATATATTTGTGACGGAAAGTTTTATCCTTTGAAGTTCGGGCTATCAGGACCCTCCTCCTCCTCCTCATTCCCTATTATCATGCTGTACTGTGAAGTGTATCTCACACAAGCCTTCTCTGTTAAGTCTTATATGTTTTTAAAATAATATAAACGAAAATCTACCCCGCAAAAGTTGAATGTTTATAAAAATAGTTTAATAAAAAACAATAATGAACCAACCATCTCGGTTTTAAATAAAATGGAGTCACAAAAATTAGCAAATTGTATCAAAAAGTGTTTATAGATTCAAAGTAAAAAAAAAAACACTGCTTATAAAGCAATACAATGTATGAAACGGTTCACACAAAATCATTTAGAGATATTATTTAGCAATATTTAGAGAGTCTGCATCTAACTTTCCACATCTTTTAAAAAATAATTAAATAATTAATTAATTAATATAATTTATAAGCTGTTTTGCTCATGGGTCAAATTTTGATCAGGGGAATACCTGAAACGCACACGCACACAAACACGGTAATTGGTTCTATTAAATTAACTTTTCTGTATTTTAAATGAATAATAACAAATATGTTACAAAATTATTTGAACACTTTTAGTTATAGTTTTAGCGAAATATAATAATAAATATAAAAATAAATAAATATAAAAATACCTTTCATTTTTAGAGAGTTGAAGAAGATAAAAAGCAAATAGTTTAAGCCAAAACCCCCTCCGGTCCTCCCAGAGTACTCCACTATGAAACGAATGCTTCAGACCCCCCTTGGACGGGAGGGGTTAGAGCTGAGACTCTGTAGTGTACATCATGTCACAGCACATGTTAAGTTTGTCTGCCAATGCCTTTCCAGAGCCAATATTTAGTTTGTACTAATTTTCTTTCAAAGTATAATCTTTAAAGTTTAAATGAGATCTAAATCCAATCTTTAAAGTTTAAATAAAGTCGTATCTTCTTTATCTACCTATGAGACAACCGTATAACATCTGATACCCCATTGTAGGAATGATTTTCCTTAAATTCAACCTAAAGTATATTCTTACTAAAATCGTCTGTTCAAAAAACTTTAGCTTGTTTAAAATGTAAAATCTTAGATCTTATTTCTACAAATATTCAAAGCAGGTCTTAAACTATTAACCTTGTATGAACCCCATGCTATAAAACACATTGACAAAGTTTGTCCTCCTCCGTGGTCAAAGACCCAGCTTAAGAAAAGTTTAATTTTACTCGTCTTATGTCTAAGCACGATCTTACTTTAAATTTTAAATAATAACCGGTCATATCTTATACTACTACTACAATAGTCCAACATTTTATGGTAGCTTGATTTAGGATTGTAAGTGGCATATGATTTTGATTTTCTTGTGTCTTCCAAACTGGCCTTCATCAGTGTGGAAACATACACTTTACATAAAATATACTATCAGTTATCTACTCAAAATGTGTAGAATTTTGAAAATATAACCATGTCGTTGAGACAGTTTGTCTGTTGGCCAGCATGAACAGACTTTGGAGAGAGCGGATGACTAGCAGGGAGATTGTCCTTTGACCCCAACGATTTTGCAGGGTGTTAAAGACAGTGATTCATTTCAATTGTTATTCACAAAACAGCCCAGAGTGAATCTTTAACATTTAAAATTGTGCTTAAAAACCTTACAATTAAACTTACATTTTTAAGATGGTATGTCTTATGGATCTATATTTTACTTTTCTTAGTTCTACAAAGTTTCAATATCAGTTAAACTCCTAGTTGACAATAATGTTTGCTGCATGCACACAACTGTAAGATACACTACATATGTAAGAGAGCAAAATCAAACACTGTATTACACTTTTCCAAAAGATAATCTTGCTTTAAAATTTGAAGAAAAAGTTTATCAAATGTATCTTCATACTCGTTGTGTTCGGACACAATGCCATTAATTGGTGCGTTTTGTTTTATGAAATGTACTTTTCTTATTTCTGCAACGTTACTTTTACCAGCCTGATAAATATGTAGTTAATACATTATGAAACAAGACAATCACGCTACCAAAAACATTTGATTTTAAGAAAAAGCGATGTTTTAAAATACAACTAAACAAGATTATTTTCTCTTTTGACAAACTATTAGAAAAAATACTTTCTCTGTGATGTTGGAATAGACCTAGGTCTTTTTTAAGTATCACATCAGGCATGTAACAATCATGCGGTACAATGATCCAGATGAAGCTTCTTATCAAACAAAGACAATTATATTTATCTTACATTTGTGAATATTTGTATGCTAGTATCACACTTGCCTTTTTTAATAGTCTTTACTATTGCCTAATGCATCCCAATCCAGCTAAGTTATCATTTGTTTCCCCTTTTTATGTCTTTTTCCCTATATTATTTTTGGCTCAATTAAATCGATATCGATTAAAGTTTATCGTCGTTGCTTCTTCCCTATACAGATACAATCCAAACATGTTCTTTGTAGGAATTATGTGGGGCACAAAACTCTGCGTAAATTCAAGAGGCCTAGAGTAAGAAAGCAGTGACATTGTATAAGAAAAAGTGTTTCCTATTTATTGCGATACACATTTTTCCCCATTGCCTATTCTTAGTCGTATGATCAAGATTACGGTTCACATTTTATTTGTCCGGCTGTATTTGTTTTTAGGTAAAGATTCCTATCTGGTCGTTGTCAGTGCAAGCTTGTGCAAATCATTTTAAGCATTTTTACTAAACGTCTGACTAAACTTATTTGTTTTCTTTTGACAAACCTACATTTCAAACGATTCACCTCCAATGTTCCACAACCACAGGGAAAACATTTTGTTTTGCAACACTCCTGAAACCTAATCTTGGTGAATTTTTCTCACCTAGAACACAAAACTTGTTCACACCAAACAAGTGCGTTTTATACATGTTGACTATTTAACTATTTTTTGTAGGTATCATGACATCTTAGAGGAATTACTAGAAGATTAAAACAGCAGAATCACAATGTTTGTTGATGATGTGATTGTCATATTTAGTTAAATTTCAGATGACCGTTTTGTTTGTTGAACTTTTTTGACAAAGGCTCTTCTTTGAGCACCATCAACATTATAGGAATAAATGAAAATTAAGAAATGACACGACAGTCTTTCTATTTGACAGTGTTTGACTAAAGTTATATTTCTTTTACTGTCACTACAGTCTCAGTCTCATCTACGATGAGGAATCACATGAACCGTCACCGTGAAAAGTAAGTCTTGCTGTTCTACAGCTGAAACATATACGCCTGTTGCATTCATTAAAGTTTGCGCTTGTTAAACAAAGTTACACTTCTCTTGAAAAGGTTATAGACACATTTTAAACATTAGCCTTATACGCGTTTTATCCATGCACAAATCTCTATGTAATTCGAGAAGTACATTTACGAAAGTATCATTTTATAATCAATTTTGGAAAAAAAAACATTCACAAGCAATTGTGAAAGTTTGTTATTTTGGATTTGTAAATAATGACTTTTACTACTCCACCAGATAGGCATGAGGTTTAGATGATTTTAAATGTGTGACCAAACTCTTCTTTTGACAAACCAACATTTCAAATTATGTAACGAATCGTTTCTCTCAACATCCCACTTGACATTAAAGATTGTGACGTGTCGTCAACTATCATCGACATCTGACCCTGACGTACGACACATCGGTTGTAATAAACAAGATGTGCTAAAAATTCTGTCCGATTTGTTAGTGCGATAATACCGCATCAACATAACCCGTTCCTGTTTTAGGTTATAGGTCAATTCAAGCATAATCTTTATGCAACAATTAGCACGCGTGCACAATTTACCACAAATGTTTACCACGGATAAGACATTTAGCTATAATGAAATCATAATACAGAAATCCTTTCTTCTGATCTATTGTAAAAGTTTGTAAAGTAGATTTTTCCCTGCCAGTAGAGGACAGTTTTACATTTTGTTTCAAAGACTACCCTTTGAGCATAGTCAAACAGGCATAATACAGCATTAAAAAAAATGAAACTATGTTATTTTAAGGGGTCTGTCTGCATAATGCGTCAACATGAAAAGCGAGTCTCGTGTTCTTTGAAATATTACGCTTACCATCCACAGAACAGGGGTTAGAAGCTGTGACATGATTAATCTCACTGAGTGTGTTAAAGCGGCTGGTGTTTTATGGCTATCGAAAGCACCACATTCTTGTTAGTCACATCAAAGCCCCTACCTACATAATTTAGTAGGCCTATTTAAAGAAGTTAGGAAACGGTCTGCAACTCTAGCGTTACAATGACTACTGAAACATCTTTGGTGGGTGTAACACCGACAAGAAGTTCTGTTGAAACGGTAGAAAACCTTCCTTACGCACTACAGAAAAAACAGAGGATCCATTTGACCAAGTTTCTTCATGAAGATGAAGATTTTGTCAAACAGGAATTTCTGCTAGGTGACGTTTATATCGGTGGGTTTGTTTTTGACAAGACATCACACACGGTCAAAATCTACGCCATGGAATTTTTTGAAGAAGAACTTACATCGGAGACACCTTGCGTGCTTTTCCCCGCTAAAGACTGGTCATTTTTCTACAACCGTGTTTGGAGCGATCTTAATGGGGTTGCTAGTAAAACCTATTACATAAACGAATGGGATGGAGCGACGCCCAATGTGAGGTACAAGGTGACAAAGGACAGTAAGGAACCAAAGCCTGATGATTACGTACTCGTATCAACCTGCAGGAACAAGACGCTACATGAACAAAACCGCCTTAAGTTGCGTAAATGTTATGAGGAGGCCGAAATTCGAAATTCAAAGTATTGGCTTCAAAGCAGCAGTGATTCCGACTCTGATAATGACTTCCCAATTCCAGAGGACTACCCTTTCGAATGCTGTACAAAGAGTCTTGTCCTCTTGTGGAGTGACATGTCTATGCTGCACAGCACCTTTTCACTGATAGACATGTTCTTTAAGCTGAGTTATATGTTGAGTGATACTGAATGATCAATCAATCAATCAATCAATCAATCAATCAGTATTGGCGTATTACATGGTTAAGTCCTTTGTATTGAAAATATTAATACGTTTCAGTAAAACCATGCAGTATTTTAGCAATTACATTGTAATTGTAATGTTCCTTGTTTTGTGTTACTTGACATTATCTTAGTTTTTTTGTTTATTGGAACCAATTTCAATCCCCTCTATGTTACAGACTTAATAATGATTCACTCAAATTGTTTGTATTTTTTGAAAAACATTAAAATTATTATTGATGTGTTACATAAAATATGCGCATTGTGTTTTAATTTTTCTTGAGACAAATTAATATGACTGTGTCAGTAAAAGTCTTTAACTGAAAATATCATCTTAGCATTATCTTAAAAGTCTGCACAAAAAGAAATTTCAACACTATCTAATTTCTGTTTTTTGTTTTGTTTTGTAAATCATAACTGGACTGCGTTACAATTATACACTTCTCTCTGGTGACATGTAGGACTTTTAACATGCGGGTACTTGTAGGACACAATCTGTAGGCGCATTTTCCAAAACTCGAATCACAATTCGCGCAACGACCTTCTGTTTTTACCACACATTAACACAATCCATGTTGGTTTCACACAATATCCAGTCATTTAAAATAATTCTAAAATGCATACATTTTCTGTTCACACATGCTTAGCCAATACCAAAAATCATGGTTTCTTCCGGTCTTATTTACAAATGCTTGAACAGTACGTCACAAATGAAGAGCTAATGGTCCAATCTTTAAATATAGTATAAAGCCTCTACTTCTGTAATAATACTGTTTGTAACAAGCTCAGACATTGTTCATAAAATAATCACAATTGATTGAACCTTTTATTTTTTAATAAACCGTTTCTGGACCTTGATACACTTAAGCTCTCTCCTAAAGTTGAAGAACAAGCTGCTCAAGCAAGCTCTTTGAAAAACAAGCTGCTTGGTTGACTTGTTTCTTTTTTTTGTACTGTGAATGTTCATAGGCATTTATATGTCTTATTGACTTGCTTTTTTTAATTATTTACCCTGTGACATCTAAAATGTTCATTGTGTGCAACCTTTACACTTACATTTCTATTAGTTGCATGTACTGCACATTATTTAATAACGAGGGTTGCCATCATTTGATAACTGTTTTGAAAAAATATTTTTACATTTTAAACATTTCAGAATTTTATTTCAGGTTTTTGTTAGTTTAAAAGGCTTTCCAAGTGTTCTGATACTGAGATGACACTATCTATGCATATAACTGCTAGTTCCAATATCTGTTTAATATGTCATTGAACGCTGATGTTTATCATCACTCAAGCTGTTTAAACCTTTCAACTGATTTCAAGCATTATTATAACAGTAACATTTAATTAAATTTAAAACAATTACCAGCATATCATAAAACAAGTAAAATGTATTTAAAAGAGCAAATTATTTTAAGTAATTACATTAATTACATCAGACTTGTAAGTAAAAAATACTTTATATAACTTAACAGGACAAGTTACATTTAATTATTACTTTGTAAATTTTACTCCGCATAGTTCAGTAGATTTCCATATCTGTAAAATTTACATAAAAAAAATATTAGAGCAAAAACTTGCCAAAATCTACATTTCAAAATGTAACCAATGGAATCAAAACACAGCAAAACAAATTCAAAATGTAATCATTCCGTCAAAACTCTATCAAAACACTAACTATTGATGTCATTATGAAAAAACTACAGGTAGAACACAGTACAATAGGAATGCGATTGTTTTTGTATTGTTCAGTTTAATTTTACTGTAAGCCATTCTACACATTCTCTCCTCCAACATAGGTTAGCAATAATATTTCTTTACAAGTTATACAAGGATCAACATTTTTTTATTTTATTTAAAGAAACTATTCTTATTTAAAGAAGCAATAGAGTCCTATTTTTCCAAGTAATGGAAAGAAATTCTAGCCTGACAAGCCAGACCCACATCAAGATGTCCCATCCCATTCGTTTATGTATTTGGTCTGGAAACTCACCATAGACAGGGCTCAATCTGAGGGGCGGAATAAACGGTCGTCTTTCAAACTCCCTCTGCACGCGATAGGATAGCGCTACAACCAACCAGAGCAACGACAGAGCTCGCTGACAAGTTTTTGCTCTAATATTTTTTTTATGTAAATTTTACAGATATGGAAATCTACTGAACTATGCGGAGTAAAATTTACAAAGTAATAATTAAATGTAACTTGTCCTGTTAAGTTATATAAAGTATTTTTTACTTACAAGTCTGATGTAATTAATGTAATTACTTAAAATAATTTGCTCTTTTAAATACATTTTACTTGTTTTATGATATGCTGGTAATTGTTTTAAATTTAATTAAATGTTACTGTTATAATAATGCTTGAAATCAGTTGAAAGGTTTAAACAGCTTGAGTGATGATAAACATCAGCGTTCAATGACATATTAAACAGATATTGGAACTAGCAGTTATATGCATAGATAGTGTCATCTCAGTATCAGAACACTTGGAAAGCCTTTTAAACTAACAAAAACCTGAAATAAAATTCTGAAATGTTTAAAATGTAAAAATATTTTTTCAAAACAGTTATCAAATGATGGCAACCCTCGTTATTAAATAATGTGCAGTACATGCAACTAATAGAAATGTAAGTGTAAAGGTTGCACACAATGAACATTTTAGATGTCACAGGGTAAATAATTAAAAAAAGCAAGTCAATAAGACATATAAATGCCTATGAACATTCACAGTACAAAAAAAAGAAACAAGTCAACCAAGCAGCTTGTTTTTCAAAGAGCTTGCTTGAGCAGCTTGTTCTTCAACTTTAGGAGAGAGCTTAAGTGTATCAAGGTCCAGAAACGGTTTATTAAAAAATAAAAGGTTCAATCAATTGTGATTATTTTATGAACAATGTCTGAGCTTGTTACAAACAGTATTATTACAGAAGTAGAGGCTTTATACTATATTTAAAGATTGGACCATTAGCTCTTCATTTGTGACGTACTGTTCAAGCATTTGTAAATAAGACCGGAAGAAACCATGATTTTTGGTATTGGCTAAGCATGTGTGAACAGAAAATGTATGCATTTTAGAATTATTTTAAATGACTGGATATTGTGTGAAACCAACATGGATTGTGTTAATGTGTGGTAAAAACAGAAGGTCGTTGCGCGAATTGTGATTCGAGTTTTGGAAAATGCGCCTACAGATTGTGTCCTACAAGTACCCGCATGTTAAAAGTCCTACATGTCACCAGAGAGAAGTGTATAATTGTAACGCAGTCCAGTTATGATTTACAAAACAAAACAAAAAACAGAAATTAGATAGTGTTGAAATTTCTTTTTGTGCAGACTTTTAAGATAATGCTAAGATGATATTTTCAGTTAAAGACTTTTACTGACACAGTCATATTAATTTGTCTCAAGAAAAATTAAAACACAATGCGCATATTTTATGTAACACATCAATAATAATTTTAATGTTTTTCAAAAAATACAAACAATTTGAGTGAATCATTATTAAGTCTGTAACATAGAGGGGATTGAAATTGGTTCCAATAAACAAAAAAACTAAGATAATGTCAAGTAACACAAAACAAGGAACATTACAATTACAATGTAATTGCTAAAATACTGCATGGTTTTACTGAAACGTATTAATATTTTCAATACAAAGGACTTAACCATGTAATACGCCAATACTGATTGATTGATTGATTGATTGATTGATTGATCATTCAGTATCACTCAACATATAACTCAGCTTAAAGAACATGTCTATCAGTGAAAAGGTGCTGTGCAGCATAGACATGTCACTCCACAAGAGGACAAGACTCTTTGTACAGCATTCGAAAGGGTAGTCCTCTGGAATTGGGAAGTCATTATCAGAGTCGGAATCACTGCTGCTTTGAAGCCAATACTTTGAATTTCGAATTTCGGCCTCCTCATAACATTTACGCAACTTAAGGCGGTTTTGTTCATGTAGCGTCTTGTTCCTGCAGGTTGATACGAGTACGTAATCATCAGGCTTTGGTTCCTTACTGTCCTTTGTCACCTTGTACCTCACATTGGGCGTCGCTCCATCCCATTCGTTTATGTAATAGGTTTTACTAGCAACCCCATTAAGATCGCTCCAAACACGGTTGTAGAAAAATGACCAGTCTTTAGCGGGGAAAAGCACGCAAGGTGTCTCCGATGTAAGTTCTTCTTCAAAAAATTCCATGGCGTAGATTTTGACCGTGTGTGATGTCTTGTCAAAAACAAACCCACCGATATAAACGTCACCTAGCAGAAATTCCTGTTTGACAAAATCTTCATCTTCATGAAGAAACTTGGTCAAATGGATCCTCTGTTTTTTCTGTAGTGCGTAAGGAAGGTTTTCTACCGTTTCAACAGAACTTCTTGTCGGTGTTACACCCACCAAAGATGTTTCAGTAGTCATTGTAACGCTAGAGTTGCAGACCGTTTCCTAACTTCTTTAAATAGGCCTACTAAATTATGTAGGTAGGGGCTTTGATGTGACTAACAAGAATGTGGTGCTTTCGATAGCCATAAAACACCAGCCGCTTTAACACACTCAGTGAGATTAATCATGTCACAGCTTCTAACCCCTGTTCTGTGGATGGTAAGCGTAATATTTCAAAGAACACGAGACTCGCTTTTCATGTTGACGCATTATGCAGACAGACCCCTTAAAATAACATAGTTTCATTTTTTTTAATGCTGTATTATGCCTGTTTGACTATGCTCAAAGGGTAGTCTTTGAAACAAAATGTAAAACTGTCCTCTACTGGCAGGGAAAAATCTACTTTACAAACTTTTACAATAGATCAGAAGAAAGGATTTCTGTATTATGATTTCATTATAGCTAAATGTCTTATCCGCGGTAAACATTTGTGGTAAATTGTGCACGCGTGCTAATTGTTGCATAAAGATTATGCTTGAATTGACCTATAACCTAAAACAGGAACGGGTTATGTTGATGCGGTATTATCGCACTAACAAATCGGACAGGATTTTTAGCACATCTTGTTTATTACAACCGATGTGTCGTACGTCAGGGTCAGATGTCGATGATAGTTGACGACACGTCACAATCTTTAATGTCAAGTGGGATGTTGAGAGAAACGATTCGTTACATAATTTGAAATGTTGGTTTGTCAAAAGAAGAGTTTGGTCACACATTTAAAATCATCTAAACCTCATGCCTATCTGGTGGAGTAGTAAAAGTCATTATTTACAAATCCAAAATAACAAACTTTCACAATTGCTTGTGAATGTTTTTTTTTCCAAAATTGATTATAAAATGATACTTTCGTAAATGTACTTCTCGAATTACATAGAGATTTGTGCATGGATAAAACGCGTATAAGGCTAATGTTTAAAATGTGTCTATAACCTTTTCAAGAGAAGTGTAACTTTGTTTAACAAGCGCAAACTTTAATGAATGCAACAGGCGTATATGTTTCAGCTGTAGAACAGCAAGACTTACTTTTCACGGTGACGGTTCATGTGATTCCTCATCGTAGATGAGACTGAGACTGTAGTGACAGTAAAAGAAATATAACTTTAGTCAAACACTGTCAAATAGAAAGACTGTCGTGTCATTTCTTAATTTTCATTTATTCCTATAATGTTGATGGTGCTCAAAGAAGAGCCTTTGTCAAAAAAGTTCAACAAACAAAACGGTCATCTGAAATTTAACTAAATATGACAATCACATCATCAACAAACATTGTGATTCTGCTGTTTTAATCTTCTAGTAATTCCTCTAAGATGTCATGATACCTACAAAAAATAGTTAAATAGTCAACATGTATAAAACGCACTTGTTTGGTGTGAACAAGTTTTGTGTTCTAGGTGAGAAAAATTCACCAAGATTAGGTTTCAGGAGTGTTGCAAAACAAAATGTTTTCCCTGTGGTTGTGGAACATTGGAGGTGAATCGTTTGAAATGTAGGTTTGTCAAAAGAAAACAAATAAGTTTAGTCAGACGTTTAGTAAAAATGCTTAAAATGATTTGCACAAGCTTGCACTGACAACGACCAGATAGGAATCTTTACCTAAAAACAAATACCGCCGGGCAAATAAAATGTGAACCGTAATCTTGATCATACGACTAAGAATAGGCAATGGGGAAAAATGTGTATCGCAATAAATAGGAAACACTTTTTCTTATACAATGTCACTGCTTTCTTACTCTAGGCCTCTTGAATTTACGCAGAGTTTTGTGCCCCACATAATTCCTACAAAGAACATGTTTGGATTGTATCTGTATAGGGAAGAAGCAACGACGATAAACTTTAATCGATATCGATTTAATTGAGCCAAAAATAATATAGGGAAAAAGACATAAAAAGGGGAAACAAATGATAACTTAGCTGGATTGGGATGCATTAGGCAATAGTAAAGACTATTAAAAAAGGCAAGTGTGATACTAGCATACAAATATTCACAAATGTAAGATAAATATAATTGTCTTTGTTTGATAAGAAGCTTCATCTGGATCATTGTACCGCATGATTGTTACATGCCTGATGTGATACTTAAAAAAGACCTAGGTCTATTCCAACATCACAGAGAAAGTATTTTTTCTAATAGTTTGTCAAAAGAGAAAATAATCTTGTTTAGTTGTATTTTAAAACATCGCTTTTTCTTAAAATCAAATGTTTTTGGTAGCGTGATTGTCTTGTTTCATAATGTATTAACTACATATTTATCAGGCTGGTAAAAGTAACGTTGCAGAAATAAGAAAAGTACATTTCATAAAACAAAACGCACCAATTAATGGCATTGTGTCCGAACACAACGAGTATGAAGATACATTTGATAAACTTTTTCTTCAAATTTTAAAGCAAGATTATCTTTTGGAAAAGTGTAATACAGTGTTTGATTTTGCTCTCTTACATATGTAGTGTATCTTACAGTTGTGTGCATGCAGCAAACATTATTGTCAACTAGGAGTTTAACTGATATTGAAACTTTGTAGAACTAAGAAAAGTAAAATATAGATCCATAAGACATACCATCTTAAAAATGTAAGTTTAATTGTAAGGTTTTTAAGCACAATTTTAAATGTTAAAGATTCACTCTGGGCTGTTTTGTGAATAACAATTGAAATGAATCACTGTCTTTAACACCCTGCAAAATCGTTGGGGTCAAAGGACAATCTCCCTGCTAGTCATCCGCTCTCTCCAAAGTCTGTTCATGCTGGCCAACAGACAAACTGTCTCAACGACATGGTTATATTTTCAAAATTCTACACATTTTGAGTAGATAACTGATAGTATATTTTATGTAAAGTGTATGTTTCCACACTGATGAAGGCCAGTTTGGAAGACACAAGAAAATCAAAATCATATGCCACTTACAATCCTAGATCAAGCTACCATAAAATGTTGGACTATTGTAGTAGTAGTATAAGATATGACCGGTTATTATTTAAAATTTAAAGTAAGATCGTGCTTAGACATAAGACGAGTAAAATTAAACTTTTCTTAAGCTGGGTCTTTGACCACGGAGGAGGACAAACTTTGTCAATGTGTTTTATAGCATGGGGTTCATACAAGGTTAATAGTTTAAGACCTGCTTTGAATATTTGTAGAAATAAGATCTAAGATTTTACATTTTAAACAAGCTAAAGTTTTTTGAACAGACGATTTTAGTAAGAATATACTTTAGGTTGAATTTAAGGAAAATCATTCCTACAATGGGGTATCAGATGTTATACGGTTGTCTCATAGGTAGATAAAGAAGATACGACTTTATTTAAACTTTAAAGATTGGATTTAGATCTCATTTAAACTTTAAAGATTATACTTTGAAAGAAAATTAGTACAAACTAAATATTGGCTCTGGAAAGGCATTGGCAGACAAACTTAACATGTGCTGTGACATGATGTACACTACAGAGTCTCAGCTCTAACCCCTCCCGTCCAAGGGGGGTCTGAAGCATTCGTTTCATAGTGGAGTACTCTGGGAGGACCGGAGGGGGTTTTGGCTTAAACTATTTGCTTTTTATCTTCTTCAACTCTCTAAAAATGAAAGGTATTTTTATATTTATTTATTTTTATATTTATTATTATATTTCGCTAAAACTATAACTAAAAGTGTTCAAATAATTTTGTAACATATTTGTTATTATTCATTTAAAATACAGAAAAGTTAATTTAATAGAACCAATTACCGTGTTTGTGTGCGTGTGCGTTTCAGGTATTCCCCTGATCAAAATTTGACCCATGAGCAAAACAGCTTATAAATTATATTAATTAATTAATTATTTAATTATTTTTTAAAAGATGTGGAAAGTTAGATGCAGACTCTCTAAATATTGCTAAATAATATCTCTAAATGATTTTGTGTGAACCGTTTCATACATTGTATTGCTTTATAAGCAGTGTTTTTTTTTTTACTTTGAATCTATAAACACTTTTTGATACAATTTGCTAATTTTTGTGACTCCATTTTATTTAAAACCGAGATGGTTGGTTCATTATTGTTTTTTATTAAACTATTTTTATAAACATTCAACTTTTGCGGGGTAGATTTTCGTTTATATTATTTTAAAAACATATAAGACTTAACAGAGAAGGCTTGTGTGAGATACACTTCACAGTACAGCATGATAATAGGGAATGAGGAGGAGGAGGAGGGTCCTGATAGCCCGAACTTCAAAGGATAAAACTTTCCGTCACAAATATATATCATACCCTCTTCAAAGGATAAAAAACAACATATATTATCATTATTAACGACTTCATATATTATTAACGACTTCAAAACATATATTATACCATCTTCAAAGGATAAAAACTTTCCGTCACAAATATATCATACCCACTTCAAAGGATAAAAACATCTGTCAAAAACATTATATATTACACCGGTAATCCCCATCAACCCCGGAAGGTCAAAGGGCACGTCATAAATTATACCCGTAATCCCCATAACCCCCGGAAGGTCAAAAGGTCACGTCATAAATCATACCGGAAACCCCTCCATGACCGTGACCCCTGGAAGTTCAATCGGGCAAAAGGTCAAAAGGTCAAAGCCATAAATCTTTTTGTCATAAGCTGGATCCTATTACTACTAGCAAGTACCTGGAAATTAAGACACTCATAGCACAGCAGAAAAAGAAGGGAGCAATAAGGATACTTAATCAGAAACTGAAAAGGAAAGAAAAGCAAATATCCGACTTGAAAAATCAGTTGAAATCACATGAGGCTGAAACCATCGCTAAATTAAAAAAACAATACAAAGTGAAAGCAAGAAGTCATATGCGCCTGAAGAAATCCCTTACACACATAAGGCGAGAGGTAAAATCAAATTCTGTTGATGATATGGAACAAAGATGCTGCGAGTTCAAAGAAAGAATTAATTCAGTGAAGAGTGAGATTCATGATCTTCAGGCTGAAAACCTTCTTTTGAGAGAAAAAATCCAGGATTTTAAAAGTGAAAAAAGCTTACAAAGACAGATGCGAAGTCATACTCGAATGAAATGCGATTAATGGTGTTTGATGCAATATCCAATCAGGTGCCCACTGCCAACATCCACAATTTGATTAAAAAGTTTGGGCTGCGCTTCACCATTAGTTTAAGCGATGTGCCAAAAAGGGCTACTGTGGAAGCCATGACCAGAGAATTGGGAGCAATAAGTGACCTCCAGACTGCTGAAGCACTTTTAGCGAACACACACTCTACCCTGGGTTTGGATGCAACCACACAGGAGGGAATCCACTTGAACAGCATACATTTCACCACCAAAGGGGACTGTTATGTTGTTGCTGTAGATGAACTTCCTGGAGGCTCTGCTGAGGATTACCAGATCCATATTTGTGACTCCATCAGTAACCTTGCACATGTCTACTGTCATTTTTTTTTAAAGCAGACTACGAAAACATTCTTCAAAAAATGATAGGGAATATATCAAAAACGCTCATTGACCACTGTGCTGCCAGCCATGCGGCGATACGTTTAGTCTGTGCATCTTGGAACAAGGCCTTGAATGAGCTGAATTGCAACCTTCATCCTCTGGAAACAATCGCTTCAAAGACAAAGAGTGCTCTAAAGGAGATCGAGAAATCCATGGGGATTACTGGCCAAATCAAGGGGAAAGACTGCATTGGGGCCAACATTGTGGTTCAGATGAATAAAATGAGGTACATGGATGGCAAGGGTGACCCTCGTGGCTTTAAGATCTTTCTGAATCACAACAATCTCCCTCTCGGCCTCATACCAAGCTACAGAGGTAATCGACTGCACATTCTTTTGAATATGTGTGGGCTTTTCTCAAGTCATCATGCTGCACTAAAGTCATATCTCTGTGGAGGAACATCCTGTGGAGGCCTGCGTGTTAGCACACTGGAAGACTTCAACTCTACAGCTGGACAGGTTGAAATGCAAGTTCTTGGTTTGCTTGGGAAATTACTGACTGGACCCTGGATGACCAAATTCTACACTGGTGCAGATGACCAAACCGATTACATTAAATGTATTGAAATTATCAAAGAGACTGTGCAGAACCTATAAGATAAACTACACTCACCTGCTGAATTCCTAACTTGTACAACAGACCTCTTTGGAAATCAGCTGAATGCTTCAGACAAAATCTTTGAGAAATTGCAAAAACCACCAAAAGACACAGTCATGTTCTCCCGAATGATGGAAAGCTGTCTGAGAGCAGTCAATTTAGTACTCGAAAGGCAGTATCAACAATACTTTGTTGATACATGGACCGTGACGGAGAAACAAAAACAAGAGACAACCTCAGCAAGATCACATAACATGGATGCTGAAGAGCTGATGGGGATGTTTAGTGTGTTGAAGAAGAAAGCTCCAAATGCCACCATCTGCTACTTGTCCTGTAAAATGAGAGCACTGAAAACAACACGGTAGGCTATTTGGAGAGCTTAGACAAGGAAACACGAGAGCTGGTCATCAGGAAAGCAGTGAGGCTGGGGGTAATGCAAAGAAGAAAGAGGAGGAAGAAACAAGGTGAGCTACAGGAGGAATTGCACAAACGTCAAGCCACAAAAGAACGGAAGAGAAGTGAACAAGAACGTAAAGGTTTGAAGAATTAGGTGCAGAGAAGATTGACGAAGCGTTTCCAGAACTCCCAGAAGAAAAAATGAGCTTGATCAAGGAGTTGTTGGGTCGCAGAGGGGTTGGGGCATTTATATGTCATGCGTGGGATTTGGGTGGCAACAGGGTAATTTTCAATGGGAAAATTGAACATTTCCATGCTAAACAGAAGAAATACACTGTTGGCTATTGGGCCATGAGCGGAGAGGGGTATGAATTTGATGCACATGACACTGATGTGTCCGTCTATGCGATGGCAGCAGATGTCATCTTGGATGACTTGGTAGTTCAATAGCCTGTCAATAACCAGTTATTAACTCAGTCAGCACAATCACACAGATAGCCTGTATATTTGACATACCGATTATTCATTGTTGGTATGAAAAAAAAAAAAGAATTACTTTGAATATCAATATGAATGTATATTTTGCATTTTCAGCATGTATAAATATGAATTCACAATTAATAGTGGTGTGTAAAGTTGTCTTCGCTTGTATTCTGAAAATAAATGTTTATGAATCTGAATGAATGCTTATTAATAATAATTGGTTTTGGTGTGGTACCATGGGTCTGATGCCCATTCCAACTAAAATTGGAGTTTTACTAACAAAGAACTATCAAAATTCTAACTTCTGTTCAAATTTCATGCAAATATCTGCTAGAATGAGGAAGTTACAAGCAAAAACATGTGAAAAATAAGCATTTTTGGTCACATGCCTTCTATTTTAACTAATAGTTTTTTAATATAATCCCGATATTATAAATATCATAACTTTCTTAATCCTCAACTGATCTTCACAGTCCAGGTGTCATTGTAAAGGGAATTTTCAGCTCTCTATAGTCATGTGATCCATTTTGAGCTTAGGGGTGTTTGAAATTTTTGTCATCATAGCTACAGAAATGCGAGACTGTAAATTTTGAATGCTTTTATCTCCTAAATGCAAATTTTATCATAGTTTTGGAACATACCAGCTTATTCATAACTTTAAGGCTAACACAGTCATATAAATGTTTTAAACTAATTAATCAAAGTACATTTTCTATGGAAGAAGAAGAAAAACGTCATCTACAATAAGTGATCATCAAATGCATAAGAAGATAGAAAAAGAGCGATTTTCCCCCTGGAAAAACTGTTCGCACTACAATTCCCATGCTCCTTTTTGTGAGGAGCTGACCAATCACTGAACTCCAAAACTTCGGGCGATCGAGCTCCGCCTTGACTTCCTGGTAGCTACTTCCACTGAAAGATTGTTTGGCTGTTCCGTTGCCTAGCTGAATTCTGAATAAATGGCCATCCATAGGGTAAGAAACATAAATATTCCCTCCAACGGGATTTCATTCATTAAATGAGGATGTTAAACATATGATGAAGGCAACGTTGTCATGTTTACACTTTATAGAGTGCGCGATCGGCAGACGGCTGCAGCTGATCAGACAGATTTAGAGAGACCCACTCATTGATTCAACGGTGAGTGAGAAAAAAAAAAAAACTCTGAGACCTGTTAGGTTACCTGTAACTCATCATGCTGGAAATGGTAACAGTTGATAAGCTGCCGTTTAGAAAGGCTGTAAACGGTTACTCAATGCTGTATCACGATGTTAATGCTGCTCATGTGAGCCTATCCTGCTATCCCTGCAAAAATTTATTTATTTCCAGGTGGGTTTGCAAGAGATGCTGTTTTCTATATCAATATGTTTACTATGTGTGTAAAAGGGGAAAAAGTGTTAAAGTATATGTATGTGAATTTCTTGTCAGTGATTTAAGAGGTCAATTTTTTAGTGAGTTCCCTTAATGTTACCGGTGCAGGAAGGGATGATAAGGCACACTTAGCCTTACCAGTACCTCAGATCTTTATGAATGTTCTTGCATTATTTGTTTTGCACAAATTGTAGCTCTTATTTGTTTTGTATTGTGAGATGCTACTAACTTGAATAGCAATAGCCATTAATACTTGAAATTGGGTTTGTTTAAAATGAATGAGTATGGATGTAAAAGCGCTTTTTAGGTATAAAGTTCACTACTATAAACATTTGGATTTGATACATGATATATTATTGTCGTGCGACTGAACCTTCTTGAGAAGATGATTTGAACCAGTTGATTTAAAGTGGAATGTTATTGATTAATGATAATTCATGAGACGGAATATGAATGTAATGAGCTTTTGTATTTCCTCTGGCCAACCCATAGGTCAGGCAGGGCCCGTATTTATCAAACATCTTAGAATTACTCACAAGAACACTGCTAAGAATTGACTTAAGAGTAAAACAATTCTTGGCTCAAAGCTGCGCTTAAAAGTTAGTTATAAGTAAAGTGTAGGACTAAATCTTAAGTGCTAGTTTTAGAGTGGATTTACGACACTTTGCTGTGCCACAAAGTGGATTTTGGATGATGTCTTAGGCATGAACCAATCACTGAATAGATGTCCTTATTTAAGAATATCCTCAGATAAATTCACATCGAATGGTGAAATTCCTAAGAGGAGTTTACATCCAACACACATTTGACAATAAAGAGTTTTCAAGAGAATACATTATAATATACACATTTTAAATGAAAGATAAACATGTTTTCATCCATTTAATTAATTTTTTTAAACTGGTGTCCTGTTAAATGACCTGCCTATATATAGATTTTTTTTTATATATAATCAGCCACCATGGATTCCAAAAGAAAACCGAAATGGCAGAAGGAAGAAGCGATCGCTACTGCTTGCTGAATTACTCGAACAGCTTGATAAATAAGGGCCCAGGTTTTTTTTGCCAGATTCATTGCAGTGACGCACATAGATCGGAAGTCATGCCAGGCCTGGAGTTGAAGCCTTCCGGTTGAATTGGGATTGGATGTTCGTACCCTGAAACCCCGAAAGATTCCCAGCGTACGTTGGGTGGCGAGCCACGGACCCACGAGCATAAGTCTATGCGCAGTCTCACTTTCCCTCCTTCACGGATCGTATGGTAGGATCCACGAGCACTGGCATACCGATACTATCACGACACTGATTCAACCTAGGGCTGGACGATATGGCCAAAATTCATATCACGATATTTTTCTTAATTTTGGTCGATACGATATAATTCCGATATCGATATGAATTACATAAAAGCTTTAGAAAAAACTACTAAGAACTGCCACAAAGGATGTCTGTACCTACAAACTTGTAGAATGTATTTGCCAAGTCTATGAATAGTCCTCCTATAAAACTATATCATATTTTAGAAATAAAACCAGTACAAATAAAGTAATGTTCACCTTTTATTTGTATTTAGCCTTTATATGAAAAAGAAATGTGAAATCAACATCAAATAAACATAAGACTCTCACTTTATTAATATTAATATCTTTAAGTTTACACTATAATATAGGCTGATTATATTATTCTTAATATAGATCAAAGGGGCGGTGAAATGCTGTTTCATACTGAGCTTTTTCCACTGTTAAAGACTTGGATTCCCATCCTAAATATAGACAAAGTTTCAAAAACTAATGTTGGACGTTTGATGGAGTATTTCTGTGTTAAAAATACTCCTTCCGGTTTCTCACAAGTTTCGGAGAGTTTTTTTCGAGTATGGGTCGACTTGACGTTAATAGAGCGGAAGGTCCTTGTATGGGCCGTACGGGCTCTTCTCCCGGTAGGGTGCGCGTGTTCGTGACTAGAGCACGCTGTAAACAGTCTCTCAGGTGCAGATCCAGTCGTCCGTGAACACTTATGACGCGCCGCGCTCCACTTTATTCCTATGGGTGACGTCGAGCGACTTCAACGCTTCAGCACAGCATTCTGGGAAGGCAGCGCTGCATTTGAACCGATTTGAACACAGAAATGACGGGAAGCTTCAAGGCATCGCTTCAGTCGCGTCTCAAAATGGATTTACACGCCACTGCTGTCAGGACTTCACCAAATCATACCAAAGAAGTGTGTTTTTGACGGAGCGGTCCCAGTGATAAAGGTTCGGTCCTGCTTTGGAAGCAGGCGGTGAGTAAAACTGCTTCAGATGTCTGTGCTGTCGGCTATCGTCGCGTGAGTAAACATCAGTAAACGACACGATCGCGTGCTTCGTCATTCAAATACGCTAACGGACTCCATTGTTGTTCTCTGTATAACGTTACACTAGTCTGACGTGCAAAACCGTTTTTGTCGACAATAGTCCATAAACCGAATCATGTCCTCATAAACTGCGAGTAAAGACACAGAAATGTGGAGAGGCCACTAAATACAGTCCATACCACAGAGACGGACGTCCTGATGTTGCCGTTTCTCCTGTTCAATTTATTTCTCCCTCAGATTTGATTCTGGATCATTATCTGTATTAGCTGAGATAGCGATGGGTTTCTCCACGCTTGAGGACGTCACCGCTCGTCATTCTTTAGCTCCGCCCACACGATACGCCTCGAGCCGCTCGGTTTTTTCCGTAAAGACTCGGTACAGCCCATATTTCTTTTATAAATATAATAAAACTAAAGACTTTCCGGAGATATGAAGGATGCAATACTACTCAATAGGTACTCAAGATTGACATGAGATTGACTGAAACTGAGTGTTTCACCGCCCCCTTTAAACAAAAGGTCTTCAGCCAGGATTCAGCCTGACTCAGAATATTCTAGCGGATGGATCTGCTTCAGATGGTGGATCTGCTTCACAGCGTACTGTGCTCCTATACCGCAGACGCAGTTTATTGAGCATTTTCTTTTAAGTTTTAAATTTCAGTGAAGAACAATTCATAGCGCTCTATTTTCCATTTATGCAAAACTATAGCATATATTTAATGCTGCAGTTATTTAATTAAAAATGCAGTAAAAAACGTAATACAGTGGAATATTATTCTGATCTACATCATCTGTTCACTACGTGAATATATAGTAAAGTGTGATTTATTTCTGTGATCAAAGCTGAATTTATCATCATTTCTCCAGTCTTCAGTGTCACTCATTATTCTCATTTTAGGATCTGATGCTCAACAAACATTTATGATTATTATCAGTGTTGAAAACAGTTTTGTTGCTCATGATGCTCCTTCATTGCTTTCATATATTGTCGCCCTCGTCTGACTGTCGTCGTCACCTTTCAGCTCATAACGATTGTTTTCCTTCAGCTCCAGCGCGACAGTACGTTTCTACGAATCCGCTTTTGGACTTTCTGTGAGAGCGCCCTCCTCATATTTAGATACGAATAAAATGACAGGTCATGCATAGATTATTTTTTGTCTCTGAAATTAAATCTTGATGTATTCACTTTGGTTTCTATGTATAAATACACTTGCCCATGACCTCAAGAAGCGCGCAATCAACCGAGGTTAGAGAAAGCGGTCTTTAGCGTCCCTGTTAAATTGCCCGCCCTCGCTCCAGGTAACGCCGTTTCGAATCCCGATCTTCGAATCAATCAGCCTACTACTGCTGAGCACTGACTGCGTTTCTGTGGTGTACGTCATCGCGCAAGTAGCCAATCATGTACTGCTCTTTCTGACGGCTGCGCCCTGAACGTCAGTCAGTGAGGAATGCTGTATCGAAATATCGGCAATGTGTTTAAAAATCATATCACCGTTATTGAAAAAAATATCGCGATATGTATTGATATTGAATTATTGTCCAGCCCGAATTCAACCAAAGAGAAAAAAGGGCCCCAACGAACAATAAGACTATTTTTGGAACTGGGTTTTATTTCTTTTGTTTTAAGGGAAACTTATGCCGGCTTTATTATTTTTCTTATTTCTTTATGTACATTCTCTGAACTAAATTGTTACACTGTTTGTTATGGTTCCTTTTGTTAAACAAAGAGTGATCACAATAATGCAAATTACTGTATTCTGTTTTTATCGATGTCAAACCACTGGCTCTTAAAGATTTAGCATCTTCTGTTACTGGTCCAAATACTATTAAAGATAACTAATTACCTGTTACTCTGTTACGACATCGTAAAAAGGGTTACATCATGCCAGTCTGCAATGTGTCTGTATGTAATGTCTGTCTGTCTGTCTGTCTGTCTGCATGTCATGCCAATCTGTAATGTCTGTCTGTCTGTCTGTCTGCATGTCATGCCAGTCTGTAATGTGTCTGTATGTAATGTCTGTCTGTCTGTCTGTCTGTCTGCATGTCATGCCAGTCTGTAATGTGTCTGTCTGCATGTCATGCCAGTCTGTAATGTGTCTGTCTGTAATGTCTGTCTGTCTGCATGTCATGCCAATCTGTAATGTCTGTCTGTCTGTCTGTCTGCATGTCATGCCAATCTGTAATGTCTGTCTGTCTGTCTGTCTGCATGTCATGCCAATCTGTAATGTCTGTCTGTCTGTCTGCATGTCATGCCAGTCTGTAATGTCTGTCTGTCTGTCTGTCTGTCTGCATGTCATGCCAATCTGTAATGTCTGTCTGTCTGTCTGTCTGCATGTCATGCCAGTCTGCAATGTGTCTGTATGTAATGTCTGTCTGTCTGTCTGTCTGTCTGCATGTCATGCCAGTCTGCAATTTGTCTGTATGTAATGTCTGTCTGCATGTCATGCCAGTCTGTAATGTGTCTGTCTGCATGTCATGCCAGTCTGTAATGTGTCTGTCTGCATGTCATGCCAATCTGTAATGTCTGTCTGTCTGTCTGTCTGTCTGCATGTCATGCCAATCTGTAATGTCTGTCTGTCTGTCTGTCTGCATGTCATGCCAATCTGTAATGTCTGTCTGTCTGTCTGTCTGCATGTCATGCCAGTCTGCAATTTGTCTGTATGTAATGTCTGTCTGCATGTCATGCCAGTCTGTAATGTGTCTGTCTGTAATGTCTGTCTGTCTGCATGTCATGCCAATCTGTAATGTCTGTCTGTCTGTCTGTCTGTCTGCATGTCATGCCAATCTGTAATGTCTGTCTGTCTGTCTGTCTGTCTGCATGTCATGCCAATCTGTAATGTCTGTCTCATTTCATTTCATTTCATTTATTTATTTATAAAGCACAAATAAACACAACAAAAGTTGACCACTGTGCTGTACAAAGAACAGTAATAAAAATAAGAATAATAAATAATCATATAAACACAACAATAAAAGAGAAATTAAAAAAATAAAATAATAATAATTTAAAAAAAAAATAATAATAATAACAATACATCACTAAATTTAAGCTTAAAAGGAAACCATGAGTTATAATGAATGGAATGCTTGATTTAAAAAGTAAGACTGTAACTTCGATTTAAATTCATATATCGACGATGCAGACCTCACAGATAATGGAAGACTGTTCCATATCCTAGGACCAGCCACTGAAAACGCACGGTCACCTCGCAACTTCAATCTTGTTCTAGGATATGCCAATGTAATACTGTCTGAGGATCGCAAACATCTAACTGACTTATTTACAATCAAAATATCTGACAGATATGCAGGTGCCAAACCATTTAACGACTTATAAACAAACAACAACATTTTAAATTCAACTCTATAATGCACTGGCAACCAATTAAAAGACGCTAATACTGGAGTAATGTGTTCGCGTTTACGAACCTTAGTTAAAAACCTAGCCGCGGCATTTTGGACCATCTGAAGCCTTGCAATCGAAGATTGAGGTAATCCGATATACAAAGAGTTACAATAGTCCAAGCGAGATAAAACAAAGGCATGTATAACTCTTTCGAGGTCTTTTAAAGATAAAAAAGATCTGACTTTAGACAGTAGTTTAAGATGGAAAAAACATGATTTTACAACCGAATTTATATGTTTGTCAAATTTAAGGGACAGATCAAGAACAACTCCCAAATTTTTAACCGTTGGTTTGATATAAGAGTTTAGTTTACCACAGTTAAGATTTAGATTTCCTTTTTTAACTGAAGGCCCAAAGACAATTGCTTCAGTCTTGCACTCATTTAGATGCAAAAAATTCAAAGACATCCAAGATTGTACATCCGCTAAGCATGCAAGCAATGTTTCTAAGCCATGCTTGTCATTATGTTTTAGGGGTAAATAGATTTGGGTGTCGTCTGCATACAAATGAAAAGACACTCCATGCTTCCTAAAAATTGAACCTAGTGGAAGCATGTAAAGGGAAAATAAAATGGGAGCCAAAATAGACCCTTGAGGAACACCACAGGTAAGAGATGCTACAGATGAAGTAGCATGACCAATACCTACTGAAAAGGTTCGATTACTAAGATAAGATCTGAACCAGCTCAGGGCAGTTCCTTGGATTCCCACACACTTTTCAAGGCGTGATAAAAGAATGCTATGGTCCACTGTATCGAAAGCTGCACTCAAATCTAAGAGTACTAAAATTACTGAGTTCCCAGAATCAACTAGTAATAAAATATCATTCAGTACTCTTAGAAGTGCAGACTCAGTACTATGATTTTTCATAAAACCAGACTGGAATTTTTCTAGAATACTGTTAGTGGCCAAAAAACTATTTAATTGCAAAAACACAGCTTTCTCTAAAATTTTTGCAATAAACGGTAAATTAGAAATTGGCCTAAAATGTGATAGGACAGTTGTGTCCAGGTTTGGCTTTTTCAACAGAGGTTTAACCAAAGCATGTTTACAAAAAGCAGGAACAGACCCAGAAAGAAGGCTCTTATTTATGATTTCTAGAATCCAGACCCCAACACTATCAAATACCTGTTTAAAAAATTGGGTAGGAACAATATCGAGAGCAGAGGTAAAAGGCTTCAGCTTAACAACTGAATCCATTAAACCCAGCATAGTAATCGGCTCAAATGAATTTATAAACTTAGTGGGAATCAAAACTTCTGCAGGGTCATCAGTACAGGGAGTAATGCACTGTCTAATTGAATCTATTTTATCCACAAAAAATCTCAAAAAGTCTTCACACAAAGAAGAAGACTCCACTAAATAATTATTACTTGTTGGATTAAAAACAGAATTCAATACTTTAAATAAAGTCCTGGAATTATTTGTGTTATTTAAAATTATCTCCGAAAAATATGTAGATTTGGCAACTTTCACCGCTTTTTGATATATAATTAATGACTCCCGTAGGATTTCATAGGATATTTGGAGTTTATCCTTTTTCCACCTGCGTTCTGCTCTTCTGCAGGCTTGTCTTAAACTACGAGTTTCACTGTTTAGCCATGGTTCAACTTTGTTTTTATGTTTTTTTAGTTTCAAAGGGGCAACACTATCTAACACACTGGTGCATACAGAATTAAACATGTTAAGAAGCTCATCCACATTTAACACAGTAGTAAGATAATCAACAGAAAGCAGATGACAGGCCTCATTGAATGCTGCGGAAAAATTTACAACAGTGGTTGGGCCAAATAAGCCAACACGTGACCATTTCGCAGGTCTAGTGATTTCAGTAGTATGACAGGAAATATCAGCAGAAAACATTATAGGCATATGATCCGAAAAACTTAAATCACCAATAAGAATGTCTGAAATAGAAAGGCCATGTGTAAGTATCAAGTCTAAAGTATGACCTTGTGCGTGTGTTGGTTCTTTCACCCATTGAGAGAAATCACAAGCATCAATAAGACTAATAAACTCTTTCGCTAATACTGTGGAGTCACAACAAACATGAATATTAAAATCACCAACGATTAGAATTTTCTCAAATTTAGGGGTAATGCCACCTAGGAATTCTGAGAACTCATTAATAAAGTTTTTGTTTGATTTTGGTGGACGATAAACCACTGCTACCACCAATGAGTTCTTGGAGTCCACTGAAAATAGTTGAACTTCAAAGCTTGTGAAAGTGTCCGTTTCTATTATTCGGCAACAAAAACTGTCTCTAAAAACAGATGCCAGGCCACCTCCCCGGCCAGACAAACGGGGAGAATTAAAAAAATTATAATTAAGAGGAGTAAGATCAGAGAAAGGACTATTATCTCCGACAGATAGCCAGGTCTCAGTCACAAATAAAAAATCTAAGTTGCCAGAGTTTATAAAGTCGTTGAGAATAAACGTCTTGTTTCCAAGCGACCTCGAATTTACTACAGCCATTTTGATTGAAGATGAGTCACCGACCTTTTGTGAGGCGATATGTGACGCCCGACACAGCGGACGAAGATGATGATAGTCCACCCCATGTCTGTCTGCATGTCATGCCAATCTGTAATGTCTGTCTGTCTGTCTTGTCTGCATGTCATGCCAATCTGTAATGTCTGTCTGTCTGTCTGTCTGCATGTCATGCCAATCTGTAATGTCTGTCTGTCTGTCTGTCTGTCTGCATGTCATGCCAGTCTGTAATGTCTGTCTGTCTGCATGTCATGCCAATCTGTAATGTCTGTCTGTCTGTCTGTCTGTCTGCATGTCATGCCAATCTGTAATGTCTGTCTGTCTGTCTGTCTGCATGTCATGCCAGTCTGTAATGTCTGTCTGTCTGTCTGTCTGCATGTCATGCCAGTCTGTAATGTGTCTGTCTGCATGTCATGCCAGTCTGTAATGTGTCTGTCTGTAATGTCTGTCTGTCTGCATGTCATGCCAATCTGTAATGTCTGTCTGTCTGTCTGTCTGCATGTCATGCCAATCTGTAATGTCTGTCTGTCTGTCTGTCTGCATGTCATGCCAGTCTGTAATGTGTCTGTCTGCATGTCATGCCAGTCTGTAATGTGTCTGTCTGCATGTCATGCCAGTCTGTAATGTGTCTGTATGTAATGTCTGTCTGTCTGTCTGTCTGTCTGCATGTCATGCCAGTCTGTAATGTGTCTCTGTAATGTCTGTCTGTCTGCATGTCATGCCAGTCTGTAATGTCTGTCTGTCTGTCTGTCTGTCTGCATGTCATGCCAATCTGTAATGTCTGTCTGTCTGTCTGTCTGCATGTCATGCCAGTCTGTAATGTGTCTGTATGTAATGTCTGTCTGTCTGTCTGTCTGTCTGCATGTCATGCCAGTCTGTAATGTGTCTCTGTAATGTCTGTCTGTCTGCATGTCATGCCAGTCTGTAATGTCTGTCTGTCTGTCTGTCTGTCTGCATGTCATGCCAATCTGTAATGTCTGTCTGTCTGTCTGTCTGCATGTCATGCCAGTCTGTAATGTGTCTGTCTGCATGTCATGCCAGTCTGTAATGTGTCTGTCTGCATGTCATGCCAGTCTGTAATGTGTCTCTGTAATGTCTGTCTGTCTGCATGTCATGCCAATCTGTAATGTCTGTCTGTCTGTCTGCATGTCATGCCAGTCTGTAATGTGTCTGTCTGCATCTGTACCATGTTAATGCCTTTCTTCAAAATTATTCAACATTGTTTGTTCTATAGTTTTTCTAAATTAGGTGTCTAGAACTGGTGTGCATTTTCCACAGAACACAAACAAGAGTTTGGGGTGCCCTGCTCATTGACACTGTGCCTGCTCTGCACTATCCACCCGGGTCTGCTCCTGATGGCGGATGGCGAGTCCTGCGGTGATTTCATCCAGATGAGGAGGATGAGAGGCTATTGCTTGGGTTGAATGTTTTTTTAATGATGGAGGGAAATTT
This sequence comes from Pseudorasbora parva, assembly GCF_024679245.1. Lineage (NCBI taxonomy): Eukaryota > Metazoa > Chordata > Actinopteri > Cypriniformes > Gobionidae > Pseudorasbora > Pseudorasbora parva. The sequence goes on along the minus strand of NC_090172.1, from coordinate 66,938,722 downwards.
CAGGCTGAGTATATTTGAATGGACTGTTTTGTATGCGATATAAACAATTATAATGTTTGTATGTGTGTATGATAATCTGTATGTGTACATAATTCTGTAATTATAATGATAAGAGATATCTGCTTTGTTTTTAAATAAATAATTTTTTATAATTTGAAAATAACATTTATACCATCTGCCATTGTTTTATAAAACTAATGATCTATGTACATTATGTTACTAAGGGTGGTTATTTATTTATGTAGTGATATTACTTATTTTATTCATGGTCTTAGCGTAATTAGTTTATACGTTTGTAATGCATGGGGCATGCAGTTCTTGCAAGTTTCTTGGTGTGTTTGCTGTATTGAATTGGGAATGCAAATTAATATTTTTTGTGAGGCTGAAGATGAATTTCCACCTGCGTGGACAATAAAGAGTTGTAATCTAAACTACACTTAGTTCAAATAAAATACTAGGTACACAGCCATTACAGAGTATACTCTGTAAATCCTTATAATTATATTGTTTTACCACAGATGGCATTGTCAAAAGCAAGGATATGTGTACTCCGTTTAGCCCTTTTTATTATTACTTTAGCGTTTGTAACATTATATTAATCTATTATGTCAAGTTTTCTCATGCATTTTAAAGACGTGGAACGTCAAACAAGACATCAAAACAAGTGACATCACCGCATAACGCAAATAGTACACGCATGCGCTGTCACTGTCATTGCGTTTTAAAGATATGCGATACGTAATATGTGACGTATATTAGTGACGTCAGCGCGCTACAGTCTGCAGAGAGGGGAAACAATACCAAAATGTGTTACTACTGTATGAAAATGACTTATACATTTCAATTTAAACGGTTATCTCTGGAAAATATTCTTACCGTTGTCTCTAAACGAGTTGCCATGTTGCCAACAAAATCTCGTTCTGACTTCTGACATCTCGTGGTTCGGTGTGATTTGGACAACGTCAAGTTACGCCCCTGTCCTGCAGGCCGCATCTTCAGCACCAAGAAAAAGTCCCTGTGTGGGGACTGTGTACCCAGTGTTGCCAAGTCCGCGGTTTTCCCGCGGAATTGGGCTACTTTTAACCACTTGCCGCGGGTTGATTTTTTATTCCGCGGGAAATGGTTCTGTTGAAATAAATATTTTACTTTAGCCAATTCATATTCCACCAATGATAACAAGGATTCTAGGATGATGACATAAGCAATATCGTATCAGCATAACTGTGCTGATAAGCGCACACTTTGTGAGGTACGGTGGCACTGCTGGGCTTGTCCGCTAATGTGTGTGTGTGTGTGTGTGTGCTGCGGCGCGCACCGGCTGTTTTCGTTTCCATGGTAACCGAATGCGTGCTCTCCAGGGTTGTTGCTGGTAAAGAATAATTTAAAAAATAAATGTCATACACAGAAGAATTTTCTGAAAATTCTTCTGTGTATTTCCAAGTCTTTAACAGTGTAAAAAGCTCAGTATGCATGAAACAGCATTTCACCCCCCCTTTAATGAGGAATATCTTGCAATGTTTATTTTACATTATTTTTAATTTGAAATGAATTTCACAAGTTTGTGGTTCACTTCCACTGGAGTTGTAATTCTGCATTTTCCCGCCCGCATCCATTACGTTTTTAAAGGGGGGGTGAAACACTCAGTTTCAGTCAGTGTCATGTCAATCTTGAGTACCTATAGAGTAGCATTGCATCCTGCATATCTCCGAAAAGTTTTTATTTTTTTAATAATTATATAAGAAAGATGCGCTGTTCCGAGTCTTTCCGAAAAAAGCCGAGCGGGTGGGGGCGTGTCGTGTGAGCGGAGCTAAATAATGACGTGTGCAGCAGCGCGCTGTGTGTTGAGTCGAGTGCATCCCTAACAGCGGAAAAAAACTTTATTCAAAATAAAAATATGGCTTTTAATCGGATACAGCCATACATCTATGATCCGGAATCAGACCCAGAGGCTGCAGTTGAACAGGAGCAGCAGCAAAAACGACTAGAGCAGGACGTCTGTATGTGGTAAGTTACAAGTTATACACTAACTATATAATATGCTTAGCGGCTTGTGTTATTTACATATTTATACTTGAATTATATCGTCGTATTTTTGTCTTTGAAGGTGTACATGTGGGAAGTGCAGTTGTGCACGTGTGTTTGTGTGTTTACGCGTGGTTTGTGTAGACAGTAAGGTGACTAAAAGCAGTCTCACTCACCCTTCTAACGTTGGGACTGCTCCATCCTTCAGCATTAGGCGATTGGGAAAATTCGGCGTCGAGCTGGGCCTTGTTTATGAAACAGCGAACCGATATAAACATTCGCGCAACTCAGTTGCTGATCCGGAAAAGCAAATTACATCCACTGTTGCCTTAACGCGGGGTTTTTGGCGAATCTGTGCAGGACTGTCTTGGTCTGGCAACCAAAAACCCACTTTTTTGGTGACATTGTTATGTGCTATGTGTAATTGTCCCCTGTCCAGCATCCTACAAGCCCCGCTTTGATGGGCGTAGGCTGTTGCTTTCGCTCTCTCCCTCGCTCTCTCTCACGCGCAGGCTGTTGCTTTCGCTCTCTCCCTCGCTCTCTCTCACGCGCTTCCGGTAGAATTGTCCGTAAGGCCCATACAAGGAAATTCCGCCCCCACTAACGTCAATGGGGACGCATGATCTCAAAAAACTTGCCGAAACTTATGACTAACCGGAAGTAGTATTTTTGACAAAGAAATACTCCCATCAAACGTCCACCTTAACTTTTGAAACTTTGTCTATGTTTAGTATGGGATTCCAAGTCTTTAACAGTGTAAAAAGATCAGTATGCATGAAACAGCATTTCACCCCCCCTTTAAGCTCATCAGCTCATCATTACGTTCATCAGCTGTCAATCTTAAGGTAAGATGATTTTATTTATGAAAATAGACTGTTTACAATTACTTATACAGTTACTTACTTATACTTATACAATTATCTTTTCAGTATAAATGGTGTGTAGTGCATAACACTATCATAAAATGTGTATTGGAGTGTTTTATATTGATTTTTTTGGTATTGGGCTAGTTTTGGGCTAGTTGGATTGCCATTGGGCTACTTTTGGGCTATTTTTGATTAGCCATTGGGCTGGTTTTGTTGCGAAAACCTGGCAACCCTGTGTGGGGACTGTGTACCTCATCCTGTTTCAAGGTGGAGTGAAGACCGAGAGAGAGAGAGGGGAAGAGGAAGAGAAGAAAATAAGTTGCTGTTGTTTCTCTTAAATTTTAGCTACGTTTAAACGATTCGCAGTTTGTTTATCTTTTATTTAACGCAGACGTTGGGCACAAAACACACAAGAACTTCGGGAGAAAGACTGAAACAAGGTCGGTATAGTTGAATATGTATATTCAATATAGCACTAAAAGTATAGGCTATAGCCTATTTGAATGTGCGAGTAGACTGAAGCATCGTAATAAAATCACCCTGGCTGAAGCGAAACCGAAACCACGCACACTGGCGAAAACGTACTCAACTTATTATTGTTATTTTTACTATTTCTTGTTATAAATAGGCTACTTAGCAAAAGAGTCACAGCTTTCAAACAATGCAACTTTTATCACGAATTTTGAAGCAATAGGTGTATCCAAGGGCGTAGATTTGGGTCGAACATTTGGGGGGGGGGGATGACCGTTGGGATGCCTGTTTTTAAAAAACAAATTTATGCGTGTTGTTATTGGGTAAATTTAATTATTTATTTAATTATTTATTCATATCTATCTATCTATGGTAACACTAGTATGGTAAACACATATTCACTATTAAATACAAACATATGCATGATCATAAGCAACTAGTTAATAGCTAATAACTGAACCTTAAATTAAAGTGTTACACTATCTATCTATCTATCTATCTATCTATCTATCTATCTATCTATCTATCTATCTATCTATCTATCTATCTATCTATCTATCTATCTATCTATCTATCTATCTATCTATCTATCTATCTATCTATCTATCTATCTATCTATCTATCTATCTATCTATCTATCTATCTATCTATCTATCTATCTATCCCCTAACTTTCCAAAGCTGTTGTTTTTCTATATTGTTTCCTATTTTATTTTATTGATTGAATGGCATATTCTTTACCTGATCACCTGCTGCTCCTCTTCCTCTGCTGACTTATTTACCCAGCTGCTTTACCTCCAATCTGTTATACAACATGTTAAGAGATTATTCACCTCATAACGTTATGAAATTTGTGTATAATCATTCATAAAATTCTAACATAGAGATTATAAAAAGAAAGATATTAAGTATTACAACAGTAGGCAGTGATTCACTGTTTAAATGAGTGAACCACTTAAATCGTTCATTCATCCAATTCGTTTAAAAGTCTGATTAATTTAGGATGGAAAAAAACACTGATGTGAATACTTTTGTCATTAATTACAGACACTATTGAAAAATTAACTATAGCAAACCAGACGGCTGCTCTGTTAACTTGTTATACTGATAGTTATAGCTAAATGCATTGCAATGGATTAACGTTAGCTAGCTAAAGCATATGTGGTGTGTACTTAGCTATTACCAGGCCCGGACTGGCCATCGGGAGCAAAATCCCGGTGGCCTGGCAACTAATTTGGCCTGCTGCCATGGAGACCGTTTATTTTTATTTTATTTTTAATAATTCTTATTTTATATTATTGCTTTTACTAAAGTAATAATTTTCGAATTCAGCAATAAAATTATTAATAATAATAAAAACAAATAAATCACGAATCTGTTAGTCTGGTCTTGACCGACTTGCCTCAGCCAAACGCGCGGGCAGCACCCGATGATGGAGAAAGCGGCAGGTCAAGCAGAGAGGGAAAGGGCAAAGAAAAAGAAAAAGAAGGCACTCAAAGAAGAAGCAGCAAAACGTTGCAAACTTACTGACCTGTTCAGGGCTTCAAGTGAAGGTCAGTTTTATCTGTAAATACAGTTCTTTTTTTCTGTGTTAAATTAGTATTGAACTGCTAGCGAACGTTAGCGGTAGCACCCCTACCTACTATCGCTAAAAGAGATTAATATTATTTAGTGGAAAGTTACATTAGTAATTTAGCAGACAAATATTCACATTATGTATAAAATCTTTGAATAAAAATGAAGAAATGTTCCAAAAGCAATGTGTTCGCATATTACATAAGTTTCCAGTCAACTCGCTCCCTGTCCAATAAAAAAAACCCACATAATCCGTCTTCTTCATGAGAAATCTTCCTTTAATCTTGATTTGTTTATAAAGCAAATATAATATATAAATATAATAATAAAGTTTTTTAGCACTTTGAGATTTTGTTTAATATAAAGTGCATTATAAATAAAATGTATTATTATTATTATTAATAAATAAATATCTTAAATCCTAAATATCACGGACGCAGTAAAGAAAAGGTGCGACTCCACTCTCTTTCGCATGATTTACAGTCGCAATTCTTAAAGCTCCACTGTGTGATATTTTCCCCCATCTAGTGGTGTAAAGCTATATGACCATCCAGTGAATAATAGTTTCTGTTCCTCTCAATTTCGATTTCGTTTCGACTTCCAGTTCGACCTCTTCGGTGAGTGTTGCTTCAAGTGGTGAGGTTACTTTTGAAAACTATTATAATTTGCAGTTATTTAATTTACCAAATTATCTATGATCAAATTAATCTATGTAAAATGAATAATAGTTTTACGTTTTCGTTATTTTTTACCAGTTCATTGCTAACATCAGCTATCAGGTTCCCAGACGAATGCAACCTAATCTTAGTAAAGTAACTTTTATCAGTGCTATCGTTATTCTGTATATTGTACGACATCACTAGCGTAAGGCAAACAAATTATAATGCAATTAAAATATTAATCTCATGTTATCCGTCATAGAACACGGATTTATGTTATAAGGTAAACAATACTTTTTCATCATTGACGCGAGGAAAACTATCCTAGACGTCGTTCTAGTGTTATGCTCAGCACACCGTGATATAATTAGCCAAGCAACAATAAAACTTCCAATATACACAAATAGGCTGAATTAATATTACCTGTCGAGAAGAAAGCAGGCAACGTCGGTGTTCTTTTTAAAACCGTTGCTCCTCATGAGCTTTTTATCTTGGAAAGGCCACTCCAGTATTTACTTTTGTCTTGTTGATTTGCCCGTTGCGTTGCCGTCTTAATTCTCTTTTCCGCTTCCTTGGCGACTCTGATACATATCCCTCAATGCTACTAGAGCCCCGACCCGGGTCGAATTCGGTAATCAGTTCCGGGACGTGGTTGCTTTCACACAGAAGGCGACCCGGCAATGCTCCGGGAATATTGCGGGTCCGACGTGCAGTGTGAGAGGGGCTTAAGAGTGATGATCCTCCATCATCATATAGCAGCCTTAAGCAATCCCCCTCTTCACATTCGACACGGTGCCATCGAGTGTAAAAACGCGAAAAGCAAAGCTTGAATTTACGGGTATGTCCCTCTTTGGCTACTGTACTTTCAAGATGGAGGAGCAACATGGCGACCGCCATCCGAACCCCCCACCCGTATTTTCAATGGGATATTATAAAATTACGAGAATACTTTATTACTTGAAACAAGTAAATATACATTAATGAGCACATATATTTTTGAAAGAACTAAGTGCTTTTAGCTAAGAATAAACTAAAAAAGTTACACAGTGTAGCTTTAAAGGGCCAGTGAAAGTCAGTGAAAATAATTAGGGATAGGTGTCCCATTAAGGCTGCATTCATTTAATAATTTGAATAAATATAATCATTTACACGTATTAGTGAATCATGTTAATGTACAACAATACTGAGGTGCAAATATTATGTTTCTGTCAAAAAGTATAAATTGCATGTTATTACTATTTGCACATATTGCAAAGAAGTGGTGTAAATCTAATCTATTTTCACTTAAGCTATTTCACTTTGTAAATAGTATCTACAGCTTTTTTGTTTTGGGAACACAGGGTTGCCAACTTTTAAGTTCTGGTTGGAGTGAGAATCTTTTTTTTTTTTTTGTGGCGGGGGGATTCTATGTAGATAAAAATTTGTTTGTCGTAGCACTATTTTACACCTTTCTTGGGTCAAATTATATGTGCCATTCATTAATATTCACTTGTGAATGCTTATATAAGTATCATTATTCATTAAAAATATTAGGGTGCAAGTTATTAAAGTTTTAAAATTTCACATTTAAAGAAATCTAGTGTTTTATAATCATATTGAAATATTTATTAGAATGCAAAGACTGCAATACTTTTTTGAGAAACTAGATTAGATACATGGATATTTATTAAAGAGCCATAAGGCACCTACTGGTTAATGGCATTACAAATAAACTTTTTTTTTTTTTTTGCCACAAAATGACTGTATTTTTCCTCTTTGAATTGGAATTCTCTATTTTAACCTTAATTACTACACTTATTGTAATATAAATAATACAAATATTAGAAGAAAAATATTTTAAGTGGTCATTTATTGATAATAATTATTGCACAAATAGTATTTAGAACCAAAAGATCTCCTCAAAATATTCAATAAATATTACTGAACTAAAATATAGAACATTTATTTAATTGAAAAAGAGTTCTGGTGTATGGTCACATTTGACCATCAATGAGTAGGCTGAGTGTGACTAATTAGTAAGGAATACCTGATGGCTAAATACATTTATTGTTACAATGTTGCACTTCTATCACTCTCCATAATAAAACGATCCTGTAAATATGTCTGACTTAATAATCAATGCACACTAACACTATGCTGTACTGTTTACCAAAATTAGCTGCAAACATCTGTATTGGCCTAGTGAAACCTTCTGTATTCGCTTAAGCCATTCAAATGCATTGACACATAGCTAGTGATGGCCAAATGAGGCTTCCTGAACCACTGAGCTTTCCAGCCCATTGGTTCACCAAAAGGTTCATTTACCTGAAGCCTCATGAAACAGTGTGCTCCCTAGTGACACCTGCTGTGCAAAGCAATGCATCGCACACAAATCTATTCATCCTAAACAACCAAATTATCATAGTGTGGGCACACCCTTTTTCTATTGCCTGTGTATTAATAAAGTATTTTACTCTGCTTGTATTAACCTCTGCTTGTATTGTTAATGTACTCACAACTCACACAAACACACAACTTTGTGTTCAACTATTCAGTAGTTCTTTGGGTTAGTGATGACAGTGAATGCCCAGAATGATTGTAAATAAATTATTGTGAGTGCAGTGCTTATGGGGCTGGAATTGTGGAACAGGGATGGGTAAAGCTTTCCCTAATACAGTCTAGTCTTATAATAATATTAATAATAATAGCAATAATATATATATATATATATATATATATATATATATATATATATATATATATATATATATATATATATATATATATAATAACACTAGGCCTACTACTAATATAGGCTATATATATATATATATATATATATATATATATATATATATATATATATATATATATATAATTACGTAGTATAGGTATTACAACTAGATATAGGCTAATTTACTATGTATAATTTACTCTAATAATCTACTAAACTAAGTATAATGTAATATAATATAGAATACAGCTATGATATATAATGATATCGCTACTACATACAACCAACACCTCTGCAAATGCCTACTGCAAACCCCACAAGAGCCGCGAGGTTTCGAACCACTTTTATCCGAAAGCGATACTCAGAATGAAGCAATGACGTATTCAACAGAAAACGAGGCCTCGTTTGTCATCGTCACGTGATTTTCACGGAAACGATACAAGCCTCGAATCGGGGCTTCATCTGGAACGCCCCTTTTTGCTCGACACAAGCTCCGGAGCCTCGCTTCAGATGTCCCATCACTACACACAGCGCTAGAAGTATTGAGCACTCTATGAGCCACGTGACCAGCGCGCGCCGCCGGAAGACGAGATCATGCCGCAACTACTCTTTTCAACGCCTCTGGCTTTAACATTGTGCCACATTAGCGCCAAAACGCAATTTATTGTTTGAATTTCACATTAAAACAGATAAAAAAATTTTTTAAAGCTTAGCTTTGTTTAATATCAAAAGCAGGTTTGGCAATTTGGCGTGAGATTGAGTTGGGCGGAGTGAGAGCGTGACACGGAGCCTGAAAGCGTGAGTGTCACGCCGAATGCGTGAGAGTTGGCAACCCTGGGAACATGGGGGCTCATCAGGACTGCAGTGCATTGGCCTGGATCTTGTGCTATGCCCCTGTAGATACTGTCAAGATATAGTTTATTACTGAATACATTTTGACATTTATTTATAAAATTATGGGTGCATCTCAATCAGCTAACTAGTTTGGTAGGAATTTGGAGTTTGAAGGAGTCTTAAAACCTTCCTCCCTTTTTTTAATCAAAAGAAGGTGGAGATAATCATCCTAGCACTCGCTGTGGTGCAGTGATCACTCATCAGATTCAGCCAGGCAGAGAAAAAGCTTTTACATATTGTAGGCAATATAGTTTTGATAAATTTGGGATATTTAATAAAACAATTTTTAACTTAAAAACATAAAAACAACATTTTGTCTTAAATATAATACTTTGATTTATACTAAAATAGATGGAGACAGAGATATTTAAGAAAAGTAAGAAAAGGAAAGGGGAAGTGAGGGTACCGTTTGAGATAAAGCCTTTAATTATTTAGGTAAAAAAAATAGGGTTGTCTGTGTTTCTACATTTTATTTTGGGTGCATATTGGCCTGGATGGGTGTAGGATTTCCGATTGAAATTGTGTCCCAGTCCGGCCCTGGCTATAACACAATATTTTCATACGATTTCATACGAGGTACGATCATGATGGCCGCCTCGGTATGGAGCTCCTCAGTTATTGTGTTGTTTTTCTTTGTTCTACACTTAGTCATTCTTTTCCGATCCGTTTTACCAAAGAAGAACTACTGGACGTTAGGAAACACACACCAGACAGCATATCTACATTTTTTGAATATTCGGACGTTTTTGCGGGACATTCTCGTTGGAGGGGCAGCTGTGTTTTTAAAACGCGGGGCCGGACGCAAACGAGGGAAGCGAGCCGGTTAAACTCCGCTCGCGCGGCCTCCGCACTGCACTCCCCAGTATTCATCTTACAAATCTCCGATCCCTTCCTAACAAAACCTGGCTGAGTGAAGCCATTCCGGACAACGGACTACATCTGCCGGGCTTCCAGCTGTTCAGAGCGGATCGCATCTCGGAACTTACAGGGAAAACGAGAGGTGGTGGATTGTGTTTCTACATTAACGAAAGTTGGTGCTCAGATGTAACAACGCTGAAGAAGATGTGCTCTCCTAACTTAGAGGCGCACTTCATAAACTGTAAACCTTTCTACTCGCCACAAGAGTTTTCCTTGTCCGTTCTCAGTACTCAGCATCTGCACTTCACACCTCCACCATCACCTCCTGCACTCCTCCTCCTCCCCTCTCCTGCCATCCAACCTGAGCTTAAGGTCTGTGTGGAGGACGTGAGCCGAGTCTTCAAAAAACAGAAGGCCAAGAAAGCTTCAGGCCCAGACAGCATCTAATCTGCTTGTTTGAAAGCCTGCGCTGACCAACTGGCCCCAGTCTTCACGCAGATCTTCAACAGATCATTGGAGCAGTGTGAAGTTCCCAGCTGCTTCAAACACTCCACTATCATTCCCGTCCCCAAAATCACTGGACTAAATGACTACAGACCTGTTGCTCTCACGTCTGTTGTCATGAAGTCATTTGAAAGACTGGTGTTGGCCCACCTAAAGGACATCACTGGACCCTTGCTGGATCCTCTTCAATTTGCCTACAGAGCAAACAGGTCTGTGGATGATGCAGTCAACATTGGACTGCATTATATCCTGCAACATCTCGACAGACCTGGGACCTATGCAAGGATCCTATTTGTGGACTTCAGTTCAGCCTTTAATACCATCATGCCTGATCTCCTCACAGCCAAACTGACCCAGCTCTCCATACCATCCTCAATCTGTCAATGGATCTCTAGCTTCCTGACAGACCGGCAGCAGCGAGTGAGACTGGGTAAACTCACATCCAGCACTCTTACAATCAACACTGGTGCCCCCCAGGGGTGCGTTCTCTCCCCACTGCTCTTCTCCCTGTACACCAATGACTGCACTTCTAAAGACTCCTCTGTCAAGCTTCTGAAATTTGCAGATGACACCACTGTCATCGGCCTTATCCAGAACGGTGACGAGTCTGCTTACTAGGGCTGTCAAAATTGCTCAAAAATGACGTTCGAATATTCCCTCAAAAACAAACACAAATATTCGAACTATTCGAACATCTGGGCGCGCATTTTGTCAATAACGCGCATTACGTCAATAACAGGACAAGTTAATTCAAAGAGACATAAACTAATTGTATAGTTTGTCTATTTAAGTTTATACATATTTGACAACGTATTACTTAAACAAAAACAAGTAGATTGTTATTATAAATTATTATTATATATTATTATATATAAATTAACTAATGGCCAAAACTAACTGATGTACAGTATTGTTCAAAATAATAGCAGTACAATGTGACTAACCAGAATAATCAAGGTTTTTCGTATATTTTTTTATTGCTACGTGGCAAACAAGTTACCAGTAGGTTCAGTAGATTCTCAGAAAACAAATGAGACCAAGCATTCATGATATGCACGCTCTTAAGGCTGTGCAATTGGGCAATTAGTTGAATTAGTTGAAAGGGGTGTGTTCAAAAAAATAGCAGTGTGGCATTCAATCACTGAGGTCATCAATTTTGTGAAGAAACAGGTGTGAATCAGGTGGCCCCTATTTAAGGATGAAGCCAACACTTGTTGAACATGCATTTGAAAGCTGAGGAAAATGGGTCGTTCAAGACATTGTTCAGAAGAACAGCGTACTTTGATTAAAAAGTTGATTAGAGAGGGGAAAACCTATAAAGAGGTGCAAAAAATGATAGGCTGTTCAGCTAAAATGATCTCCAATGCCTTAAAATGGAGAGCAAAACCAGAGAGACGTGGAAGAAAACGGAAGACAACCATCAAAATGGATAGAAGAATAACCAGAATGGCAAAGGCTCAGCCAATGATCACCTCCAGGATGATCAAAGACAGTCTGGAGTTACCTGTAAGTACTGTGACAGTTAGAAGACGTCTGTGTGAAGCTAATCTATTTTCAAGAATCCCCCGCAAAGTCCCTCTGTTAAAAAAAGGCATGTGCAGAAGAGGTTACAATTTGCCAAAGAACACATCAACTGGCCTAAAGAGAAATGGAGGAACATTTTGTGGACTGATGAGAGTAAAATTGTTCTTTTTGGGTCCAAGGGCCACAGGCAGTTTGTGAGACGACCCCCAAACTCTGAATTCAAGCCACAGTACACAGTGAAGACAGTGAAGCATGGAGGTGCAAGCATCATGATATGGGCATGTTTCTCCTACTATGGTGTTGAGCCTATTTATCGCATACCAGGGATCATGGATCAGTTTGCATATGTTAAAATACTTGAAGAGGTCATGTTGCCCTATGCTGAAGAGGACATGCCCTTGAAACGGTTGTTTCAACAAGACAATGACCCAAAACACACTAGTAAACGGGCAAAGTCTTGGTTCCAAACCAACAAAATTAATGTTATGGAGTGGCCAGCCCAATCTCCAGACCTTAATCCAATTGAGAACTTGTGGGGTGATATCAAAAATGCTGTTTCTGAAGCAAAACCAAGAAATGTGAATGAATTGTGGAATGTTGTTAAAGAATCATGGAGTGGAATAACAGCTGAGAGGTGCCACAAGTTGGTTGACTCCATGCCACACAGATGTCAAGCAGTTTTAAAAAACTGTGGTCATACAACTAAATATTAGTTTAGTGATTCACAGGATTGCTAAATCCCAGAAAGAAAAAAAATGTTTGTACAAAATAGTTTTGAGTTTGTACAGTCAAAGGTCGACACTGCTATTTTTTTGAACACACCCCTTTCAACTAATTGCCCAATTGCACAGCCTTAAGAGCGTGCATATCATGAATGCTGGGTCTTGTTTGTTTTCTGACAATCTACTGAACCTACTGGTAACTTGTTTGCCACGTAGCAATAAAAAATATACTAAAAACCTTGATTATTCTGGTTAGTCACATTGTACTGCTATTATTTTGAACAAGACTGTATTTGAATATTGGGGGGGGGGGGGGGGGGGGGGTTTACCTCTGTGCCCCTGTGCCCCTGTGTGTATCTGTGGTACTTTAGCATGGCGTGTTGTGATCGCAGTAGCTTATCTGCCCGTGCTTTGCTCAATCTCAGCAGAACTAATGAACATTCAGATATTAGTGAGTGTATTAACACAGATCGCTCAACAACTGTCTGGAGCAGAAGCATAAAACTTATTATAGTAAGCCGAGACTTTGGTTTGGATTGTTTTTTTTAGTGACTGTCAATATCAAAATGTGTAACTGCTCCGGATATTACTGTCGTAATTCCACCGAGACGTTTGATTGGTCTGTGAGGTGGAAGTGTGTTTACGGCTGTGTGAATCTGACCTGCTGCTATTTTTTATATCATGCTTTTATTTTGAAATGAAGGCAACGAATGGGAAAATGGGATTTTACAACCGTTGAATTATAGCAGTTAGTTTGCTTAATGTTTTATAATGTTACACATACACTCTTAACAATTTTAGTGTGAGATTACAATATATACCAGGTTAATACTTGCATGTAGGCATGTGTCGATATCAAGTTTTCATATTGCGATCAATTGCTGAAGCTTTTATTACGGTATACAATATTATCACGATATTGAAATAAGTTACCATAACAGCTTTAAGAACTATTTTTGTAATAACAAAAATAACTGAATGTTTAAATACAATAATACAATGCACCAAAAATACATATAGCTCTGGAAAAAAGTAAGAGAAATCAATGTTAAGTGGTCTCTGTAAAAGTACATTTTTCAAACAGATTAAATTGCAAAAGAATTAGGCTATAAAGAACAACAGGTAACAAATTACACTAAGGTCTCATTATTTAATGCATTAACTAAGATTGAGCAACAGCTACATTTGGTACAGAAAGTCTAATGTTTTTGTTAATGTTAGTTAAGAAATACTGATCATTGTTAGTTTTATCTTAGGTCCAATAAAAAAGTTATTTTGTTATTAAACAGTAACTAAGAAATTAACATTACTTATAATAATTAATTATTTATAAGTATTTTTCATTGTCAGTTTGGTGATAATGAAACATGTTAACTAATGAAGTCGTATCTCTTTTGGACAAATAATCTAAAAAATTCTAATCATTAGGGTATGTTGTAGTCCAGATTAAAACATGATGTTTCAGTTTGAAAATAAATAGCCTATTAAGTCTTTAAGTATTAAGTATTAGGTGCTGTGATGAACAACATTGAGATTACAAAAAACAAATGGCTGTTTTAAAAACTACACTCTACTTTCTTTTGTTTGCTGGTTTCCGGGGTAATCGCTGCATTCTGCAGTTCATCAGCGCCCTCTGCTGTCACTGAGCGGCACTTCACCAGCGCGTCTCCTTCACTCGTTCATGTGCTTCTCATTTACACCTGAGCGCGTGTCCCTTTGACGCAGAATACAGCGGTGTTGAGCTTTTATACGGTTGGTAGGCAAAGTAATCTTGAGTGCATTATAAAAAAAATGATACTGCTTGTAAATTGTTTATTTGTTCTTATTTTATTACTCAGTTTACATGTCTTTTTTTGTGGATTCAGTTTGATTCAGGCTTGTGCTGTGTGTAAGATATTGTGCCACAATTGCCTCATTGTAAAAACAAAAATGTTGTTGCATGATCAAACATTCAGGTGAGATAACTATATTTTTTTAAGAAAGTCTAAAAAAATCCACTCACCTAAGGGCGGATTCCCCCATTTTCAAAAACGAAATTCAGGCCCTGAATGAATGTCTGTAAATAATATAACTAGGGCCGGGACTTTAACGCGTTAATTAAGATTAATTAACTACGGGACTTTAACGCGTTAATTAATTACGCAAAAAAATAACTAACATAATTTTAACCACACTTATTTTTGCACCGCGGAACGTTTTTCAATGAATGAGCTTTGACGGACCGATTATACTGGAACACCAACTAGAGCTCACCATAGCCATAGACCATAGCGCTCACCTCACGAGTCACGACAACATCACATGAGAGAAGAAGCTGATGAGAGCGCTTTTCTTGGCCCCATGGATGGGAAAACGAAAGGATGGAAGCGTCGACAAGAGCACGGTTGTGTGCAAGCTATACAACAAGGAATTAGCGTATCACCGCAGCACATCGAGCCTCAAATATCACAAATATGCTTTTGCTAAACTTAATGGCAAACATTGCACTGGTCTGCTGGACTGAAATAAATAAATAATATTTTGTTGATTAAGCTTATGTATTCAGTCATTATTCAATGGTATGCTAAAAATACATGTGAAAAATTACTTCTTATTGTTCTCAGGTAAAATATTTATATGCAATTAAAATGCGATTAATTTCGATTAATTAATTACAAAGCCTCTAATTAATTCCTGGCCCTAAATATAAATAATTCTACATGATAAAAAGACTTCAGGTAGATCAGTATGGGCAGATACTGCTTCCTGTGATCGACCATCGGCTCCAACAATCCTGATCGGACCACCCTTATTTAATATATCAAATTTCTGTTCTGCTATGTTTTCATATATGAAATACCGGTATTTATTTAACATACCTGTAGGTCATATTATTGCTCTCACACAGGGTGTATTTACAGTTTGCTCACTAACTTTCTTGTGATGTACTTCTGTTATTGAGTGGTTGGACAGCTCAATCAGTAAAAAAGTGAATAGGTGTAATAGTTAAAATAAGTATTAAGTTGTTTATATGGAAATAAAAATATTATTTAACAAAAAAACAAAAAAAACAAACAAAAAAACAATCCTGTCTGCCTTTTCTAAATGAGTGTTATTTTGTGTTTAGCAGTTCTCTGGTGATAGTCTTCTGTGAGCTGGAGACATGAGTGAATCACAGGTGAGTTAAACTTTACATTCATCAGATGAAAATTATTTACCTTGTCTAATTCTCATTTGATTATAATAAAAAGGGACATTATTGATTTAAAAAATAGATATATTATAATAGTATTAAAATTGGGTATCAAAAAGTTCTTTAACAAGTACATACAACCGTACCACATGAGAGTTTGATGAATTATGAGCAGCAGCTGGTTAAGATGTACAGAGACTGTCATATTTATTTGCCCCAGCAACCACCAATCCATATGCAGGAGGGCTGCAATGATAATCTATTAATTTAGTTATAATTTAGTTAAATTATACGGATTAAAAGTAACACAAACAGCATATATTGACTGTATATGTATGTATTATTCAATGGTATTGTATAAAAGTGTGCAGTATCTAGCAAGAGAGAGAGAGAAAGTGTGTGCCGGGGGAAATCGCTCTTGTGTTGGCCAGACGGCACAAGACAGCGCGACTGTGTCTGGTTTCTGTTTCACATGTCTGGCCTTACAGCACGCTGAGGCGGCGTTTGTGGATAGTTCGTGTTCTCACTGCGGGAACATGACTATCGCGGCGCTGAGGTCGAGACTCGCCTTCCTCCTGGGAAGGTGGAGTTCCCCTACCCATTAGACCTACTTTGATGGATGGCCGGGGTGACCTGAGGATTACGGTTAGGACAGACCCGTCGAGGTCCCTAACCCCTCACAAGCGCAGCAACCGGTGGTGCTTCCGGGAGACCCCGTCGGCCCCCCACATTCACAGCCGACGGTGTCTTTTGGGGCACCCACGGACGAACAGATGTCGATCGCTGCATCAGAGGAAAACTAGCTGAAGGTTGTTACTATTTTGGGAAAGCAGCTATGTATATATGCTAGGTAAACCAAAGAACTGGAGTTGTCTCCTGCAGGAGAGACTCGGCTTTGTTGATGTAAATAAAGTCTTTCTGAAATCAAATGATCTTTGGGAAACGATTTTTGCAAGAAGAAAATTTCTGACATATTTGGCGCCCCAGATGGGACTGGCATTGGAGCTGATGACAAACTACTGCAGGCTTGATGACCTTGAATGATCAACACAAACACCAAGTGGCCACTATCTTGAGGTGAGCAAATTTTTGCTTTTTCTTAAGTTTGTGTTGATCACCAGGGCTTGTTTGGAAGTGGTAAGTCACAAAAAAAAAAAAAGCTTCTCTAAATTTAAAAAACTAAAGAAGGAATAAGGATCTTTGATTTCAGAATAATTGCATGATCTGTATAAGCATGAATACAGGGTAAGTTCACCGGTTACTGATTCGGTTATATTACGAACGACTGAGGTGAACAAAGGTTGATCTGTATAAGCATGAATACAGGGTAAGTTTACCAGGGACCGGTTCGGCTATATTACGAACGACTGCTCAGGGTAAACAAAGGTTAATCTGTGTAAATGCATGCACACAGATGTAGTTTGCCGGTTACCGGTTCAATTAATGAACGATTGCTCGGCAAACTGGAAAAGGAAAGTTTTACGGATACCGCTTCTGTTATCAACGTGTAACATGAAGGACCTCAAGGGTAAAACAATCGTTTGGATTACCGGTCTGCTGAAGTTCAGCGGATGTCTGAATGGGTAAACGATAGGTTATGTCTATGATACCGCTTTGCTATAAAACAAAGGACTGAATGGATAGACGTGGGAATTTTACGTCTTTGATACCGCTCTGGCATAAAATAGTGTAATGGGATAATGGAATGGAATAGTGTCTGGGATAGTGTAAAAGACTATGGATATATAGAGTTTATAAGTGTAATCTATCGTGTTGAGGAAGTGTATCTGTGTGGGATCCTGTGTCTTGTCTGACTGTGTCTGTGGGTAAAAATAGTGACTCCCTTCCTGGTCACTTGAGAACACTGAATGAGAGAATGAGCCCTATAGGAACGTAAACGTGAGGTATTGAAAATAAATAAAGGAAATGAGAATATTGTTTTAAAATATTAGTTCTGCAGAATACTGTAATATGATGTATATAAAAATAATATATATATATTTATTTGATAAATGTTATTATTTATTTTAATAGATGAATAAATTATAAGCTTGCACGTGCTTAAAGTATTATATATTATATATGAAGACGTCTAAAAATGTCTATCTCTTTATCCCTAGGGGACAGTATGAGAAAGTATTCCAATGCAGATTTATGCTTGTGTTAAAATAACTTGTGCATTAAGCTGAGTGAGAGCGAGATTGGGTGACCGAGATTATTGTTGATAATTTGCAACAATCATAGGACCTTAGAGAATGGGACTTGGTGGTTCAAATTAAACCAAAAAAGAATTCCTGTTGGTTGAGAAGTTTTATTTACCATTACCAGATTATTTTTATCCCAGCATGTGAATATAGAAGAATGAAAAGTATTTAGCTGTATTACACTCAGTATCAGTAAGATAGATTATGGTCTTTCTTTTCTGCATACTGCAACGAAGAACTGGCTTTACTAAAAATAGAATGAAGGAACTGCTGTAGTCAACCAGTGACATTTGAAAACTAGTGAAGAAGACGGTTAGAGAGTGGAATTTAGAAAAAGAGCTGATTGCTCAGATACAACTGGAATTAGAAGATATAAAAGTTCAATTTGATTCATGCAGATCTCTGAGTGTTCACATTTCAGATGGCTTCAATGACAGTGCCTTGACCACTGAAGCAACGAGTGGGGAAAGGTGAAGACACGGCTGCAGAGAGAAGAAGAGAGAGGATGATGGGCTTTTTTCAGCTCCCTTCCTGAAGAAGATGAAGCTTTCTAAAAGGTCAGCATGGAAAAAGACTGATTTAATGCAGGGAAAGGTGAAACTTTCACTTGAGGCTTTCCCGAGGACAGAGACAATATCCTGACATGCAAAACTTTGACAAGATCAGTCAAAAGTTAAAATGGAGAAGAGGCTGAGAAACGACAGAGCCTAAGTTCCACTCGACAACACCAGGACTTCGCAACAGGCCTTTGAGGGACATCAGGCTGACGACACATGCAGAAGAACAGCCGAGGAGCTTCAAAAGACTGATGATCTATACAGAATGAGTGACGTCGATTCCCTGACGGGCGGCACAGGTGCGGCATCTACAATGATCACTCTAGAGTCTGCTTCAAATTTGTTAGTTATGATATTCACTTAATTCCTCTTGATAATTCACTGGTCTCATAGCAGTTCTTTGTATTCTCTGCTAAACTAACTTTCTCTGCTTTTTCAGTATAGGCACCAGTCCAGCCCTATATCTGAAGAAAAAAAAAAGAGAAAAGAAAAACACAGTGCATTGACAGACAATAGTGGGTGTTCAACTCAACTAATAGTTACAACTGAGGCTGGATTTGGTATAGTAAGGGCTAGAATGTTAAACATCTAGGGCTAAAAGCATAAAATATGTATTCATTGGTTTAGAAAATATAGACACAAGATGTTTCATGGAAAAATATGGTAGGTAAACTGAATGTTGGTCACTCCATCTTGTTTAATAAATTTAACTTTAACTAGAGCTGGATTAAACAATAATAACTCCAAAGTCAAAAACATGAAGTCAGAATGCTGTCATCAGTGGGATAACGAGATAAAAATATTATTGGCCAAGGATCCGTGATAATGAAGAGATATCCAATATCATTCTTAAAGAAGCTCATGAGCAACAACAACAACAAAAAAATTACAAACTTAAAATGAGACGAACAAATTATTAAATGCACTTGAGAAATTAAAACAGGCTGTCTCAACTGCATCATAACTAGGTCTACTATCTATTAGACTTCCTGAGAAAAACAAAGGTTCATGCACAGGGAATGCTACAGTGCCATGTTCAGACCTTGTGGCATTCCTGATGTTCCTCAATTAGAACAAAACCTGCTGAAGCAGAAACAAAGATACATGATGGGGGTGTGATTGATGGCCATGAGGTGTGAGTGAGTGAATGAGAGAGAGTGTCTGAAGAGACACTAAGGCAAAAAGATATTTTGCCAAAACAGCTGTATTTAAATTTAATATGTGTGCCCACGGGGCAAATTATGCCCAATAAAACAATGACCATGGATGAATTTGGTTAAGCTTCCTGGTCAATACTTTTGTGGTAAAAAAAGAGGGAAAAATATTGCCACATTTGCACAGCACAGTTGTTAACTTGAGCAAAGTGGGTTGAGTGCTTTCCATATGCATAAGAAATTATGAAAGAATAATGAGACTCAAAACAATGAAATAACTGAGTTGAATTGGCTAATTGTAAAGAATAAATTTGAAACTCTTTGGGGAAAAATGGTATGAGAAAAATTATTATGAATAGGGGTTTAAGCCCTGCTAGTGATGTAAGTTGAGAGCCCTAAAAGGGGACAGGACAGCGCTCAGCCTCACAAAAGCTTTTCACAGGAACAGTGGGACAGATGAGCAGATGATTATTATATGTTGTTGTCACTAACAAGAAAAGGTTTAGTCTCAATTATAGGTGACAGGAGCTCAATTCCAGGAAGGATTCCAGTATGATCCAACAAAAAGAACCAGTGAGTGTGCATTGTGATCTCATAAGAAGAGTGGGCACTGATCACCAGAGGAAGCTTGAGTCCATGCTTCTCATCTTAAAATACATCAGCCAGCTTAAGCATCCCCACATACCATGAAGTAGGGGATACAGAGCGTACTAGTAATGTCTCTCCCTTACCAACGAGGGAAAGCCCATTGCAACGACTCGCAAAGAGTCACCCTGGTGAAGAGATGCTAACAGAATGATCATCTCAACAAATGGAAAAAAGGGCATAGGCTTGACCAGAGATGCACAATGAAAAGTTGCAGAGTGGTGAAAGCTCTTAAGGAGCTATGCAAGGCAGAAAGAATCAACCCTGTATTTCAAATGTTATGCTTTAGAACTAAGTGTATTGTGATAACAGATGCACAACAATATTCTGATCATTTATCATCTAAAAATGATTTTGACTAAAAGATTGATTCTTCAGATTAAGGAATTAATAAGACTTTATAAAAATAGGAATCGATCAAAAATAAGAAAGATAGTTTACCTTGGGTTAACCAACAATTATTTGGATCAAGCAAAATAAAAACTGAAAATGGCTAATTTGTATTTACTATAGTCAGGAGATTTAGAGATGATATGCTATATCTGTGCGATAGAAGAACAATTACATGAAAAAAATAGAATGAAGGCAAAATAGGCAAGACATTAGTTGATTATTGGCAGACAAAGTTATGATTAAGTTAAAAAGATGCTTAAGAGCAGAAGTTAAAGAAAACTGGTTTAGTTTGAAGCTTAATTTGCTAAATTAGAGATATCTTTAAAAGTTGCAATATCAATAGGGGGTTATTGTTCTGCTGTGAAACTTCCATATTAATATCACTAATTGTCAAAGCCATGGTTAAGCACATGGGAAGCTAAGAGGTTAAAATAACAATAAAGAGGGCAAACACAGTATATATGTTAAGATTGGTCTGTGTTACGTGTGCATGTAGTTGTTGTCTTAATGTTTTATCTGCCCTCTAGTGGAAGGAATTGTTGTTTCTGTCTTATGTACAGATTGCATACACATGTGGATCCGATGAGCCTTGGTATATATGGAACCTCTCCGCTACGTCTAGAGGAGCTTGTGCGGCGTGCTGGTTGTGTTTCGTTTCCTCCCTGGTGTTGGTTCTGAGTTTTTTGTGCATTTTGCTCTACCCACTTTGTGCTAAGATTATGAATTCGTGAATAAAACCCCTATTGCGAGCCTTCTGTGTTGTCCCTCTTTTGTGTTGCGGTGGTGGCCGTAACATTATTGGGGGCTCGTCCGAAACTATTGTGTTTTTCGTGTGAAAGTAACTATGATGATCCCATGTGAGTATTGGCCCTATTTTTATTTTTAGTTGTTGGGTAGGTTTAAACCTGCCATTTTGTTATTTTGCCTTTGTTATTTTTAGTGGTTATTCGGAGTGGAGGTACGCTTCAGTTCACCTGCTGCTGGTCTTGTTAATGGGATCAGTGTGCAGGTGTTCATGATTTCAGCGTTTAAAGTTGCCTCGAGCCCCTAAAACCACTGAAGACTAGGGTATTTATTTGTGTATTTTTGTTTTGTTTTGTTGTGGGATCTCTTAGTTACATTAGTGATTAGTTGGAACTTATATGATTTTGTGGTAATTTCATATAGTCGTTGAGTGACTTAAGTGGGTGAATTGTTTTCGGTGAGAGCGAGTTAACAGTTTACGTGTAGTGAGTCTAAGTATAAGGAGAAAGAGACCGTCTGTGAGTAAGTGGGTGATTCAAATTGTAAATGGCATCCGTAGTGGATGATTTTCGGCAGTTTTCATCTTAGGAGCTGCTCTTGCAAATTGCAGATTCGTATAAGGTAGAAATAGCTCCTAGGCATAAGAATTTAAAAGAGACTTTGCGTAATGTATTAAAAGGTAGTCTTGTTGAGTTGGGTGTTTTAACAATGCCCTTAGAGAACGTTAGTGTAGTAGAAGAGGTGGCTGATCCTTCTGTCGGTGTGACGACCGTGCGGTTGAAGGAATTGGCGCTGAAAGAAAAACAGATAGATTTAGAGAACGCAAAGTTAGAGTTAAAGAACCGTGAATTAGACCATCAGTTTGCTTTGAAGCGGATGGAGTTAGAGATGAAAATTAAAGCTGCTATCGCTGCTGCTAGTGAATTTGATGTCAGTACAAATCGCAGGATGGTTCCTCCTTTCTGTGAGAAGGACGTTGAGACGTATTTTTGTCACTTTGAGAGGGTAGCCGTTTCTTTAAAGTGGCCTGAAGATGTGTGGTCATTGTTACTGCAGTGTGTGATTACGGGCAGGGCACAAGAAGTTTATGCGGCATTACCGATGGAAGAGTCTGCAGATTATCAGGTAGTGAAAGCTGCTATATTAAAGGCCTATGAGTTAGTTCCTGAGGCGTATAGACAGCGTTTCAGACATGGTTTCGAAGTTTCCCGGTCAGACCTATGTGGAGTTCGCCAGAGAGAAGGAAATCTTGTTTGATCGTTGGTGTGCGTCTCAAAAAGTGAAAACCATGGAGAAAATGAGACAGCTAATGTTGGTGGAGGAGTTTAAGAATTGTCTGCCTGCTGTTCTTTCTACCTATGTAAGTGAACAGAAGGCCGATGCACTCCACAATGCTGCTATTTTGGCTGATGATTTTATGCTGACGCATTAAGTTGTGTTTAAAGAGAGGGTGTGGGAAGCGTCTGCTGCTCCACCTGTTTCGCCCTCTCGAAGGCCATCCTCTGACCCTTTTGAATTCCATGTGTAACTTAGATCAGTGTCTAATGTGTTGGAGTTTGTTTACAGCCATAATCTCGACACTAAACCGGTTCGAGGTAAGGAACATGTGGTGGCTGATGCCCTGTCTGGTGGGTGCATAAGTAGGTAAATTGTTTTAACTAATGATGATTAAAAAAAATAATAATAATTGTTTTGTGGGATTAAGGTGTTACATGTGCATGTAGTTGTTGTCTTAATGTTTTATCTGCCCTCTAGTGGAAGGAATTGTTGTTTCTGTCTTATGTACAGATTGCATACACATGTGGATCCGATGAGCCTTGGTATATATGGAACCTCTCCGCTACGTCTAGAGGAGCTTGTGCGGCGTGCTGGTTGCGTTTCGTTTCCTCCCTGGTGTTGGTTCTGAGTTTTTTGTGCATTTTGCTCTCCCCACTTTGTGCTAAGATTATGAATTCGTGAATAAAACCCCTATTGCGAGCCTTCTGTGTTGTCCCTCTTTTGTGTTGCGGTGGTGGCCGTAACAGTCTGACAAACCAAATTGAAATGTACAAACATGTCTAGTATTAAAGGGAGCAAAAGAATCTTTTACTCTTTTTGGAAAAAGAAAAAGAACGAAATGGAAAAAATACACCTAAAAAAGAAAAAATGTCTGAAAAGAGATGTTTGGTTCTGATGCTCATCCAGAGTGTGGTTGCATAATCTGGCCTTTGGCAATAAAGAGTAAGTGACTTAATTTAAGTCATAAGTTAGCATAACTAAGGAAGCTAGATTTTGAAGCTACACGTCTGGAAGAAAGATACAACATTGAGGCTAAGGTAAGCCCCAGAAGGGGGAATATAGAAGATTTTTATTATTGAATTTAATGTAAAATAAGCTGTATATAAGACACTATTAGATATCGGATGTTTGCTGAGGTTGTGTTTGCCCTGTATTAAGTTTGTGCGGACGTTGACAACGTGCTTGAAAATGACATGTAGAAGATGCATGATGGACAGATAAAGATCTTGGAATGTTGTGAATATGATCCACGAAACCAACTGGAAAACTAGCTGAAGGTTGTTACCATTTTGGGAAAGCAGCTATGGTAAACCAAAGAACTGGAGTTGTCTCCTGCAGGAGAGACTCGGCTTTGTTGATGTAAATAAAGTCTTTCTGAAATCAAATGATCTTTGGGAAATTATTTTTGCAAGAAGAAAATTTCCAACATTCTCAGCGTCCAGTCCCGGGGCCTTTCTTCCCGGAGGTGCATGAGGAGCTGACTAGGTCGTGGAAAGCACCATTTAGCGCCCGTGGGCGACCTAGTGGCTCCTCCCCCCTTACTACCCTTGACGGCGGGCAGGCCAGGGGGTATGAGGGTCTTCCGCCGGTGGAACGGGTGGTCGCGATGCAACTGTGTCCGACTTCCGCCTCCAGCTGGCGCGGGGACCCGAAGCTCCTGTCCAGGGCTTGTAGGCTCTCTTCTGGTCTGACCGCGGGGGCCTATAGGTCATGTGGCAGGGCCGCGTCCGCCCTGCATGCCATGGTGTTGCTTCAGGTGCATCAAGCACAGGCACTCATGGACATGCACGAGGGTAGTCCTGGCCCAGAGCTCCTCCGGGAGCTCCGGACGGCTCCGGACCTCGCCCTACGGGCGACAAAAAACGCCGCCCTTACTATTGGCCAGGCGATATCCACTTTGGTGGTCCAGGAGCGACATCTCTGGCTCAACCTGGCCGACGTGAGGAAGACCGATAAGTCCCGTTTCCTGGACTCCCCTATTTCGTTGGCTGGGTTGTTCGGCGACTCGGTTGAGAGCTTTGCCCAGCAGTTCTCGGCCGCCCAGAAGTAAACAGAGGCCATCCGGCACATCCTGCCCCGGCCACCCCGCCGCTGGCGGCAGCACCTCCACCTGCTCATCGCCGAGGGCTTCCGTCCGCCACCGCCCCTGCTCCCGCCGCCCAGCAGCAGCCTCCACCCGGGCGTTGACGTGGAGCCGGCCGCGGGAAGGACGTCCAGCACGCTCAGGCCGCTGCCAAGCCAGGTGGCAAGCATCGTCGGAAGAGACCCCGAGACGGGCCACCCAGAGATGGAGGATCCTGCTCGACAGGAAGTGGCAGCAGCACCACTTCCTCCCCCCGGAGGAGGGCCGGGGGGCTCCTTTGTGACTTTAACATCTGTCCCAAAACTTCGCAAAAAGAGCAGTTTTCAAAATCTCTGGGTGCCAAGAGAGCACGCTTGGTGGTGTGGCCACGCGGCCTCCCCGCTATTCCGCGCCCCCTCAGTGGAAGCAGGCAGGTGTTGCCACGCGAATGCAGCCTCCGCACCGTCCGGGTCGGGTCCCTGCATGCCGCCACGCTGCCCTGCTGCGGGTACGTCTGTGGTGCAGATGGTCCCGCTGGTGCAGTTGCTGGGGGCCTGGCTAGCACTCCCCAGCCCATCCCGCTGGCTCATCTGCACCATCAGACTCGGCTATGCGATTCAGTTCGCCCTCGACACAGACCGTTTTCTACGCTTTGCGTTCGACGGACGAGCATATCAGTACAAGGTCCTACCCTTCGGGGTCTCCCTGCCGCCCCGTGTCTTCACAAAAGTCGCGGAGGCGGCCATTGCTCCCTTGAGAGAGCATGGTGTTTGCATTCTCAACTACCTCGACGACTAGCTGATTCTAGCGCAGTCGTCCGCATATATATATATATATATATATATATATGCGGACGACTGCGCTAGAATATATATATATATATATATATATATATATATATATATATATATATATATATATATACACACACACACCCCACACACACAATTAACAAAGATACACATTATATAGGCCTAATTTCACATTTAATTTAACAGTGCTTTAATTTCAGGAAGAATTCTAGTAATAAAATGTAAAATTACACTGCATAGTTTATCATAGATAGGATAACTTAATGCTTATTAAAGCTGAAGTTATTCATTCAAGAGCTGTGAGGGATTTTCTCTTTGCATTTGGTTGTTTAATTCGCAGTAATTTGTCAGCATGTTGATTTACACTGCTGCTTCTTTAAGACAGATGTGCAGATCTATAGGCGACTGATAATAGGCAGATGGACTACATTTTCACTATCTTTATACATACCAGATTTAATAAATGATTGCAAATGTAAAAAAACATGATTTAACAACCAATAACAAATTTTTGTCACCGTACTGAGAGAGTGGGGACCCAAATACAGAATGAACGGGGAGTGGAGTTTATTAACAATAATAGACACAGTACAAGAATAGTGAGGCGGGAACAAAGTCCAAACAATATGGACAGGACATGATGGGGAACCGGCTGGTCAGGGTTGAGACAGCAATGATGGCCAATGATGAGACAAGGCTCAGGGAAGCAGGCTTGACAATGACTTGCCGTAGAACTAGAGTGGATGCCGGACCAGGAGAGTCAATGAGCACGTTTACATGCAAACCACTAAATTGACAACGCTAGTAAACCACGTTTACATGACTTTATTAATAAACCGGGTTATTTCCTTGTAGTGACGTCAAAAATAATAATGTCCGTATATCTGACTCAGAGTATTCCTAATGTTACGTCAGTTGTACACAGCAAAAAACATGTTGGGAGATTTATCACCACGGGTGTTAAAATTATCCCTTTCCGGGTGAACATACAGGTCCATCTTTGCTAGTGTTAAAACAACACTGACGAAAGTGTTCGTTATACAAACACTGTGTTAGTGTTTCTTTTTAGTCACTCAAGGTGTTGAGAAATGTATTACCTATAAGTGTACATTTAACACTTTATGGTGATTAATCTCACACACCCAGTGTATTTAATGTTTATTTAATGTAAATACTTAAATACTAAAATGGCACTGTGAATGAAATTTAAAACATTTTATATATATTATTTTATTTTTTCCCCCAAAAAATCAAGTGACTACAAATTTATTTGAATATTTATTGAAATTGTAATATATCAATTCCATTACATTTATGTATTTGGCAGACACTTTTATCCAATGCGACTTACACTGCATTCAATACCATTTTTAATTAAAAAAAAACATTTTTGTCAGTTCTTGCTTTCGCCGGGAATCGCTACAGTAAAGCCATTGTTGTCACACATACAATTGAATAAAACAATTTCTTGTTATACTCCAATGCTATAACATCTTACCATGATACATCTCTACTGCGTTTACAACAAGATTAAACAAAGAAACATTCCTCAAGTAATGTTTTAATTGAAAATACAAAAATTCAACATTGTATATATTAAATCAACCTTAATGTTAAAAAACTGTCTGGTTTGTAATTCATTCTGATAAAAAATACTATTCCTTTATAAATTAATACATTTACATTTGGCAGATGATTTTATCCAAAGCGACTTACATTGCATTCAATGTACGCATTTTTACATTTTGTCAGTTCTTGCTTTCCCAATTCATCGATCCCACGATCTTGGCGTTGATAGCGCTCCTCAAAATGATCCAAACACATAGTATCGTTCCTGTTAAAGAGACAAATTTGGTTAAAACAAACACATTAAAAAAATCTAAGATATAAAGTTTCAAACATCTTCAATCAACAAGCAGAGATACTTACATAGCCTGTCTTCCTTTCAGGATCGTTTAGGTTTGTAGAGTAAAAATGCCAAGGGCATACAGCATAGATTGTGGCCTTAAGTGGTTTCCTTTTGCAATAATAAACAATATTCCATGAAACAAAAATCCTCCAAAGCAGAAAGCAAACTAAAAGACTCAAAATAATCAGGTCACTTTGTGTTTTACTTCAGGTTATCTTTATACCAACACATAGCAAGAAAATGTTATATTCAAAACATAAGCACTACTGTTACAGATTTACAATGCTACAACTAGAAAAGGCTAGAACTAAGTTGTACAGAAAAATTTCGCATGGAAGGGCACTAATGCATGTCTGCTCAACTAATACAAAATAAGACAAAAAATGTCAAATAGTACGAGTGTGCAATGTCGTGGAATGTATACGCCAAAACTCATTTCGGCGTGCATATGATACGCACTTTATGGCGTATATATGACACGCTCTCTTGGGTAGGTTTAGGGTAGTGGGGTGGGGGATTTGTATGTATAATACGCCATAAATTGCGTATCATATGCACGCAAAAAACAGCGTATCATATGCACGCCAAAATGAGTTTTGGCGTATACATTCCACGACATTGCACACTCATACTCGATCTTGAGTTTCTATATTGACTGAAGCAGTTCATGAAGAAAAGCGTGTCCAACGCTGTTTTCGACATTTTGGAGCGCTGTACAGAATGGTCGGCGTATTGTTATCAAAGTACCACGAGAAGATTGCTAGAACACACAGAGCATTTCACTCGCAAAATGTTGCAGACCGATCAGTATGCGTAGCGCCGACAATGATGGAGCGCGCTATCCGTGGGTGCTCGGCCAGGGATCGAGCCCCGGCGTCACACAAGAAAAAAAAATTAAGAGCAATTAATTCATTCGATTAACGTCTGTTTTCTCATTTGAATGACATTTCAAAACACCAGAATTAAGTCGTAGTTACAGGGTGAAAGATATAAACGGTCTTATAAAGGTTGGAAGCCCTAAAGATACTTAACGTTATGCCAAATGAGAAGAAATAACTATCCAAGTCCAGTGAGTTAAAAAATGACACATAATGTTAATGCTGCTACATTATTACAAAATTAGTACAACGAAATTAAGTCACTTACGTAAATCTCGTCCTCCATTAACGAATTTAGTGTGTTAGTGGGGGTTATTCAGTTATGTTAAACTGAATGGCGGATCAAAAGCGTGCTACATTTAAACTGAGGTAAAAAATAAAAAAACGCTAACAGAGTTAAGTCAACCACATCGGCTACGTTACTCATTATACAAGCTCATTAATAAATCACAAGTTGATAAGATAATAATACTATACTATACCTTGTCCTTGTAACCGTTGTGTGTGCAGGGAAATCCATAAAGATGGAGAGACCGAAGGATGAGCTGGGAAATTTAAAATGCTCTGCACATGCGCAGATGTTGATTGTTAACACCCAAAGGAAACACTGTGCTTTATCACCCAAAGAAGACACTGTGCTTTATCACTAAACAAGTGATAAAGCATATAATATTTGTAAATTAACACAAGATTTTATCACTAGATGCCCAACACCAGGTTTTTATCCCTCAGTAATTTGCTGTGTAATCTTAAAGCAGGTCAGCGGGAGATTTACGGCTTAAATTATCCCTCATACAGAGAAAGGTTCATTCATTATTTTTTTTATGCAGCATTTTGACTGAACCAGTCTGCGGTTGTGATATATGTCCTTATTTCATGCAAAACACTAGCTCGCTCTGTCTGGATGCATTTAAATCTGCTGTAAGTTTGCGTTTTTGTCACCTATCACACATGCACACTTCATTAAGCCGACAGAAAACAGGTTAATGCGTTTACATTAGGGATGGTGCCGATCCAATCCAGTATCGGTATCGGGACCGATACCAGCGTAATTGACGTATCGGATTTTCCCAATCCAACCAGCGGAGAAATCCGATATCCATGAGCCATGTCTGCGCCTAAACGTTGTCTGCTGAAATGACTCCTGCCTGCTTGTCTGCTAGCTGGCTGAAAACTATGGAATGGATTTCCTGAACGGAGGCGCGGCTCAATGAGACAGAGTTATGAGACAAGCCCCTGCTCAGGAAATCCATTCCGCAGTTTGCAGCCAGATAGCACGATAGCATTAAGCAGCATTGTGGCTAGCCATACACCGCAGAGCAAGACGATGTTTGCAAAACCATAATTCAGAGAGGTGGAAGCTCCCTCACGTCATTGTAGCGACTCGGGCGAATCAAACACACAATCGCCAGTTACATTTAACAAATATGTATTGAATGCTTTGTGCTTAGTAACAGACCTTCCCCTAACACAACAGAGAAAGATTCTCCGTTACCCTGGAAACCATCTGAAAAGACGTTTTACGGCCCAAAAGAATCTGGCCACATGAAAAGTTTCAGACACAAAGCTTTTAAAACACACGCTTTTGCCTCAAATTATAGACAAACCATTTATAAATGAACATGCACCCCAGGACATTAAATGTAAACACATAACTGTTTTGTAAAATGTTTCTTCTGTATTGTATTTTGCATCTTTTTGTCTTTGTCTTAACAACTTACTAGTTCAGGTAACCTCATATATGTCATGTCTCCTATCAAATTATTGCTCACTTCACGACTTACACTTCCATGTATGTCACTTATTCACAGAATGCAGTGTGTGTTTGTTGCATTAATTAGAGTATGAATGGGCAGAGACCCATTGATTCAAGCTTGAAACAAAGAGCCATAAAATCTCCAGAGGAATTTCCCGCCTGGAAATCCCAACAATCTCATTGGTTAAGTCTAACCCAGGAGGGTGGGACTACTCCCAGACCTTAAAAAGAGAGGTGATCGGATGCCCTCCCTCTCTCTACTCTCTCTGGCTGAACCAACACGTCATCGTGGCTGGCCCTTGACCCAGGCCACCAATGCAGGCCCTCCAAGTGGGACCAGAAACCCGAGGCCCACACACAACTATTGGGCCAGCAGGCCCCAACACTTCATGTGGACCTTCTTCGACCATCAGAGACTCTGCAAGTTCAGCGTCCTTCCTTCACTCACCATGGAAGGAATCATGCGTGGTAAAACCCATCAGACCAAACCATCGAACTTTTTCCTGCGATTTCCACCTGGACGGTCTTCTACGGCTCAAGCCATATGCAAGTATCGTACGCAAAACAAATTGCTGTGTAGTGAGTAAAACTGTAAACCCCTTTGTTCAGACAAAGGGGCTTGTAGTCACCGATGGTTTCGCTCAAGGTTTTAGACTCTTTAGACTTCATCCATCTGTACTGACCCGGTTCTCCTAACCACTTTCACTTCAACTCTTGCTATGTATGTTTTGTGTATGTATGTGTTTTATGTCTCGTTCGTGATTTATAGATATTAAATTTTATGTTTGGTTCTGACTCCCTGCCTGCAAACAAATTGTCCCTTAAATGATCGATCTGGTTATGCGCTCTAAGCGCTTATATAAATACAAAGGAAGAATATTTTTTTCTGTAGCCATGAAAAATATCTTTTTCTTAGAATTAAGTAATAATCAATACTAAATGTTCACAAACAGACTGATTAATTGATTGCAATGTTAATTTAGCTACATAAAGCTAATCTATTTAAATTATTCAAATATTCATAATTAATCATAATGAGTTATGAATAATTATTAATATTTCCCTTAAGAGCTAATTCGTTACATCATACACACCGAACGCAATCAAACATTCAAAAAAGCAGATAAGTTCTGACAAGACTAGGTTAAATGACATTAACAATCGCCATCTGCGGGTGTGTGTCGGCTGTGGCGCATGTAACACTCACACTAGCCACATTGAACTTATTATGGTCTTCTCAAAATCCATTTGTTATAATCGCGTTGTGCATCACACGTGTTTCTATTGAGTTTATTAATGTAATAATCAGAGGCGTTCAGATTAGCCGAAGTTTTGTTCAGAGCGCACACAGCTCTCACTGAAATCTACACTAAAAGCAGAGAAGATTGTGCGATGTACTGCGCAGGAGATTCATTCAGCATACAGTGATTGGCAATGTTTGTTTTATTTCAGCCCTGCAAATACTTTTAAACAAACACAGCAGAACTAGCGCATCTGATATGACTGGCATAAAGTCTGCTTGACGTTCAGGAATTTAGGGACCGTCTCTAAAGTTAAGTAAAACATTGGTATACGTTTCTAACTTCAATAGTATTTGAAGAGAATGACTTAGTCATAAAACTGACTGTAAAGTGTTTATCTAGGTGTCAGGTATGATGCACACCTTTTGGATTTTTGATATTTAATCAAATAAACATAATAAACAAATATATGCTTTATTTCACTAGGATATTGTATGGGATGGGCTCATACACAAACTATGCTAGATTTAAATGTACATTTAATCATTTAGCAGACGCTTTTATCCAAAGCGACTTACAAAAAAGGGGAGAGCAATAGAAGCAACGAAACAGACAAGGCCAACAACCTGTAAGAGCTGTAAGAAATCTCAATTAATTAGCACAATAAACAACATTTTTTTTTTTTTTTAAAGACATCTACAACAAAAACTCACGTACGCAAAATGCAGAACACTGGATTTTGATAGCTATGATAACAACCCATTAGGACTAAGGCTGTTGCCCCAGCTGTTGTCGTTAATGCAGATTCAGTGGCCCAATGGGTTGGTTTTGTATTCTAGCTAAACGAGCAGCAATAGCCATCTACAACAAAAACTCACGTACGCAAAATACAGAACACTGGATTCTGATAGTTATGATAACTATGTAACATACCCGCCTGAAGGCACAAATCCGGATGAGAGACGTAGATATGATCCCGGAGTGTACGCTTTTGGTCGTTGCTGTGGTGATCAGTAAGTGCTATTCTGTATTGGTCAAGTGCAAATGGAAAAGATGTATCTTAAGATGTTTTTTAAAAATGGCTACAGACTCGGCAGCACGAATTGAGATCGGCAGGTCATTCCACCAGGTGGGAACGGTCCAGGAAAATGTCCGTGAGAGCGATTTCATGCCTCTTTGGGATGGAACCACGAGGCGCCGCTCGCTCGCAGAACGCAAGCTTCTGGAGGGTGTGTAAGTCTGAGCAAGTGAGTTTAGGTATATTGGTGCAGAGCCAGAGGTTGTTTTGTAGGCAAGAACTAGTGCCTTGAATTTAATGCGAGCAGCCGTTGGCAACCAGTGCAGTTTGATGAAGAGAGGCGTAACATGCGTTCTCTTCGGCTCATTAAAGACCACTCTCGCCGCTGCATTCTGGATCAGCTGCAAGGGTTTGATAGTGCATGCTGGAAGCCCAGCCAGAAGAGCATTACAATAGTCCAGTCTGGAGAGAACAAGAGCTTGAACCAGGAGTTGTGCAGCCTGTTCTGATAGGAAGGGTCTAATCTTTCTAATGTTGGATAAAGCAAATCTGCAGGACCGGGCTGTTGCAGTAATGTGGTCAGTGAAGTTTAACTGGTCATCAATCACAACTCCAAGGTTTCTTGCTGTCCTTGATGGAGTTATGGTCGATGAACCAAGCTGAA
This sequence comes from Pseudorasbora parva, assembly GCF_024679245.1. Classification (NCBI taxonomy): domain Eukaryota; kingdom Metazoa; phylum Chordata; class Actinopteri; order Cypriniformes; family Gobionidae; genus Pseudorasbora; species Pseudorasbora parva. Next base: position 66,905,428 of record NC_090172.1, on the reverse strand, counting down.
TGGAGAAATTTTGATGAAGTGCTGGGTTGGTTGAGAAAACAAGTAATTCTGTCTTTGCAAGACTGAGTTCAAGATGATGCTCTTTCATCCAGTCAGAAATGTCTGTCAGACAGGCAGCGATACGAACACTGACTGTAGGATCATCTGGTTGAAATGAGAAGTAGAGTTGAGTGTCATCAGTGTAAGGCCGCCCAAATCGTCCCAATGGAGGCTAACGATCGGCGGGTGAAGTTCGCTGCGCGTTCGTCTTTTCAGCGGGGAAAAGGGGATTTTATTCCAATTCCTCGTTATCTGACTCCATTTAATGATAATTTAGAATTTGGGTTAGAATGCCAATTGGTTATTTGGTCATTCATTTTTAATAGTTTAACTACACATTTAATTATTCCGTTTAACCCATTGTTGAAATTATACCCAACCTGAATAATTCCAGAGCAAGTCAGAATCCATCAAAGTGTAACAATTTATTTAACAGTCAGGTAAATGTATAAAGCCAATTACATAGTCAATTCAAAGGTAATCCATATATAACATCAAATAGTCTGAAGTAAAGAATGAAATGTATACCTGACTTCTGAAAACTACATAATGCTGGCTATTTTGAGACATCCAGCATTACGGGCTGACCGGTTTAAAGTGTCAAGCCTTGAGCTCTTTGCAACATTTCCTTAAATACCCAAAACCAGATACATACCCAGAACCATTTGAAACTCTTTCAAATGGAAACACCAGTTAACAATAGGAATTTGCATTGATCAGGTCCTATAGACCTGATTAGAAGAGAGGCCAAATGGCTGAAAGCCACACCCACCATACACCAAGGAAAGATATCTTTAAACCCTTAAAACATTGATTATCTTTTGGTTAACTTCTGTGGAGTTGAGATATTTGTACCAGTCGCACTGAGACATTTCAAATGATATCAAACACATATAATACTGTATCGTGTGGATTGACATTGTAATATAGAGATTTTGTGTGTATTTTCAGGTGATCTCAGCATGAGACAGGGAAGGAATTGGGGGAGACGGGGTATATAGGGAAAGATGTAGATTAGCTGATACTGAGGTGAGACTTGCGTCTCCAGTGGTGTGTGAGGGACAGTTCAGATGTTAATTTCCTTTATTTTCTCAGAGAGTCCTTGTTCTTCATTCAGACATTTCGGCATATACTAGTTTTTTTAGTCTTACAGTTCCACCTCTTGATCCCAATGGGTCAAACTCTGGTGGTCCTATGGGATCACTGTTAGACGTTGGTTAGACGTTGGTTCAATCCTTGAGATGACGAAATTGTCTTAGCAGCTGCAGAGCCCTTTGGAAGGCTCTTTGTTCACCTGCAGGACACCGTCTCACCAGGTGTGTGTAGCTTGAGTTTCAGCTGGTGGGTGAATGTGTTCAGGTGTTCTACCTGTGGTTCAGCACAGCATGTTCATAGAGTCAGTCTCGGACCTTGGTGAATGTTCAGTTAACGTGTCACTTCTTCATGGGGAAGCTTCTGCTTCTGCACCTTCCCGATAATCTGACTCTCCTTGTGTAATCCTCACACCTCCAATGGTGTGGTTCACTGGGTAGATTTCAATAGGTGGAAGGCTTCTCCGTAGTTGACACCTGAAAAGAGTCTTAATGTCCACTTAACGACTGAACACTGATGAACTTAAAGCCATAGAGAAATGCATAAGAACATACAATGCAAGAAAACATAAAAGAAAGAACAATGTGGGTTCACGTCAGCAGTGCGATTGGTACACCTTCTCTCAAGTGTTTTTTTTCAAGGTCATAATTGGTGGGGTGGATTAAATATATTTAATCACCTAATTCTTCACTATCACTGGGATAAAGTGAGAGTGGAATTTTAGTATTCTTGGTCTGAATAACTTAAAGAAATGCAGCAAAAAGTCAGTGCAGTTTATATATTAAAATAGATGATATGCATATAATAATAACATCATCAATAATATTCAATATTCAATCACAATTATGAAGATATACATATATATATAATAACCACTGTGTTTGTTCAGGAATCTTCCAATGCAATTAAGGCAGATCTAAATAAGTTTAGTCATTCAATAATGGAGATTGTGTATTCCTTGTCACAGTGTGTGTGTGTGTGTGTGTGTGTGTGGGTGTGTGTGTGTGTGTGTGTGTGTGTGTGTGTGTGTGTGTGAGAGTGAGTGTGTGTGTGTGTGTGTGTGTGTGAGTGTGTGTGTGAGTGTGTGAGTGTGAGTGTGTGAGTGCAGCAGGCAGGCTACATCAAAATCGATTACAGGATCAAATTTTAATTTTTGTAAATTGATTGAAGTGCTCACACTTCAGCTTTATCTACTTTGATAATATTTCTGTTATTAGTGATGTGTTGACAAATCAGGGGCCCTCTGACTTTCCAACCACATCAATAACAATCAGAAAGTTTAAAAATTTTGAATTTCCATAGCAGGTCTGTCTTTCTGCTTTAGAATTTGCCTCATCAATTTGTGATTAGCCTTGCACATGTGTAATACAGTGTTTTCCCATGAGGATGTTGTGAATAGCATTTGCTATGTGTGTCTTTGTGATACTGTCATCATGTGACCAACTCTACTATCCTGCGTGTGTGAAGCTATTTGGATCTGTTGTTGTGAAAAGATGGACAATAGATCTTTAGTGAGGTAACACTTTTGGACTCTATGCCATCTTTGATGTGTAGTGTACAACCTGGATAGATTTGATCTGTTTCAGGTGATATGAGGGTGTAGTGAAGGAGGTGTGTGTTCTGTGTGGAGATGGGTGGAGTCTTATCAATAACAATCTGTGTTGCAAAATTTAGTTCCAGTGCTACACTGGGAGATCATGTAATACATTTTGTGAAGTGTGAATGACCCCATTAAGTGTTTTCGCACCCATCTCCATCATTCCAGGTTGTTCTAACAATTCCATTGTTCTGGCTCTGATGGGGGTATTAGCCCCATCCTGGTGTCCATCCTACAAGGAATTGCAGTTGTCAACCTGAGACAGAAATAATGCAAAGAGAATCACAGTTAATTCTGACATTATCAACAGCTTCAGTCAGATGTGGACTTATTTGAATGGCACTATTATGCCTGTTGCAATTTTCATCCTGGCTGTCACATGAAACAGAGTTTCATCGGCCAGGTCTGAATTGTTGCTGTTGTTTTAGTAAAGTGTGTGACACCTTAAAACTGTTCTTACAGTCGAGCCTTCACAGTCTGCTGTGAGCATTAGAAACCCCAGTTCTGCTGGAGAATTTTTCTGGATTAATCAGGGCTTTTATCGCTCATACTGTCATGAATTCCGATGGGTTGGTTCCCATGGCTTTATTTCCAGTTGCTCTCATTACAGTCAGATCTGTGGGCAGAAATTGATTCACCTGTTTTGGTGTTGTCTGCTTTGAATTTTGTTTTACGGTGTCGCACACACATTTGATTATTTGAGGTCTCTGTGATCTGTAAAAAAATTGAGGTACTTCTGTGGTGAAGGGTGAATTGGTTTGCTATTATCAGTGCCACACATATAGCTATGTTCTTGTAAAGGCAAAAGATAACAGCACAACCCCTCCCTTTTGGCACTGGGAATTAACCCAATGCAACACAAGATTAAAATCCAATACATTTCTATATGCATTACCTCAATATTTCATCTGACTCCATAAACTAAAAGGTTTCCAAAGATTTTTAATAATTTATACATTTGAGTACGTGTTTGATTAATCTATTTAACTCTTTTCTCTTATTGGACTTGTTTATTCGGTTCTCATCGTCGCTTAGGGTCCTCGCACTGGCCATTTATTATGCGGGCCCACGATCACAAACTCGCCAGTCTTAGTCATGTAGACAGAGGTAATTGACTATACTATTTAGAGGGTTGCCCACATGCTCACTCATTCTAAAAGTATTTTGTTTAGTCCCCATAGACTGTGTACACTTAAATTAAAGCAATGTTATCTCTAGTCAGAGGTCACGACCACTACTATAGCTATAAGTCGACCGATACTTTCTCTAATAGTTTTGGTATGATCGTGTCATGGTTTCCCATGTACACTTAGCTAGAGTAACTTTACTTTAAACAGAGGTAAGGCTCACCCTATTTAGGTTGGTCGAGCAACATTGTTGTCCTAAACGGAAATTCCCTTTTTAGCCTTCACAATCTAAGTACACTTGAACTAATGCTAAGCGTTAGACGGAGCTCTAAAATCTCAATTGGCGTGCCCCAATGCTCCACTCAAAAGTAGTTTTAGTCCGTTTCTAACCTGACGCAGATTTGCGGTAACGAATGGATACAACGTAATCTACTAAAGTCCATAATTTCAGATTAAATTAGAATGAAATCAAATGTAACAATCCATACATAATTTGATCTTTCTCCTAATGCCCTGCTTGGCAATAATACAATGTATATTATGTTTTGATTTATAATACAATTATATTATATTAAAAACAATATAAATTAAATAATATTATTTCTGGTTCCTGAAGAGTCTGTGGAACAGCTCATTTGTGTTCTTTTCTTCAAAAGGCAATCATTGCTGCACCATCATGTTCACCACGTGCACAACAATGGTCAGGCTTAAAGCCAATGGGCGACTCTGTTGTTGTTAACACTGAAGGAACATGCTGAGTGCATCACCAAATCTCTGTTTGAATTCTGAAGAAGTTTTAGATTGCATCGCGTCAATACATTTGAATATGAAAAAGACTGTGGTTCAGGCTGATGCAAGCACATTCACTCATCTTTTGAGATTACAAATGCCTATTTGCTTGATTTAGTCTATTTAAAGACTAATCTGCATGGCGGCACAATGGTAATTTTAACTGTATTCACAAAATGTGATAGATTTAGTTTGTTACTTATTGGGCGAAATGCTCCCATTGAACAGGGAGAGAAAGTCTGTTCTCCGAGTGGGCGTGGTACGCCCCGTGGGCTCGCTGAGCCACTCAGAACATTAACATGCGTTTCTTAACAAAAATACAGTAACAACATCACTATTATTCTGTATATCAGTCTCTTAGATTTAAATTCTTACCACCTCTTAATCATTTCTAGTCACGAGTAATTTGCTGCGTAGCAATAATATTTATAGCCAATTCTGATCAAACAAAAAGTTCTTAACTTTTAAATGTTACATCAGCCTGTTTTCCTACTTTGCTTTTCATAAACAAATATAAACATTGCTATTTATCAAATCACAAATGTATTCCAGTTGTTTACATACTTAGAGTTCTCATTCTATTGTTTGCTCGTTCTCACCGTGCGTTCCTAGTTTGTTGCAACTAATAAAACAATGGAGAAAGCATTTAGCTGATTTTAAAAACACTCTAATTTACAACTTTTCATTGAGTCCCAGAAAATAATTTGGAAGATGTTTTTCCAATTAGGTTTAGTTGTTGCGTAGGTCTATGCCGACAAGAAGATATTTTAAAATCCATAACACGAGTTTTAATTCCTCATCTGCGCTGTCGCTATCATGTCCCTGATATGTGATTGTATCTAAATTCTTAAACCCCACCGGATTGCGGTTCCGGTCTAACATTGGGTATTCCGACCCATTCTATTCATGTGTCTATATGGGATGCGTCTGTTTTTCCCTAAACATTTCTAAAAAGGCAAAAGGAATTTTACTTACCAGAACAGCTGAAGAAAGAGAAGTTCAAACCTCTTGTTGATTTTAAAATCGAATACTTCGCTGAAAAGACGTTGCTCGTAAGAGAGTCGCAACATCACGGAGGCTGGTCACCATTTTGTAAGGCCGCCCAAATCGTCCCAATGGAGGCTAACGATCGGCGGGTGAAGTTCGCTGCGCGTTCGTCTTTTCAGCGGGGAAAAGGGGATTTTATTCCAATTCCTCGTTATCTGACTCCATTTAATGATAATTTAGAATTTGGGTTAGAATGCCAATTGGTTATTTGGTCATTCATTTTTAATAGTTTAACTACACATTTAATTATTCCGTTTAACCCATTGTTGAAATTATACCCAACCTGAATAATTCCAGAGCAAGTCAGAATCCATCAAAGTGTAACAATTTATTTAACAGTCAGGTAAATGTATAAAGCCAATTACATAGTCAATTCAAAGGTAATCCATATATAACATCAAATAGTCTGAAGTAAAGAATGAAATTGTAAGACTGAAAAAACTAGTATATGCCGAAATGTCTGAATGAAGAACAAGGACTCTCTGAGAAAATAAAGGAAATTAGCATCTGAGCTTATTCATAGAGTTAGAGTCTCTGTCCGAGACGACATCACACTGAGTGAATCATCTATGAATGACTCTAATTTACATGCCTTTCCTTTCACATGAAACTTCCCCCAAACTACTGCTCCCACAAACTTGAGATCACCTGAAATGCACCAGAAATCTCTTTGTTACAATGTCAATCCTCACAATGCAGTATTATATGTGTTTGATATCATTTGAAATGTCTCAGTGCGACTGGTACAAATATCTCAACTCCACAGAAGTTAACCAAAAGATAATCAATGTTTTAAGGGTTTAAAGATATCTTTCCTTGGTGTATGGTGGGTGTGGCTTTCAGCCATTTGGCCTCTCTTCTAATCAGGTCTATAGGACCTGATCAATGCAAATTCCTATTGTTAACTGGTGTTTCCATTTGAAAGAGTTTCAAATGGTTCTGGGTATGTATCTGGTTTTGGGTATTTAAGGAAATGTTGCAAAGAGCTCAAGGCTTGACACTTTAAACCGGTCAGCCCGTAATGCTGGATGTCTCAAAATAGCCAGCATTATGTAGTTTTCAGAAGTCAGGTATACATTTCATTCTTTACTTCAGACTATTTGATGTTATATATGGATTACCTTTGAATTGACTATGTAATTGGCTTTATACATTTACCTGACTGTAAAATAAATTGTTACGCTTTGATTGATTCTGACTTGCTCTGGAATTATTCAGGTTGGGTATAATTTCAACAAAGGGTTAAACGGAATAATTAAATGTGTACTTAAACTATTAAAAATGAATGACCAAATAACCAATTGGCATTCTAACCTAAATTCTAAATTATTAATAAATGGAGTCAGATAACGAGGGATTGGAATAAAATCCCCTTTTTCCCCGCTGAAAAGACGAACGCGCAGCGAACTTCACCCGCCGATCGTTAGCCTCCATTGGGACGATTTGGGCGGCCCTACAAAATGGTGACCAGCCTCCGTGATGTTGCGACTCTCTTACGAGCAACGTCTTTTCAGCGAAGTATTCTATTTTAAAATCAACAAGAGGTTTGAGCTTCTCTTTCTTCAGCTGTTCTGGTAAGTAAAATTCTTTTTGCCTTTTTAGAAATGTTTAGGGAAAAACAGACGCATCCCATATAGACACATTAATAGAATGGGTCGGAATACCCAATGTTAGACCGGAACCGCAATCCGGTGGGGTTTAAGAATTTAGATACAATCACATATCAGGGACATGATAGCGACAGCGCAGTAGAGGAATTAAAACTCGTGTTATGGATTTTAAAATATTTCTTTGTCGGCGTAGACCTACAACAACTAAACCTAAATTGGAAAAACATCTTCCAAACTATTTCCTGAGACTCGATAAGCATTTGTAAACTAGAGCGTTTTTAAAATCAGCTAAATGCTTTCTCCGTTGTTTTATTAGCTGCAACAAACTAGCAACACACGATGAGAACGAGCAAACAATAGAATTAAAAATCTAAGTTTGTAAACAATTGGAAGGCATTTGTGATTTGATAGATACGCACGTTGATGCATTTGTTTATGAAAAACAAAGTTGGGAAAAACAGGCTGATGCATATGCAACATGTAAAAATGAAGAGAACTTTTTGTTTGATCAAAATTGGCTACAGCTATTATTGCCACACAGCTAAATTACTCGTGGCTACAAATGATTAAGAGGTGGTACGATTCAAATCTAAGATTGATACACAGAATGATAGTGATGTTGTTACTGTATTTTTGTTAAGAAACCTCATGATGTTTCTGAGTGGCTCAGCGAGCCCACGGGGCGTACCACGCCCACTCGGAGAACAAAGACTTTCTCTCTATGTTCAATGGGAGCGTTTAGCCAAATAAGTAACACCTAAATCTATCACATTTTGTAAATTCAGTTAAAATTGCCACTGTGCACTGAGCAGATTAGTCTGTAAATAGACTAAATCAAGCAATTAGGCATTTGTAATCTAAAAAGAGATACAACGAATGTGCTTGCATCAGTCTTGAACCAGTCTTTCATATTCAAATGTATTGGCATGAAAATAAAATCCGAAACCTCACTCAAAACAGAATTCGAGCAGGAATTTGACTGCACTCAGCATGTGCTGCTAGTTCATTGGATGTTAACACCAACAGAGTCGCTCATTGAACTTAAGCCTGACTGTTGTCGTGCAATCAATGTACATGCCAGCCAGTTGTGACTGCAGGGCCGAATCAAAATCATTATCTTTAAGACATTTTGATGTTGTTGCGTTCGATTTAATTTTGATTTACTCTGAAATTATTGATTTTAGTGCATTAGGATGTATTGTTACCGCAAATCTGTCAGGTTAGTAACGGACTGGAGTTCAGTTTTTGGGTGGAGCTTTGAGGCACGCCGACTGAGATTTTAGAGTTCCGCCTAACGCTTGGTATTAGTTCGTATGCATTTTCAAATTTGTAATTGTAACTAAACACGTGCGCATTGAACACACGATAGTTGTTTGTGTTAATAAAAACACCTAGGCTATTTAAGTTTATTCTTTAAAACACAAGATTGCTTTACTGTAAGTGTATGAAACACTTAGGATAAAGGTTGTAGATGTTATATGCATTCTAGACCATGTATCTTGAGAAAAACTGAATAAATGTGTTTCTTTGTTGAATTTGTTTGTCTCCCAGGTGGAGCATAGGATTGCCATGTGGCTACAGTGTTATTCAATTGCATTAACCATGAAAATGCTATAACGTATGTTGTGTTAATAACTCAGTGGATCATGTACATCCATGACACCACAAGACTACGCTCAGGTTAGTAACACGGACTAGAACACAGTTTTTCGGTGGAGCATAAAAGCACACCAGGCTGATGTTTTAGAGCTCCGACTAACACATTGGCGTTCAGATACGTAGACTTGGACTGCGGGTTGAAAGACTAAAGACGTCTTCCGTTTAGAACAATAACAAATTGTTAGACCAATCTAAATAGGGCAACCCTAATTCCTGATTGTTGTAATATTGCTCTAAATTACGTAGACGTGGAAAACCACGGCATGATTATAGAAAGTCACCATTAGAGATAGTAAGTTGGTCACTTGAATCTGTGGTGATGGTCATGGGCCTCTGATTGAAAGCAGTTTGCATTAATTACGAGAATTCAAACCCAAGGGGACTGAACAAAAATATCTTGGAATGATCAACGTGTAGCACGGGCGTCCAAGATATCAGTCGTATGGCCTCTACTGACGACCAAGACTGACGAGTTTGTGAATACTCATGTTATCGGAATCTTAGTTTACTGACTATAACTCAATATAAAAGATTTAACCTCTGTCTACTTGACCAAGACTGATAAGTTTGTGATTATGGGCCCGCATACTGGAAAGTGCGAAGACCCTGTGACTCTAAGAACCTAATGAATGATTTCAATAAAGTAAAGAGTTAAGCAGAATAATCAGACGTTTATTCATATTTGTAAAGTATTAGAAATAATTAAAACGTTTACATTATTGAGTCAGATGAAATATTGAGGTAATGCAAAAAGAAATGAATTGGATTTTAATCTTGTGTTGCATTGGGTTAATTCCCAGTGCCAAAAGGGAGGGGTTGTGCTGTTATCTTTTGCCTTTACAAGAACACAGCTATATGTGTGGCACTGATAATAGCAAACCAATTCACCCTTCACCACAGAAGTACCTCAATTTTTTTACAGGTCACAGAGACCTCAAATAATCAAATGTGTGTGCGACACCGTAAAACAAAATTCAAGCAGACAACACCAAAACAGGTGAATCAATTTCTGCCCACAGATCTGACTGTAAAGAGAGCAACTGGAAAATAAAACCATGGGAACCAACCCATCGGAATTCATGACAATATGAGCGATAAAAGCCCTGATTAATCCAGAAAAATTCTCCAGCAGAACTGGGGTTTCTAATGCTCACAGCAGACTGTGAAGGCTCGACTGTAAGAACAGTTTTAAGGTGTCACACACTTTACTAAAACAACAGCAACAATTCAGACCTGGCCGATGAAACTCTGTTTCATGTGACAGCCAGGATGAAAATTGCATCAGGCATAATAGTGCCATTCAAATAAGTCCAAACCTGACTGTGAAGCTGTTGATAATGTCAGAATTAACTGTGATTCTCTGCATTATTTTTGTCTCAGGTTTACAACTGCAATTTCTTGGAGAACGGACGCTGGAAAGGGGCTAACACCCCAAAGTGGGCAAACTCAACAATGGAATTGTCAGAGCAACTTGAAATGAGGGAGATGGGTGCGAATACACTTGATGGGGTCATTCACACTTCACAAAATGTATACATGATCTCCCAGTGTAGCACTGGAACTAAATTTTGCAACACAAATTGTTATTGATAAGACTCCACCCATCTCCCAAAAACAAACACGGAACACACACTTTCTTCACTACACCCTCATATCACCTGAAACAGATCAAATCTATCCAGGTTGTACACTACACATCATAGATGGCATAGAGTCCAAAAGTGTTACTTCACTAAAGATCTATTGTCCATCTTTTCACACCAACAGATCCAAATAGCTTCAAACACACAGGACAGTAGAGTTGGTCACATGATGACAGTCTATTAAAGACACACATAGCAAACGCTATTCACTACATCCTACCAACTCATAGACACACACACACACACACACACACACACACACACACACACACACACAGACACAGACACAGACACAGACACAGACACACACACACACACACACACACACACACACACACACACACACACACACACACTCTCCACACTCTCACACACACACTGTGACAAGGAATACACAATCCACATTATTGAATGACTAAACTTATTTAGATCTGCCTTAATTGCATTGGAAGATTCCTAAACAAACACAGTGGTTATTATATATATATATGTATATCTTCATAATTGTGATTGAATATTATTGATGTTATTATTATATGCATATCATCTATTTTAATATATAAACTGCACTGACTTTTTGCTGCATTTCCTTAGGTAATCCAGACCAAGAATACTTAAATTCCGCTGTCACTTTATCCCAGTGATAGTGAAGAATTAGGTGATTAAATATATTTAATCCACCCCACCAATTATGACCTTGAAAAACACTTGAGAGAAGGTGTACCAATCGCACTGCTGACGTGAACCCACATTGTTTTTTCTTTTATGTTTTCTTGCATTATATGTTCTTATGCATTTCTCTACGGCTTCAAGTTCATCAGTGTTCAGTCGTTAAGTGGACATTAAGACTCTTTTCAGGTGTCAACTACGGAGAAGCCTTCCACCCATTGAAATCTACCCAGTGAACCACACCATTGGAGGTGTGAGGATTACACAAGGAGAGTCAGATTATCGGGAAGGTGCAGAAGCAGAAGCTTCCCCATGAAGAAGTGACACGTTAACTGAACATTCACCAAGGTCCGAGACTGACTCTATGAACATGCTGTGCTGAACCACAGGTAGAACACCTGAACACATTCACCCACCAGCTGAAACTCAAGCTACACACACCTGGTGAGACGGTGTCCTGCAGGTGAACAAAGAACCTTCCAAAGGGCTCTGCAGCTGCTAAGACAATTTCGTCATCTCAAGGATTGAACCAACGTCTAACCAACGTCTAACAGTGATCCCATAGGACCACCAGAGTTTGACCCATTGGGATCAAGAGGTGGAACTGTAAGACTGAAAAAACTAGTATATGCCGAAATGTCTGAATGAAGAACAAGGACTCTCTGAGAAAATAAAGGAAATTAGCATCTGAGCTTATTCATAGAGTTAGAGTCTCTGTCCGAGACGACATCACACTGAGTGAATCATCTATGAATGACTCTAATTTACATGCCTTTCCTTTCACATGAAACTTCCCCCAAACTACTGCTCCCACAAACTTGAGATCACCTGAAATGCACCAGAAATCTCTTTGTTACAATGTCAATCCTCACAATGCAGTATTATATGTGTTTGATATCATTTGAAATGTCTCAGTGCGACTGGTACAAATATCTCAACTCCACAGAAGTTAACCAAAAGATAATCAATTTTTAAGGGTTTAAAGATATCTTTCCTTGGTGTATGGTGGGTGTGGCTTTCAGCCATTTGGCCTCTCTTCTAATCAGGTCTATAGGACCTGATCAATGCAAATTCCTATTGTTAACTGGTGTTTCCATTTGAAAGAGTTTCAAATGGTTCTGGGTATGTATCTGGTTTTGGGTATTTAAGGAAATGTTGCAAAGAGCTCAAGGCTTGACACTTTAAACCGGTCAGCCCGTAATGCTGGATATCTCAAGATAGCCAGCATTATGTAATTTTCAGAAGTCAGGTATACATTTCATTCTTTACTTCAGAGTATTTGATGTTATATATGGATTACCTTTGAATTGACTATGTAATTGGCTTTATACATTTACCTGACTGTAAAATAAATTGTTACGCTTTGATTGATTCTGACTTGCTCTGGAATTATTCAGGTTGGGTATAATTTCAACAAAGGGTTAAACGGAATAATTAAATGTGTACTTAAACTATTAAAAATGAATGACCAAATAACCAATTGGCATTCTAACCTAAATTCTAAATTATTAATAAATGGAGTCAGATAACGAGGGATTGGAATAAAATCCCCTTTTTCCCCGCTGAAAAGACGAACGCGCAGCGAACTTCACCCGCCGATCGTTAGCCTCCATTGGGACGATTTGGGCGGCCTTACAAAATGTATACCTGACTTCTGAAAACTACATAATGCTGGCTATTTTGAGACATCCAGCATTACGGGCTGACCGGTTTAAAGTGTCAAGCCTTGAGCTCTTTGCAACATTTCCTTAAATACCCAAAACCAGATACATACCCAGAACCATTTGAAACTCTTTCAAATGGAAACACCAGTTAACAATAGGAATTTGCATTGATCAGGTCCTATAGACCTGATTAGAAGAGAGGCCAAATGGCTGAAAGCCACACCCACCATACACCAAGGAAAGATATCTTTAAACCCTTAAAACATTGATTATCTTTTGGTTAACTTCTGTGGAGTTGAGATATTTGTACCAGTCGCACTGAGACATTTCAAATGATATCAAACACATATAATACTGTATCGTGTGGATTGACATTGTAATATAGAGATTTTGTGTGTATTTTCAGGTGATCTCAGCATGAGACAGGGAAGGAATTGGGGGAGACGGGGTATATAGGGAAAGATGTAGATTAGCTGATACTGAGGTGAGACTTGCGTCTCCAGTGGTGTGTGAGGGACAGTTCAGATGTTAATTTCCTTTATTTTCTCAGAGAGTCCTTGTTCTTCATTCAGACATTTCGGCATATACTAGTTTTTTTAGTCTTACATCAGCATAGCAGTGATAGGAGAAGCCGTGTCTCTGAATGACAGAACCTAATGATGACATGTAGATGGAGAAGAGAAGTGGTCCAAGGACTGAGCCCTGTGGAACCCCAGTAGCTAGATGATGTGACTTAGACACTACACCTCTCCTATGAGCTATGACATTTAAATGTGTCATAGCTGATAGAACACTGGTGAGAATATTGCTTGAGAATATATTTGCAGAGATAATATTAGAGATTATACAGTATATTAGAGATATAATAAAGATTTATGCATTATGCATTGCCATTGACAACGGCGATTTATAAGGAAGGAAATCCCACAGAATCTTGCTTAAAAAGTGCTTAGAGCTGCTTGATTTATTTGTTTGTTGATTTTCAAATATAAAACTTGTTGAAATGTTTTAAGTTTGTGCATCTGTTCTTTTTGAACAAAACCGTGATAATATTCGATAACCGTGCTAATTTGGGTCACTATAATCGTGATGTGAAATTTTTTCGGATGACTAATAAAGGGGTGTGGTAACAGGAAACAAGGAGGTGGGACAAGAGGAGCACATGGCCAACACAAACAAAGACAGAGCCATGTGTTCAGACACAAGACAAACAAGTATGCCAGGGCAGGGCCCTGACAATTTTAGTCAAAAATGATTGAGCTGTGGGAAATATTTTTTGAAATTATGAATTGTAATTGTGATTATTTGTTGCAGCCCTACCATGCACAGAATTATGGGAAATCCTAAGCATAAGAAATCATAAGTGAATGATGCATCAATCAGTCCCTCCAGTTTTTCGCGATTCTGCGATCGCTGAATACAATGCAAAATCAGCAAAGTGTCGCATTTGCATTTCACCGCAAAATCATCACAAAAAAATTATTTTCAAAACCAAAAAAATAAATAAATATCTAATTGAGCTATCTCTAATTTATACATAGTTATATATTTAGCTTTAATACATAGTTTTTATGAGGATTACAGACGTTTGGGTGCTTGTGTGTGGTCTTTGTGAAAGCGAAAGTGAATCGTTCTCTCCTACCGTCTCATCTCGCATAACTGCCAAGGACCGGGCGAATTGATTACTCTAGATGGATGAATGAGCAAATAAAATAACACAAAAAAAAAAGTTAATAAAAGCGCTGTATACCACAAACTCAATTCGCTCCTGACACACGGACTGATGTCAGACTGGCGGAGGATTCTGTGCGTTTGCCGCCTATCAGCGCTCGTGAGTGTACAGATTTATTCTGTAAGATTAATGCCCTTGAACAATCATAATCAAATACACCCATGATTATGCCTAAATGTCCGTCTTGGAGGTGTCTTAAGTGAATTGGTTTGGGACGTGTGACAGTACACTGTTAGCAATTGATGTAATTTTACAATAAATTTTACAACAACGTATTGTATTCGTGTTTTTGCTGTAAATGCAAATGCATGATGGGAAATGTATGGACAGTCCTGTAATATTATTGTAAATGCACTGTGGAAGCGTTATTTTACAGCCACCGCGCATAGCATTGTGGGATCGCGGCTGTTTGAATTTTGAAAATAGGCACCAACGGTACCAGAAGCATTCATCTTTGGAAGAAGGAACACATCTCAGGTATGTAACATAAAATATTGTCTTTATCTTATTTATAAGTCTATATATTAATAAAGGTGATTTTGTTTGGTATATTTCAGTGACATTAGTAACGTTAGGTCCCCAATGTCAGCTCGCCTGGACTCGACTCGCTCGCTCCCGGTAGAAACTGACCTGAACTGACCGCGGTGAAGTTAGTTTCAGGTGTCTTCTTACCAGAGGTGGAAAGAGTAACAACATATTCTACTCAAGTAAAAGTACTGTTACTTCAATGAAATTTTACTTAAGTACAAGTAAAATTACTGGTCTAAAAATTTACTCAAGTAAAAGTAAAAAGTAGCTCATTTAAAATGTACTCAGAGTAAAAGTTACTTAGTTACATTCCCTCTGCGTCACAGAAATCAATCGGCCTAAGTTATAAACATACCTTTATCTGCAGAGAGGGAAGTGTTCCCGAACATGTTCTATGTGTTTCTTCATTTGCATCCACATTTTGTGCACATTTGATATCCTCCAGGACAACACCACATTATTTTTTCTATATCCAAAGTATTTCCATACTAGCCAGGGGTTCACGACTGCGTTTTGCTTTCACCTGGGTCTGCGTCACTGACGTCGGTCTTGTTCGTCTCCATCTGATATTTGCGCGCATGTTCTCTCCCGCGCCCCGCGCCCTATTCAATATTAGTCATTTCCGGATCGCGTTTTTTTTTCCTCCCCTCTTTGCATTAATGATTTATTTTTACTCAGTAACGGATGTGGTTTAAAATGTAGCGAAGTACAATACTTTAATCAAAATGTACTTAAGTAAAAGTAAAATTACAGATTTTTAAAACTACTTAAAAAAGTAGAAGTACACAGAAAAACTACTCAATTACAGTAACGCGAGTAAATGTAATTCGTTACTTTCCACCTCTGCTTCTTACTCTATCCAACTTAAAACTAACTTCACTACGGTCCTGAACAGTCAACAACGAAGGAATCCTAAACTAACGTAAAGAACAACGGAGCAGCAGCAGCTGTTATATAAAGCAGGAGTAACGTTAGCTGCACTACACACCGGCTGCTAGATTATTTCAGACACGGATTGGATGTTGATTATATCTGAAATTATATCGATCGAGCGACTCGGCTCGCACAATAACGGAGATAATGATGAGATCGTCCCAAAAAGCCCCGTCCTCTAAGAGTAATATTGCAGAAATGCATGCAAGTAAGTTACAAACATTTATAATGTATGGTTTATAATGTATAGTTATTTAGAATTCATTCTAAACTTTAATTCTCTCGTATTCAAATGTCATCATTTCTATTTATTTAATAAATCATTACTATTGGTCAATCTTTGCGTCTCTCTGTGAGTTCTAAAATATTTAACCGATGAAAAGTATTAAGAAAGAGCTTGTGACTCAACCTGGTAACGCCATTGGCTGTTCAAACTGTCAGTCAAACATTATAAATCCATCCGCCTTCATCGTGAATAATGTGCTGCACGGAGACAGATCTGCAGGTTGTGTACAATGTTATGATAATTAAGAACTGTTTAAATAAGTAAAGCGTTTTCTTTATTTAAGAAACATTATATATAAGACTTCTGTTTGCTGTTTTGTAATCGGGGTATTGAAGTTGTTGTGTTTTGCAAACTAGCATGCTTGTAGATGTTACGGTCACTGAATGAATACAAACAAAGGTCAGTTGAAATATGGGCTTTAATAAATCGACAGTGCTAGTATCTTCATTTAATTCTGTAAGTTAGCTATAACTGTGAGCTAATATGAATATAGTATCTTGTTATTTACGTTACTTTGTGCTTTGCGAACAAGGGTGGAAGAGCAGAGCGTGTGTCATGTAAGCTGTCTGTATCTAAAATAAACTGCGTGTACGCAACTTAAACCTATCAGCATCGTTATTAAAACATTTTCTCGGAGGGTTCAGAGCCTGTAGCGTTGTAGATTAGAAAAAGAATTATAAGGTGAAATCAAGCGGCAACCTCCCGCGATCTCTCTTGAAGCCAATACTGATGTAATGTAAACTTCAATTCCTCAACTGGCCACTAGAGCGGCTCCAGAAGGAGCAGAATCTCATTGAGCCCCATGTTAAAATTCTCAACTTTAAAGCAGAAAAAAAACATGTTTACAGCCTGGTACAAATTGTGGTTTTGGCTTATAAGGCTAATTTTGATCTTCATGACAACTCTGAGGGGGGTGAATTTTTTTATAACTCATTCGTTTACGTTATATAAAGCCTTAAAGTTCTGCATAATTAAGGGCGTGGTTACAAGTGGATAGCTATTTATCCGCTGTCTATAGTTATTGCGTCACCTCAGCTCCGCGCACATCCCGCCTTTTTGTCCATTTTCTTTTATCCGGGAGTGACACGCGTTGACTCGCTCACAAGATGGCGACGCCCAGCTCGCCCCTACTTTAAGCTTCAGAACGGCTTATCAGAATCCTATGGGTGACGTCACGGACACTACGTCCATATTTTTTTTACAGTCTATGGGTGAAATCGAATTATTGAGACTGTGACTATAAAAAGCTAAAATATACCTAATTGTGTTAAATGCATTTCAGGAGAGACACTAAGCGCAGACAGGTGGATGAAGTCCATGGAAGGAACGATTGTGATGGGGCCCATAGCAGTCTTTGAATGGAGTGGCAGCGACCTTCGCTGCTTACTCAGGGCTCTACGCTAACTTTTTTCTTGAGGAGCACTTGTGCTCCTAATTAAAAAAAATTAGGAGCACATTCTAATCCATCAAACACATTCCAATTATATCTTTCCCATTACAGGACGATATTTGTCCTTTAATGTCCAGGGTCATTTTTACCATTATAAGAGCAATGTTTTCTAATCTTATTAAATGTATGCATCATCTGTCAATTTTTTAAATTCAACATAATTCTGACATTATATTATCATTAACTTCTGAGAGTACAGCACACACACACACACACAAAAAGCAGAACTGGACTTCATACAATCAAACACCTATGCATTTAATGCATGAGTTAATGTTGTATGAATGTTTTACATATAAGTTTTTGAATTTAGAAATATGTACAAATTAAACTTTAAAAGTTTAGTATTTTAAATAAAAAAGTCCATGCAAAGTATAAATATGAAAATAAAAACCACCAGTAGGTGGCGGCAAGTCATTCAGTCAATAGTTCAAAACACAAGATTCATTTGAATCGAATCGCTTGGAGATGCGAATCAGTTCTGGTGAGGCTTTGATTTTCACAAATAGACAATGTTGTGGCTAAAACGTTGTTACTTAATATCAACTTCTGGCGCTTCATAAACAGAACCGCATGCGTCTCGCGGGAGAACATTGCAGCCGGATCTACTTCTCTCTGTTTGTGGTGAGTCACGCAGATATTGTGCTAATCCGCAGCGGGAATAACTTATTTTGTGTGTACAGTGATTCATAATAAGACAAAAACCCGGTTTGGAAAAAATCTTCATGATGTACTTGCTCATTATATACATTTAGTATTTTTTTTAAACAGCATGTGTGATTAAAATTAACTCAAGGGCTTTTTAAATGTATTATTAATATGAAAATTAATAGGATTTTCAGGAATCTAACAGTAGTTTTTAGACACAGACATTTAATAAAGTAATCAAATATGAAATTGCATTGCATATTATCTTGTGTACGCTGAGAGAAGATTTCGGTGTTTTTCTGTGTGTATTTTGCGTCTTTCTCTTAAATGTTTAAACTGCTCTTAAAGGCTTAATTTTTAAAGGCTTTTTTCTTCTCTCTCTGTTTTCAGAGCTTTTTGTGAATCAACTCCCAGACGGGCAGCACAGCAGAGAAGAGACATGGGCTCAACGCACCTGTCTGCACCCTCTTGAGAAAACTCCTGGACTTTGAGTTAATGGGCTAGTGGTTGTGTTGAGCCCCTACCCTCAATGACACTTCCTGGCCCCAGATGGTGGTTTAGGAGTCCAATGGCATTGACCATGAACAACTTCCCTCAGTTCAAGTCTGGCTGGGCACTTTTGTTGCATATCACCATGTTCCCCCTGATGATAGGCTGTCTGGGTTTCTGGAAGTGAGCTATTCTTCAGTGAGAATGCCATTTTAAGAAAAGTGGATACTTTTGTATGAAAAAAATACAAGTTTGTAATATGTGTTGCATAGTGTTAATAAAAGATTAAGAAAAAATGGCATTGTTTTTTTTATTGTAAATAATATTTACAAATAACAGGATATATACAGTATATTGAATTACAATATTAAATTGTAATTTTCCTGTGAAATTACAGGAAATTCCTGGCAACTGAGTTGCAGTAAATATACAGTAAAATACAATAAATTACAGCATTTTACTGTAATAATGCTACTATAATCACAGTAGCACTGCTGTATAAATACAGTACAATATTGTATTTAAAAAACAGTAAAATTCCTGTATATTACTTGCTGTAATTTTACGGCAACTAGTTGCCAGGAATTTCCTGTAAATTTACAATAAATTTTTAACAGTGTAGGCTATTGGGTCTGTGTATTGGTATTAGGCCACTGTAGGCAGTAATCTTTAAAGTGAAAGCAACCTATACAGCTGCCTATAGGCTACCTCAACCAATGAAAAAAAAACAACTGTAGCCTGACTTAAACTAAAAAAAAGTTTTTAAACGACTTTAAAAAACACTGTTTATCTGTATATTTATGTTATATTTATTTGTCCTCGTAGCAATTGTTTATTAGTTCTTATTGTTTTACTGACAGTTAACTTGTTTAATTAATTATTTGAGAACTTTTTATTTTAGGCAATTGCTTATTGCTGTATTTACTTTTCCCAGATATTTCTAAGCGATCATGTTATTAAAGCTATAGTACACCACTGGGCTAGCCTTTTTTGTAAGACACCAAAATAAAGAAGATTTGTGCATTTTGTTTGTTCTATTGATGTGTATGACTATTGTACATCTAACATAATACATAATATGGTAAATGTGGTATATTAATTATAAAAAAATAAAAATAAAATCATTGCAAAAAATTTCACACATTTCTGGAAATTACCACCACAAAATCAGTCATATTAATCACAAAAAAATATTGCGAAATCCTGGAGGGACTGATCAATGCAGCTTTAAAATGAGCAGATGAGTCTTCATTCATAAGGAGATTTTCAGTATTAAATTGTAGGCTATTATATGCTGAACATAAAGTGGCTCAATGTATAATGCTCATTTTAAATGTGAATTTGGAGGACACTTTATTAAGAGGCAGTATATATTTTTCCTAAAGGATGGTGCCAAAGGAAATCTCTCTGACTCCGGTAATGACAGTGATTCGAGCATTGGAGTGCCTCCTTTATTCAGGCGTGAGTACATTTCTTAATAGAGCCCAACATGAGTGTTGTGTCAGCAGCATGTGAACTCAAGTGTTGGTTATGTGTCTATTCAGAAGGACTTATGAGAATCAGCCTTTTTATTTTAGGTATTTCATTTATGCCTCACTTGTCAAAATGGAGGGTGTTAGTGCTCATCCGAGTCATGTGTTACTGAATCCCTCTACTCTTGAGAATGTGTTTTTAATAATCAACAGTAATACAGTTGTAGTATTTTGTAGGAATTATTCTAAATCTAGATTTTCAATAGATCTTTACTTGGGTTGGCAAATGAGAGGCAGAAATTGTAAAAATGCTTGTTTGTTTTCTTTTAATAAAATGTATACTATGCATTTAAAAGTAGTTTAATATGCTATATCCATTACAATTGAAGATTAATAACATTTTGATTTTTAAAGAATTTTAATCAAACACTGGTGAAACAACCATTTATTCACTGTAAAAACATATTTAGAAAAAAGTAACCTGTTTGCCTTAAAATTTTGAGTTAATTGAAATTAAAAGTTTGAGTTAATACAATGAACATTTTTAGAGATTCGACAATCTTTATTAAAATATTATTAAAAGATTTTTTTTAGATTTTGTGTGTGTTTTATTTCTGATGACGCTGTGAAACATGCCAAATAGTGCTATTGTCATGATTTATAATTTTTTTTATGTGGTTCAGATACAATTATATTATTTATTTATTTATTTAATATTATATATTTATTTCAATAACTCACAATTTTAAGGCAACCAGGTTACTTACTTTTTTAAGTTAAACCAACATTTTTTTTTTTACAGTGTGTCAATGGTGTGACCAATGTTTGAAGTAAAATTTTGGTTTGTTCGAAAATGAGCAGGGATATGCAACTAGGTAATAAATAATAAATTATTTACTTTAAGGACTCAGTTTCATTGATCATTTAAAAATTATATATATATATATATATATATATATATATATATATATATATATATATAATTGTAATTTAAGAAATGTTTGAAATGTAAACGCTATGTAATAAAATTGTATGTTATATTGTTGCAATTACATTCTATGATACATTTACATTTTACATTTATACATTTCACAGATGCTTTTATCTAAAGCGACTTACATTGCATTCAAGGTACACATTTTACATTTTGTAAATTCTTCCTCTTCTTGGGAATCGAACCCATGACTTTGGCGTTGCCAGCGCCATGCTCTACTGTTTGAGCTATAGGAAAGCCAAGATGTCTCTCTGAGCAATCTCTTAAACTCAATTAAATATGTATTTTAAAACAAAAATGTATCTATTAATAGTGTTGGAAGAACATGGATACACCAAAGAGAGAAAACTTGGACGAGGGTCTTCAGGAACAGTGTATCTGCTCACCAACAGAGATGGAGATCGTTGTGTGGTCAAAGTGATAAAATCCAGAGATGTAAGTTTAATCCAGCATTCACTAAATCAAGAATTTACTTAAATATGAATGACCAAAATAACAATATATGTTCACTGATTTTAAAATGTTATTAAAGATGACATTTTGCCGTTGCTATAAGTGTCACATTGTTGCCACATGCACATGCTTCTTTTGCAATAAATAAATAAATAAATAAATAAAAATAAACAAATGCACATTTTCCCCGCAGAATGAGGAAGCCGAGATCTTGAGAAGTCTGAAATATGGATATATTGTTACTTATGAGGATTCATTTAAAGGTGTGTTTACATTTTAAGAAAATGTGTAATGTTCCTGTGTTATAAAGTTATAAAGATTTTTGATCTATTTTAAGACTATATTAAGAGAACAATTAAAAATGAACATGCAATCTGTAGAGATTGAAGAAAGATATCAAAATGAACAAAACATTAGCATTTGCACAGTTGTTGTCTGTGAAATGAAGCCGTACACTTATAAGTACATGTATTTGTTGAAATGATGGCTGTATGTTTATTGATTCAGATGAAGATAATGAACAGTTGTTTGTGGTGATGGAGTATTGTGCCGGAGGAGATCTTCATAAGAGGATGCAAACACAGAAAGAGAAAGGGACTTTTGAAGAAAGAAAGGTGAGTGTCTTATGTAGACATACATATTCTGGGCATATTCCAAACATCACATGTGGCTAATGAATTACATTAATGCTAAACAGTACTATAGTAAATGGGAAGTACTGGGGAACAGTGTTAGGAGTAATGCAGTACAAAAAGTATTGCATTACAGTAACTTGTTACTTTTTACTGTAATGCAGTAGTGTTAATGCAGAAAGGCATTACTAATCCGTTTTCAGTAATATTTTACTCTGTACATTTTCAATAACGCTTGCGTTACAACACACTTTTCAGACTTTTGAATGAAGTCTAAATTACAGCTTCTGATATATTTGTATTGCGATTTATTTCATTAATTAATACACATTTCTTTCAATACCTTTGTATTGTTTGACAGTCCAGTGAGGGCGGGTTTTACAGGAGTGCCGTTGGCATGATTTCAGCCTCTGTGCTCACGCTGGCCAGTGGAAAAGCGACTATAGAAGGCTTAAAGGCTTGGTAGTTTCAAAGAATAGCACAATGGCGAGCCCGTTGAAGAACGGACGAGGCGCACACTCAATCAGCAGAGCCAAACTAAAGTATAAACAAGACTTAATGGGTGAAGATGATGGCAGAAGAATACTGTACATTCGGAAGATGAATGTATGCACATTACCTAGAGTTTGTCAGAGATAAGGACAAGAAGAATGTAATAGTCAAATAGTCACAAAATAGCACTAGCAGTTAAAAAAACATCTCTTGCAGTTTTGCATTGTGAACCTCTTGAATTCAAAGAGAATAAAATAATGGCAACAATAAGAAAAGAACAAATGAGCATTGTAAACTCCACCTGTTTGAATCCAACAGCTGGTTGAAGGAATAATGCGTGTTCGTCTTTTCAGGCGCTTCTATAAAGGACACTGCAATTAATTAAAGTGTGAAGATCCAATTTTAATCTGACTCCATGTTTTAATTTAATCTGACTCTAATTGTATCTAGTTTCATTGAGTTTATTACGTTTATAAATTTGTGGCTGATCATATGATTAGTTGTGATTTAATTTAGATCTTTGATCTCCCTGAGTATCTCTACTTCTCACTATCTTCGTTCATCAAGGGACCCGGTATCGCTCAGAGATATATGTTTCGCGAATTACATTCTCAAACACAGACGGGCCAGTTCTGATATTAGTCAGAGGATTGCAGAGTGAATATTTTACCTTTAAGTGGTTGCGCCTGCTCACTAGTCAGAAATCAGATTATAGATAGATAGATAAATACTTTATTCATCCCCAACAGATTATCCCTAATGCTGTGCTCCATGCTCCAGTCATTGAGTCCTACGGTTTGATCTATCCCGACACAACGATCTGCGGTAATACCAGACTCCGATTGATCCATACTAAAAGAAGCGGCCTTAGAATAATACAAGATTAATCAAAGTTAATGTTTATTTTAGCCAGGCAAAATCATCAAAATATAGTCAAATTAAAAGACAATTATACACAACCGATCAGCATACAATATTACTCAATTATAAAGTAGTATAAACATAGTTTCAAAGAGTCGTCATTTACCTGGCTATAGAGACACACGGGAACAGTGTGGGAAGTTCTGGATACAGATGCTTCCCTGAGTGGTTTGCTCCTTCCCCTTAAATACTCCACCAGATCAAAGAACAATAAACATTTAGCACCCACATATTTATGCAGATCTTGGTTCTTTTCTCAGACCCAAATGGTCCCACCTATCCTTGAGGCCTGACAGCAAATGTCCACACCAGAGGAACAAACCCGGTTGTCCTTCTTTTACGACCTGTTTTACTAGTGCGGGAATGTCACCTGTTCCACTGATGTGAGGATGAAACCTGTTTACCAATCACACCAGAAGTATTTATATTGACCATACAGAAACAGCTTGTGGCAGTATCTGTGAGATTTGCATGTGTGTGTGACCCAGAGGGCGAGAGGGTCATATCTCGGCAGGGGTGAGGAAATAGGATTGGGCCAGGTGCAGTCTTGTTTTCTCTTGTACTCAGAGAGTGAAGTTTTATTGTCTTATTGCAGCTTTAATCCCTTGAGTTTGTTGTCAGGTGAAATCCATTCTTACAGCATCTCAACATTAGAGTTTATACAGTTCTGTTGTGTCTAATATGAACAGACCCAAACTATTCCCAGATATAGCCAGATAATCACTTTACCTCTACCATACTGTAGCGACTGGGCTACATATAATAATAAATTAAATTAGCTCAATAGGGAATTATGGGTATTAATATTTAATTATTTATTATTAATCATAACTGGTTATGATCAAACTATAAATCTTCAAATCACCCAATAGGACATACCTAACCTAGGTATTTAAGCAATATAATATGGTTAACAACAATGGATTGCAATTAACAAATATATATTAAATCATTGCAGAATAACCTTTAAAGAATTAATTCAAAACTCATCTGATCCGTTCTTTTAACAAACGATCAGTACAATCTCTTATCAACTCTCAAAGCCTTTATTCCTTCTACCAAATCTCTGGGAAGGTTACTCTTCTGGCCACAAAGAATAAACTTTCCGAGCTATTGGGATATTAGTTAAAGTATTCAAAGATACTCATGAGAGCTGTAGCTAGATCTGAACATTAAATTGACTTATGTCTTGTGAGCAGTAACAATGACAATCAAACATGGATACAATGGTCTTAATAATTGATACTACGAATACATACGACTAATAAAGAATACATGTATATACAGAGTAACGACGAATAGAAAAAGAGAAAGGAGAAAGAAGAGAAAGGAAGGGTTCAGAATGGCATTTCACAAACATTACTACAGAGAGCCAGCAAAGAACAATATCACCTTAAACCGGCACCTATCACCTTAAATAGGGTTACTTGTCTTAAAATGCATCTAAATTTTGATGGAATTTATACATGCATGGGTTGCTTTGTGTTGCGCTCTCTCTCTCAGTTCTTCCAAGTGATCGTGTCTCCGATCAGCGGGAAGTTTGAAGGTAGTTTGAGTAGCGGAGCGCGCCGACTTCAAAGGAAACAACTAATGTGACTGCACCTTGTAACGAGGAGAAATATAATGTGGCCCCTTTAAGAGCTGCGCGCGCTCCCTGCAAACGAGTTCTGCATCTTGTGTATGTGCGCACTGAGTCTTGAGCTCCCATGTGTGGGGATTATTTTCTGTTTTCTGTTGCTAACAGTCAGTTATTTTGTTTTATTGAGTAATGCTGTGGACGGAAATGGAGTTTGTGATGAGAGTTCAGCGGGGAATAAAGTGCGATCAGTTCGATGTTAATCGCCTCCGTGTTTGCATCCACTCCAGTTATATTAAGTGAGCTATCCGCATTTTTCACCCGGACACAAGCGTTACAACCTCCAAGCCAGGGCCGAGGCCGCATGGCGAGGGGTGAGCCGGCTTCAGAGGACAATAGGAAAGGTCCGAGTACGAGTAGAGAAGACAAAAAGAAATGTTTCCACTTGTCTTTTAAGACAATTAATCCACACCCCTTCTGGGTTAGTTTACCCAATCCAGAGGGTGAATTCTGAGCGGGAAAAATTATCTTTGTCTCTGTTTAAGACCCACTTTGCCCGTTTTATCAGGTGTCGTAAAGGGTGTCGATTTTATACAGTTTTACTCCCAAGTTTGCTAAACGTATTAGAGATACATTTCATAATCCTATTCTGTGCATCGTTGATTAAGACAAAGAGAGAGGAATATTTAGATATCAAACACGTTATGGCTGGGAGATATTAAAGCAGAGATACATTCTTAAACAGGAATACAAGCATTTATAATGAACTTACATTGTTTATACATCATGACTATGTTGGCATGACACAGGGAGCACACATACACACAGGGATATATCATACATTCTGGAATAGTTTAATTGAAGTGTGTGTGTGTGTGTGTGTGTGTGTGTGTGTGTGTGTGTGTGTGTGTGTGTGTGTGTGTGTGTGTGTGTGTGTGTGTGTGTGTGTGTGTGTGTGTGTGTGTGTGTGTGTGTGTGTGTGTCTGTCTGAGAGGGGGGTCATGGAATCAGATAAGAATCTGATTGAAGTTGTCACAGTCCTCCAAAGATGTTGCATGTTCTACTTCAGCTAGGTCACAAAGCTGTCTAAGGTGTCAACTTCCCCAGACTCACTGGCATCGGGCCCCTAATTTATATGTGACTAAAAGTTATCCACCATAAACATCAGAACTGACTCATCTTTGATCCTGGTGAAAGAGACTCCAGATGCTACAATACTTATAACAGACTTGGATCGTTCGGGATTCTCTCTGTCATCCTTTCTTTCAATGTCTTGAGCCTTTACTTTGTCAATTATATGCTCTATTGTTAGCCTGGAGAGCCCACAGTCCTTATGCTTCATTATATCACCTTCTACTGGATGTGAAATGCTCTGTAGTAGCCTACATTTTGTCATTTTAGAATGTGAAGTTCTACTTCTGTAGTTATTTTGGTGAAAGTAACTCAAAAGTAATACAGGAGTAATGTAACCCATTACAATTCTAAGACAGTAATATTGTAATGTAAATAATTACTTTTACATAGCAGTAACAAGTAATGTATTAGAGTTTGGAAGTAACTCAGTAACACTGCTGAGGTAGACCAGCCCATCCTGAAAAATATGAGTGCACATGTAAATGTGCCCTAAGCTCTATTGATAAAGGGCTTGAAATAACCTAATAAGAGTAAAGAGACAACCATTTTAGTGTATAAAGTGATAACTGAAGAACGTACAAATACATAGTTTTGCAATGTGTAACTAATAATAAAGAACTCACTGCTTTCTCCATGTGTATCTTTTCTGTGTGTAGATCATTGACTGGCTTGTTCAGATTTGTCTGGCTCTGCAGTATGTTCATAAGAAGAATATCCTTCACGGAGATATAAAACCACAGGTAGACATTGACAAAGCTTGATAAATCATGTGTCACCAAACCAGATGTGTTATGATTAATACGTTTTCTGTTGTCATTCTAGAATATCTTTCTGACTGAAGATGATTACATCAATGTAGATTTTGGATGCTCAAAAACATTGCAAAGGTAAAAAAATAAAGTAATTATAGGATCTGTTCTGTTGAATGTTGTTGAATAGTAGAATATGACCCACACCACCACACATGTCCCTAACTCTACCCTTAAACTGACCCACACCACCACACCTGACCCTAACTCTACCCTTAAACTGACCCACACCACCACACCTGACCCTAACTCTACCCTTAAACTGACCCACACCACCACACCTGTCCCTAACTCTACCCTTAAACTGACCCACACCACCACACCTGTCCCTAACTCTACCCTTAAACTGACCCACACCACCACACCTGTCCCTAACTCTACCCTTAAACTGACCCACACCACCACACCTGTCCCTAACTCTACCCTTAAACTGACCCACACCACCACACCTGACCCTAACTCTACCCTTAAACTGACCCACACCACCACACCTGTCCCTAACTCTACCCTTAAACTGACCCACACCACCACACCTGACCCTAACTTTACCCTTAAACTGACCCACACCACCACACCTGACCCTAACTCTACCCTTAAACTGACCCACACCACCACACCTGTCCCTAACTCTACCCTTAAACTGACCCACACCACCACACCTGACCCTAACTCTACCCTTAAACTGAACCACACCACCACACCTGACCCTAACTCTACCCTTAAACTGACCCACACCACCACACCTGACCCTAACTCTACCCTTAAACTGACCCACACCACCACACCTGACCCTAACTGTACCCTTAAACTGACCCACACCACCACACCTGTCCCTAACTCTACCCTTAAACTGACCCACACCACCACACCTGGCCCTAACTGTACCCTTAAACTGACCCACACCACCACACCTGTCCCTAACTCTACCCTTAAACTGACCCACACCACCACACCTGACCCTAACTCTACCCTTAAACTGACCCACACCACCACACCCGTCCCTAACTCTACCCTTAAACTGACCCACACCACCACACCTGTCCCTAACTCTACCCTTAAACTGACCCACACCACCACACCTGACCCTAACTGTACCCTTAAACTGACCCACACCACCACACCTGGCCCTAACTCTACCCTTAAACTGACCCACACCACCACACCTGACCCTAACTCTACCCTTAAACTGACCCACACCACCACACCTGACCCTAACTCTACCCTTAAACTGACCCACACCACCACACCTGTCCCTAACTCTACCCTTAAACTGACCCACACCACCACACCTGACCCTAACTCTACCCTTAAACTGACCCACACCACCACACCTGTCCCTAACTCTACCCTTAAACTGACCCACACCACCACACCTGACCCTAACTCTACCCTTAAACTGACCCACACCACCACACCTGTCCCTAACTTTACCCTTAAACTGACCCACACCACCACACCTGTCCCTAACTCTACCCTTAAACTGACTCACACCACCACACCTGTCCCTAACTCTACCCTTAAACTGACCCACACCACCACACCTGTCCCTAACTCTACCCTTAAACTGGCCCACACCACCACACCTGTCCCTAACTCTACCCTTAAACTGACCCACACCACCACACCTGTCCCTAACTCCACCCTTAAACTGACCCACACCACCACACCTGTCCCTAACTCTACCCTTAAACTGACCCACACCACCACACCTGTCCCTAACTCCACCCTTAATCTGACCCACACCACCACACCTGACCCTAACTCTACCCTTAAACTGACCCACACCACCACACCTGACCCTAACTCTACCATTAAACTGACACACACCACCACACATGTCCCTAACTCTACCCTTAAACTGACCCACACCACCACACCTGACCCTAACTTTACCCTTAAACTGACCCACAACACCACACCTGACCCTAACTCTACCCTTAAACTGACACACACCACCACACCTGTCCCTAACTCTACCCTTAAACTGACCCACACCACCACACCTGTCCCTAACTCTACCCTTAAACTGACCCACACCACCACACCTGTCCCTAACTCCACCCTTAATCTGACCCACACCACCACACCTGTCCCTAACTCTACCCTTAAACTGACCCACACCACCACACCTGTCCCTAACTCTACCCTTAAACTGACCCACACCACCACACCTGTCCCTAACTCTACCCTTAAACTGACCCACACCACCACACCTGACCCTAACTCTACCCTTAAACTGACCCACACCACCACACCTGTCCCTAACTCTACCCTTAAACTGACCCACACCACCACACCTGACCCTAACTCTACCCTTAAACTGACCCACACCACCACACCTGTCCCTAACTCTACCCTTAAACTGACCCACACCACCACACCTGTCCCTAACTCTACCCTTAAACTGACCCACACCACCACACCTGACCCTAACTCTACCCTTAAACTGAACCACACCACCACACCTGACCCTAACTCTACCCTTAAACTGACCCACACCACCACACCTGTCCCTAACTCCACCCTTAATCTGACCCACACCACCACACCTGACCCTAACTCTACCCTTAAACTGACCCACACCACCACACCTGACCCTAACTCTACCCTTAAACTGACCCACACCACCACACCTGTCCCTAACTCCACCCTTAATCTGACCCACACCACCACACCTGACCCTAACTCTACCCTTAAACTGACCCACACCACCACACCTGACCCTAACTCTACCCTTAAACTGTTGTGTCAATAAAAGCCTTCTGAAGGGAAGTGAAGTGTTTGTGTAAGAAAAATATCCATATTTAATACGTTCTAAAGTAAAATTTATAGCTTCCGTTGGACCGCCTTCTGTAACTTTTTCAGAAAGTGTAGCACCTCTCGCAGATCAGATCAAAACGCTTACGATATGTCGGACATCATCATCATCGCATCAGATATGCTTTTTCTGTTGAATTAGGAAGGCAGTTTAGACGATTGTATTCATCTGAAAGAACAAAAGTCATATACACCTAGGATTACTTGATGGAGAGTAAATTATGGGGTAATTATAGATTTCTGTGTGAACTTTCAGCCGATGTGTCAGTACACCCCTAAGATATGTGTGAAGATTTATCAGTTTGAGTTTATGTTGATTTGACTTTTGTTTTCTCAGAGCTGATGCATTTGCATTATCAGTTGTGGGTGCAGAGCTGTATACGAGCCCGGAGGTGCTCCAGAAGAAATATCAATTCAAAAGGTGTGCTTTTTATGACTTGAAATACATGACATATTGATTTTTTAAGCAGTATAAAATGCTTATAATTATTTTATATATATATATATAATATTAGTTGCCTATAATGCAATGTACTGCAATGTAAGCACAGTTTATTTTTGTGTCTTTTTCTAGTGACATATGGTCATTGGGATGGGTGCTCCATGATCTCTGTATGCTGGATGTGTGGGTGAGTATTTCTGGAAACTACAGAGATATCACTGATGGGTCAGTTTCAATTTGAATTATGATCTACAAACCTGGAGTACTGAGCTGTAAAGCAGTTGCAAATTATTATTTGTGTGTGTAAGAGAGTTACAATTAACTCAGTATCCCTTTACATTTGCTTAAATGCACAGCATCTAAGTTTGATAGCTAGAGGTGAAATAACAAAGGTATTGATGGCACCGATTGAGAGCAATCCGATGGGACTGAAATCATGTCCATGGATGAGCGACTGTATTAAAGTATTTTCTAACATTACTCTGGTGTGAAGCAGAGCAGGGCCAAGAGCATTTTACTGCTGTTTGCATTATTCTCGTGTGCTGCAGTTTCATAGAGATATCAGTATCAGTATTAATATCACTGATACTGGCCTTCATTCATAAAAACAAAATGCTACTAGCTCTTATGATGGAAGGATAATATGACTGCCAGTGTGAATAAATAATTAAAATACAGATATGAGATAAAGAAAACAATAAACATTTTACTGCTGATGTGCATCTCACCAGAAATTATGTCTAAAAAAAGAATCGCTTTTAACTAATGTTAGAGAGGAGAAATTAAATTTGGGGCCGAAATACATTTGTTAAAGGAATACAAATACAATTTTTTATACAAAATACAATTGTTCACCCAAAAATTTAAATTCTGTCATTAATTCCTCATATCGTTGGACACCCGTCAGACCTCCATTCATCTTCAGACACAGATGAAGATATTAGTGTTGAAATCCGATGGCTCAGAAAGGCCTCCATTGACACCTTTAAATTAGTGCCTTTATGGGTCTTGAGAGAGGAAATGACATTGGTGTCAATGAAGGCCTTTCTGAGCCATCGGTTTCTACACAAATATCTTCATTTGTGTTTCAAAGATTAAAAAAAGGTCTTACGGAATCAGGGTAAGCAATTCATTATAGAATTTTTGTCCGTTTTGGGGTTTGGACTAGGGGAACCTACACTGCTCTCACGGTTCGGTTCGATTAAGATTATCATGTCATTGATTCGGTTCAATTCGATATCACAATCTCTTGTATACAATTTTTGTCAATAAATACTTAAGTCAGATATATGAACTGAAACTTTAATTTGACCAGAGGAGGCGACCTCGATCGCTCCCCGGGAGCAATATATATATATATATATACAAGTGAACACAATTTGGATGATAGGCTGAAATACCTAACTCCTCAAAGTCAGATAAATCCCATTTAATTGCACAGAATTAAATGCCACCAAAAACACTGATATAGTGAACACAATTTGGATGATAGGCTGATAATCTAACTCCTCAAAGTTAGATAAATCCCATTTAATTCCTTAGAACTAAATGCCACCATAATCACCCATCACGTGAACATGCTGAATGATAGGCTGAGTAGACACATCTAACTCCTCAAAGTCAGATAATGTTTCATTTAAATTCCTCAGAATTAAATGCAGCCCTAATCACCAGACCATACTGTTTAAATATGCATTCAACTAATCGTCATCTACAGGCTGCCTCAGCAACGCGAGATTCGATTAGTTTACAACATATTTGGCTTTCATCCCTCAAGATGAAAGACCACAGGCGCGAGGCTGAAACACTCGAAAAAAAGCACGTTTCTGTACGCTACGAGATATTTCTCAACGACCACAGCCAGCACCCTCAGGAGTTGTCTATAAAACAGTTTTAAAGTCTGGATCCCATGAATTAAGGACAGCTTTTTTCCTCTTTAAAAGTTTTATTTACTTTTTTTAATAGATTTAATGAAATTGAATAGCCTCATGAAAGATAGATATCAGTGTCTTACTTAATGATGTGTTAACTCTTGAAAAATATGATTGTTCAACCCAAAAATGTGATTATTTACTCACTCTAATGTCATTCCAAACCTAAATGAATTAATTTCTGTGAAACATAAAATAAAATAATTTGAGTCTGTTTTTTTGTTCATACAATATTCAAATTGTAGCCTAACCAAAATGGCTTGGTTGCCAACATTCTTCAAAACATCTTATTTAGTGTTTCCCAGAAGTCATACAGGTTTGGAATGAAACGAGCGTGAGTAAATGATGACAGCATTTAAAAGAAGTAAATTTGCTTTACTGCACCCTAGCTCTAAATCATCAGTGCTTTACTGCCAAGTGTATTTCTGTGACAAAAAAAAGCAATATTAAAGGTGCACTATGAAGTATTTTTGCAGTAAAATTATCCAAACACCACTAGGCCGGTGTTATATATTTTGTTCAGTTGAGTACCTAAGTACAAATAGACCTTTTTATTATTACTCAATTAAAAAGATTAAACCTTCATGAAAGCATTTACAGTGGGCTTTTTAAAGGTGTTTTTAGCATGTTGTCATTGCATTTACACTGTTTCGGCCAGTAAGTGTCATGTGATGTTTTGCAATGCGTTGAACAGTGAATCATTCTGGAAAGCAGTTGGCTCATTTTAGTCAGTGTTTTAAAAAGCTTGGTTTCCTTTATCAGTAGAATTTCCTTTATTTTCCTTTATCCCACAGTCAGATGTCAAAGAGCGTCGCTTTCAACATGCCAACAGTTTGCAAGGAAACCCGCCTCACATCTCAGAGAGATACTCAGAGGAACTGAGAACACTGATCAGACAAATGCTCAGCTGTGACCCTGAAGACAGACCTTCAGCTGATGAGATTCTAGCTCAACCATTCCTGAGCGAAGCAGTGAAGAGAAACAAGAGAATCCCTGAGGAACTGGAGCAAAGGTTAAAGGAGTCCATCATCTCCTTTAATGAGGCCTACAGTGAGCACTATAAAGAGTTTGAGACCTTAGTTAGTGAGTGGGGGGAAACAACAGATGCACTAGAGAAGACACATTACGATGCCACAGCAGCCAGTCTGTCAGGAGCAGTGATTGGGACAGCTGGTGGAATCGCTGCATTGGTTGGTTTATGTTTGGCACCGTTCAGTCTTGGAGCATCTCTGATTGTAACAGGTATCGGTGTAGGAGTCGCAGTTGCTGGTGGTGTAACAACTTCTG
This sequence comes from Pseudorasbora parva, assembly GCF_024679245.1. Taxonomy (NCBI): domain Eukaryota; kingdom Metazoa; phylum Chordata; class Actinopteri; order Cypriniformes; family Gobionidae; genus Pseudorasbora; species Pseudorasbora parva. Next base: position 66,871,466 of record NC_090172.1, on the reverse strand, counting down.
CCTCCAACATTACCAATACGGTTAAACAAAACTCATTCAAAGAATGCCTTCAACAGATTGAGGAGAAATTTAAACTGGTAAGCTTAAAGCTTCTCAATCCACTGAATGAAGTGAGAAAGCTACTGAAAAAGATGTCTAAGTTCCAAGACTTTGCCAGCGACTCATCTTCTGATAATGTCCAGATGATGTGGGGTGCAGGCAGAGGTGCAGTAGGTTGTGCCGCTGGAATAATAAGTCTTGGCATGTTGGCAAATGTTGGCAGAATTGCTGTTCAGGCTGCCAGAATCGGGCGAGCAGCAGCTGCAGTCTCAGGTGTGTTAAGTGGACTCTTAGTCCTAGCTGACACTGTCTTCATAGTGATGGATTCCAGAGAGATTCACCAGATGAGACAGCACTGGAAAACAGATGATCCAGAAAAGGTCTCATCCAGTATACTCAAGGCCATTGCTCAGATGAGAAAAACACACAATGAGCTTCAGAATGTCTTGAAGGAAATTAAAGAAGCAAAAGAGGAACTTAATACATATATTTGAGACCAGTCAGAGGCGTGTCCATCATCTTACTGACTGATCTGTGGATTTGAGTTAAGAAAGAGTTTTGCAGAAATCAGTTTAATTGCTGATAAATATAATTTCTATAAGGACTACTATCATCAAGATAATTGATTGACTATTAGCATATAGTTTGGATTGGCGGTATGGTTCTGTTCTGGACAGCCTAGTATGGATAGAGCAGGGAGAGCAGTGATAACTCTCCTTAGGGTGAACAGAACAGAACCAACACAATGTATTGCAGATATCATTAATATCGTTATTAAATGTACAAGATAATTTGTGAATTTAGTCTGATTCAGGAGGAATCAGAGTATCAAATCCTGACTGATGAGAGGTGGAGCTGAGGATGGAGGAGGGTAAATGAGTTCTGGAGAAACGTGATAGCTGCTGATAGTCCTGAAGGAGCTTTTATATGTATGCTGTCATAGACGTCATGTTCCTATAGTTAGATGCAATCAGACGTTTGACTAACGTGACCTGCCAGAACTGATGCTACGCTTGATTATTATGCAATGACTGAGTTTATATATATATATGCTTCTTACTACTTTTTATTTACTGTACTTCAAGCACTAGTGTATGTTTATTTACCTGAATTTGTATTAACTGATAAGTAGTGTTGTAGTCAAGACCACCTAAACCGAGACCAAGACAAGACCAAGACAGGCCGAGACCAAGTCAAGACCGAGACCAGTGCATGTCCCCACACTTATGATAAAATGTGGAATATGCATATGATTGGCACTTCTCTCGTATGTGTGGGTGTGTAAGTGTACCATGAGAGAAGTTTTGATCAAATTATCAAAAGGCATTGCAGCTTTGTGGGAATTCATCTTTTTCCTATATAAGCAAATAACACTTAACTTTTCGTCAATGGGAGGCACTGAAGACGACGTGTTCATATTGTTTACAGTCTATGGTGGACACAAACACCAAACTGACACTAACAGAGTTGTGTGTTTTGTTTTGTGAAAAGCGCTCAATCCCATTTTAAAACTAAAAGTTCTGTAAAAATGCTAATCTCGATGAGGTATTAATCTCAGACACAGTCCATTATGTCTTAAATGAATGTGAATAACAGGAGGTGCAATATGTATCATACAGATATTAGTATGCTGCTTAAGCAAATTATTTTATATATGTACATATTTTTCATTTACAAATTGAAAATGTTATTGTGCAGCTTTATTGTGCAACAACAAGGAAAAGAAACCCTGTACTTGCATTTTTTGATTAACTACAGTTTGATTTAACAAATATCTCACGTGCAGGGTTTTTCCTGGGTCAAAAATGGTCTTTGGTGGTGGCTGACAGACCTACACACACACACACACACACACACACACACACACACACACACACACCATTTAAAAAAAAAAAATGCAACGAAACAATCATTTTTTATTGTCTTATGTTTATATCTCTTATTATGTATGATCTCTTATCTTGATGTTTCTTTTGTTCCAACAGGTTGAATTGTTTTGGTATATAATCATATGAATATTAGAAATAGCATTAACAGTTAACAAATAGCCACATTTTCTGCCATATACAATTTAATAAAATGATCAGCTAGCTAACAAACAACTTTGTTCTGTTTTCACCTCACTCCAGTCTAAACTAAATGATTTTAGACTATTTATTTTACTACACATTCAACATACATAAGCTGAAATACTGTGGATAGTTAAAACTAATAAATCTTACTCTCCACTCTTGCTAAATTGGGTAAGCACACTTGTGTTCTCATTTCTGAGGTGTTCTGAGTAAATTATTAAACTGATTCGTTCAGTTCAGTGTTGAACAGATCAGTTCTTATTACCGTCGTTAAAGGGGCGGTGAAATGCTGTTTCATGCATACTGAGCTTTTTACACTGTTAAAGACTTGGATTCCCATCCTAAACATAGACAAAGTTTCAAAAACTAATGTTGGACGTTTGATGGAGTATTTCTGTGTTAAAAATACTCCTTCCGGTTTCTCACAAGTTTCGGCGAGTTTTTTTCGAGTATGGGTCTACTTGACGTTAAATAGAGCGGAAGGTCCTTGTATGGGCCGTACGGGCTCTTCTCCCGGTAGGGTGCGCGCGCGCGTGAGTAGAGGGAGAGAGAGGAAATGCACGGCGTAAACAGTCTCTCAGGTGCAGATCCAGTCGTCCGTGAACACTTGTGACGCGCCGCGCTCCACTTTATTACTATGGGTGACGTCGAGCGACTTCAACGCTTCAGCACAGCATTCCGGGAAGGCAGCGCTGCATTTGAACCGATTTGAACACGGTCACTGCTGTCAGGACTTCACCAAATCATACCAAAGAAGTGTGTTTTTGACAGAGCGGTCCTGCTTTGGAAGATGCCGGTGAGTAAATCAACTTCAAATGTCTCTGCTATTGGCTACCGTCGCGTGAGTAAACATCAGTAAACGATACGATCGCGTGCTTCGTCATTCAAATGCGCTAACGGTTACTCCATTGTTGTTCTGTATAACGTTACACTATTCTGACTCTGACGTGCAAAACCGTTTTGCTTGCTATCTCTAAGGTCTAGTCACATACAATAGTCCATAAACCGAATCATGTCCTCATAAACTGCACACAAAGGCCCCTAAATACAGTCCATACCACAGAGACGGACATCCTGATGTTGCCGTTTCTCCTGTTCAATTTATTTCAGCCTCAGATTTGATTGTGGATCATTATCTGTATTAGCTGAGATCGATAGCGTTGGGTTTCTCCACGCTTGAGGACGTCACCGCTTTGCGCGCTTGTCATTCTTTAGCTCCGCCCACACGATACGCCTCCAGACGCTCGGTTTTTTCCGGAAAGACTCGGTACAGCCCATATTTCTTTTATAAATATGATAAAACTAAAGACTTTTCGGAGATATGAAGGATGCAATACTACTCTATAGGTACTCAAGATTGACATGAGATTGACTGAAACTGAGTGTTTCACCCCCCCTTTAAAATGATTCGGTTCAAATGAGTCATTTGGTCGTGAATCGGACATTAGCAGACCCGTTGTGTGTGAATCACGGCTGTCAGAACATCGCGGAAGGTTTGTCACACAGAAAACACTTCATAACTGGATATAAATTGTTTCCTGTTTATTTAATGTATGATTTATGTCAGCTGTTTAGCTTGTCAAACGTTTTTTGAGCGCAATTCACACCGAGCGGTACTTCAAAACAGTTGTCCGAACGCGCAACGTTCAACATGGATTCGGTTTTCTGAACTTTTGATTTAGCTTAATATGTGAAGTATCAGAGAAAGTGTTAGGTTTTTGCCCCTTATTCGTGTCTCATCCCAGGTTTCTGAAGTGGCAGTTGAATGAATAAAGACTCAGCGCTGAGGGAGAGTATCCAAAATCTCTCGCCACTTTATTTAGTAAAGCAGAGGTTATATACATTGAATATGAAGGGTGTAACATGATTTGAACCAATGAGAGAGAGAGTACATCATATAGCTCAGGGTATAGGAATGTGATAAACAAGTCTAAATATGGTCATCTCTTGGTCAGATATCCAGGCTTTCCTTGAGCTCCTGAAGATCTTGTAATAGAAAACAGCAGGGACCATTTTCTAACTCCCAGTCACTCCACCAGCACCTGTTCCTTATATGGAGTGGTTCCAGAAGATGTTAACCATACATTCCAATGTAAAACATTCAAACATAAAATACATCTTCCTCAGAGAGAGGGACAAGAGACCCTCTGACCACTTCTCTTCCATGCTGAGACCAACATAAAATCTATCAGAGAGCTTATGTGCTTATTTTGAAGACAGAGAGAGTGAGCGCAGGGTGGAGTTCTCTGCTCTTTATATGCCTTCAGCTGTGGTCTTGACCGGTCTTGAGACAAAATCCCGAGTCATCTTCGCCCGAGACCGAGACGAGACCGAGTAAAAATGTGGTCGATACCGAGACGAGACCAAGACCTTTAAAAAGACCGATCTCGAGTACTACAACACTACTGATAAGTACATAAACATTAATATTATGTAAAACACTCAAGATGGCGCTGTATCATGGCGACACGCTACGAGTTGCTCTCCCTATAGTATGTGTATTTCTGTTGTTTTCAGATATTGTCTTGTGCGTACAAAAGAGTAGGATTGTATATAACCGACGACCATCTTGGACATTAGAAATCATGTTGCCAATAACATGGTTTTAACTGGCTTACCAGTGGATTTAGTGCAGAAAACCACAAACGGACTAGGATACAGAGGGCCTGCTGGATCTAAACAGTGGAAAAGGGGAAGGCGAGCCGGTATTTTGGTTAGATGGCGGCGGCGTTCAAACCGACCTCCCATTCCTACCATACTGCTGACGAACCTGCAATCCATGGGGAACAAGCTGGATGAGCTCCACAGTCGCATTGGTTCAAGCAGGGATCTGCGAGAGTGCAACGCATACTGTTTCACTGAAACCTGGCTGGGTCCGAACATCTCTGACAGAGCCATACAACCCACTGGCTTTTCTGTGTATCGCCTGGATCGTGACATTGAGAGCACGGGTAAAACAAAAGGAGGTGGTGTTTGTTTTTTCATAAACAATTCCTGGTGTACAAACGTGGAAGTTGTTTCAAAATTGACTACCCCAGTGCTCGAACATCTGACGATCAAGTGCCGTCTATTCTATCTACCCCGTGAGTTTCCATCTGTGCTTCTCACTGCTGTTTATATTCCACCAGATGCCCCTGCTGCAGCAGCGTTAGATGCGCTGTATGATTCCGTCTCGAAGCTAGAGAACCAGCACCAGGATTCATTCCCCTAGCTTTCCTGTAGCTCAACTAGTAGAGCGTGGCGCTAGCAACGCCAAGGTCATGGGTTCGATTCCCAGGGAAAGCAAGATGCGCAAGAAAAAGCAAGAATTGACAATAATGTAAAATGCAATGTATGTCGCTTTGGATAAAAGCGTCTGCCAAATGCATAAATGTAAATGTAAAATCATAATGGGTGATTTTAATCATTGCAATATGAAAAAGGTATTACCAACTTGTCACCTGTCCCACTAGGGGCGATCGGACTCTCGACCACTGTTATACACCACTAAGAGATGCTTATAGGTCTGTTCCGCGACCAAACTTTGGAAAATCTGACCACCTGTCGGTGCTCCTGCTGCCGGTTTACAAACTGAAGTTAAAGCGTGAGCCACCAGTCGTGAGAGAGGTCAAGTGTTGGTCTGCTGAGGGTGAGTCCGAACTTCAGGAATGCTTTGATTTAACGGACTGGTCAGTGTTTAAAGATAATGCTAGGGATTTAGATGAATACGCAGACCATGTGACAGGCTATATAAAGTACTGCATGGATGTGTGCATACCTCATCGGACTGTGCGATCATTCCCAAATCAGAAGCCGTGGGTGAACAGCGATGTTCGTCAGTGCCTAAGGGAGAGGTCTGCAGTATTTCGAACTCTAGATACAGGTTAAGATTAGCCATAAAAGCTGCTAAAAACCATTATGGAAACAAGTTAGACAGCAACTTTAGCGCCAGTGATCCCCGCCGACTTTGGGAAGGTATGCAGGAGTTGACGGATTACAAAGCTTCTTCATCAGCAATGTTAAAAGATCCTCCTTCTTCATTTCCGGAGGAGCTAAATTCATTCTATGCTTGCTTTGAAGTAAAAACAGCGGAAGGTGTGATCCTTCCGGAGGACGATGACATCTTACAAGTAGGGCTGTACTAGAATATTCGAATATTCGTTCGGTGAGGTGGCATTCGATTTTCAGTTTTGAGATTCGAATATTCTTTTTTTTTTTCCAACGCGTGACTTCCGTCGCGGACTCATTCTCACTCATGCTTGAAATAATAATAATAAATTATAAAAAAACACAGCAACATGCTTTCAATAAAAGCATTGCACATTTTAAAGATTTAAATTAACAAAAAGTCAGAATAAGACAAAATAAATCCCTTATATAGAATAAAACAAATTGTAATAGATATTACATTTTGTGTCATTTTAAAAACAATTCATTTATTCTTATTCAACTGTTTATAAGCATGCTACCATGTTCTTTATTTATTACAGTTCATTGAAATCACTGTGTGTTACTAATTTAATTTCTGTTTTGGGATTCATTTGTTTTAAAGAAAGGTTCGTTATTAATACCTTATTAAAGTTCTTGCTCTCAACAGACTTTGTGTTTTGTATCACTTGTGCACTGTCCGTTTTCGGAGCATAAACCTGCCTGTGTAATGCGTACCGGAAACTGTTCTATTTAAAAGATTATTAAATGTTTATTAATATTTAAAGAATGTGTGCCACCTGATCATATTGCACCAAATGCAACACTGCACTCCACTGGGTCTGCGGCAACACATTTACGATGCCGAAGAGTGAAACGTGAAGTCGTGAAAGATGATACAAATGCAAACCGACACTATTATTATATATTTAGCCCCACCCACCGAAGCTTCGAATATTCGATATTGATTGCCACCTAAGCTTCGAAGCTCAAAAAATGGCATTCGAAACAGCCCTACTTACAAGTCACAGTGGCTGAGGTGAGCAAAGCTTTTAAAAAAGTGAACGCGTGCAAAGCCGCCGGCCCGGACGGTATCCCCTCTAGGCTCCTTAAGATGTGCGCTACACAGTTGTCACACGTTTATACAGATATATTCAATCTGTCTTTAAAACTGCACTATGTGCCCAAATGCTTTAAAAACACCACCATCATACCAATACCGAAGAAAACCACTGCTACTTGTTTAAACGATTACAGACCCATTGCACTGACGTCAGCAGTAATGAAGTGTTTTGAGAAACTGGTTGTAGCCTACATTAATTCTTGTCTCCCTCCTTCCTCGGACCCCTTACTACTTGCATACAAACACAACAGATCAGTGGATTATGCCATCTCAATTGCTGTGCATACTGCTTTAGCCCATCTGGAAAAGAAAAACACCTATGTTAGGATGCTGTTCATAGACTTTAGCTCTGCGTTTAACACAGTGGTACCATCGAGACTGGTGCTAAAACTCAAAGATTTGGGACTGAGCAGTTCAATATGTAGCTGGGTGTTGGATTTCCTAACTAATAGACCACAGTCAGTGAAAATAGGTGATCTGACGTCATCTATTCTGTTACTTAGGACAGGAGTCCCACAGGGCTGCTGTATCAGTCCCCTGTTATACAGCCTTTTTACACATGACTGCACTGCAAGATATGAGAATAACAGCATCATCAAGGATGCAGATCATACAACCGTGATAGGCCTCATTAGTAACAACAACGAGGACTCCTATAGGTAGGAGGTGAGAGAACTGACTGCATGGTGTCACAATAACAACCTTGTCCTGAATGTCAGCAAAACTAATGAGATCATCATTGACTTCAGGAAGAACTTGTGCATTCATAAACCACTCTGCTTGATTGATTCACCTGTGGAGATAGTCGACAATTTCCGGTTTCTGGCCATACATATTACTTCCATTCTATCATGGTCTTTCAACACAACCTGCACCCTCAAGAAAGCTCACCAGAGACTAATCTTTTTGAGGAGACTTAAAAGCTTTGGAGTGAGTACAAAATCTCTTATTAACTTTTATAGATGCACCATTGAAAGCATCCTGACTGGCTGTGTCATAGTATGGTTATCAGTGTTGGGCAGTATTGTCGCTACAAGTAGTGACGCTACTAGCTTAACTACATTTTTCAGTAGTGTGGTGGTTGCGTCGCTGTTTTCTCAATGAAATAGCTTTTCAGTAGCGAAGCTCTTCTGTTGACCAAATAATGCGGTAGCGTCCACACAAGTTAACGTTACATTTTCCCAAGCATTTCTGAGGATCAAGCTCAAATTGGAAACACAACTGATAAGAACGCGGATATACTTCACTTTCTACGTTCCTTTCTGCCTCGCATAGATTTGCGCGCAAGCCTTTCAAAGTACTCCTTTGGCAGTGAGCGCGTAAAGACGGGATAGGCTCGTGCACATTCGCACTTTCTAGTTGACGTTTTTTTTTCCTAGCGCTCAATTCGCTGTTGCACGCGCATCATCTGCGCGGTGACAAAAGAGAAACTGCAAAGTTTTAAAATCTATTGTGTTTCTTGAATAAACACCTCTTGTTAAAAGTATCGGGGTCCAGCCTGGCCACCTCTTGATATGAATGAATGAATGAATGAAACATGTTTCATGTGTGTGGGAGATAGATCACACACACACACACACACACACACACACACACACACACAAACACAGGCTACATGTTTTGTTTTTTGCCATGTTGGTACTGTTTGGAGCAGGTCTTAATTATTTTGCTACTGTACTTTCTGGACTGGACTTTTTTGAGTTGTAAATTAACTTACAGTTTGTCCTGCAAAAGTGCCCAAGTCTAAATCGAGGATAAATGCAAACACAGTTGTGTATACATACATACAGATGGACATATACACACACACACACACACACACACACACACACACACACACGCACACGCACAGGCACACACACTCTCGACACCAGGGGCCTATTGCACAATACTAGGATAAGGGATTAAGTTGGGATATTTTGGTTATCCCGGCTCAATTTATCCGCTAATATATACAGTTTGCCTTCAGGGTATGTTTACATGACAGCTGTGTACTAAATTTTGCATAAAAATGACAAGATCCCCAAGATATCCCGGCTTAATCCCTTATCCTAGTTTTGTGCAATAGGCCCCTGGTTTTGTTAATATTATGGATCGCATGGTTTTGTTGCCGAATTGATTTCAGACAGTTTTATGAATAACTAAAAAAAAATGTGTGTCTATATGCTTGACTTTTATTGATCACTGAGATACCATTGATAAGAATGAAGTTGGTTCAATAAAAAAAAAAAAAAAAGAAAAGAGTAGCTTAGATGTAGTAAACTACTTTTGTCAAGTTGCTGTAGCTTAGCTTGCTACATTTCCCATGGGGTTAGCTTCAGTGTAGTGAAGCTTAATTTAATGTAGAGTAACTGGTAGCTTAGCTCACGACATTTTCCAAGTAGCTTGCCCAACACTGATGGTTAGGCAATCTGTCTGCCCGAGATCTCAAACCCTTAACAAGAATAGTCCAGTCAGCTTTCAAAATTATTGGGGCTGACCTTCCTCTACTACAAAACATTTACCCTGTCTGCTGCAGGAGCAGAGCAGAGTCTACCATTAAGGACGTAAATCATGCAGAGTCTACCATTAAGGACGTAAATCATCCAGCCCATCATCTCTTTTCATTACTTCCCTCTGGTAACAACACAGTCTCACCCCTACTCGTCAAATGTTGCCGAACGGTCAAGGGACCCTGACGTCAGCTGTTGACGCACAGGGTACCCCTAAATCGCCATTTTTCGACGTACTGGGTAATCCACTGATTTCAATGAGAAACCTAGGACGTCATAAACAGACGTGTTGGGCATGTGAATGTTATCGTTATGATGGAATATATTGGGTTATAATTTTTACATTATGACATGTTGGAGTGTGATTCTCAATTTAATCAGCCAGCACAATTGTATTTACATTTATTTACGCTATGATACACGTTTGAAACAGCAGTCAAACCCCACCCCGCCCTAAACCTACCCATTTGCGTATTAAATGATATAAAACACAGACTGTAACAGACAACAGGCACACTTTATTGAAAAAGTCCAACTATTCCGAGGCCAAACGATTGAATTGTGTGAAGAAAAGACCCAAAAGCAATCACCGTCTCTATCCGCGCCGCGCGCCGCGCGCGCCCCGGCGTCACACTGAAGACGCCACAGGTAGACCCCTCGGCGTCACGCGATGGACGAACTGGGAACCCAATTGCTTTCAGTGGGAAACCTTTGGCGTCAACATTACACGGCAATTCTATCGGTATGAAATCGCGCTGAAGAAGTCTCATTCAGAACACATCGCGATGTTTGGCATCAGATCACGTGTGCCACATGTTGGTGAGTAGTCATACATATTATGTCCTAATATTTGATATAAAGTATTTTCTGCTTGTCGTTATCGATCATGTTCAGTCACTGCATTGTATCTGTCATCATCTCCACTGAGGCTTTGCATTTCTTTGCTTTCTAAATAAACACACCTTGCTAATAGGGTGATTAAACACTGTCACGTGACGTGCTATAGACCTTTAAACATTTGTTAATATTTAATAATAATTACTAGTGTAGTTCCAACGTGGCATTTGTAGTAGAAGCACAATAAAAATAAATTTAAAAAATGTCATGCGTTTACCACAGCATTGGTAGTTTTAATGTGATATTTGTTGTAAATAAACAGTAACCACAACAATTGATATTTTTAATGTGATATTTGTTGTAAATAAACAGTAGCCACAACAATTACCATGCTTTAAATGCATTTTAATGTAAAATCCAAATATTGTTATTTAAATAGTATACTTTATAATGCTATATATTATATATTATGACTTTTTTCTCTCTTTCTTTTTTTTTTTTTTACCTGAAAAGACCAAAAGGGCCTCTCGGACTCAGTCAACCCATTCTTGTTTGTGGAGAAGTAACGGAGAAAACCAAAAGCTGCAACAGCAAATATTTGTAATGGTATGTATGTGTTGGTTTGAACCCTTTATCAAACATTTTATTTAGCATTTGTTGTTACTTATTCTTACAAATCCCATATCTCAATCAGTAAGAACATATTCCCGAAGTCTTAATAATTCACAAGATTTAACAAGTTGTCAAATTCGTATGATTCTCGTACATATAGCTCTGAAAAAAATGAAGAGACCACTTAACATGGATTTCTAAATGTTAAGTGGTCTCTTAATTTTTTTTCCAGAGCTGTATTTGTATATGAAGAGTTCAGATGCAAAAGCCTCAAAAAGCCACTTCGGTCACATGACATCAGATATTCGATTATTTTTTCTTAATCAGATCACTTGCACTGTTTATAACGTCCCGTTTGCATGTAAATAATTTATGTGATCACAAAATCAAGTGAGTTATCTACATTTTCAAACAAATTCTTATGATATAGCTTGCTATTACATACTTTTAACTGTCTTAATTTATATGTTTTAAAAACAATAGTATTTGCACAGAGTAAATGATACTTTCTTGTTTTACAGAAGAGAAGAAAGACCAGACCTTATATCGAAGCAAGCTAAGAAAATAAGTCCTTTGTTTAGGGTGAGGAAGGAAGATGGACATCTTGTGCCCGAAGAAGACAGAAAAGTGCGCAAGTCCATTGGTATGTCTTGTATTGAAGCAATGCTGTAATATGTAGTACAACATTTGATGTTGATCTCTCAAAGGACTATTCATTTCAACAGTGATCATTCTTTCTACTCTGATAAAATACGTACCATTATTCATGTCTAAATATTTTAATAACTCCTAAAATAAGCAAATGAGGTTCTGTATCTTGGATTTATTTAAAATGGTAAATATTTGTTTTCCCTTTTTGATACAATTATTATTACACTTTTGGCCTTCAGTTCTTAAAAACTGCACCGTCTTTTTGTCTTAGATAAAAGTAGACAAGTGTGGGAAAAAGCATTTAGTTGTTATAAACTCCACGTATTTCTCCATTGTTTTGTAGACCATGGATGGTTCTGGGTAGCTTTAGAAGATAATGAGTTGGGACATATTAGGAATCAAATAGTAAATGTTCTTTGAAATATCTGGTTAGTTCTTTCTAAAAGATCTACTGTTTAAAAGGTTGCTGTTGATATGGGTAAATTAGTTTTTGATCAGTACTTGGCTAATATTATGGGCTGAAATATTATACATAATGCTTCAATGTGTATTTTATTTTATGTACTGACTGCTGCTTTGTAAATTTAAATCAGGAATTGGCATTTCTGCCCATTTTGAGGTGGAGAGTTTACTGAAGAACATAGGTTAACCTGACACCAGTACATTAAACTTAATATGAATTGTGTTTGTTGTTTTACTTTTAGACCAGGACTGGAGAACGCCGGATTATACGACTTCTTCCTCTGGTTGAGAAAAGGCTACACAACATCAGTGATCACATCATCTGTACATTGATTATACTGTAGGGTACAAGTGGGCGAACTGTTTAGAAGATGAAGAACATGAACATGATAGAGGGAAGAGACAGAAACCAGTCTAGTTGTAATAATGAATCATTATTTTCCAACACTATATCAAATCTGTTTTCTGTATCATAGTTGACTGGATGGGATTATGTGGCACTCATTTGTGTGGCTTCAGCAGCTGTGAATGGATTAATATGATGTTAATGTGTTTTTTAAAACCCATTTTTATTTATCTTGAATCTAATTTGACTTTATTCTACTTTATCAACTGTATACTGTATCCTCCAATAAAGTGTTGAGTGATAAAGTATAGTGAGTATTGTGTATGGTGTTTGGTACAGTAAATACACATTCAACAAGTTTATTTAGGTTATCTAATTAATTACCAAGAATATTTTTACTTGAGAAGTAAACATTTTTTATCTGGTTATATTATATTTGGTACAATGCTCCAAAAAGTTGTATATACTTGCATGCTGTGACAAGTATGTCAGTTTTCAGTGAAATAAAGGGAAGGATTACAAACACTTCAAGCTTAACTGAAGATGATCCATGTTGATCATTCTGGTACATCTACTACTGCAATACAAATTAAAGCATGCACATTTTCGATGCCAGGTACGTGAAGAGGGTGTAGATGAAATTGTGACAATGTCTCTTGTTATTTTACTTAATGGTGCATGGTCCTATATTTAATAGTAATAATGAAGTGTAAATAATATAAATAGTTTTTGTTTACTCTGGAAAGTGGATAATGGCAAGTTGTTGCAGGTTCATCCATTATATTTATTAGTGTTTATCCATAAAATAAAAGAAAACTTAATAATTATTATTTTACAACATTTCTTTCAAATATTTCTGTATCTCATCAGATGGTCTTACAATATCAAAACCTATACACAAGCATGACGTTAGAATAGAAAAGACAAAATACTCTTATATTTAAATGTGACTCAAAGTTTGTTGTCCGTGATGAGGAGAATAGATCTGTGTATGTTGTACTGCCCTTACACCTCCAGGGACCCAGTAGTGGCCCCTTGAAGAGCAAAAAAAAAGCATATTTCAAATGGCTTTAACTCAAAGTCTGGTTAGCGTATCGCAGAGAAAATTGGCAGGACAACTGCATATGCAATGTTTACTAAATAATTTTGGCCACAGTTTTCAGACATATATGGAAAGCTGCCATAAAGGTTTTTTTAAAAGTGCTCACAGTAAAATATACAATTTCAGCTTGGCCCTCATATATGTCATATAGGTTTACACAATGAACATATTTTAATATCCAGTTGTCCATTAAATATGTTATTTACTTAACATTTATTGTTTCATTATGAAACCTTTTAAACTACATTACCCATATATCTGTCATTGTATCAATGCAATGGGAAACATGGCGCTGTAGTTCATAGAAGTGTGCAGAAATGCTTAGGGTTAGGGTTGGGTTCTCAGTAAAGGAGTCATTTCTCAGAACATAGCGACACTTTATAGTTAGCTTAACGTATTACTGACGTAATAACACCAAAACATACTTTGTAACATGAAACGCCGTTTTATATGAGTTAAAACAGATAGTCCAATCACAGCGCGTTCTGCGATAAAGTCACAGCCAATGACAACCCAGCTGAACAGAGGCGTCACACTTACTTGTCCATTTATGGTAAATTATATCACATCTCATCCGGTTCAACTGAAGGGGTAGATTCCTTAAAGAATTAATATTTAGGCTAAATATTATATTTATTATAATAAATATTAAATATTATTTATTCTAATTATAGGCTAAATATTTATTTATTCTAATTAAATAATAAAACTCACATTTCAAAATGAAAGTCTTCTTTGTGTGGTTAAACTGATGCATAATAAATATATTTGAAAGAAAATCCATTTTCTATGCAATGGTCTACAAGCATAAACTTCTTTTAGCCATCCTTTACAATCTGAACTCTTGGAATTAAAACGAATATAACAAAAGCACAATGAATGCACACAATTTTGTAAGCATATTCCAATATTTAATGTCAAACAGTTTAAATACAAATGTAGTGCCCATATATATATATGCAAAAAAATAACATTTTACATTCTAAACTTTAATACTATATATTTGCGATTATTGTTCACTTTTATTGTAACTAAATTAAATGCCAATTAAAATAGTTGATGATTATTGTAAATGTTAACCATTTTCAGTAAGAAAATACTTCTATAAAGTACATTCATGTTACAGTTACATTAACAAGGTAGTGATATAATGATAGGTAGTGAAATAATGATAGAGGTAGTTATGGTGGACATGTACTTTAGTGACCATTGTAATAAAAGTTTTAATGAATAATTATTGATTTCAAAAGGTATGAACTCTCACTATCTTCATTTGTTCAAACAAACAACAAATGCAGAAATATACATTGGACTATGGCATCATGAAGTCAATGCATGACTAGAACTAGTGGATGACAATAGATATGTCCTTCACTAAATCTCCTGATGATAAAGGCATAGGCAGACATCAAGAACAGTTTATGAATATTGGTTCTGCATATATCAAAGAGATCATAAGACTCCACGTGAAGACTTTGAGACACTGTGACAGAGCAAAGGGTGCACTTCACTGGACATGTCCTATGCATGCCCAAACAACAACATCCAAAAACACTTATGAAGTGGACACCACCAGGAGGACGCACGAGACAGGGAAAACCAAGGAAGATATGAGACCGATGTTTCACGAAGACCTCAATGCCGGTGTTCCATGAGAAGATGTGAAAACGTGGCCACAGATCGAATATGTTGGAGGACACATGTTGCCCAATGTGCCCAGGACAGGACATGATGATGATGTTGTCAGTTTATACATAACTGTAGGATTTATTTCTGTAAAAAACGATGCATAATTAAATGTTAAATACATTTATGTAATAAGTTCACAGATATGTGTGCATTCCCATTATTAAAAGTATATAATAGCAAGCTATATCATATGAATTTGTTTGAAAATGTAGATAACACACTTGATTTTGTGATCACATACATTATTTACATGCAAACGGGACGTTAATAATAATAAAAAATAATTGAATATCTGATGTCATGTGACCGAAGTGGCTTTTTGAGGCTTTTGCATCTGAACTCTTCATATACAAATACAGCTCTGGATATACTATACTATTTAAATAACAATATTTGGTTTTTACATTAAAATGCATTTAAAGCATGGTAATTGTTGTGGTTACTGTTTATTTACAACAAATATCACATTAAAACTACCAATACTGTGGTAAACGCATGGCAAGTGTTTTTTTATTTTGTTTTTTTTTATTGTGCTTCTACTACAAATGCCACGTTGGAACTACACTAGTAATTATTATTAAATATTAACAAATGTTTAAAGGTCTATAGCACGTCACGTGACAGTGTTTAATCACCCTATTAGCAAGGTGTGTTTATTTAGAAAGCAAAGAAATGCAAAGCCTCAGTGGAGATGATGACAGATACAATGCAGTGACTGAACATGATCGATAACGACAAGCAGAAAATACTTTATATCAAATATTAGGACATAATATGTATGACTACTCACCAACATGTGGCACACGTGATCTGATGCCAAACATCGCGATGTGTTCTGAATGAGACTTCTTCAGCGCGATTTCATACCGATAGAATTGCCGTGTAATGTTGACGCCAAAGGTTTCCCACTGAAAGCAATTGGGTTCCCAGTTCGTCCATCGCGTGACGCCGAGGGGTCTACCTGTGGCGTCTTCAGTGTGACGCCGGGGCGCGCGCGGCGCGCGGCGCGGATAGAGACGGTGATTGCTTTTGGGTCTTTTCTTCACACAATTCAATCGTTTGGCCTCGGAATAGTTGGACTTTTTCAATAAAGTGTGCCTGTTGTCTGTTACAGTCTGTGTTTTATATCATTTAATACGCAAATGGGTAGGTTTAGGGCGGGGTGGGGTTTGACTGCTGTTTCAAACGTGTATCATAGCGTAAATAAATGTAAATACAATTGTGCTGGCTGATTAAATTGAGAATCACACTCCAACATGTCATAATGTAAAAATTATAACCCAATATATTCCATCATAACGATAACATTCACATGCCCAACACGTCTGTTTATGACGTCCTAGGTTTCTCATTGAAATCAGTGGATTACCCAGTACGTCGAAAAATGGCGATTTAGGGGTACCCTGTGCGTCAACAGCTGACGTCAGGGTCCCTTGACCGTTCGGCAACATTTGACGAGTAGGGGTGAGACTGTGTTGCTGGTAAACGTTACCGAAGCATCACTTCTCGCACATGTCTTAGGGACAGTCTTTTTCCCCAGGCTATTAGATTGTTGAATGGTCAGTGAATTGAACTCATGAACATTTTAATATAATTGCTAGTGCCATCACTATGATACTTAGGTCTTGTATGTATTAGGTCTTGCATGTATAAATGTTGTCTTTTGTGTATGTAGCTTTTATGTATGTATGTACGTAGTAGTTCTTACGTCTGCGACTTATATGTTTGCATGGAAGCTCTCTGTTGGTCAGTATTGTTATATGTGTTTAGTTGTCATGACATAGGTCATGTTCTTTGTATGGTTCTCCCCACCTCTTATATTATTTATTTATTTATTTTTGCCTACTATTGTGTTTTTTTTAGATCTTCTGTTTTTTTTTTTTTTAGATTTCCCTTTTTACCCCTTGTAACTTATGGCAAAAGCATTTCACTGTATTGCAAAGTATATGTGACAATAAATCTAAATCTAATCTAAAAGAATGGAAATAACCAATTGTTATATGTGCATGTATACTATCAATTGTCACAACTCACAGTACAAGACGAAGAGCAAAGGATCTTTTTGCAATAATAAACCTGTATTCATATATAAAATATTTAAACAAAGAAGATGGTCTGTAGCGCAGGACCTGTGATATCTTAAACACATCAACTGAAAAACTGTTGGCAAATATAATTAGTATTTTCCACTTTTGACTATTCTTGACAATGTTTGTGTAAGACTCCCTTGTTTGACCACATTTGCTTAATTACCATATTTCTTAATATACCTAATATATGTTAGGGGTCGATCTACTATGAGTATTGCGATTGGAGGCCTGGACATTGTTGGTGATTCTGCTTTATCTTGTGTATAAATATGACCCTTCTTCCTTAATAAACTTATAGTATCACACTGTGTCTGCCTGATCATTCTCTTAATATCAGGTACAGAGAGGCAATTAAAAACAACGAAAAGTCTGGTCCGGTTTTCGGTAAGCAATTTTATGCATTTTTAATCAAGTAGTGACCTGATATTATTTTTTTTTAAATATAAAATGCTGTTAATAAATTATATGTTCATCATTTCACCAAACCCTGAACATATTACACATTTGCATACCGCTTCAGTCATGACATCATTACAGATTAATGTATTGTATACAGAAATAACAGTGCAATTGACCAATCAACAACCCAAGGTAATCTAGATATATCCAGCTCTGATGATGAACAGCCCAGTGAGTTTATCTAATCATTACCTGAAACTTTTTTTAAACTCATTTATTTTTATTTTTTTTGCGAGTTGTGACGACAAGTGTGTAATTTTCTCTGATGTCCTGTATAGCACCAAGAGCCAGTACAGTTGTTCCAGAAGCAGGAGGAGGACAGCCTGACAGGTGTGGGATTACAAATTTATAAATTGTTATATCAAGGTTCCAATGTAATAGTATACTAACAGTTTGTTATGTACATAATGCTTTACAGTTTGGAGGTTTCAGGTTGACTACATTCTAAGGAGATCAAGCTAATCAGTCTTTTGTCTTTATGCACTTCCTGATCTATAAGCAACATTGTCAGTGATCACATTTGCATCTATTCGTCTGATTGGTACTGTTATGCTGATAGGATTTGGATTGGTGGTTTGATTGGCACTGTTATGCTGATAGGATTAGGACTGGTGACCTGGAAATGTATGGGGTGTGTCCCTTTTACCTAAACAACATGTGCATTCCTTTGTTTAGATTGTCTCCTCCTCTACTGTGTAAATCCCTCCCCCTGAAATGTGGATAAATTACAATGTATACTGTTTAGAATTAGACTTGGACGACTGCAGCAACAGTGTGTTTCTCAATAAAGAGGAACGCCTGCCCGAAAGATATACCCAAGCTCTCCTGGTCTTCACTTCTGAGTTTCCAACAGTTTTGGTGCCGTGACCCGGATAGAGATCCTCACCTGAATCCAGCTCAACAAAGATTCTGACTTCGTTCCACCTGAATCCAGCTCAAAGATTCTGACCACGTTCCAGACTGAATCCAGCTCAGCAAAGATTCTGACTTCGTTCCAGACTGAATCCAGCTCAGCAAAGATTCTGACTTTGTTCCAGACTGAATCCAGCTCAACAAAGATTCTGACTTTGTTCCAGACTGAATCCAGCTCAACAAAGATTCTGACTTTGTTCCAGACTGAATCCAGCTGAATTGTTCTGTACAACCAAGGGTTGGTGAGTCACTCTATCCAAAAGAACCATTAAGACCAGTACAAATTTGTTATCCTCTGCACAGCCAGAGAAGAGTTATCAGACAGCTGTAGGGTTTGATTAACTAAGTTATCCTCTAAAAAATGTGTTTTAGAGATGAAAGTTATCCTCTGTTTTCCAGGCAGGGAAGGTTAGCATCACAAACTAATAGTTTGTAAGCCTCTGTTTCGGCAGGGAAGAATTGTTTGTAAGCCTCTGTTTCGGCAGGGAAGAATTGTTTATAAGCCTCTGTTTCAAGCAGGGAAGAATTGTTTTGCCTCTGTTTCTCAGGCAGGGAAGAATTGGTTTGCCTCTGTTCCAGACAGGGAAGAATTAGCATCACCAGCTAATAGTTGTTCAGCCTCTGTTTTTCAGCAGGGAAGATTAGCATTGCAGGCTAATATTTGTGTTGTCCTCTGTTTTACCAAGGAAGGTTAACAGTAGTTGATCTATGTTAACAAGTATACCCTCTGTTAACTAGAGTTTTAGTGTTTTGATTGTGTGGTTACAAAGAAACATGTTTAGAAAGAATGCTAGACTGTTCTCCACAATTGAAAAAGGTGGTCTTGCGACGCCTTTGTGGTCAGATAGTGAATTTAAGTCATTGTTAGGAGAGCACATGGACTCAATTGTGACTGAGTCAGTCAGATTGTATTTGACAAAGAAATATGAGATCCATCCAGACAAGACTTGGTCAATTGATGAATGTAAAAAAGTTTTAGGAGCATGTATTCGCAAGAACAATGTGAAAGGCATTATTTGTTGTCACAGAGAATTTGGTTTAGCGCTAGCTAGACAACAGTCTCAGCGTATCTCAGAGCTAGAGAAACAGAACAAAGAGTTCAGTGCTAGGGTAGCATCTTTGACAAAGAAATTGAACCGCAACAAAGCTGCAGAGAAAACTGATGTGAATGAAGTTAGTCAGACTGATAACACTTATCCTGACTTACAAACTTTGTTTGAAACAGATGTAGCTATCCAAACAGTAACTGATGTGCCTGTCGATTCAGTGAAGGTATGCGGTGCAAGGAAAAGATCTGGGATTGAAAGTGTTCCTCATAACTCTGTTGAACAAGTACAAACTGTAGCTAAAGGACTAGCACCTAAAGACAAAGAAAGACTATCCCAGAGCTTACCCTCAGCACGCACACATTTTTCTGAATTTAGAAGGACATTGTTATGCAAAATGCGTCTCTACGACATGTCGTTAACAGAAGTCACACAGCTGATGTCACAAATTCTAACTGAATCTGAATTCAACAGTTTTGAGTCTGCTGTTACTTCTGAACTACAACATGTCAGTAAAGGCGATATGAGAGAAGGTGTTTTGAAAATTCTAAAGAATATCATGGGACCCAAAGTAGACTGGTCCAAAATCATTAACTGTGTGCAAAGGAAAGAAGAAACTCTCAGCGAATACACTGAAAGATTTTGTCAGTCAGCTATAACTGACAGTGGAATAGTTGATGACTCTGAATGTGTTTTAGATGACCAGGGAGCTTTTGTTCGCATCTGGTCAGATGGTCTTTTAGCCGAGTACAGAAAAGCATTGCCATTCCTAGATCTAACTTGGTCTAACAATACTCTCAGAAGTAACCTAGAAAGGTTAACTACATGGGAAAGAGATGCTGGTGTTAAGGCAAAAGTAAGAGTAGCAGCAGCTAAGTTTAGCACAAGAAATCAAGTTAACAGAAGGCCTAAGAGAGAAGGCAAATGTAACTACTGTGAAAAATCAGGTCACTGGCAGAAAGAGTGTAGGAAAAAGTTGCGAGATAGTAAAATAAATACTATGCATAATTCTATTCCTTCTCAGCCCGCCTACAATCCTGAAGTAGTTCCGCCAGGGTACACTGAAACTTTAGGACAGCTTTCTCAGGCTCTTCTAAAAGCACAAAATGAACAGGAAAAAAACTAATTGTTGGGGCTGTGAGTAGCTACCTTTCCCCTGTAATCCATCACAATAACATTTTTGTGAACGGTAGCAAACAAAAGAAAGAGATTGACTTTTTGCTTGATACAGATGCAGAAATTACAGTAATTCCTACTAAATTGTCTGAAAGTTTAAACAATGATCCAGCCCTTCAGGCTTCATCAGGAATGGTGTTAGGACAGACTGTAAACGTAAGATGCCCTCATGCAGTGTCCGCACTATTGAATCAAGCAAAAGTCACCTCTGTCACCTCTTCTCGTTGGGGAAATTGGTTAACGACCCTCACAGCCCCGAACATTGTTTTACAGCGTGCACCTGTCACGAACCCATCCTCGTGTATGATGTCTGCAATGACTGAAGTTTTGTTAGAGGATGAAGGAGAAATGACTCACGATTGTGTTACTCTCACATACGCAGCTACAAGTGAAATAGCAGAAACTCCCATTGAGAATGCAGAATTGGAGTTGTTTGTTGATGGTTCAATCATTGATAACCCCACAAAGGCAGTACAGAGTGCCAGAGAGAGAGTTGAGTCGTGTTGGCAGATGCCACCAGAAGGTGGACACACGATCATCCAAGATCAGTGGGTGATGATAAAGTCATTCAGAAACAAGCCCTTAGAGCCTAAGTGGCAAGTACCACATCAAGTGATGTTGATAACAGCAGCTGCAGTGTTGTGTCAGGGAAGGAAAGCTTTGGCGCATGTGTCACACTGTAAAGTTGTTCCTCCACCGACAGGGATAGGTTAGGACACACGGACCAGTGAGGAGCCCAGGAAAGAACTGAATGCAACAGGCATCGGGGGCCAATCCTGCGGTGAAGATTCCCTCATAGGCTTTTCCCTACTCACTAGTCCATCCTTACCTCACTGTTCTTTAGGTGTCGCAGGAATTAAGACATAGGGAAAGAAGGAACAACAATAGCAGACTCAGATTGAACAGAGGAAACAACCCCAATGTTTGCAGTCTTTTAGAACAAATACTGTTCTGCTGTCTTTTGTTTTCTTTCTTACTCTGTGCAGATACCACTTGATGGCTGTCCCCAGATCGATACACACCGACTTCCTCACCTGCGTATGAAGCCACAACCTCTAGAGGACAACTAGACCCACTACTGAGCCAATTGTCATAAAAAAATAAAAAAAAACAACGCAGAGAATCACCTACGGGAACTTCAGTCATCTGTCAACATGATCAAGATTGCCTTGCTACTAATCATCATGGACATCGCACAAAGTGTAGACTCCAGAAACAACATATTCTTAGAGCTTATGAATATGTCAAGAAATGCCATGTTTGCTGGAAAGATGTCTGCATGCCACACCCACCTTCCGAAGAAGCAAGAATCCCATGGCTGGCATATGATGGGAGGAACTTCTGGTCTACAACATCCTACCCAGTCAATTCAACGGCAGGTTCACCCTGGTTTCTACATAATTCAGCTCCAACCACAAACCAGAAGATGGCTGCATTCAAGGACTCGCTTATGCACAAACATGGTGGTCAAGTACTCTTGAACAAAATCCAACAAGACATTCTTGATCTTTAAGCAAAATTACATCAGATGACTGAAGATAATTCTTCATGGTTCGGAAACCTGTAAGGTTAACAAATGACTCACAAGGACTGTTCCAACCACAAAAGAACATTACCCGTAAGAACTACACGGACCCTAGTGGCATGTTTGTTTCTGTGTCAGCATGTCACTCGTCACTACAGACAATCAACACAGAGCAAGTGATATGTGCCTGTAACTTTTTCAAGTTACATGAATTGAAGATGGGGCTTATGCTAACAAACATAAGCTATAGAATGGACTTATAAAGGTTTAAATTTGTATTATGTGAGAGTTATTAGAACTCTCAAAGGGGGGACTGTGGGATTACAAATTTATAAATTGTTATATCAAGGTTCCAATGTAATAGTATACTAACAGTTTGTTATGTATATAATGCTTTACAGTTTGGAGGTTTCAGGTTGACTGCATTCTAAGGAGATCAAGCTAATCAGTCTTTTGTCTTTATGCACTTCCTGATCTATAAGCAACATTGTCAGAGTGATCACATTTGCATCTATTCGTCTGATTGGTACTGTTATGCTGATAGGATTTGGATTGGTGGTTTGATTGGCACTGTTATGCTGATAGGATTAGGACTGGTGACCTGGAAATGTATGGGGTGTGTCCCTTTTACCTAAACAACATGTGCATTCCTTTGTTTAGATTGTCTCCTCCTCTACTGTGTAAATCCCTCCCCCTGAAATGTGGATAAATTACAATGTATACTGTTACAATTAGACTTGGACGACTGCAGCCACAGACGGCATGTGTGTTTCTCAATAAAGAGGAACGCCTGCCCGAAAGATATACCCAAGCTCTCCTGGTCTTCACTTCTAAGTTTCCAACACAGGGATCCCAGAGGCTTCAGCAGCCAGGTTTATTATTAGTGAGATCACAAATGTTAGGGGGGTTTGGGGGCATGGTCCCCCGAGAAAATGTTGATTTCTATGATCTATATATGTGTATTTTAAGATGTTCTGAAGGCCAAAGAATTAGATAACAATAGCTTGAAAACCATGTCACTCGGTTGAAGAACACACTGACACAAAGACTAAAAGACGGAGCCGAAGCCTCGCACCAGTGTCATATGTTTTAAAGGTTAATCCCATATTTTTTTAGGGGGGGCTGAGGCATAATTCATAAAAAGGGCCTAGTGACGCCCATGGTTATGACAGTATTACTTGATCAATTTACACTGAAAAACAATCTCTGATGTAATGTATTTTTATTCAAATTAACTGCTATAATGTTCTGCACCTGAAATGAGCGTGGGGTGTGGTCCCTCCAGTACTAATATTCAGTGTAATGTTTTGCTCAATGATAGATAGAGCGACCAGCTTAGTAGAGAACAAGTAACCAATAAGCAGACTAACATACCTGTATATTTCGCTTTCTTTTTTATATTTCCTCTTTTTTTCTTTTTACGATACTGAGCCCCTGATGGCTTTGACCTTTTCATGATGATGAAACTATAGCACGGATGCCGACGTTCCCATGCCGCCCTCTACATGATCTCATTTCATTACAGCAGCGGTACTATCACCATGGCGATTTCACTCCAATAATCGCAACTCAAATTAGTTTTCTAATAGAATAGAAGTGAGTTCTACTCATGAAAGCACAAAGTATCTTTCTACTCCTGGTCACATATACTGGTCCTTACCAATTTGGGTCTTATTTTATTCCACTCGGTATCGTTCCAGATGCATCCCTGGCAAACAACTCCTGAATCTATTTTATTTGTTTGAGTTCGGGGTACCCCTGTCTGAAGGAAGAGAGAGAGCAGGTTTGCGATGCCCCCTGGACCGTGTGACCGTCTCTTAAGACTCTAACTCAGACAAACAGATCACAGACCAGAGAGATGTGCCCCTGTAGGGGTGGTTCTACACCAGTTGCCCCCAATGGGCTCTCCCCGGTATTAGACACGTGTCTTGCGCTGTCTGCTACGCATTAGCCGTTGCCTGTAGTACCGTGGCGTGCTATCAGCGACCTTCTTATACCCTTATGCTGTTCCCATAAAAACAAACACTTAGTATAATTAATCCCCACTCCTATCGAAATGAAGCTCTCTCGCTCCCCGTACCCAATCTCCTCCAGTCAGACAGTCCTAACTAAAACAATAAAATAAATAAATACTACCTTATTTGTTGTTTTGCCAGGGGTGTCACCAAGGAATTATTGCCCACATTCTCCACCAAAAACTGTTAGGGGTTAACAGTTTAAGACCCAGAGACCAGATATGCGAAAATGAAGACCAGGAGTCAGGATGTTCAATCATCGGAGAGAATTTTACTGAAGAATAGTTTGCAGTTTCATCGGTAGAGTCAGCTTCAGAGTCTTTCAGGGCAGTGGCAGGCCAGACTCTACCTTACACAGAACATTTACACCAATTATACCCATTTCAAGGGCATGATTTACATGATTACGGACACGTGGAATATTACTGATTGGCATTAAGTCCAAACAATGTGTCACGCGAGAATAGAAATGAGATGTTGTTGTTGTTGTTAATCAGGATGTATACATCAGACAATCCCAAGATTGGGGTAGTGTTGACTTCAGGGGAGTCTAGAAAGACGCCAAGAGGTCTAGAGTGTGAGAAAAAGCGGTCCAATCCAGTCGGAAGACCTGCACAGAACACGTAACACACACACACGACTCTAGGGCACATTAGTGTGTCCTGTGAGCTTATCAACAGAACAAAATATCAACACCACATGACAAATGAATCTCCAGAAAGAAAAGAATGACTTATATCATCTACCTCATTCTATAAAGAGATATAAAGACAAAAATGCACTTCTATCAATGGGAAAAATCACAGTAGCCAACACAAATGTCAAATGGGATTTATTATTTACACTACACAACGTTACATAAAACACCAAAAGTTCAAACGAATTATATTTGAAACTATACTTCTGAGTAATGCTAAAGATATTATTGCAAATTACAGCAACACCTCCCCCTTTACCTTTCAGACGTGGCTCATGTTTATAACAATAATCTCGGGGGGTGCACTCATTTAAAGTAATGTAGTCGTCGGGTTTTAGCCAGGTTTCTGTCAAACACAGCACATCTAGGTTATGATCTGTAATCATATAATTAACAATAAGCGCTTTTGGCGAAAGGGATCGAATATTCAGCAACCCAAGCTCTATCTATTGTACGTATGTATTATATCTGTTGTTTATTTGTTGGACATCAATTACATTTTTACAGTTGAATGGTTTTGATGGCTTTTTGTATTTACTAATTCAGGGAACAGACACAGTCTCTATGTGATCATTTCTAGGTGAAAGAGTCTCTATGTGCTGGGATTTAGCTGACTCTAGTCTCGGGTTCGAGTCATTCGTTCATCAAGTCCCAAGCCCCGTAGGCAAGGCTATGCAGTCACCGGAAACAGAAAAGATTAGTTCATCTCTTGAGTCTTCTTGTTCAAGTCCCCATAGGGTGAATGCAGAAACAGTTAATCTCTCGAGTCTTCGGGTCTGACTCTGACTCTCATTCTTTTGTCACATGACCGCGCCGGTTCAGTGTCTCACAACATGTACAACATTACATTACAGTCGTATTATTGACTGCATGTTGTAATATAAATATTATTATAAAATCATCAGAAGATATGGGTAATAAACTTGTATTATGCCTATCCATTCTGACCAACCCAATGTGTCCAGGATTCATAGGAAAATCAATTATTATACTATAAAAAAAAAAAAACTATGCACTTGTTTGTGAGGAAGGTTGTGAATTAACTAATTTCTGTATCCAACATTTCTGTCACGTCACATGATAAAAGAACAAGACTTGGCCAGAAGAGAGAGAACAGATTTTTTCTGTTTCCGGTGACTGCATAGCCTTGTCCGTGGGGCTGGGACTTCATGATCAAATGAGTCGTATGAAAAAGTGAAAAAGTAAGCTTTTCCCCCACAAACATCTCTTTATTCTTGCCTCTGTGTAATTGCAGTCAATCACATCATTCTCAAAAAAGTTTTTAGGTCAATGAGGAAGTTGTCCTTTTTAAATCTCTTTACTGATAACTGTCAGTTTTCACGGAGACGAACAATCACTTCTCTGTAGATGAATTACCTCAGGATAGTCACTTAATTTGCCTCCTACCAATAATATTATAAATTTCTTGGAAAATTAATCATTATTAAATACACTATAGATTAGTGAAAATGAAACCACACAATTACCCAGAGTAACTTTTCTCATTCTGACTTTTCTCACATGATGTCCACTTCTACCTGTTTTACCAGTCCCTGTTTGTTTTAAACCACAGAATTGTCATTTGTTTCTAGGCAGATGTAAAGCATCAGGATTGTACAATCCATTCAATTTGGTACATTTTTATATTCACCTTGATCTTTGGTCATTTATAAAAGTGTACCGTCTATTGTAACGTCTATCTGACATATATATAACATCCATTATCGGAGGAGAAATTTTCAAATCAGTTCAGCATTTTGTCTTGCTTTCATGCTAAAAACAAAACAAAAAACAAAACAAAAAAGCACCAAATGTATGAGATGTTTCTTTAAGTTGTTTACCAACAGCTTGGATTCCGATGTGAGGACTCTAAATTTTAATAATTTCAACATTTGTTAATATTTTAAAATCAAAAGTTGTATCTATAACTTTAGTCGATGAACTAAATTAAAACTAACCGTTAAGCATGTACAAAATAAATAATTAAAGAAAAACAAAATATAAACACATTAAAGAGAATACAATCCCCTTAAACTAACCCCAATGAAAAACCAGAGAGAAAAAGTAAGATTTAAGAGATACTTTAAAGCTGGCTAATAAAGGAGCAAATCGCACAATGAAGGGCAGACTATTCCAGAGTTTAGGTGATGCAGCAGAGACGGCCCGACCACCCTTAGTTTTACAGCGAAAATGTGGGACAGTTAAAAGAAACAGATTACTAGACCTAAGATTTATTTGGGGCTTGTAAGGAATCAGAAGATCACTTATGTATTTTGGTGCAACACAAAATAATGCCTTGTACACAAAAACAGCGAAACACAAACAAAAAAAACTATTCTAAACTTTACAGGAAGCAAATGTAAGGTTGCTAAAAAAGGAAGAAATCGCACTGCAGCAGTGGGCAGTTTACACTACGGCAACTTGTTCTTTTATCCGCTTATAAACGTGTTTGATTGAAATTCTCACCAAATAAACACAGAATGAATGCCAATCCAAAGTGTATTAAACAATAAACACAGAAAATGTAGTACACAGAAAATTATCGTTGGAATAGTTCCAGTCCAATGTAAAGTGTGTGTGTGTGTGTGTGTGTGTGATGGGTGGGGCAGTGTAGGGGGATAGAAAATATGGTTTGTACCATTACGCCTATGGAATGTCCCAACATTTCACAAAAACAAACGTGTGTGTGTATGTATGTTGAATATCAGCCTCAATGGTAAGGCTTTTAGTCCGGGAGAACGACTGAAATAATTACATTTATCGAGTAATTTAACCAGTCATAGACTATAATAGCCCAGTCGTGTAGAGCGATCGATCACGTAAACCCAAAGCGTAATGAGAGCGTCCTCTCTCTTGAACGCCGGTAAGTCAGCTTCTTTTATCAGAAGTGTCAATCAGCTGCCTGATCCCACGACGCTTCCCTGATTCCCTGGATCTTCCCAACAAAAGTCTTGTGAGAGTAAAACAGGAACACAAACATATTTCTCAATATAAACTCAATATACAACAACAGGTGTTATGAATACAGTCTTATACAGTCTTATATGAATGATTAAAATAATTCACAGCAGTATAAATTTCCCCCCATTATGTGGCCGCGCTATAATAGTGTGGATTACAGTCTATGAATCCGAGAAAATGCCCTTTACCAATGTACTGATCTGTTTATACAAAATCTACTCTACAGACAAATCAATATTTCTTACATGAGTTTTAACTCTGGTGGAAAGAGAACCTAAATTAAAAACAGATGAAGACCTCTCCTCAAAACAATGCTGAAGCGCATCCAAAAGATAACTAATGTCAGTTTTAGATGGTGTAGTCAGCATAGCAGTGGTAGGAGACCTTATATTTCTTAAAAATGGCACCCAATGGCAGCATATAAAGTGGGGTACTCACTGAGAAGGTTCTGTCTTTGAGGTAAGAGGCCAACCACTGCAAGGAGACCCTGAATACCCACCACATTTTCCATACGATGTAACACGATACTATGATCTATTGTATCAAAAGCAGTGCTTAAAGACAAGCAGTTATTGATTTAAGAGCTTGCAAAAAGTTAATGCTGACCTACCATAATGCAGTTTCCGTTATGTGCATTGATCTAAAACCTGACTGAATTTTTTTTAAAAAAATTTTTATATTGGACATATTTATATTTTAACTGGCAATACACAACTCTCTCAAAGAGTTTTGAAATAAAAGGCTAAAATTGCTGAGGATAGATGGGTCAAGAGGAACTTCAGACTCACAGCTGGAACATTTGGTCTTGAAAACAATATCAGCTATCTGAGCAGAAGTCACTGGATGAAAACAAGATAGGAAATCTGGTGAACAAATCAAAGGAGGATCATATGTTAATGACTTAATGGAATCCTTGATCTAACCCTAACGTTTTTTTTTAAATATATATATTCTCACAGGTTCTCTGAGATAGAACAAGAGAAGGGCCTGGAAGGGATTTAGCACTGAATCAATCAACTTTTTTTTCTCTTGTGATTATGTGATTATGACGGTTCATAAACTAAACGATTGTATTGGAGTGGCATGCCTTTTAAATAAGCACTAAAACAGTTTGATACTACGATTAAAATAAGTCTTATTTTCAGATCTACATGCATTCATTTCTTACAGTAAACAATCTTCATTTTCATTGATTCATTTCTTGTCTTCTCTGCATTTGTTCACTGCACCAAGGAAAAGTTTGGTCAGACCAGCTTTCAGGTAACTCAGAGCATCTTTATTTGCTTCTTCAGCTTCAGCGGCTTTCCTCATTTCCTCCAGCTCTTTAGCCCAGGTTTCTTTCCCAGCCTCCCTCAGTCTGGGGATGAAGAAGTCCAGATGCTGAAGAGTTAAGGCCGAGTCTGGCTTTAATGCGATCTGAGACAGATGCTTGATGGTCTTGAAGGCATTGAACAGGATAATTTGCTTTTGGTCCTCGATCTCCTTCAGATCTTTGTCAAGATCTTCCATTACAACTGAAAACCTCTTAGCTTGAGCTTTTTCATAATCCTTTTTTACTTCATCAAATTTCACCATAACGTTAGAAAAGCTGACAACGTATTTCTTGTCTTCTTTGACATGTTTGCTGTGGTGGCATTTCCCTGTGCACACGGTGCAGTAGCCATTTTTCATGACTTCACATTTGCTGGGATCAGAAGTCCACCAGCATCCAAACTCATGGCAGTTTTCCTCACAGACGGTGCAGGTCATCGCCTTCCTGCTCTTCCATGAAGCACTTTCAATGGGCACCTTCTCTTTGACAACCTTTTGGATTCTAATGTTAAAGTTTGTACGATTATCGATTTTTTCCTTGTTTTCTCTCATTGCCTGCTGGATCTGTATTTTTTCAGACTTCTTTGACTCTTTCTCTTCGACCCTCATCTGTAAGTTGCAGATTAATGCTTCAAATTGAATGCGCTCCATCAGGACATCTGAAGTCAGCTCTAAACTTCTTCTGTTCTTTTCATCCAGAGACTGAAGGAAGTGCTTCATGCTGTCCATGCTGTCTTCCCAGGCATCTCTTTGAGCACGAAAGTAACGTTTCTCATTGTGACGGGCGTCTGACTGACGGTTGTTGAATAAGAAATGAACAGGCTGGCCTTTTTTGTCTCGTCTGCAGGGGATTTGAGCTTTATTAATGGCACCGAGGACGTTTTTGGGTTCCATACCATCAGAGTGTGTGATTAGAAACACAATGTTGTTTACAATGTCTTTGCCAAACAAAGACAGAACTGAACTGATAATATAATGCTGTCTGTCCGAGAGACGATTCTTAGCTGCTTGAATCACAAAACACACGGCATCAATCTCACGAACGCCATCACTGCTCTGAAACAGCATGGCCAAATTCTCAGCAACTTCCAGATCTTTTTCCAGTCCTCTAGTGTCTCCGTATCCTGGAGTATCAATGATGGTGAGAGATACAGGACTCTCTTCAGGACAGACCTCATACATGGTGATTTCAGAGGTTTGTGATTCGGATTGGTCTCTGGCTTCTTCTTCTGTGATTTCATACCATAGCTCTTCCTCAATCTTCACTTCTAATAAGTAGTTGACCATGGTGTTGATGAGAGTCGTTTTGCCAGCGCCGGTTTCTCCCACGAGCAGAACAATTTTGTTTTTTTTTCTGGCATCTTTTCTCCCATGAGTCCATTTTCTGACATTTCCATTATCATCAAGCACTTTTCTCTGTGTGTCTAGACGAAATCGTTTTGGAGGACCTTGATGAATCAGAGTTGGTCTGCTTTGTGGACTCGGCTGTCTGTAAAATATGGAGTCAAATGTTTCTCAGAATATTTATGTTCATATACATGGTCTCATGGATTGTAGCACACATCAACAGATTAAAAATTGTAACATAGTAGTATTAATCAATATACAGACATCATGTAACATATATCTTCAACGTGAACATACTAATGTTATGAAACGATATTTAAGGGAAACAACCCAAATATTCTTCAATGGATGTTGGCCACACTAATTGGCACCCCCAAAAATTCATATGAGTAAAATATCTCTTAAGAATATTCCTATCATTATTAAATTTGTGTAGCATACTAGGGTGACCAGGACCATGACATTGTCTTGCTATGACTTATTGTTTCACAGGAGTATATATGAGGAAAGACCAAGGCCAAATTCCCTTAATCATTAATCACAATAAGCCTAAAAATATTATCACAAAACAGCTACATCACCACATGTTGTTTGGGAGGGTTTCAAGAAAAAACAATCTTTCTTGCTCATCCATGACTGGAACTTCAAAAGGAACCTATTTATGTGGTCAGATGAAACAAAAAATAGCTTTTTGGCTGGGTTTGGTGCACACAGGTATAAAAAGTACTCATGCCAAAGGTTAAATATAATGCCTGATCTTATATTTAATGCCGTATGTTGTGGGCCTATTTTATTTTTTTGCTGGAGGTCTTGGACTTCTTGTTCAGATATACAGTATCTCGTATAGTAGCACACATACACAGATTAAAAAACTAAATCAAAACCTTCTAATAATGCGTTAGTTCCAGTGAAAGGAACCCTTAATGCTTCAGCATACCAAATACATGTTGGACAATTTCATGCTCACAACTTTGTGGGAACAGTTTGTGGATGGCCCCTTCCTGCTGCGCTCCAGTGCACAAAATGTCTGTCCATAAAGACATGGATGAGCGAGTTTGGTTTGAAGCAGGGCAATTCAAATCTTGCCCTGGGGGGCCAATGCACTGCAGAGTTTAGCTCCAACCCTGATCAAACACACCTGAACATGGTAATCAATGTCTTCAGGATCATTAGAAAATCAGGTGGGTGTATTTGATCAGGGTTAGAACTAAACTCTGCAGCGCATTGGCCCTGCAGGGCAAGATTTAAATAGCCCTGGTGTGGGGGAACTTGACTGGCCTGCACAGAGTCCTGAGCTCAACCCAATAGAACACCTTTGGGATGAATTAGAGCGGAGACTGCGAGCCAAGCCTTCTTGTCCAAAATCAGTACCTGACCTCACAAATACACTTCTAGAAGAATGGTCAAAAATCCCCATAAACACACTCCTAAACCTTGAGGAAAGCCTTCCCAGAAGAGCTGAAGAGGTTAGAGCTGCAAAGGGTGGACTGACTCCATATTAAACCCTACGGATTAAGCATGGGATGATTTTAAAGCTCGTGTGCATGTAAAAGCATACCCAATACTTTTGGCCATATAGTGTATTTAGCAATGGTGCCAATATTAGTGGAAGGCATTGTCTGCATAGCCAAACACTATTGACAGCAATAAAACACATGAATGAGATCATAGAGCACGACCTGATTGATGTTAAAAACAGTTAAGCATAATAAGTCGTGAAAAAGTACTTGCTCGCACTGACTGGCACACTGGTAAGGTGTGCATGCGGAAAGTTGACAGGACAAGAAAAATAACTTACGGCTCATTGCTGAATAACTTGTGTAGCTGTAATAATTTTGTACCTCCTGTCACTCACTCTGTCTGTTTGTGCTGCATACAATTTGCCCACACGATCAGCTTTTTCCAAAACAAAAGCTCAAGGGATTATCTCTTGCAAGTGAAGAAATTAGGATGAAAGGATTGTAATTTCCTTATACTGTAGTGTAAAGTAAAATATACTTATGAAATATTAATTTTCATTTATTTTAGTGCATTTGTTTTATAATATATGGATGTCCAGATAAAAGTCAATGTTTTTTTTTTCTTTTATTAATTTGCACACTGTAAATGGCTAAAAGCTCCTAGTTTTGAGCTCTCAAAGTTCCTTTTATGAACTTTACTCCAGCTTATACTACAACAAACTTCAATCAGTAAAGCTGTTGATGCCAAATCAAAATGTCATTAGACAAACTAGATTTGGGCTAAGCCTCAAATGTGTACAATGTCTGGCTCTGCCTCTGGTGCACACCTAGCCGTGGATTACCCCTTACAGCACATACTCATCCTGTATAAAGCACATCAATTTCAACTCACCTGAAACTCATGCTGATCGCTGGACTGAATGTGAGACCTCACTGAAGACCTTCACTGGCACTCCCCAGTCTGCTTACAGCAAAACAGTTAATTACTTTATTAGTAAAACACAGAATTTTTTAAAACTACTATATATTTAACTATACTTCAAACATTGAGATGAAATTTTGCTATTAAATATAAATATAAATGCATAGAAATTAATATTCTTATAGACCAGCCTTTGTGCTGAGTGATCTAACAAGTCTAACTGGCTGAAGTCCCTCCCAACCAAATGTGTCTTCAATGTAGTTTAGTATCTGAATAAAAAAAAAATAGGAACAACACTTTCATGCGTGCATGTTGTCATAAATGTATTTCATATAATAATTTATTCATAGTGTTAAATGTCATGAAAAAAAACCTATACATAGAATGCTGTTCCCTTATCGAGTGAACTCGCACTGCGTCAAGCACTGCGAGAACGCCTCTGCGTGATTGCGTCATGAAGCACTTGTGAAATCAGTCCAATGGCATGCACGGACATCATGGAAGGGTGACGTCATTAACCATGAAACTATATATAGCACCTCTGAACCAAACAGTGTCAGCTTCTGTGTCTTCACAAGCGCTCTATGTTGAAATCGTTTGTCTATTTGGTGTGTGTTTGTCTCTCATATATGTGGTGTGGCAAGCAGCGTGGCGAGGGACCGCGAGAGCGGCCGATGACGAGTGGTAATGAGTACCAGCTGCGTGACACACCGGTCTCGTCTCGCGGCCAAGGGACGGGAGCATAAAAGGAGGAATGAAGGCAGCGGAAGATGAGAGAGGACCAGGCCTGGATGTTGTGTTGAGTTTTGTTATGTGTTGGTGGGCAGTCGTCCGTGAGGGACTGCCCGCGGTTTACTTTCGTTTTGTTTATTTATTTGGAATTAAATTGGTTGAATGTTTGCCGGTTCCCGCCTCCTTCCTTCCCATCTACGAACGTTATTACATTGGTGCCGAAGCCCGGGAGGAAGGAGGGACGCGCTGTCGGAGAGCCCTCGCTGCTGAGGGGGATCGCGGTGCTGAGGAGTTCGGGCAGCGCGGATGATGAAAGACCGCGAGTGACTGCCCGAGGTGGTGGTGCTGGCCGCGAGACGAGACCGGTGTGTCACGCAACTGGTACTCATTACCACTCGTCACCGGCCGCTCTCGCGGTCCCTCGCCATGCTGCTTGCCACACCACAATATATATATATAAAAGAAACTCCGCTCAGTTTAAGAAGTGTGTCACTCCCTCCCTCGTTTTATTATGAGTGCGGATACACATGAGTTGTGTGTAATGTGTTTAGGACCAGAGCATGTCCAGGCAGCCCTTGAGGGGGCTGGTTGCGAGCATTGCGAGAGGTTGACAATGAGAACTCTCAGGTCCCACCGAGCACTCTTTGAGGAGGGTGCTTCGGCTCACGTTCACCAGGGCTCGGGTCTTGCCGCTGCCGAGGCATGGTGAAGGCTTTCAGCCTGGGGATCACAAATGGATCTAACGGCGGGGTTAGAGACGGGGGTGATCCCCTATCTCTGCCTTTACCTGCTAGACCCGATGCTTCAGTTCGCGAGTCAGAAGCACACGCGGCAGTTTCTTCTGATTGTGCTGAAGCACAGGCTTCTCAGCACTCTAGTTCTGAGGAATTGAATGTTGAGAGTCTGGATGTTTACAATGAACCACCACACACACACACACACACACACACACATACAGATGAGCTTTTGGAGGTTGTGACTCCTGCTGTTGCCAGACTAAAAATAGATTGGCCAGCTGATGATCAGGAAGCCCGTCATGTTAAAAGCAATTAGATGAACGTTTTCTGCCAGCGAGATCGCAGCCTTCAAAGTGGGGCTTCCATTCTTCCCTGACCTTCGCACCTCATTTAGAGTATTCAACCCAGTTAGATCGGAATATTCAAATTCGAATGGAAGAGACACTTGCGGGGGCTCTCTCTCCCCTGCATTGTCTGCATTGTCGCTAAGAGCCCCGCAGCTGCCCACTAAGCCAGTTAAAATGACATCAGTCTTAGTGGGCATGGCGTACTCGGCAGCAGGTCAGGCGGCCGCTAGTTTACATACAATGGCGATTTTACAAGCATATCAAGGCGACCTGCTGAAAGACATAGACGAGACTGCTGAAGAGATAGAGAGAGATACAATAGCGGAGGTTAAGAGAGCAGCCGATTTATCTCTCCGGGCCTCTAGGGAAGCAACGAAATCCATCGGCCGCTCTATGGCAGCACTAGTGGCCACGGAGAGCTATTTATGGTTGAATTTTTCGGAGATCAAGGACAAAGATTAAACATTTCTGGTCGATGCTCCAGTCTCCACTACCGGTCTCTTTGGCAGTGCTGTTGATTCGGTGGTCGAAAGGTTTCAGGAAGCCAAAAAGCAGGCAGCAGGTTTTTCAAAAGTTTCTTCCCCGAAAAGTCTATGTCTCTGGGGCTGCTGGGCGGGAGCAGTCCCAACCGAGTACATCCTCCTCAGCTCATAGAGCACAACAGAAAGTGAGCGCGGCGTCCCGTGCTCCCCCACAGAGAGACTGGGGGCCGGGGCAGCACGCTCAGTTGAGGCCTTCCCAAGGTAGAGCAGATCTGAGGACTGTTCTTATCTCTAGGAAGACAAATAAGAAGTCTTGATGCCCAAAGCACCAAGCTTCGGATGGCAGTCCTCTCCAAGGGAAAGCGGTGTGTCGAGGCGCCCGCCTCCTCTTGGTGCCATCAGAGGGCAGACTCTGCAGACTCTTCTTCGAAAAGGGGCTATAGAGAGGGTCCCTCCCCACAGCAGAGAGTCAGGGTTTTACAGCTGGTACTTTATAGTTCCAAAGAAGGATGGAGGGCTGCGTCCTATTCTAGCTAAATCGAGCAGTCAAAAAGTTAAAATTCAAAATGCTCACTTTGAAGCAGATTGTGTGTCTGATCAGGTCCAAGGACTGGTGTGCCAAGATAGAGCTAAAAGACGCATATTTTCACATCTCAATCCTTCCTCAGCACAGGAAGTTCCTCAGGTTCCATTCGGGCCTAGGATTATCACCCCGCACATTCACAAAGTGCATGGATGCAGCTCTGGCTCCTCTGAGACTCCAGGGCATCTGTGTTCTCAACTACATATACGATTGGCTCATTTTAGCACAGTCAGTACAGTTAGCGGTTAAGCATCAAAGTGCTGTTCTCGCTCATATGGAAATATTAGGGTTAAGGTTAAACGCAAAGAAAAGTATGCTGTCTCCATGGCAGAACATCAGTTTTCTGGGCGTAGTGTTTGATACGAAGACTATGAGGGCTCGACTGGCGCTTGTTCGGTTTAAAACGATCCTAGTAGCTGTATCACGGATAAAGCTAGGCCAGTCACTCACTGTGAAACAGTTTCAAAGATATCTGGGATTCGATGGCAACAGTGTCCAACGTGATAACTTTTGGCCTGCTGTACATGAGACCCTTGCAGCAGGGCTAAAAACCAAGGGATTTTCCCCGAGGGGAAATCCTTTTCACATGATCAAGCTCACGCGGCGATGAAGTTTGAAATATCCAATAAATTTCATTCCACTTCATGATTGTGTCCCACTTGTTGATTCTTCACAAACAATTAAAGTTTAATATCATTATGTTTGAAGCCTGAAATGTGGCAAAAGGTTGCAAAGTTCAAGGGGGCCGGATATTTTCGCAAGGCACTGTATATAAATCACCAGGGGTGTGTGCGCTCATGCCGATTATGGAAACTGGTGGGTGGAGACTTGTTATGGACTCAAGGGAAATTATTTTCAGAGTGAGCAATAAATATTCCGGGGCGCTTGAACAAGAGGGCAGACTCCCTGTCGAGGCAGGTGCTGAGGGGAATGGAGACTTCACCCCGAGTTGGTTGAGCTCCTCTGGAACTGCTTTGGAAAAGCTAAGGTGGATCTGTTTGCGTCTTAAGAGACAATGCACTGTCCCTGTTTTACTCCCTCATACATCCAGCCCCCTGGGGTTGGATGCCATGGTACAGACGTGGCCGAGGCTGCGTATGTACGCCTTTCCCCCTCTGGCATTGCTACCGGGAGTTCTGGAGAATGTACGCTGTGACGGAGTCCGTCTGTTGTTAATCGCCCCCTTCTGGCCGGGCCGAGTATGGCTATCAGACATGGTGTCTCTTCTTGAGGGTCCCCCTCAGACCCGATCCTGACCTCCCTGGGGCCCTAAGCAAAATTCTGCTAAGGGGCCATCCTACCTGACCCATGAGCTATAAACCATTTGCCATTGCAATGCAGTTACACCTGACACCTTAGTGCTCTCAATACAATCCTCCCTCCTTTGAACAAAACAGTCAAAGAATGAGGTTCAAACAAACAATATTTATTGAAGAGTATTTTCTATAGAATCTTAAGATAGTACTTGCTGAAGATGGCTTTACTGTTGGTGAATCTGGCTGTACTGGCTCTGTGCTAGTACTGGCTGAGGCTGGATGTGGATCATCTGGGTCTGTGCTTGTACTGGCAGATGATCGAGCATCGCCTCTACTTACAAACTTAAAGGGGGGGTGAAATGCTGTTTCATGCATACTGAGCTTTTTACACTGTTAAAGACTTGGATTCCCGTCCTAAACATAGACAAAGTTTCAAAAACTAATGTTGGACGTTTGATGGAGTAATTCTGTGTTAAAAATACTCCTTCCGGTTTCTCACAAGTTTCGGAGAGTTTTTTTTCGAGTATGGGTCGACTTGACATTAATAGATCGGAAGGTCCTTGTATGGGCCGTACGGGCTCTTCTCCCGGTAGGGTGCGCGCGCCTGACTAGAGCGAGAGAGGAAATGCATGGCCATAAACACTCATGTGCAGATCCAGTCGATCCATGCGCTGCGCTCCACTTTATTCCTAAGGGTGACATGAAAAGACTTCAACGCTTCAGCACAGCATTCCGGGAAGGCAGCGCTGCATTTGACCCGATTTGAACGCAGAAATGACGGGAAGCTTCATAACATCGCTTCAGTCGCGACGCAAAAGTGGATCTCCACCGTTCACTGCTGTCAGGACTTCACCAAATCATACCAAAGAAGTGTGTTTTTGACGGAGCGGTCCCAGCGATAAAGGTTCGGTCCTGCTTTGGAAGCAGCCGGTGAGTAAAACTGCTTCAAATATCTATGCTGTTGGCTCGTCACGTGAGTAAACATCAGTAAAAGACACGATCGCGTGCGTCATCATTCAAATGCGCTAACGGACTCTATTGTTGTTCTCTGTACACTAGTATGACGTGCAAAATCGTTTTGCTTGCTACTGCTAAGGTTTACTCACATACAATAGTCCATAAACCGAATCATGTCCTCATAAACTGCGAGTAAACACATACAAATGTTGACAGGCCACTAAATACAGTACATACCACAGAGACGGACATCCTGCTGTTGCCGTTTCTCCTGTTCAATTTATTTCAGCCTCCAAATGATTCTGGATCATTATCTGTGATAGCCATGAGTTTCTCCACGCTTGAGGACGTCACCGCTTTGCGCACTTGTCATTCTTTAGCTCCGCCCACACGATACGCCTCCAGGCGCTCAGTTTTTTCCGGAAAGACTCGGTACAGCCTATATTTCTTTGAATAAATATAATAAAACTAAAGACTTTTCGGAGATATGAAGGATGCAATACTACTCTATAGGTACTCAAGATTGACATGAGATTGACTGAAACTGAGTGTTTCACCTCCCCTTTAAGCATAGCACCTACAAATTATAGATACCAAATTTTATAAGGTGCATCAGACCCATTCAAACTGGATCCCTCAGATTTCCTTTTATACATTTCCAAATATAAAATACTATTTATACTATGGCTTGGCTCTTGTAATGTTTAACTAGTGAACTAGTGATTCAGATATTAAGAATCTTTAAATCTATTAAAAATTCCACACCTAATATCAAGAATTCACATTGTAAATAATAAACATTTAATTATTGATATTAAAAATGCATAAATTGTAAATGAATAAAAGCTAAAATGGCTTGACATAGCATGCTACTGTGTTCTATATTATGCATATTAAAGCAATTTTTGATTTATGGTTATTATTGATGGATGTGCATCCATATTGACCAGTATGTCCAGCTAATTAATATCAACATTTTAAATTCAATAGAGCATATAAATCAATAGTCAATCAATGTCAAATACATTGCTTTCCATTTTGCATCATTTGTGCAGTAGTTTAGAGTTGTAACTAAACATTGACTAAGACTAAATATGCTTTCACTGCCTATGTGCACTTATGATGAGGAGGAGGACCATCATGCCCATATATTGTTCTGTCGGTCTGGTATCCACACAGATATTTCTGCTGGAAAATGCACTTTCATTTCGTGCACACGCAAATGAATGCATGTTCATGTGCGATGCGGATCTTTTCCGAGCTGCAGTTAACAAACACTGTTGACCTTTGTCGTTTATCCCAAAAAAGCCCTGAAAGTGGCTGGCATTAGCTAGCTAGACCAAGAGATGCATAGCCTGCCTGTCCATCTTAGCAAGACAACAGAAGAGAGATGCACATCAACTTAACTTTACTGTTATATGCTGACATCAAACTTGGAGAGGAGAACACAAATTTACCTGATTGCTGTTCCCACAATTCACTCTCATGGTGTTTTTCTTTCTTTTCAAGGCCAGAAGTATAATACCGCTTAATTTTATCATCATTGTTTACAACATTGATTGACGCGCTATGACACGAGGGGCAGACGGGGCCTTGAGTAAATTGCGGGGCCCTACGCAGCTTGCGTAGTAAGCATAGGGCTGTTCGGCTCTGGTCCTCCTTGGGAGATTCCAATCAGTAGGGACTGTCTCTCCCAGGCATCGGGGTAAGTCCTGCACTCACGCCCGGAACTGTGGAAACTGTGGGCTTGGCCTCTGAGGGGGCCCAGCTCATGGACTTAGGTCTTTCTACTGAGGTAGTGGAGACCATATTACACTTTATGCCCTAAAATGGAGAGTCTTTGTTTCATGGTGCACAAGCCATTCAGTGAATCCAGTTAACTGCCAAGTGAGTTCAGTGCTAGATTTTCTTCAAGAAAAGTTCTCATTAGGGTTATCCCCTTCGACCTTAAAGGTATAGCCGATATGGTAAGCCATATCGGCCTATCATGTTCATCTCGATGGTGCATCAGTGGGGAGACACCCTTGGGTAACCTGCTTCCTTTGTGGTACTCTGAGGCTAAGACCTGTGGCACGTTCAAGGGTGCCGACTTGGGACCTAGATATAGTATAAGAAGGCCTGACTCTGGCCCCCTCCGAACCTATTGAGGAGGTGCCAGAAAAGTTTGTTACACTAAATACATTATTTCTTTTGGCTATTTCTTCTCTTAAAAGAGTTGGAGATTTACAAGCATTGTCTGTTGCTCCCTCATTTCTTGAGTTCACACCGGGTATGGTGAAAGCTTTCTTGTTTCCGA
This sequence comes from Pseudorasbora parva, assembly GCF_024679245.1. Lineage (NCBI taxonomy): Eukaryota > Metazoa > Chordata > Actinopteri > Cypriniformes > Gobionidae > Pseudorasbora > Pseudorasbora parva. The sequence continues at coordinate 66,830,824 of NC_090172.1, read as the reverse complement.
AAGAAGGATATGTCCCAAAGTTTCCCACTAATGTGGCAGGGCCTATAATTCTGCAGGCCTTCTCTCCGCCTTTTTTCAGAATCCGGACCAGGAGAAATTAAATCTGCTCTGTCCAGTGAGGGCACTAGATGCTTACGTCCATAGATCTGCCCTGTGGCGCAAGTCTGATCAGCTGTTTGTCTGTTTCGGGTCCCGAATGGGGGAAAGCATGCATCTAAGCAGACCCTAAGGAAGTGGATAATCGAGGCTATTTCACTAGCATATGAGTCGGCCGGCCAACCTTCACCACTAATGGTCCGAGCCCACTCTACTAGGAGTATGGCTGCCTCTATGGCTCTTTTGTCAGGAGTTTCTCTTCAGGAAGTGTGTGATGCAGCAGGATGGTCCTCTCTGCACACATTCGTAAGGTTTTATAACCTGGATGTGCCTTCTACCCCAGGCTCTCGGGTGCTTGAAGCATAGTGTGTGCTGTGATTTCACATATACAGGCATTTGAGAGTTATGGAGGCGTGGGTATTCAGTTCCTGCAGTGCTTGACGCAGTGCGAGTTCCCTTGATAAGTGAACGTCTCAGGTTACGTATGTAATCATGGTTCCCTGAGAGGCGTCGCCTTGCCATACTCCCTGCACACCTGTGACCAACTTTTTCGATCTATAAGAAGCTGACACTGTTTGGTTCAGGGTTGCTAAATATAGTTTCCTGGTCAATTATGTCTACCCCTGTAACATCCGTGCACGCCATTGGACTGATTTCATTAATGCTTCATGACGCAATCACGCTGAGGCGTTCCCACAGTGCTTGACGTAGTGTCTCGTTCCCTCTCAGGGAACCATGGTTACATCCGTAACCTGAGACGTTTTCCATAAGCAACTGGTAGGTTTGGTTATGGATTGTTTTTTCTTAAAGCTGCTGTCCGTAACTTTTTTTGTGTTCAAGATTTACAAAAATTATATAATGAGAATGTATAACATGAATCCATTTTCCAAATCATGTTTTTGTCTTACAATGAATCATTATGGTACACTTATCATAAGTATTTATATTGGGACTATTTCAGGCCAGACTGGTAGGTACAGCTGCAGAGGAGCACAGTCCCTGCGTGATCGGCCATAGACATAAACAGAGAGAAGTAGCTCCGGCTGCAGTGTTCTTCTGCAAGATGCATGCAGTTCTGTTTATTAACCACTAGAGTGCAAAAAGTTACGGACTGCAGCTTTAACTATGAATAGTGAAAGCATTCATTTTTGTGAATATTAAAAATGTATAAACAATAAATCATTGTGATAAATCGGACCTGACAGAAACCACAATCTTTGTAAGAGAAACTTTGAGAGTACATCACAAATGTTGGACCTAGCCTCAATTTTTACACACACACACACACACACACACACACACACACACACACACACACACACACAGACAAATCTATAATTCTAGCAAATCAGAAGCTTGGCCCACCTTGAACTGGCCCCACATCAAATAACCGATTACGATATTTGAGCTCCAGATTTTGAGAGAGACTGTGGTTTTCAGTTACTTGTGATCAAAAAATCTGCTTGCTATTTAGAAACTAGAAAGCCTGATTTATGTCTCTTTTTTTTTGTTTAAGATGATTTTAAACCGTTTCGTGGAAAGACGCGTAAGAACTTGCACGCACTTGGCGCGCCGTCTGATTCAGACATGCCATAAGTGCACCTGGTCCATGCGCTTCAGACATTCGCTCAGATCGTTAAAATAGCCTGTTTTCTCTGCACATATACACTCAAAACGGGAGAGCCACATCTAGACAGTTCTCTTTTGCTTCTCATGTTCACGTGTCATTTCTTGACTGATCGTTTCTGTGATTTGTTCCACTAAACTATGCCATCTAAAGGGTTTTGAGCACTCTCTCCCGTCCCATTGCCATAGTGGGGCAGAAATGTGTAAAAAACAATCGATTTAGAGTTCTTGTTCTTTATATTTAAAACATAAATCTATGCCATATGAGTTACCACACAAGCAACAGTGCGGTCGTTCCACACATCTGCACTGCACAGTTCAAAAAACAAGCTACTGAGTAAATTCCATAGAAACATATCAAAGAAAACAGGCCTAACAGTAGAACCGAGCAGCACTGGGATTTATTCCTCAAAGAGTCAGCATATTTGAACAAATCAGATGAGTAAATTAGGTACCCCATTCATAAATACAGTTTGCAGTTTGCAGTTTGAGCGAATCGGTTGAATAAAGGATTCATCTCACTCAATACAGTGCTTGCCACCACCAGTTTTAGTTTCATATTTAAAAAGTAGCATATTATTTAATTCATTACCAGCTACTAATTAGCCTACATCTTCAACAGTGTAATTAGATTACTTGACTTTTTACTCTCTTTCTAAAAAACATTCCATTACTAATTACTTTATAATTAGTACTTTTATTATAAAAGTAAATTATTATAAATTATTGTAAATTATTTATTATTATTTTACTAGATACTTTCTAAATCCCATATCAAACTTGACTAGTTTAACAATATAAAGACAGACATGAAACTGCTCTTTTTAATTATTTAAAATAAGTAATATAAAATTGCATAACTTATACTTAAACTGACCAGAGTGTTTAAAGGGAGAAGGTTACATCACATTTAAGATGTCACACAACATAACATGTACAATTTTGATCTGACATAAGAGGACACAGATATGACATTTAATACATTTAAAAATACTGTTCATCTTTAGCTTTATTGCTCAGTCTTATTTCAGGGTTTTGATCTTCTCTCGACTCTTTGACTAGGCTAGGCATGTTGCATATTAATTGTTCTAGTAACCTCAAAGTATATTTACATTTTTGTGTATTTTTTGCTACTCTATAATGATGTTCTGGAGCCGGACCTGTTCTGCGATAATGTTTTAGTTTACTAAGCCCCTGCTGTTTAGTGGATTATTAGGTCGCAGCCCTGCTAAACTAACATTTGATCTCATGACTAAGTCTCAAAATATATGAGAATATGCCAGCATTTTAAAATGAAACTCTTTACATATTTAAAATATGAATGAAAAGCATTCTCACCTTGCAGAGTTTCTTTGCTTGAAGTTTTTGTGGTGATATTCGAGTGATTGCTGATGACTTTTATACTTATACCCGCTCATGTCCAATGAAAACCTGCTGGCATTGATGGAGGAGGCGGAGGCGGAGGAGGAGGAGGAGGAGGAGGAGTACAAACCCACATACTCTACATACATGCATAACCACAAGTTATGTGCAAATCATGTGTAAAATATTTGCACATATAAGTTCTTCAACAATAAGGCAATATAAAATTACTCCTTCACAGTCTGTGACACTAGATATTGAAATCAGAACATTCCCTTCCTGCTGACTAATGAAGACAACAACACACAACATACGATTAAACTGTAACAGTATAAAATGTGAAGTAATAATATATGTTAAATGCATATTAGGCAATAAGTTACTACTGAGAGAAATAAAGCATTTAAAAAAAATGAAGACACAACAATGCACAGGACACACACACACACACACGTTTGTTTTTTTTGTGAAATATGGGGACATTCCATAGGTGTAATGGTTTTTATACAGTACAAACTGTATTTTCTATCCCCCTACACAACCCCTAAACCTACCAATCACACACACACACACACACACATTTGAGTTTAATCTTCCAGGAATGAAACCAAACCTGTGAAACCTGTGTGAGCTTGACAAATGTATTCACAATGGCAACATAAGCAGTATAGGGTCAAAAATAATTGCTAAATAACTCTGGCTTAGTGATACAAACTAAAACATTAAACCTGAGATGTTAAACTTATAGCTGACATTAGTTAAAAAAATAAAATAAGTCAGCACTATTTCGGAAATACCAATTCTAGATGAAGTCAGGACGTGTTGTAAAACTTTTTGCCAAGTGCAATTTTTATGTATTGTGACCTAAAAGTTGAAATAATTCTCAGTTTATGAAGTTTATGAAATTATAACTGTCAATTAATGTCAGTCAGAAAGAGTGAAGTTTTTACAACCAACCTCACTGCCACTGACAGTTGAACATTACAAAAAACATGGACATAAGTTTACATTTGGCACTACTTTGGCACTAAATACTTTGCGCCAGATTTACTAAACGGCAAATTAGCGTGAATGCAATTCCATAAAAGCTGGGATGAGAGTAGGAAGTTCTGTACAAGATCGTCTCTGGTTACTTAACGTAACCTTAGTTCCCTGAGAGGACAAAACGAGACATTAGGTATGGGGAAAACCCTTTTCCTTGAAATACTGAAGCCTGATTGAATTACTCTATTGCTTTGCAATAGCCAATGGTGTCCTGGCAATCGCCTGATTGGCTGGCCCAGCCACTATATAAGCGATGTCAGGAGCCAAAAAACCTCAGGATCTTTCAACTGAACGAGAACTATTGAGGCTATAAGGAGGCGTTTCACACGGCAGTTTACGTAATGTCTCGTTCCCTCCTCTCAGGGAACTAAGGTTAAGTTGAGTAACCAGAGACGTTCCCATATCGAGTCGGTTCCTCGACATTTAGTATGGGGAACGTATAAAACCGTATAAAACCCTGCCGTGTGAAAATAAATAGAGTCGGCCCGGTAAAACAGAGCCAATGGCGCTTTCGACTATAACCAATGGTATCAGCACGTTCGCCCCTTGAATTATAGGGGATGAGTAAAGGCAACAAGATGTAAAGGCAACAAGATGTCAGCCTGAATAAGTGGGCATAGATAATGGGGATAACATTGAAAGTGTGATTATGACTTAAAGCACATCATTCTGCACGGCATGGCAAGTGCTTTACACCACAATATATTGGAGCCTTTTATACTATAATATGTTTGTTCAATGAAAGAATATTAATAGTCTATCTTTTTCAGTCCTATCTATCATTTGTTTTTTCCTTATTAAAAAGCTGCACATAATATCATAATTTCAATATATCGAACAATATACCCCATATCGTATCAAAATGTATCGCAGATGTGATGAACCTTCCGATTTACACCCCTAAAAACTCCCCAGCTGCACAAAGGAATAATACATTGTGCACAATATATTCACACCCTTAATTCATATTGACCAAATGAAACTAAACAACAGCTATATGATCATATTTTAACTTCACTGGTTAAGTGCGCCGTATGAAGTGTTTTAATACAATAACATAACTACTGATTTTGTAACACAAGCCTTTAAATTTTTATTAATGCTTTTTGAACATGTCTATAAACTCCCCAAAGGCAAAGTAGTTTCAGATTAAAATAAACTAGCCCAGTTAATCAATCATTGTGTTTTGGGAAAAATGAATCCAGAATCATGTAACACCCATGATGCTATTCCTGCAGAATATGTGGAACAATGAAAGTAAAAGTAAACTACTGAAATGTAGCCAACTAAAGAAATTACAGATCCCTGTTTACCCTGAATACATCCTGGTCATAAGATCAACAAACAAAAGAGTTTGATTACACCACAAGAAGACAATGTAGCTCAAACAGTAGATCATGATGGTAGAAATACAAATGCTCATGAGTTCAGTTCCCAGGATTGCATGATCTGATGAAATGTGTACCTGCAATGCCATGTAAGGGATAATAACATAAAAATGCAAAATGTGTAAGCGTAATTACAATTTTGGTAACACTTAGTAACAATAAAAAGTAAAGTAAAGTAAAGATTTCATTAGTTAACTACTTTAGTACTGCACTTCTACAGCATTTATTAATCTTAATGTTAATTTCAACATTTACTAATGCATGATTAAAATCAAAAGTTGTATTTGTAAAGTTGATGCACTATATGAACTAACATGCACAAAACAAATTAAAAAAAAATAATAAATACTGTAGCAAATGTATTTCTCATTGTTAGTTCATGTTAGTTAATACAGTAACTAACTAGACAGAGCCGGGCGTGGTCGTTCACAGCCGGCCTTAACGTTTACTGGAGCATTAAAAAAAGGTGGTTCAGAATGAATAAGATGCGATGCTGGACATGGGGGTAACAGAAGAGTCCAACAGTGATTGGGCGAGCCCGATAGTTTTGGTTCCCAAAACGGACGGCTCAGTTCGATTCTGTGTGGACTATTGAAAAGTCAACGTGGTGTCAAAATTTGATGCATATCCAATGCCAAGGGTAGACAAATTGCTTGATGGGCTAGGGACCAGGGCTGGACTGGTAATCTAGCATACTGGGCATTTGCCCAGTGGGCTGACGCTGTCAGGTTAGCTCTGCTGGAAAAATACACAAGATCCAAAAGCGAGTTATAGGTTTTAATGAACCAAGTCTCACAAAAAGGAGGAAAAGCAGGAAGTCACAAGCTGTAGGACAGACAAGATCCCAGGCAGGAGATGCAGGCATGCAGGACTCACAGGGACGCAATGGGCAATCCAACGCCGAAGATCCTCCAGGAAAGACAACCCGACCAAGAACGCCGGGGAACAGGAACGTACACCTTACACACACAGGAAGCCTGTAACGATCTGACAAAGATAGTGGGTGAGTGAGGTGAATAAATAGGGGAGATAATCAGGTGCAGCTGGAGATGATGATGAGAGGAGCAATCAGTAGCCACGCCTCTAACAGCACCACACAAACACAGTGAGAGAATGAGTCACTGAACCCATGAACCGTGACAGTACCCCTCCCCCTAGGAGCGTCTCCTGACACTCCCAGGAGGACCTACCTGTCGATTGTAATCATCGATGAGGGAGTGATCCAGTATGTCCCTAGCAGGAACCCAACTCCTCTCCTCCGGACCGTAACCCTCCCAGTCCACCAAGTACTGAAATCCGCGTCCCCTCCGTCTTGAGTCCAGAATACGGTTGACCGAATAAGTGGGTTCCCCATCTACGAGTCGCGGCGGTGGGGGAACCGGGGCAGGCGGGTTAATAGGAGAATGAAAAACAGGCTTTAATTTGGATACATGGAACACAGGATGAATACTCCCGTACGCTGGAGGTAGTTTGAGGCGGACTGCTACCGGACTAATGATCTTGGTAACAGGAAACGGACCAATAAATTTGGGAGCCAATTTATTACATCCAGAGCGCAGAGGAATATTCTTGGATGAAAGCCACACCTTTTGACCAACGACGTAAACGGGAGGCTTAGACCGGTGGCGATCGGCTTGGGCCTTGGTGCGCACCCCTCCCTGGAGAAGAGTCTCACGGGCTCTGCTCCATGTATGGCGACACCTCTGGACGAAGGCGTGAGCGGAGGGGACCGCGACTTCGGATTCCAGACTAGGAAATATTGGTGGCTGGTACCCTACACTACATTCAAACGGAGAAAGGCCCGTGGACGACACTGGTAACGTGTTATGTGCGTACTCAACCATTGACAGTTGTTGACTCCAGGAGGAAGGATTCTTGGACACCAAACATCGCAACATTCTTTCAAGATCCTGGTTGGCCCGCTCGGTCTGACCATTGCTCTGGGGATGGAAACCCGAGGACAGACTTACAGTCGCTCCCAGTAATCTACAAAACTCTCTCCAGAATTTGGATATAAATTGGGGCCCCCTGTCGGAAACCACGTCTATCGGGAGGCCATGTATGCGAAAGACGCGATCAACGACAGCCACCGCTGTCTCCTTGGCAGAAGGTAATTTGGGCAAGGGAATAAAATGAGCAGCCTTCGAGAACCGGTCCACGACCGTCAAAACGACAGTCTTGCCCTGGGAGGGCGGAAGGCAGTGATAAAATCTAGCGCAATGTGGGACCAGGGTCTCGAAGGAACTGGCAGCGGTTGGAGTAACCCATCTGGAGGACGATTGGAAGTCTTACCAATGGCACAAACCGAACAAGCCAAAACAAATTCCCGAATGTCACGAGCCATACAAGGCCACCAGAATCGTTGCTTAACCAAAAAATTGGTTCGATTAACTCCTGGATGACAAGCCACATTAGAACAATGACCCCATCGTACAACGTCGGACCGTAGACTCTCGGGCACGAATAATCGACTCGGTGGTCCGCCGGGCAGAGGCGTTACCCCTTCTAAGGTCGATTTGACCCTCGATTCGATCTCCCAAACGAGTGTGGAGACAATGAGTCTCTCAGGTAAAATACACTCGGGAGTGGACGGGCGTTCGGAGCGATCAAAAATGCGAGATAAAGCATCGGGCTTGATGTTTTTGGAGCCCGGGCGGTACGAGAGAGAAAAATCAAAACGACCGAAAAAAAGGGACCACCGAGCCTGCCTGGAATTGAGTCTTTTAGCAGTTTTGATGTACTCCAAATTCTTATGATCGGTCCAAACAATAAAAGGTACCCCCGACCCTTCTAGCCAATGACGCCACTCTTCCAATGCCAGTTTGACTGCCAACAACTCTCTGTTACCAATGTCGTAATTACGGTCGGTAGGTGACATGCGATGGGAAAAAAACGCGCACGGGTGCATCTTGTCATCCGAGGAAGAGCGCTGTGAAAGAACCGCACCTACCCCCACCTCCGACGCATCGACCTCCACCACGAACTGACGTGATGGATCAGGGGCTTTGAGAATGGGAGCCGAAACAAAGCGGCTCTTGAGTTTGGAAAAGGCAACTTCGGCTACACCAGACCACCTGAACGCAGTTCGAGAGGAGGTCAATTCCGTCAGAGGTGCGGCTAGTTGGCTGAAATTACGAATAAATCGTCTGTAAAAATTGGCGAACCCCAGAAACCTTTGTAGGGCCTTACGGGAATCTGGACTTGGCCAATCTACCACAGCCCTAACCTTTTCGGGATCCATGCGCACTCCCTCGGATGAGACGATATACCCAAGGAAAGGAACTGACTGTGCATGAAATGCGCATTTCTCCGCCTTGACAAAAAGCCCATTCGCTAGCAACCTCTGGAGCACTCGTCTGACATGCTGAACATGTTCCTGGAGAGGAGAGAAAAAAATCAAAATGTCGTCCAGGTAGACATAAATGAACCGATCGACCATATCTCTCAGCACATCATTGACGAGTGCTTGGAAGACCGCAGGGGAGTTAGACAGCCCGAAAGGCATGACCAAATATTCAAAATGGCCCCTGGGGGTATTAAACGCAGTCTTCCATTCATCCCCCTCCCTTATGCGGACCAAATGATAGGCATTACATAAATCCAGTTTTGTGAATATAGATGCTCCTTGCAACCTCTCGAAGGCTGAAGACATCAACGGCAAAGGATAAGTATTCTTAACCGTGATGTTGCTCAACCCTCGGTAATCAATGCAAGGTCGCAAGGAACCATCCTTCTTACCCACAAAAAAGAACCCCGCCCCCGCTGGAGAAGAGGAAGGCCGGATGAACTTGGAAGCTAGCGAATCAGAAATGTATTTCTCCATGACCTCCCTTTCTGGAACAGAAAGTGAGTATAACTTGCCTTTAGGCGGAGACGTACCTGGCTGTAATTCTATGGCACAGTCATAAGGACGATGAGGAGGTAGAGAAGCAGCCCGGGACTTACTGAACACTTCCTTCAGGTCAAGATACTCCTGGGGCACGTTAGACAGGTTCACCGACTCATCCTGCAACACAGAATTAGACACAGACGTACATGCAGACACAAGACAAGAGGCATAACACTGATTGCTCCATGCAGATATGGAGTTGAGTCCCCAGTCAACACGAGGATTGTGCTTGACTAGCCAGGGGTGACCGAGGACGATGGGAATCTGCGGAGAGTCCGTCAGGAGAAAGTCAATACTCTCCGTGTGGTTCCCTGAAGTCACCAGAGTAAGGCTGCTACTGGAATGTGTAATAGCAGGTAAATGCTGTCCGTTAAGAGCGTGAACAGTGATGGGATGGTGAAGTGGAACAATGGGTATCTGGAGCCGTACAGCGAGGGAATAGTTTAAAAAGTTACCTTCGGCTCCAGAGTCCACAAGCGCCTGACAGTCATGAGTCCTGTTTGCCCATTGCAGTCTTCCCGAGAGGAGGGTGGTGGACGAGGATTTCCCCAGCGTGGACCTACCCGACAGTAACCTCTTATCTACTGTCGGGCTTGATCTTTTACAGAGCAGTTACCGAGGAAATGCCCCGCTGCACCACAGTAGAGGCAAAGGCCCTGCAATCGTCGATGTTCCCTCTCCTCCCGGGAAAGCCGAGCTCGTCTGACCTGCATGGGCTCGTGATCGACCTGTGGGCTGACCGTGTTCTCCCGGGTGAACTCGTAGAATCCAGCGCCGCGTCTAGAACGTGAACGTTGATCCTGAAGCTCTAGCCTAGCATCGACCCGTAACGCCAGCTCCATCAGCCCGTTGAGATCTTTAGGTAGGTCCAGAGCATATATCTCTCTGTGAACACGGTCAGCCAGCCCATGCAGGAACATGTCCCACTGCGCCTCCTCATTCCAACGGCACTCAGCAGCTAGAGTCCGGAAGTCGATCATGTAATCAGATACGGGTCGATCACCCTGCTGCAAACTAGCCAGCCTCCGCGCTGCCTCACGACCCGCTACAGCGCGGTCAAAGACCCGCCTCATTTCCTCTGAGAGTGCCAGGAACGAGGAACAGCATGGATGGTCATTGGCCCACACCGCCGTTCCCCAACGAGCGGCACGTCCCGATAGCAACGTCAACACCAGTGCCACCTTCGAGGCCTCCGTGGAGAAGGTAATTGACTGTAAAGAGAAGTATACAGAGCACCGAGTCAAAAATGATCTGCACAGGTCAGGTTCACCTGAATACCTCTCCGGAGTGGGAATCCGTGGTTCCTGACTGCTGGTGATAACAGCTGGAGTGGGGGGAACGGGCGGTGGGATGGGCGCAGTGGGTGGTGTTAGTTGTTGCATCCGACTGGTGAGCTCGGACACCTGCGTCACTAATGCCTGCACGGCCCGTGCTGTATTAGCCGCGTGATTCTCTTGACGCTCCATGCGCTGGTTGCTGGCAGTCAGATAGTCCTGTAATTGGTTAACACTCGCTGGATCCATCTTGGTCAGATCGTTCTGTCAGGTTAGCTCTGCTGGAAAAATACACAAGATCCAAAAGCGAGTTATAGGTTTTAATGAACCAAGTCTCACAAAAAGGAGGAAAAGCAGGAAGTCACAAGCTGTAGGACAGACAAGATCCCAGGCAGGAGATGCAGGCATGCAGGACTGTGATCACAGGGACGCAATGGGCAATCCAACGCCGAAGATCCTCCAGGAAAGACAACCCGACCAAGAACGCCGGGGAACAGGAACGTACACCTCACACACACAGGAAGCCTGTAACGATCTGACAAAGATAGTGGGTGAGTGAGGTGAATAAATAGGGGAGATAATCAGGTGCAGCTGGAGATGATGATGAGAGGAGCAATCAGTAGCCACGCCTCTAACAGCACCACACAAACACAGTGAGAGAATGAGGCCCTGTCCACACGAACACGGGTATTTTCAAAACCGCAGCTTTTTCTACGCGGTTTGGCTGTTCGTCCACACGCAAACGCAGTATCCGGTTACTAAAACCGGACTTTTTTGAAAACTCCGGCCAGGGTGAAGATTTTTAGAAACTCCGGTTACAGCGCTGTCGTGTAGATGGTGAAATCGGAGATTTCGGCTATTTAAATTGAAGTGCGCGCCGTTCTTTCCTTTGTTTGATATCAGATTTTCCACATCTCCTTATGATTTACGTGAGTCGATTCTATGCGGTGGACTTCACTAACAGCGCTTATCACACGTATATCCTACAGATACATGTTCAGTTATTTCATTGTATTGCAGAACAAAGGCGCCAGAATGCAATAATACAAAATAGTAAAGCAAGTGTGTGAAGCTATTACAGTCCACTTCGGGGCACTTTGGAGATGCACTTTGGGGCCGGTAGTGTTTAAAAAATAAAAAATAAATAATAATAATTTGTACCACTGACAACATGCAGCAACAGCGGCCCATTCGTTTGTCTTCTGAATTGACACGCCGAAGCGAAAGACCTCCTCATATTAGGCGCTTTTTAAAATGTATTTATTTATTAGTATTTGAGCGCATGGAACTGCAAAGGTGAATATCCGCACAACGCAGCCGCTGACGAATGTAGACATTTAAATGCTGCTCTATACGGCACTTTGGAAATGGTGCGAGGACTCATGTGGTACATGTGAACTACATGTGACAGCTTTTGACTGTCTCCGTTTGTGTAAATCCACTTGGGGTTCAGAGTATTATTTTTTTCCTAGATTAATTGACCACATGTCTAGTACAATCGTGGTATTGTTTCATTAATACAGTGTATACTTTTTTCTTGATTTACCCCGAAAGAATGGAAGAGAGATGTGACAACATGCCCCATAGGTACATTATAACATGAGCAAATGACAGCTTAAAATATAATCTGATATAATAATAATAATATATTATATATATATATATATATATATATATATATATATATATATATATATATATATATATATATATATATATATATCATAAACACACTAAAATATTTTGTCAATAAAATACAATTATTAACTTTTTGAAATAAAATAATGGCATTTTTTTAACATTAAAGTACACAAAGTACATTTTGACAACAAACACGTCGCTAACGCAGCTATACAGCAAAAAGTTAAAAACAGAATAATAATGTATAATAATGTCTGAACATTGACTCTCAGCTTATGACTTATTTACCCTTTTCTCGTGGTTTCTCAATATAATTAATAAAAGTATAGAATATAATATAATATTTTTAATAGGAGCTCATTGTAACCTGCGTTGCACCTGCGTGACTGAGATTTAAACCGCGGCTCGCCTCTTCTGCTGTCAGATCAGCATTAAAGAACAATCTCAACTGATAAAAGATAGAAGATTACAATAATATCAGATTTGTCTTTTTTTAAATAAACACAAAAAACAGAGACGAAAAATAAACTTAAGTAAGAAATGTACTTTTGCTATGGTTAAATAAACGTTCACTGATATCTTGATTTTTTAATTTTGGCTCTCTATATAATGTTGATATGGCAACTAGTGAATGCACAAAGTTTGGTCATCCTAGCGTGTGTGTAAAGTGTTAAACCGTGTGTGTTTTCAACTAACCTCTACAACTTTTAATAACATGCTCTACATTTAGACCACTTAACTTAGTGATTGCTATCAGGATGTGAAAAGACTTTCACACTGCCTTTAATGGCAATGTGTTTGCGGTGCATTTCCAAGAAACAAGATGTATTTTCACAGCTTCCTCTTTTCAGCCTAATAAATATGAGTTCAGTGAGTGACTCTGACACGGCTGATGCTTTCTGACCTCCAGATCTGACTCTACGAGACTCTTTCATCACACAAACTCAAGAACGGCACTAAGGTGAATCTGCATCCTCTACAAATGAAGAAATATCGGAAACACTTTACAATACGGCTGCGCTAATATGCATTAATTCATGCTTAACTAATACACAGATAATCATGAGTTAATGTATTACTAATGGTGAACTAACCCATTTATTAATGATTACTGCATCAGATACTAATGAAGATTATACATCATTAATAGATTAAGTAATCATTAAATAGTTATTAGTAAAATGTGTCTTAATGCATTAATTCCATATTATATGTAAGGGATAATGTACCCCCAGCCGGTTGTTATCGCAGAATAAACCCCTCCAGAGTGATCAGGACCCCGAGGCGAAGCGGAGCGTCACTCTGAAGGGGTTTATTCTGTGATAACAACCGGCTGCGTGGACATTATCCTGCTTATTACACGGCTACTAGTCTCAAATAAATTAGACACTAAATATTGTCTTGAGATTAAATATTTTATTAGCTCTTACGCAAAGCTTCCGCGAAGAAAAACAGTTCCAGACTGCTTTAAGCCTTTATCTATTGCTGCTAAATGTTGAGAATGATGCTGAAAGGGTTAGTTCAGCCAAAAATGAAACCAAGCCTATGATTTACTCACCCTCAGGTCATTATAGGTGTTTATGACATTCTTCTGTCAGACAAATACAATCAGAGTTATATTTAAAAAGTCCAGGCTAACGTTAATCCCAGCAGTAGTTGGAGCTGTTTTTGAAGTCCATAAAAAATGCAGCTGTCCGTCAAATAACATGCTCCACACACACAGGTGTAGTGGTAAAAAAAGAGGTGGGTAAACTATAAATTCTGGGTGACTGCATCGTGGTCACGGTAAGGTGGGCCACTGCCTACCGGGGTATGCAGCCCGATCTCACGGCAATTCGTAGTAAAACCAGGTGGCTAATATGAGCACATATGAGAGAACACACTAGAACATATTCACATTAAACAAGCTGGAATCAAAGAATTTGACTTTTGTCTTAAAAAATTACTTAAGCCGACTAATCGATTATCAAAATAGTTGTCGATTTCAGTTTTTGCCAATTGCTAACGAGGCCGGTGCAGATTAAAGGGGGGGTGAAACACTCAGTTTCAGTCAGTGTCATGTCAATCTTGAGTACCTATAGAGTAGCATTGCATCCTGCATATCTCCGAAAAGTCTTTATTTTTTTTATAATTATATAAGAAAGATGCGCTGTTCCGAGTCTTTCCGAAAAAAGCCGAGCGGGTGGGGGCGTGTCGTGTGACCGGAGCTAAATAATGACGTGTGCGCGCTGCTGCTATTGTGTTGAGTCGAGTGCGTCGTAAAGTTGCGTCATCCCTAACAGCGGGAAAAAAACTTTATTCAAACTAAAAATATGGCTTTTAATCAGATACAGCCATACATCTATGATCCGGAATCAGACCCAGAGGCTGCAGTTGAACAGGAGCAGCAGCAAAAACGACTAGAGCAGGACGTCTCTATGTGCTACAAGTTATACACTAACTATATAATATGCTTAGCGGCTTGTGTTATTTACATATTTATACTTGAATTATATCGTCGTATTTTTGTCTTTGAAGGTGTACATGTGGGAAGTGCAGTTGTGCACGTGTGTGTGTGTGTGTGTTTACGCGTGGTTTGTGTAGACAACACGGAATAGTAGCACATTTGAATGAAGAAGCGCGCTTATTTAGTTCAACATATTTCCCCACTCTTTGTGTATTGTTGTTTGGAGTGCTTTTACAATACACAAACATAAAGTTACACATATAGTGGCCAGCTAAACAAATGTACACGCACTACACATCGCATGCTCCATTGATCGATTTCTATATATAGTAATATATATAGTAACTTTACGTGATCATGTTTGGGCTACTTGATGAGCATAGACACAGACATTTGAAGCAGTCTCACTCACCGCCTGCGGTTCTAACGTTGGGACCTTTATCGTTGGGACTGCTCCATCCTTCAGCATTAGGCGATCGGGAAAATCCGGCGTCGAGCTGGGCCTTGTTTATGAAACAGTCGGCACCGACATGCAGTGAACAGATATAAACATTCGCGCAACTCAGTTGCTGATCCGGAAAAGCAAATTCTATCCACTGTTGCCTTAACGCGGGGGTTTTTGGAGAATGTGCAGGACTGTCTTGGTCTGGCAACCAAAAACGCACTTTTTGATGTCATTGTTAATTGTGCACATCACCTGTGCAGCGCAGCCCACGAGCCAGCGCTTTGATGGGCGTAGCCTGTTGCTTTCGCTCTCTCTCTCTCTCTCTCTCTCTCTCTCTCTCTCTCTCTCTCTCTCTCTCTCTCTCTCTCTCTCTCTCTCTCTCACGCTCTTCCGGTAGAATTGTCCGTAAGGCCCATACAAGGAAATTCCGCCCCCATTAACGTCAAAGGGGACGCATGATCTCAAAAAACTTGCCGAAACTTATGACTAACCGGAAGTAGTATTTTTGACAAAGAAATACTCCCATCAAACGTCCACCTTAACTTTTGAAACTTTGTCTATGTTTAGTATGGGATTCCAAGTCTTTAACAGTGTAAAAAGATCAGTATGCATGAAACAGCATTTCAACCCCCCTTTAATGACAGAAGGATGAATTTGGTGCCACATATTTTAATTGAAAGAAAACTCAGTTTCTGTAATCAACAGAAGAAAGACAATATAAGTTGGACTTTAGTTTCCACAAGTGTTTAGCCTAATGGCTGCCGACATTAACAGACGATTTTGCTAAACCATAAAAACAATAAAACCAAAAATGTTCTATTTGAACACAAAATACACTGCATCATTACAGCTTTTTTACAGGGTTTCGACATGCTCTCTACATTAAACCAGCTGCCTGTGATTAATTATATCACAACAATGTCCAGAGTGCCTCTTTGTCTATTTGAAAAGTGATTGAAAAGTGTCACAAGCTGATTAAATGTACTACAAATGGATAATTGTCATTTTGAAAATTTCTGGATATGCATTTTTGAATCTTGGTTGCATGTCGTCAGTATGAATGATTTGTTTATTTTGAACGAATCTTTAATATGACTCGGGACTACCGAGTTGTCTCAGAGAGTGATTCGTTCATTTTGAACGAATCTTTAATATGACTCGGGACTACCGAGTTGTCTCAGAGAGTGATTCGTTCATTTTGAACGAATCTTTAATATGACTCGGGACTACCGAGTTGTCTCAGAGAGTGATTCGTTCATTTTGAACGAATCTTTAATATGCCTCGGGACTACCGAGTTGTCTCAGAGAGTATTTCTTTCATTTTGTGTTGACTGCGCGTGCGCATTACGCAACATATGGGTTCTGATCGTTCTGATTCTGAATCGACAGGTGAGATCCGAGTCTTTTGTTCTTCCTGTCAGTCCCATAGAGACGGGAAGAGAAAAGATTGGTTCATTTTGCTGAACGAGACTCAAAGATCCGAGTCAGTAAAATGATCCGAACTTCCCACTACTCACACTGACAGTTGCAGCACAATATGAAAGACTTCGTCTAACTGTACAACAAACAACCAATGAAAATGAACAATATGAAACTAAAACGACATAAGCTTAATTTACAATGTCTTAGGAACTGTAGGCTATTTAGAAGTGGATAAACTCTATTTAAAGGTGGATAAACGCACTTTGGAGGTGGGTAAACGCTATTTCTGAATTTTGGGAGGTGCGTAAACGGCGTTTACGTCCGTTTAGCCTCCACTACATCCCTGTCCACACGGCTCCGATGGGTTAATAGAGCCTTCTGATTCGAATCGATGCGTTTGTGTAAGAAAAATACCATATTTAAAACTTTATAAAGGAAACCCGCCTTTAAGTCTTCCATTGTAGCCATGGCTGTTTAAATATTTAACAGCCACAAGATGGCGCCAGTGTTAAGCATAGAAGTAGTACCGGTCAAGATAACTCACAGTACCCGGATGAGCGGGTGTTATCTGGAAATAACATACCGCTGGAATGCGCGATTGACCAATCAGAGTCAAGTATTTCACAGAGCCGTGTAATAATTACTAATAATTTAAATTAACGTGTTAATCACCACAACGGGTCAAAGCCATGCATTTCATCTTCCAGTCGTCTGCTTTAATTAATCATTAGCTGATGATTTACAAAGGTATCATTATGTGATGACTTTACTTGTTGGGGCACATAACTCATTCAGAATTCATTCAAAACCCATAACCACAATTACATATTACTTAATAAGTTAGTTAATAGTGATGACAATTCTGTGTTTGATGCGGAAAGAGTTAATGAGAACCTCATTATTTATTAATGTACAGTTGTTCAGTATATACGTGTTTTTTTTGTTGTTGTTTTTTAGCAAATACTGATCCCCATAATGGTGATCTAAAAATGACTCTTTCCTTCAGTGATTCTGCTTTTTTAAATAAATGAGGAATAATAATTAGAGGTTTTGCTGGTCTTAACTCTCATGTTACTTTAAAACTAAATGTCTCCGTTCTCATCTTGCTGTTCTCCAGTTTGTCTCAGGATGAGATCTGCAGCTCTTCTCTCTCTCCTCATCATTCTGGCTCTCGGCGATGGAGCGGACTGTCAAAAATTTAGTGAATTCAAGAGAAAACACATTCTCCCAACTATCTTTAAAACCAAAGTTAAATTGGGGAAGTACCTTTTGAGGGAACAACTCTGTGCGAGAGAACCAGAACAATCCTTCATCAAGAGCAGCGAGGAGAATATAAAACGAATCTGTGAAGGCTCTGGCAGTAATAGAGGGAACTCCACCAGAAGTACAGATGTCTTTGAGGTCTACATTGTTGAAAGCTCAAAAAAAAAAAGAAACAAGTGTGTCATTAATAATTGTAAAGCAGGCAAATATAATGTGATTGTTAAATGCGAGAACAATCTCCCTGTGCACTATATTGGACAAGACATCGAAGAGAACACAGAACCATGGCCTTGCTTTCCCGAAACCATCATTTGATTTCCATCAGTAGGGAGGAAGATCTTAAGGAGCTTTGCTTTTAAACATTCATTAAACATGTTGCTATGCCAAGTTTAAAGTGGATATAAATCCAAAAGTATTTCAATAAAGCTTTGTTTGCAGAGTGCCGTTCAGTATTATAAAGCGCACTGATCAAATGTACACCTTGAATCCAATGTACATCGCTTTCAATAAAAGCTTCTGACAAAAGCACAAATGCATCGTTTCTGTTCTTTTGTGAAATCATAAGGTCTAACAGTGTTCATTATGAGATGTATCAACTGTAATTCCTCACCATCAGCATTGTGTGTGTGTGTGTGTGTGTGTGTGTGTGTGTGTGTGTGTGTGTGTTTCTAATGTGCACATCAGGGATGGAAATTAGCACCCGCCACCAGCCAAATGCGGGTGATTTTGAGTTGTGGCGGGTAAACTCGCTTCACCTACCGGCCACCGTGGCGGGTAAATAAAAATAGCAAACTGTTTCCCCTCTTTGTAAACTTTGTTCAATGCATGCGAGTGCGGCCGTATGTCCGAATATGACCAGTCGTTTTCACCGTCATTACCCGGATGTAGTACCAGAAGACGCGAATACGAACTCGCGCGCGCTGAAAGAAGATCCGTCACTGCGCATCATCCGAGAACGCGCACTCGTCTCACAGCGCGCAAATATTGAGTTCTCTTTCAAGTCTTGCACTTAAATGGACAAACTCACACAAAAAGTATGCCAACATGTCCATCTTGATGAGTATCCAAGCAGACATAGTCTGAATATGCCTCAAGTGAACGTTATACAGTCGAGAAAGATGACGCATATCCCTGCATTAGGTCTTAAAGGGGCAGTAGCCTTTACTGCTGTCTGTTTAATGTCAAACAAAAGGACATCTGCTCTTGAATAGCTTTTGTAAGTTTAATAAGGATTAATCTTTAATTTAAACAGTTAAAATATGCAGTTATTTTACATTTGATTACTTTATTGAATTTCTGTACCTTTCTGCAGGCCATTAGGCCCTTACATTAGCTATTATTAAATGTACACATGAGTGAGGTCAAGTTAAACATTTTAGTTTGAATTGTATTTTATACTGTGGATTGTTGCAATGTGCTAAATAAATATTTGCATAATTTGTAATTGATTAATATTTGAAACTTTAATATTAATTTATGCAATCGCAATGCCTTGATTTTTAGTAAAGTTACACAGTTACAGCATTAGCCATAAATGCAATGGTACTAATAGTTGGCATAATTTCTTTTGGTGTTTCGGTTTCAGCCAAGAATTTTTATTTCTGTGCATCCCTTCTGACAATGTTCTGCTCGGTGTGTCGTCAACACGCTTCAGGAGATGCCAAAACTAATAGTTTCATTGTTGGGACTAAAAACCTAAAACTGGAAGCCATAAAAGACCACGAATCATCCAAATGCCACATCCAGGTAAAAAAAAAAAGCGCACAGTGCACAGAGTCCTACTCATTTAATGAAATGTATATCAGTTCATGGTTTGTGTGTGTATAAGAGAGAAAGAGAAAATGTCAGTATTTCATTGAGACTTGAGATTAAATAAACTGCTTAAAGGGGGGGTGAAACACTCAGTTTCAGTCAGTGTCATGTCAATCTTGAGTACCTATAGAGTAGCATTGCATCCTGCATATCTCCGAAAAGTCTTTATTTTTTTTATAATTATATAAGAAAGATGCGCTGTTCCGAGTCTTTCCGAAAAAAGCCGAGCGGGTGGGGGCGTATCGTGTGGGCGGAGCTAAATAATGACGTGTGCACGCCGCTGCTATTGTGTTGAGTCGAGTGCGTCGTAAAGCTGTCTCATCCCTAACAGCGGGAAAAAACTTTATTTAAAATAAAAATATGGCTTTTAATCAGATACAGCCATACATCTATGATCCGGAATCAGACCCAGAGGCTGCAGTTGAACAGGAGCAGCAGCAAAAACGACTAGAGCAGGACGTCTGTATGTGCTACAAGTTATACACTAACTATATAATATGCTTAGCGGCTTGTGTTATTTACATATTTATACTTGAATTATATCGTCGTATTTTTGTCTTTGAAGGTGTACATGTGGGAAGTGCAGTTGTGCATGTGTGTGTGTGTGTTTACGCGTGGTTTGTGTAGACAGTAAGCGGACTGGTTTTGCACGGCAGGTTAAGTTAGTGTTTACATAGAAAGACACGGAATAGTAGCGCATTTGAATGAAGAAGCGCGCTTATTTAGTTCAACATATTTCCCCACTCTTTGTGTATTGTTGTTTGGAGTGCTTTTACAATACACAAACATAAAGTTACACATATAGTGGCCAGCTAAACAAATGTACACGCACTACACATCGCATGCTCCATTGATCAATTAGCTATACGTGATCATGTTTGGGCTAACACAGACAAAAACACAGACATTTGAAGCAGTCTCACTCACCGCCTGCGGTTCTAACGTTGGGACCTTTATCGTTGGGACTGCTCCATCCTTCAGCATTAGGCGATCGGGAAATCCGGCGTCGAGCTGGGCCTTGTTTATGAAACAGTCGGCACCGAAATGCAGCGAACAGATATAAACATTCGCGCAACTCAGTTGCTGATCCGGAAAAGCAAATTCCATCCACTGTTGCCTTAACGCGGGGTTTTTGGGGAATCTGTGCAGGACTGTCTTGGTCTGGCAACCAAAAACACACTTTTTTGATGTCATTGTTATGTGCACATCACCTGTCCAGCATCCTACGAGCCAGCGCTTTGATGGGCGTAGCCTGTTACTTTCGCTCTCTCCCTCTCTCTCTCTCTCTCTCTCTCTCTCTCTCTCTCTCTCTCTCTCTCTCTCTCCCTCTCTCTCACGCTCTTCCGGTAGAATTGTCCGTACGGCCCATACAAGGAAATTCCGCCCCCATTAACGTCAAAGGGGACGCATGATCTCAAAAAACTTGCCGAAACTTATGACTAACCGGAAGTAGTATTTTTGACACAGAAATACTCCCATCAAACGTCCACCTTAACTTTTGAAACTTTGTCTATGTTTAGTATGGGATTCCAAGTCTTTAACAGTGTAAAAAGATCAGTATGCATGAAACAGCATTTCACCCCCCCCCCCCCCTCTTTAAGTATTGTAGAGCTTGTAGTATTAATTTTTCACATGCAGTTACACATTGTCGGTTAAAAACATTAAGTGGCTGGTAAAAACATTGCGTGGCTGGTAGATTTTGAAATCCACAGCCACAGTGGCCGGTGGACAAAAAAGTTAATTTCCATCCCTGGTGCACATGCAGGAATTGCATCAATAACAGTTCTTCCGTTAGCCCAGCTCTAACGTCAATGACTGATGGAACATTAAAGTTTGTCAAATAAATCCTTCTCCATCCTCCATCTTTACTCAGAGTAGTAAGAATGACAGACGATCTGCATTAATAGACAGTTTTAGGTAATACTGCAGCTGATTTACCGTAGTGTTTCAGTAAGACAGTAATAACATGAGTTAGCCGGTTAGCCTGATACCTACACAATATGAAACACAATGTGCACAATAAGTCTAACCTTCAAAACGAAATGGCTTGTGATTCATAAAAAAAAGAAGAAAAAGATTTGTTTAATTGACTTAGAGTCTTTTACATTTGAGAGACAATAACTTTATATATGCTGCACTTTAAGATTTAAAACTTTGCAGGATGTTTTCATTCACTTAGAGCTGTTATATATGTAACCAAGTGAAAAATCCCCTCAACAAAGAGACTGGTTATGTCATCTGAGTTAAATAAATCATATTTTATTGTTTTTGTCATGCACCGATAAAGTTACGCTGGCCCTTTAAGAAAAGTGCTTCTCATCAGTGTCGCGAGAGTCACGTCACCGGAGAGATTCACAGCGCGGGGTTTAGACGGTGCTCACGCGAGTTAAATCCATGAGAATCACTCATTTTTCACTCATTTCTGAGAAATATGCACTTTTAGTGAATGATAAACTATCTCTCCGTGTTTTGGTGAGTGGATGGCTGTTTGTTGTGAGGATTTGTTGGTGATTTCGGTCGAGTCACCGTGTGTGGGGATCACTTCAAATTTCAAACGCGTAACGTTAAGCGATGCGATATCATGAATATCAGTGTGATATTAGGGGTAATATTTTGTATTATTCAATATATACAATTGTCATTGATATGTGATTATTTTGCTGATTCAAGAGGGGAGAAAAGTGCTCGGTTAGGCCCTCCGTGTGTTTCTGGAGTGAGAATGAAGCATCAGAGTTTAAATCGCTTTTATTTGACTTCAACAAGTGTTTTGACTCATTTACATGTGTTTTATTGAAACAAGTTCAAGTACACTGTTAGTTTGATGCCATTTACAAATGTTGAGACTGACAGAAGGGAAATTGAGCTCATCATTTGCTGTGAAATGTAAAGCAGGGCCGGATTGAGACTCATTCAGCCCTGGAGGTTCATGCCTTAGACCGGCCCACTTTAGTTCACGACAGACTATATTAAAATAATGTGATTCCCACCTCAGAATATAAGTCTGCATAAGGTACACTATTCTCTAGAGCCTTATAATTCTTTGTATTTTTGAAAAATATAATTTTCAATACAGTGCAAAAACAGTAGCTCATGTTTTGCTTCACAGTGAAGATAACAGGACAGTATCAGAATCTCTTTTTTTAAGAATTAGTATTCATAAAGATCCAAAAATTGAAATGAAGAAAATATTATTTTTGTCATTTCACTTGTCTAGTAAATGTATCTTGAATTAAGAATATTTAGATATTTAAACTGGAAACAAGTAAGATACTAAGTCAGAAAAAATTTCAGTGATAATGTTTGCTTATTCACACACTATGGTACAATAGCAGTTTACCTGTGTTTCACAGTAAGCCCAGCTAACAGGGAACGTTCTCAGAACGTTATCTCAAAGTTATCAAAAAACGTTCTCGCAGTAACGTTATTAGAACATTGTGCCAACATTATTTGCTATTGAGAAACGTTCTAAAAACGTTAGCTATAAAACTTTATTCTTACATTGTTAGTGGAACGTTTTAAAAACGTTACAACATTAAAAAAAATATTAGTCACTACAAATTAGTCATACAGCTTTTTTCTCAAACTTCAGATACCTCATTTGTATATCCAAAGACAACTTAATGACACTTAAATGCTATTTTCGTGTATATATTTGTTTTGTTTTTTACAATCAGAAGAAAAATCTAGTAAACTAATTATGTATTAAATATAAATGTAATATAAAAGTCAATTATAAAAGTGGTTTTAGCTTTTTTTAAGAAAGAATAAGTCAATAAACAAAAGCAAGTACAGTAAAGGAGAAAACAGGAATATTTTATTTGATCATACTCCACACCCTTATAAGAACGTTATTTAATGTTCTTATAACCTAATGAGAACGTTAATACAACATTCCACAAACTGGACATTTCAACGTTCCTAGAACATTCAAAAACATTTTTAGAACTTAATGGGAACGTTAGGGAAACATTCTTATAACCTAAAATTGTTAGCTGGGAGAGCGAATCCAGGGTTTTTCCTACATTGAAATTTTTTTGGCGGCCACCAAAGCAAAATTTTGTCCCGTCAAAGCCTTAAATGATGAGTTATTGTGATTTATAAAATGATGTAGATTTATATTGCGCGTGACTCTGCTCGTTCTGACACTCGGTTAACATGCGCCCTCGTTAGCTGAGTGACGGAGAACGAGCAGAGAGCCCCACACTACGTCTTCAAAACCATCAACGTTCTCTCTTTCTCACTCGCGCATATCAATCAAAATCAACAGAACTGACAAAATGGTAAAAGGTCGGAAGACTGAATCTGTGCACCACGTGGCGCGTTCACACAATATTTTCCCTCAATTACTGCTGGATGCTCAAAAATCACAGCTCTTCTGACAGACGTTTTGCACACGCAGCTGACATAACCTATACTTTCAAATACACGCAAAAATATCTTTATGAAGTGTTTTCTGTGATCAATAGTAGTGGGAAGTTCGGATCATTTTACTGACTCGGATCTTTGAGTCTCGTTCAGCAAAATGAACGAATCTTTTTTCGAGTCATTTTGAGTCATTTCGTTCATTTCACCAAAATGACATGTTAAATAGCCCAACACATCTAGTACTTATGAAAATGTTGATTACATTTTAAAACTACATACAAATAAACTATAGGGTACAGCAACCAAAGCCAAATTATAAGAAACTGAAATGTTTAATTAATTGATTAGTTGTTGGGTCAGGCTATTGCAGTTTCTCTGTTAGTTCACCTCACCTCCTGATCCAAAACATTCTTTCTCTTGCAACTTCATATTTATCACGTTTGTTTTCCGCCTCTCGTGTCTTCGAGCTCCTCGAGACGTTAGCTGTCGACTCGTCTGTGTCTGACTCTGATCAGATCTGGGGGCTGGGCCGCCCGGACCGTGCGTGACACAGGTCCGGAAACAAAAATGATTAGTTCTTACGAGTCTTTCGGGTTTGAGTCTTTCGTTCTTCCTGTTAGTCCCATAGAGTCTATGCTTTCAATAACGGAAACAGAAAAGATTAGTTCTTTTGATCGAGTCTCGGGTTTGAGTCGTTCGTTCTTTTGTCACGTGACTTGTCACCGTATAGAACACAAGTTCACAACCTTTTTAGTAAAAAGCACGTAGTTATTTATTTTATTTTTATATTATTCTCAGTTAATATCAGACATATACAAATATGGGAAATATATTGACTATTCAAGTGTAACATCACAAATTCAATTAGACTAATTTTGAATCAACTGTGGGTGGGTGTGTATATATATATATATATATATATATATATATATATACATACATATATATACATATATATATATATATATATATATATATATATATATATATATATATATATATATATATATATATACATACACACACACACACACACACACACACACACACACACACACACACACAGCATGTGACTGAAAGCAAGAACGAAAGACTCAAACTCGAGACTCAAAAGAACTAATCTTTTCTGTTTCCGTTACTGACAGCATAGACTCGATGGGACTAACAGGAAGAACGAAAGACTCAAACCCGAGACTCGATCAAAAGAACTAATCTTTTCTGTTTCCGTTACTGACAGCATAGACTATATGGGACTAACAGGAAGAACGAAAGACTCAAACCCGAGACTCAAAGGAACTAATCATTCGGAGATTCAGAGCTGATTCAGAGGCCATATGTTGCGTAATGCGCATGCGCGGTCAACACAAAATGAACGAATCACTATCTGAGACAACTCGGTAGTCCCGAGTCATAATAAAGATTCGTTCAAAATGAACGAATCGTTCATGAACGACACATCACTAGTGATCAATCTTTTGGGTTGTTTTAACAGTCTGGGTTCACACATAATGCGTCCGCTTTTGTCCGATTCGCGAACTAATGACTCATTTGAACCGATTCATTTTACTGAACTGATCTGCTCAACACTGAACTCACGAATCGGTGTGTAATCATTTACTCACAACACCTCTGACATGAGAATGAAGTGTGCTTACCCCATTAAACGAGGGGTTAGTAAGAATTAGTCTTAATAATACAGTATTTTCATGTATTTATATTGATAATTTGTAGTAGTGTTGTCACGATACCAAAATTATGACTTCGATACGATACCAGACTAAAATACCTCGATACCGATACTAAACCGATACAACGGTAAAAAACAAACAAAAAACAGATATGATTAATATGACAACAGAACTTTATTTATTTATTTATTTATTTTTTTTAACTAAAAATTCACTTGTCCAGCAGTTCCTGCCTGGCTTTTGCCCATTCCCTCCTCTTATTGCTATAATAACCAGTGAACATCCTTACAGAGATCACATTATCAATCATGTTATCATTCACTAACCTTTCACTTCTCAACAGGTTGGGATGACCAAAATCTTATTTTATGATTCGAGTAATTTCATATTTTTAAAAATGTTATCTTATAATTATAATATAGATTTTTAATTGTATCTGTTTTTTTTAAAATGAGCACAAAAAAATGCAAATTACAAACAATATGACAAAAACAGTGCTTTATTTTTCAGCTTCATTAGTCTGCTCAAGTCAAAAAAAGAAATTAAATAATCAAATATAAAACTGCTTACTTAGTCTACACTCAAAAATTAAACTTTACACTGATTCTTTATAAATAGATTTTATTTATTTAGCTAAACGTTGTGGTTTTCTATTTTTCATTGTTTGCTTAACATTAATCACAGAATATTAGTTCTGTAAGACCTGCACGGCTCTCATTACCTCGTCAATGACCACGTATTTTGACATATGTTTGACCATTCAAACCCAAATAATAATCCGCGAAAGAACTGAATGGCGATCGCATGTTTGTTGTCTGAAAGGCGTGTGCGCGCGCTTCAGGTCAGAGTCCAGCTTTTTCCTCTCATGCGCGCTTATTTCTTTTGCTTTCTTTGTTAGATGTTGCGCGTATTTAACTCTTCTGCTTCTAATATTTATTGAACGGCTGAAGCAGAGCACACACACACGTCCTGACACTGTCACACATCCATGCGAATTAAGAAATGCAGCTCATAGGCGCTGTCCTCCTTAAAGTACCGGTACTAATAATAGTCCATATCGTACCGTTTGTAATATCAGGGTATCGCAATAGTACCGGTATATCGTGCAACACTAATTTGTAGTAAATTAGCACAAAAAAATTAGTTTTTCTGGAATAAGCTGAAAGCAGAACAACGCAAGTTAAATTGTTTATGGCAGAGAATTAGACTGTTATTCAATTTATAATGCTGCTTTTTAATAATTGTTGCCAAAATAATGAATCAGTAAACCATGCAAACTGTGTAAAAACGAGGAACTAAAGAAACAAACATCAACACATCATACAAAATGAGATAGCAAAATTAGATAGCAAAAATTTTTTTTTAGCATTTATTTAACATTTATTGTGAGTATTGGGCTCACAGATCACGCGGGTAGGTACTTTTACTGTTGGTGTGTGTGTGCGCGTGCATGCGTGTGTGTGTGTGGATGACTATGACTGGTCAGCTTCCACCGAAGACCATTTCTGACCCAAGAAAAATCCTGTAATCTCTTCACAACTGGGTCCTCGCTCGCTTTCTGACACTAAATGAAATTTGTTACATTTATTTCTCACCACAAATTCCCCCTTTTTACAAAGCTTTTAAATCAAGTCACTCAGTTTCATTAATGTATTGCTGAATCATCAGGTATCATTATTATCTCAGGGCATGTTTCATTGAGCAGGACTCTTCCTATTAGTTCTTCTGAATGACAATCCTACCTGCCCATTCATGTGTGTTGGGCTCATGACTGGAGCTTGGTAACGTTACTGGGCGTTGCTCTTCACTATTAGCAGCTAAACGAACTAGAGGCGGCTGCTGCTGAAGAGCTAAGAAAAAGTTTGATACATGAACGTGGTTTGCAGACGGCATTGTTTTGCGCGGCCGCATCTTGCACTGCTCCTAACTACCTTAACGGGATAATTACTTACCGGCCTTGTCCTCATCATTCGTTTTTTTGAGTAACAATGTGCACAGCTTAGAACATTTGGCCGCGTCAGTTTCCAGAGCCTTTTTATTTTTATTCTGGCCTTTTCAGCGCCGCCTTTGCGCTTCCTATCACCCATTTTTATCTGACTTCTTTATTTTGAGCAACTTTCAAGGCGAGTCAAAATATAATCATCATTAACCTGCAGGCTGCACTCTGAGAAAATACAGGGTGTCCGCGGGGTTTTAAAAAGTATTAAAAGGTGATAAATCCAAATTGTCAAATTTAAGGCCATTAAAAATGTTAAATGTGGTCTCGGAGGTATTATTTTTTTCCAAATTAGGTATAATTTTTTCAGACTATCAGGTGTCCTATTCTGATTTAAATTCTATCTGCGTTCGCGTTAGTTCGTTTAGATATGGGCTTTAGCTTATCTGGGCACATGATCAAAGATCTTTCGTCTCCGTCTCAACGTGTGTTTGATGCTGATGTTATATTCAGCGGTCGTTCGGCATCATCTCAGAGCACTGCGCGCTCAACAGAAGTGGCTGGCTTACGGTTTATTTTAGACTTGCTTCAAGGCATATCTTCAACAACTGTCCTCATAAGAGCAATCTTAAATGATTTATATAAAGTCTAAAATGAACAAAAAGAGTTGTGAGAGAATGAGGCGCGATCCATTGACAGTGAGATCCGCGTGTGTGTCTGCTCTTAAAGGGACAGCAGCCAATAAAGCTTCCTGTCAGTAAAGTTAAAGAACAAAGGGAACAGAGAAAATGACTCGCTGCTCTTGACTAAATAAGTTTTGTAGCTTTAATAAGGATTAACTCTTTAATTTATAGTTTAAGCAGTGCAGACTGCATATAACTGTGATAACTGTATTACATTTCTGTATATTTCCTAACTGTTCAGACAGGAAGGGCAGGAGTAAACATGACATTTATTATGGGTTTATGTTAGCATTGTTTTAAGTTTACTTAAATTAAAAACTGTTATATTTTTGAAGTCTAATAATGAATGTAAAAAAAAAAATCAGTAGCTGTATTAATATCAGTAATACTGGCCTTCATTCATAAAAAGATGCCATTTAAACAAGTATTTAAAATATACTGTCTTTATGTTGTTTCTACTTTAATTTGATTAACTGTGAAATTATTATATTAAAAACCTACAAAAACATTTTTTATTGCGATTAGTCACAAAAAATGTGTGATTAATCTAGTTAAAGTTTTTAATCGATTGACTAGTTTTTAGTATTTTGTTCAATTCAACAACTTATCACAGTTATAGAAATGTAATATTTGGCTCAGGTTTTGTTGTTTAAATAATTTAATTAATGAATTACCAATTATTAATGTAAATCAGATGTGTGTGCAGTAATTCTTCTCCTTAACCAACCTTTGTGAATGTTGAGATCTATCTTACTGTGTCTGAATGATAACTTATCACAGATTTCCTCCTGGTGTCGAATCTAAATCTATTCTTTTTTGTGTGTTATATGTGTCAAAATCTGTGTAAATAATAGAAAGGTCGCTGATAAACACTTGCAATTCAGTGTCGTGATGGTTTTTAAAAATATTCTGAAGGTAGTAAAAAAGGTATTAAAAAGTAGTAAATTTAACTTAACGATTGCTGTATATACCCTGAAATATAAAGTAAAAAAGAGTGGGACTTCGGTAAAATAATAAATAAAAAGAGTTGGACCGCGGTAAAATAAAAAAGTGGGGCTGCTGTGAGTGCAGGCAGCCTGGGGACAGCATCCATAGTTCAACCAAGTGCTATGACAACAGCGGCCCTCAAAAACAGACCGGCCCGCTGGGAATTTTCCCGGTGCTCCTGATTAGCCAATCCGGGCTTCTGTAAAGTGACGATGAGCAGTAAGTTTGAATTGTTTCATTTTAATTGTGCAGTTAACAAGTGTTTATTCACATATTGCCAATGTTGAATTGTGTAGTAACTTGACTGTACTGAATGTGATTTTTCCAGTTTTATTTCTATGTATTTTTCAATTAATGTGAGCAGCTTATTTTGTTGACTGTGCTTACAAATGCTCTAATTGTGTGTATTTGTTTTCCAGAATGTGAGGCTGCTATCGTTGTCTATGTTAGCCAGTGCTGTAACTGAACAAAAAAAGACACATTTGATTGTGCAAAACCAAGCTTTATTGTTTCCAGGTATTGTATAACATCTTTATCTCTTCTACTCCAATACCAACATTCAGCATAGTTGACGCTGCCCCCATTCCCCCACCCCCATGAAAAGTCATTTCAAAAATCTATAATAGGGTCACTTTAACAATTATATTTATACAAATTAATAAAAGTTTGATTTCAAGTTGTAAATCATACCCTGGCATACAATGTTATGCTGACAATATTATACCCGAAAAGACAATCTCATGCTAAAGTTATGATTCACCTGTTCTCTACTAACACATACTACATAAAACAAACAAAAAGTTTTACAAAAAGACATTTCACATTTCATCCTTCAAATCATTTCTATGAAAAATAATTAGTCAAAATGATATATTGCAGGCATTTAATAAACAATTATAGATAGGCCACATTATTATCCAAAGTGTTGAGATTTGGATAATTCACATTAGCTTATATTTCATCTACTGGTTAAAATTGATGTCATTTTCACATTAGTCTGAATAATAACTGCAGCCAGTCTGAATGACTCTGTAAATCCAGTCTCTGACAGAAGATGGCGCTGATGGAGCAGCAGTAATAGAGCTGTTTCCCAGATAACCTGCTTAAACTAGGCATTACAGATGAAGGGAGGATAAACAGAAAAGGCCATCATTATTTCCCTCCGCACTGGGTCATAAAGGCTGGAAAACCTCTCACTTCTCCGCCATGTTTTCACACAAAACAAAACCTGCATGCTGTTGTGTGAGACTGTAACACTTCGGTCAGTTCCCATCATCTGTATTTGATATTAAAGCATTTTCAAAGATTATGGTAATAACTGTTTCAAATTGAATATGATTTTTATGACGTTATTAGTAATATCAGGGTCATAATGCTGACTTCACTAACTATCATTCTCATAATGCTGTTTAAATGTATTATCATTTGACTCTCAGTACGTGTTAACTTTGGACTCTGTGTGAATTACAAAAATTAAAAACAAAAAACAAAAATTAGCATACAAACTTTACCTTTTAACATAAGATCTGCTGTGCATGTTTGACTTTCGATGAATAGTTTTGTGCATTGCGGGACAGTGAGATATATTGTCCAACTTGAATCATTGCCACCAAAAATTAAACGTTAATTTGAGCAGTACTGGACAACTGGATCAAAGTTTTACTCTTATCAGAACCAGGGAGATTTTACAATCGTGAATTACTCTAGTCTAAGATAATTCTCAAAAATCCACCCACACCCTACTTATGAGTTCAAAGGTTGTGTTCATCAAATATTAAACTATCCTTTATGCGAATGAACTCACCAAGGGCGATTATGATTTATGTGTTGAGCTTCTTCTAACGCTATTTTCTATCACTCTTCTGGAGATTGATTAAAAAGTATAGATGTAGTCCCGTTGGGCTCATTGAAGCTGGTTATCAGACTGAAAGTATCTCTGCTTTTCTGGATTATTCTCTTCAATCTCTGTCGACGGCTCTAAAGGGCTAAGGTAAGGACTGTTCGCTCAATCCTCCGTATGCAGTCACCTTGATTCGGGTGTTTTATCTGCTCATTTAAACTCATATTCCCTTCGACATATGACACAAATGTTTCAACTGTAAAAAATAAACATGTACAGTTGTAGCTTTATTATTTCTACCTGATCCACCTACAAATATTAATTCCATTGTTGTAACACACTTTAATCAGTTTCACGTGACATAAATAAGGGAATGGTGTTTAAATATAATTGAGTTACACTGACTGCGCCTTGCTGAATTTTGCTTCAATGAGAAATTGGGATTTGGGGTTATTATACATATGATGTGTCCAAGTGAAAATCACAATAGACAGTGCTAATCTTCAGCACAATGGTAATTAATAACAATGTCCAACATAATTGTACATTAAACATTAACAAACTGCTAACATCTTTCCCTGAAAAACACATTAAATAACACGTAATCCCTGAATTTACTTGCATTGACCTTTGCAAAGCTTATTGTGAACTGGGCGGTGCCCAGGGCTGTGTTTCCAGAAGCATTGTGAACTGAATTGATCGTAGAAACCATTGGTGGTAATGGTCTCTATGATCCTCCACAGGTCTTCATCACTATCTTGAGTGAATCTAAATGGCACGTGTGGTATAAAAGAGGAGGTTGAAACAGGACAGCAGAAATCTTTGATAATTTTTTTTAAGCCTACAAATGAAGGGCGTTAATTAATGATCAGGTGCACTAAAAAAAAAAACACGTCTAAACTTAAGATTTATGTATTTGAATTGCATTTGCATTTCCATCCATTCGGATTACATAGTTTTAACATGAACAAATTATTAAACTGAATGTGAATCATATTTATCAGTCATACATGAATGAAACTGAACATACATGAATTCAATCATACATGAATGAAATTAAATTGATCACAAGTGATATTTTTAATATTACAAAAGAACATTTATTTAATAAATGCTGTCCATTGAACTTTCTATTCATCAAAGAATCCTGAAAAATAAATGATATCCACAACTAGGGCTGGGCGATATGGCGAAATATATCGTCTGGACGATAGAAAATGTCTATCGTTTTATATAAGGCTCTATCGCTTACGCCACGATAAGGCGTTTACGGCAGAATTTTACGTCAAGATTCACCTCACGCCACGGCATGCCCCATGCACGCTGCAATACATAAACAAACGTGGAGGAAGACGGTAGTAGACGCGGTTCAGACCAGGGTAATTCTCAGAGTAATTATGCCAGAAAAGTGGCATAAGCGCTCAAAACAAACTTCAGACACAGACGCTGCAACGGGCTTTTACGCGTGGCACACCATATAGCCATATATTTAAATATTTTAATGGCAAGTGTAGGGATGGCGAAAACTAAACACTTTCTTGACCGACCACCGAGCCTCATTAGCCGGTTGAAACCGGTTAACCGATTAGTTTAAAATATGCTGCGCTATTTGAAAAAACAGCCGCGAGCCGCGCTCCCTCTGTCTCTCTCTCGCTCTCTCTCTCACACACACGCGCGCTGCCACCTCCCTTCCACTCACGTCACTTTTTTAAAATCCCCCACAGCGCGAAACACGAGTCCCGCAAACGCGCCGCAGAGGAGCTTGTTTGTAATAAGAGGACAAATGGCTCCTTAGTTTCGAAATGGTTTGGGTACAAGGTGATCGCGTTGTAAATAAAGGCGTTTGTCCAGCGTTAGAAGCTCATTTGAATCATTGCCGCGGCTCATTTAAGAAAATGACAGCTCCGAAGAGATGCCGCTTTAGTTTGAGGTAGTGCTAACAATAATAAAGAAAGACGATCAACACCTTATGTGTTACCACTGAAATGAAGATGTAATATATTTCCAAATGTAAGCCCATCTTAAGCGAAATGCACGCTTCATACTGTCGTCTGCCCTGGCTCTAACCTCGAGTGTTTACTTTTTGCAAACCTTGTGAGCGCGCAAACCCAAACGCTGTGACCTCGCGCCAAATGTTTTTATTGGTTTATTAAGTACAAACAGGCGAGTTATGAAAAATTGAGTGCGAGGGATATGTTCAATCACACAAAAAGATTTTGGAATGAGACGGCCAACTGTAGTAGCGTTTAGTCCACTGTCTATAATAGCCTAATTTAAAGATCACTTTTTTTATTTATTTTAACATACAACTTTGATCGGTTAACGATGATACGGTCAACCATTGGTCAAACGGTCATCGGTTTACATCCCTAGGCAGGTGTTAACTTTACCAACAGTCTTGCTTTAAAAAAAGGTTCTAAATAAAATAAAAATGTAGCCCATACTACCTTTATTTGTTTTCTATATCATTTCAAACTGCATTTCCACATTGCAATTTTGTATAGACTATTCATAAACTGAATTAACAGAAAAATTGCTATATCGTTATGTATATCGTTATCGGGATATCAAATGAGCTATATCGGGATATGAAATTTTGGCCTTATCGCCCAGCCCTATCCACAACATTTTTAAGCAGCACAACTTTTTTCAACACAGATAATCATAAATGTTTCTTGATTATAAAATCGTCATATAAGAATGATTAGTAAAGATCATTAGTAAGATGTGACACTGAAGACTGGAGTAATGATGATAAATTCAGCTTTGATCACAGGAATAAATTACTATATATTCACATAGGAAAAAAGCTGTTTTAATTTTTAATAATATTTAAAAATAGCAGGCGGTTCTATGGGCTGCCATAGACTCGAGCGGGAGAAGAATTTAATAAATATTTAAAAAACTATTTTTGATTAAATAAATGCAGCCTCGGTGAGCAGAAGATACTAAACATTAAAAGCTGAATTAACTTTATTGTCAATAAATAGGCTACATTGAGATGGCTTGAAAAACACATAAATCATATATTGTCGCAATCGTCTGATTGTCGTTGTCACGTTTCATCACTCATAACTGTTGTTTTCCTTCAGCTGCAGCTACAGCTTCTACGAATCCGCTTTTCTGTGAGAGAGCACCCTCCTCATATTAAGATACGAATATAATCATGCATAGAAGTGTTGGAAGAGTTGAGCACGGCCGCTGGAGTGATTGTTACACAAACACGGCTCGCGAGCAGCGGGACTTTTATTATGACGGGACACAGACAGTTGCGGGCACCATTTCCGCTTTTCTGGTCATGAGTAGGGATGGGTATCGTTAAGGTTTTAACGGTATTAATACTCTTACCGATACTGCTGCAAAGGGAATTAAGTTGGGCTAGACATAAATATTATTATTATAATCTTTGTAAAGACAAAATCTAACATAAAAGCAGACTATCACAGATCTAAAGTGTAACCAGGCTACGTTTGAATGTTTGGTTCTGTCCTCGGCTGTCGTTTGCGGAGCTCTCTCTCTCTCTCTCTCTCTCTCTCTTTCTCTCTCTCTCGTCACGTGTATTTTCAAAAGTACCAACAGCAGACCCGATAACTTCCGAGCTTATCGATACAACGGTCTTTCAAAATTTAATACCGGTTTTCGGTACCCATCCCTAGTCATGAGTATGAGGTAACGCAGCTCTGTTTATCATATTAGATACATTTAAGTGTGATTAAAATGATCAGTTTCAGTTTATTTATTTATAGAGCACATTTAAAAACAGTCGCCAGACTGACCAAAGTGCTGTACAAGTATAAGCTACTTCAGCATCTCACAGTCTACAAGCATAAATTAAAATTAAAATAAATAAAATCAACATTGGCAACATACAGGGCGGGGACATTAGCATAATTTTAAAAGCAAAGGAAAACAAATGGGTTTTTAGCAGAGATTTAAAAACTGACAAAGAGGAAGCTGCTCTAATTTGTGTCTGCAAACTGTTCCACAATCTAGGCCCCACCACGGAAAAAGCTCTTGACGCCTCGACGTGTAAGCCTAGCACAAGGAACCGTGAGTAAATGATGTTATGACTTCACGCTGTGCGTTCAATCAGCAGCTGCTGTGACACAAAACTGGAAACTGGGGATAACACAGATATGACGCCATTGACAGGCGACTCCCTCAGACGTCCCGGGTCCTCGGTTAAAATAGCAACTTTCTCACAATTTACAAATAGTTGGAAACATTTGGGATATTGTAAGAGCTCAACTGAACAAAATATATAACACTGGCCTGGTGGTTTTTACTGCAAAAATACTACATAGTGCATATTTAATATAAAATTTCGTCCCCCCACACACACACACACACACACACACACACACACACAGCAGTGTGAACAAGTGTCACAGCAGCTGCTGAGCGAACACACACAATAATGTCATAACATCATTTTAAACACTTAAATGTGTCTAATATGATAAACAGAGCTGCGTTACACACACACACATGTATGAAATTACATAAAATCCAGTGCTTTCAAAGCATTAATGTTTTTGATGAGTTTTTGTTTTAGTTTGTTCCCAAAGATTTGCATATAATTTAAAGTCCTTCACAATTGTAACTCTTTCTCTGTAGGGTTTAAAGGGACAGCACATCACTGAGTGGGTAACTTATTAAGAGGCAGCAAAAATGAATAGCCCTCCTAGCCCTGATTCTGGCTTCAGTGATGACAGCATGAACAATCCTCCTGTAATGAAAGGTGAGTCAGTAAATAATTACATTATTGATTTTTTAAGCGGACTGTCTTTTCACAGCAAGTGCCTTGTTGGCAAGTGCTATTTGCATTAGCTCCACCTAACAATGCCTGGTTGGGTCAACGACATTAAAAAAGACGCACATACTTCAACATCTTCAGTGGTTTGGTCAGTTAAGTTTAAGGCTCAAGGAATCTGGTTTTGACTCGATCAACCCGAGTTTGAATCCGCCTTTTGCAGAGCTCGGTCTTCCCCTTCCCCATTCCCATCACATCAGAAAGGCATTTACTTTCAATAAATATTAAACAAATAAAATGGAAAAAATGAAAATAAAGTGCCCAATAAAATGTTTATCAATAATAAGAGTATTTATTGGGTAGGGTTAGGGGTCGGTGTAGAGAGGGCTTTTATTGTCCCATTAAGGTGGCATCCATTTAATAATTTTAATAAATATAATGATTTACACTGTTGTTATTGCATCCTGTTAATGTACAATAATACTGAACTGCAAATAATATGTTACAACGTGTAAATATATATCACTAGTTTAATTTATAGTAAATGTCATCTATCACTAAGAAAGTCAGTTATTTTCACTCGCTGTCTTTTTTTAGCCATGTTTAGCTCAGGCGGCTCTTTTGATCTGTGCGTGATAGAACCGACCAAACTAAAGGGATTGTTTTGTGAATTCAAACAGAAGTTAAAGCTGTTCAATTCCTGCAGCCTCAAACTTTTCTGAAATACAAATATCTAAGAAGATCTAAAATATCTAATTTGATCAAATATCTGATAAAAAATTATCTTTCTTGTTTGCTTAGGTGAACTTGTACTAAAGTACGGTTTTATTCAAAATCAAGTTTTGTTTTTGCAGAGAAAATGTTTATTTATATATATAATAAATATATAAATAAACATTTTCTCTGCAAAAACAAAACTTGATATATGTAGTTCTGTAGTTTCTTCCCCACTCCGACTAATAACGATTTGACTACAAAAATGGAAATGATTCGAAAAATCACACAAGACTATTGAAGTATCAGTAAAATACTGTTATTCAAAACTGAAACAAAAGCAGTAACAGTGTCTACAATTATGAGATTGATTTACTTCCTTGATTCGCTTGAAACAGTTTTTCAGTAATTCAATAATTTACTGCACAGAACGGCCAGTTTCCTGAATTATTCTTTAACTGTGTGAAGAACAGCACAAACATTTTAATTTTTTTTTTTTATAAATAACTTTGAAAATGAATTGTGAAATGAGAAAACAGATATTGTTATGTGAAAAAGCCCCACTATGTCAAATCAATATTTTGTTGTTATATAATGTGATAATCTGCTGAAGATCTATAGTATAACTGCATGTTATTTAATTTCAGCAACCAAACGCCGGCTGGAAGAAGTTGACGGAATGCTGTAAGAGGATATTCTTATGCAAACTTGCATGTGATTATATTATGGAAAAACGTTAATAAAATACCTCTTGAACTTAAGAAACTCACCAAATCAGCTAATATGGTTATCATTAATTAAAAAAATATATTAGCAATATAATGAACTCCTATTATTTCTTTTCTGTAGAGCTGATGTTAGTCATCTCAGAGAGGAATTTACTGAACTCTACGAGAAAGATTATCCTCAACTGCAGCGCTGCATAGAGAAACTGCATCATATCATCAAAACATTTGAAGAAGATTTCAGAAGAGCTACTAAAGGAGATGGAGAGGTGGCGATCACTGGAGGTGCTGTTGCAGGATTAGCTGGAGTAGCAGGATTAGCTTTAGCTTCAGTTACTTTTGGGTCTTCTCTTGCTGTGGCAGTAGCTGGAGCAGGAGTAGGAGTAGCGGCAGCTGTAGGAGGTGGAATAATGTATGAAGAACACAAGCACGCTAAAAAGCGCAAGATGACAGAGTTACCAGGAAACAAGAGCGCTAAGAAAAAGCGCATGACAGAGTTAAGAGTTAAAACTGAACTAAAGGACTCTCAGAATAAACTCAACCTTTTGTCTGAGAAAGACATTAATGAGCGTATTGAGAAACTATTGAAAGATCTTGATGAGCTAGAGCGAGACGCCAGGGATGTAAGTAAATATTTTACCTCCATCAGTGAAAGTCACAACATACCAAGAGAAGAAACGACAGCGATGAATGCGCAGATGTCTGGAGTGAAGCGTCTGATTGGGACAATAAGAGGGTTTTTTTCTGGTGTCAGGCTTTTGCTTGACTCTCTGTTAGTTATTGAAAATAAAAGAGATGAGCATGAGATGGAGACAAAGGCTGGAAAATTCATAGATGGAATGAGGAAAGTAATGAATCAGCTAGAGGACATCATGGAAGAAATTAGGAAAACAAAAGAGAAAATGGCAAAATGACAAATCCAAATCAATGTTTTTTTTACATAACCAGACGAACAAAACAGCAGTAGTTATAAAATTGACGTCACTTTCCCACCAGGACTGATTTCCAGAAGAGCTGCTGCGTTAATAGAGTAAAACAAACTATTGATTATCTGTTTAAAGCAGGGGTCTCAAACTCAAATTACCCGGGGGCCACTGGAAGTAAACTTATCCAATCTTTATTATTAGGAGTTCTTCAACATGAATGTTTCTTCTGAACTTGAACATTACTTTCTGAACATGAATGGTTCATATAGGCTTCTCTTGCCTACTCGTGTTTTTTTTATTTATATTGCCAATATTTTTGAGATTTTTGGATCTGATTATATTTCGTCCTTCACACCTATCTATTACCAACAGGTACAGTATTGTTCAAAATAATAGCAGTACAATGTGACTAACCAGAATAATCAAGGTTTTTAGTATATTTTTTATTGCTACGTGGCAAACAAGTTACCAGTAGGTTCAGTAGATTCTCAGAAAACAAATGAGACCCAGCATTCATGATATGCACGCTCTTAAGGCTGTGCAATTGGGCAATTAGTTGAAAGGGGTGTGTTCAAAAAAATAGCAGTGTCTACCTTTGACTGTACAAACTCAAAACTATTTTGTACAAACATTTTTTTTTCTGGGATTTAGCAATCCTGTGAATCACTAAACTAATATTTAGTTGTATGACCACAGTTTTTTAAAACTGCTTGACATCTGTGTGGCATGGAGTCAACCAACTTGTGGCACCTCTCAGCTGTTATTCCACTCCATGATTCTTTAACAACATTCCACAATTCATTCACATTTCTTGGTTTTGCTTCAGAAACAGCATTTTTGATATCACCCCACAAGTTCTCAATTGGATTAAGGTCTGGAGATTGGGCTGGCCACTCCATAACATTAATTTTGTTGGTTTGGAACCAAGACTTTGCCCGTTTACTAGTGTGTTTTGGGTCATTGTCTTGTTGAAACAACCGTTTCAAGGGCATGTCCTCTTCAGCATAGGGCAACATGACCTCTTCAAGTATTTTAACATATGCAAACTGATCAGTGATCCCTGGTATGCGATAAATAGGCCCAACACCATAGTAGGAGAAACATGCCCATATCATGATGCTTGCACCTCCATGCTTCACTGTCTTCACTGTGTACTGTGGCTTGAATTCAGAGTTTGGGGGTCGTCTCACAAACTGCCTGTGGCCCTTGGACCCAAAAAGAACAATTTTACTCTCATCAGTCCACAAAATGTTCCTCCATTTCTCTTTAGGCCAGTTGATGTGTTCTTTGGCAAATTGTAACCTCTTCTGCACATGCCTTTTTTTTAACAGAGGGACTTTGCGGGGGATTCTTGAAAATAGATTAGCTTCACACAGACGTCTTCTAACTGTCACAGTACTTACAGGTAACTCCAGACTGTCTTTGATCATCCTGGAGGTGATCATTGGCTGAGCCTTTGCCATTCTGGTTATTCTTCTATCCATTTTGATGGTTGTCTTCCGTTTTCTTCCACGTCTCTCTGGTTTTGCTCTCCATTTTAAGGCATTGGAGATCATTTTAGCTGAACAGCCTATCATTTTTTGCACCTCTTTATAGGTTTTCCCCTCTCTAATCAACTTTTTAATCAAAGTACGCTGTTCTTCTGAACAATGTCTTGAACGACCCATTTTCCTCAGCTTTCAAATGCATGTTCAACAAGTGTTGGCTTCATCCTTAAATAGGGGCCACCTGATTCACACCTGTTTCTTCACAAAATTGATGACCTCAGTGATTGAATGCCACACTGCTATTTTTTTGAACACACCCCTTTCAACTAATTCAACTAATTGCCCAATTGCACAGCCTTAAGAGCGTGCATATCATGAATGCTGGGTCTCATTTGTTTTCTGAGAATCTACTGAACCTACTGGTAACTTGTTTGCCACGTAGCAATAAAAAAATATACTAAAAACCTTGATTATTCTGGTTAGTCACATTGTACTGCTATTATTTTGAACAACACTGTATGTGATGGTAATTGTGTACTAATAAATATGGCCAATAGAAATTAAATCATTATGTAATACTGAAATAATAAATCTTTTTATTTTTATTTAAAATAATAGACTAATTCAAAGCAAGGCCATAATGGAACAGAGGTCAAATAGGTCAAACAGAACAGTGAACGAAATTCTAGGTCTAATTCTAGTTGGGAAATAATCAATTTTGGGACTATTTGCAAACAATATTTGCATTAATTGTCTTCAAATATATTATTAGTCCCGAGATTATTCGCATGAGTGAATAAATACGTACATCGGCTGCTTA
The DNA here is from genome assembly GCF_024679245.1 of Pseudorasbora parva. Taxonomy (NCBI): domain Eukaryota; kingdom Metazoa; phylum Chordata; class Actinopteri; order Cypriniformes; family Gobionidae; genus Pseudorasbora; species Pseudorasbora parva. Next base: position 66,790,192 of record NC_090172.1, on the reverse strand, counting down.
TATTTGAGTTCCTCAGTGGTCTTATAGTAGACTTTTAGTAAATCGTCTCTAATGTTCAGAGTTCTAATCCGCTCATAGTTTTCTTCAAATGTTCATCAATGATTGTATATTAAGAGCATGGACACGTTGCATTTTGTGTGCATTTGTGTGTGTGCAATTTAGTTTTGTGATTTCACCGGAAAGAATAGTCTCTCTCCGTAACGGCATTACGCGATATATTGAAGCGCTCGTCTGTGTGTGTGAAGACTGCACGAGCGAGCATGTGCGCGGACCAAAAGAGAATGTATATCCCGCCTACTTTGATTTGATTGGCCATTTGAGCACAGTTAAACCACATTCATTTCGACTGTCTGATTAGGCTCTGTTCATGTCAATCACGAGGTGTCAACCAATTATACTGCACGAGAGAGGGCTGAGCTAACTCTCTCATATACACCCACACGAAGTGAGGCATAAAGCGCGGCACAGGCACACGCAACGACTCCGCCAAAAATGGTTTTCAGAGCAACGTGTGGGCCACACTAACACTAAACTTTGATGTCAAGTAGGGGGCCACAAAATATCATCCTGCGGGCCGCAAGTGGCCCGCGGGCCGGGAGTTTGAGACCCCTGCCTTAAACTAAAGCCAGTTGGACTCGATAGTGCTCCTTATTATGGCCAGAAAAAGGCCAAGAGGAAGATCAGGTGTTTTGGGCTGTTAATCATCATGGACTCGTCTGATTTACTGATCTCTTTATAACGTTTAGTACTTTTTAAATTAAATTTATGCTGATAATGCAATAATACTAATATATGCAAAAGCAATATACTTACACCGAATGTATGAATGAATGAATGAATGTCGCTCACTAATGACGGTCCATTACCGAAAGTCTCCTCCAAAACCGACCACAAAGGCTGAATGTTCTCTAAATTTGTGGCCAGGATGCACAGAAAATGTTTTCTATATATTTTTTTAAGCGTAGGCCTATACTATAATCAAGTACTATGGCATACATTTATATTTTTCATTACAGAAAATAAATTATTGAAAATAATAACATTTCCTGCCAAAACTTAAGAATAAAAATAATGAATTGTATTGAAAATGATTATTACACTGTAATGTTTAATCTTTATTTTAATTGTTTAGATATGATCATTAACAGGTTTATAATCGTGATAGTGATGTCCTATAAATATGTAAAACTTGCTCTGGCACCTCTGCCTTACAGTTCTGGGTTTTATTGTGCTTACAGTATATGATACATGTGCTTATATTATAAATGTACTTATATGATTAATGTGCTCATATGATAAATGTGCTTATATGATTAATGTGCTCATATGATAAATGTGCTTATATGATTAATGTGCTTATATGATCAATACGAAAATGATAGTGGTATATTTGAAAATGTATGGAATAATATGTGTATGTAAATATAATGTGAATAATATAACTAGGTTTCAAGTTTACCCTCTTTTTTATTACACCCAGTTTTGTGTGTGTGTGTGTGTGTGTGTGTGTGTGTGTTGTCATGCACATAAGACATTTCTTCTCATAAAGTGTGCTTTATCTTTTCTGTTCAGTTCTGTTGTATATGAAGTTATGACAGCAGGAATGATTATCAGGTAAACTGATCTTGTGCGCTCACTGAAAGCATCAGCCTCACTGATCTCGAGTCTACAGTGAGTCCTTCATTCAGCAGGACTCAGACGACAGACCCGAGTCTGTGCTGTAGATGCCCTAACAGAACAAACACATATCTCCATATATTACATGACGTTGTTGCGTCTGGGCTACAAATAATAACGAATTAAATTAGCTCAACAGGGAATGACTGGTTATGATCAAATTATAAATCTCTAAATCACCCAGGAAGGGAAATACCTAACCTAGGTACTTAAGCTATATATATATATATATATATATATATATATATATATATTTATTAGGGCTGTCAATCGATTAAAATGTTTATTCGCAATTATTTTTTTACATTTTTTTGTAACTGAGTCTAATCCATTTTGCAAAATCCTCTAATTTGAGGTAGTTTATTTTTTGTGTGTAAGAAAAATTTAAGAAAAATCCATTTAAAAGATCCAATACGGACGACGGGTCGTGTAAGGTCAAAGGTCAGTCAAAGGTGTTAGTGGTATTGAGGCAAAATGATTTGTAACCCAGTCTAATCCTTTTGTACAAACCATAATTGGAAGTAGTTTAAGGGTGCGTTCACACTTGTAGTTTGGTTCGTTTGGTCCGGACCAAAAAACAAAAACAAAACATAATAGTCCTGCTCCGCTTAGCGTTCACACGGGCATTTTTAACAGCGAACCTAAAGTTACCGAACCAAAGGCATAGGGAGACGGTCACAACCTGATTGGTCGGCTTATATGACGTAGGAGCTCGCTTACCGAACATTCAAAACAATGCTGTGATCGGATTACACACGCGGGCATTTTATGCATGTGCATATGGCATTATTTTTACCCGCTGAGAACTCATGAAGAGCTCATAAAATGTTCAAAACAGCAGCAGGATTTCCTCCGTTGTGCAGAACAGAGACGGCCGTTCTGTCGTCTGCACCTGCTAATAATGGGCAACACAGGAACTTCGAAACATGCTCGTCTGACCAAATATTGATTAGGCACTTCCTCGTTGCTCCACGTTTGCCCTCTAACGTTAAAGTTACTCATTTTGGATACACCGATCTTTTGACATCATCTTGTGACATTATACATCCGGTTTTTGGTCCGTTTACATGTCTTTGGTCCGTGTTGCGTTCATATATCAATCGAACCGCACCAGAGTTCGTTTGGAAGCGGACCGAGACCCATCTTTTTAGCGCTCTCGGTCCGCTTGTTTGGTGCGCACCAGAGTTCGTTTGGAAGCGGACCGAGACCGCTAACGAACCAAACATGACAAGTGTGAACGCACCCTAAAATTAGTGATTTTAGAAAGCTCCATTTAAAGGATCTGATATGACGGATCGCATAAGGTCAAAGGTTGGTGTGTTAAGGCAAAATTATTTTTAACCGAGTCTAATTCTGTTTTAAAATCCTATTATTTGGGATAGTTTAACCTCTTAACCCTCGCCCTGTGCTGAGAAATAAATAAAAAAATGACATACTCCAAATAAAAATGTCTGCAGCTCTTAAACCCTATGGTCTATATCCATAAATGTGGTCTTATTTTAAACTAGACACTTTAAATTATGTTACCCAAAAGTCATAATAACTCAAATAGTATAGGGACAGATTAAAACAAGGGGAAATATGCATGTAAGTGACTCACGTTTTTATTTTTTTATTATTCCCTTATGGAAAAAAATATTAGATTTTAATTTTTATGCCCTGAAAATAACCTAAATATAAAACTGAATGTCTGATCATGCTTTGATTAAAATTTGAGGACGATTCTCTCAAAAATGTAGCTTCTGTAAGCTTTTATGTCAAAAAAGACTGGGCGTCCTTTCAATAAAGTCCAATTATATTAGAACATTTGTGTAATAGTAAAGAGTAGTTTTTATTCAAATAAATCTGCAATAAACTGCTAATTATAATGCATTTGCAGTCCCTGGTAACTAAAACAACTATTTACAGAATTTACAAGTGTAAAAAAACTCATTTAGTTGATAAAAACAGTCTCTAATTTAGTCTGCGCGTTGTGTGTAAGTGTGTGCGCTCACACTGGCAGGCGCTGGATACGATGAATGAATACTGTGGAGACGACGCTAAGTAACAGCTAAGTAAGCATGAGGTATTCACCAATGCTTCTTACGACGTCTCTTACAGAAACTACGCAAAATATTGTCTTTTGATTCGTTACTACATCCATCAATCAAATCTATGCTGGCTATGCATTGGCTAGGCATTGACTGGCTTATCCAACTAAAACAACCGGCGAGTTTGACTGACAGATGCATCACCCAGTGACGCGCTCCCTTTCTATTTATGTGTCCTAGTCAGCTTTTGATTGAAGGAGAGAGACCTGGGAGGGTTTAACAAGACCGGAACAGTCCACAGTACAGGGGAGATTATCAAAATAAGGCTTACAATCGCTATTTCATTGAAAATGGACATGATTGATTACTCTTAACACAAAACGCTTATGCAAACAACGGAGGATTTTTAGTTTTTTCCCCTTATTTTTTCGTTGTTTTGGATTAAAAGTGGGATGTATTTTGAAGAGTGGACTCTTACACAGACATGTATGCTGTTGTTTCGTGGATTCGTCCGATCTGATCTGAACGTCAGGAGATGAAAGATGAGTACCGCGTTCATTATGCTAATGTTTAAATAGCCACTGCTTTAGCATTTAATTTAACCCTTTCCTCTCTGGTGTATTTATTGCAAAAACGAGTTCAGAACATGAATCTTGAGTGTTTTAGCTTTCAAATGATGCATAGTTTGTGATAGTTGATTGAACAGTTTGTATAAAACAAAAGTAATTATAAGTAGAGACACGCCCACTTGCGTCAGACGCCCCGCCCACGATCCGGTGCGGATTAAGAAGTTAAATTTACTTATTTTATAAGAGTTTAGTACGAAAGACGGGTCAAATAAGGTCAAAGGTCAGTGTGTTAGCGGTGTTAAGGCAAGATGTGCTGTTGCGTGTGTGGCACTAGAAAGTCCCAAAAAATTGGGCTTCCATTTAAAGGGGTACTTCAGCGCTTGGAAAGATAAATCAGTATTTTAACTGGGTCATCAGTGTAGTAGAAATGTGAAATTATTTTTGAATTTGGTGCTTTCTAGACTGAGAAAAGACAGAAAATGTATTTTTGTCTCATGGGGATGAAAGACTACAATTCCCGGAATGCTTCGCTGCCCTGTGAGGCCATTCCCAAAGCCACCGCTACTGGATTACAGTAACTGAGTTAGAGAAGACACTACAATTAAAAACTGAACGTGTGTGTTCAATATAATGAGTGAGTCACCGCGCGAGTCTCACAGCACTGAGCACTGACTGCAGGAGTCAGATAAATGAGCTGATGAGGTCTCGTGATGAGAGCTGAGGTAATCGCGACTACACTCGCGGCATACATTCACAACGCGAGTTAAGTCTTCAGCACGTTTCAGTTCATGCCTTTACAAGCTTAACTTTCATAGAAATTAATTTGAGAAGTTAAAAGACTTACATTGCTCACCATAGCTCCGTTTAAATGAGTGCCTGTAGCTGCGAGCTGAGCTGTGAGTGTGATCTCCATCCTCATGAGCGGGTTCAAAACATGCGGAAATGGCTCCCTCTGCTGGCTGTAGTCTTTAGCCTATGGTAACAAAAAAACAAAAAAGTTTTGAGAGAATGAGGCACGATCCATAGACAGCATATAAACAGTGAGATCCGCGTGTCTGTCTGCTCTTAAAGGGACAGCAGCCAATAAAGCTTCCTGTCAGTAAAGTTAAAGAACAAAGGGAACAGAGAAAATGACTCGCTGCTCTTGACTAAATAACTTTTGTAGTTTTAATAAGGATTAACTCTTTAATGTATAGTTTATGCAGTGCAGACTGCAGATAACTGTGATAACTGTATTAAATTTCTGTATATTTCCTAACTGTTCAGACAGGAAGGGCAGGAGTAAACATGACATTTATTATGGGTTTACACTGTAAAAAATTTATTGTCAAATTAACAGTAACTTACTGGCAACAATTATCCAGTAGTTGCTGTATTTTATTCAACAGTAAAATTACTGTAATACTAACTACAGTAGTATTAAGCATACCGTAAAATTAAAAACATTATTTTACTGTATTTTTACCATGTTGAAGTACAGTATTACACCGTTGATTTTTATTAATACTGTATAGAAGTATACAGTTATGAAATGTTATTTTTATTTTATTTTATAGTGCTGCTTTGTAACCGGTAGAATATGTAGAAAATTTACTTTTAAAGGCAAATAGAAAAAGAACAATTGAAGCTTTAACTGCACAAGGTTTATTGTTTATTTTATAACATATTTTTAATACATTAGTAATAATAATGTAATATAATACAACAATTAAAAACAAGATTTATGAAAAATGTATAATTTAACCAGTGAACAACTGGTTACATTTCATCATGTAAAAATGATCCTGAACAGGTAAAAAAAAGAAAAATAGACAGGTTAAGATGAAGGCCAGGTGAGGGAAAAAGTGGGAGCAACAGCACTTCTGATAATCCTGCAACGAAAGATAAGCACAAATCAATAAGTGGCAAGACATACAACTAATAATCAAAACCTTTTTAGGGGAAATAATTTTGTGCCATTAATTGCAGCGGAATATCATAAATCAGCATAATTTTGTCTGATATTAACATTTGTCAATGTGTTTTTTTATAATTATTTGAAAATTAGAAAAGGATATGTTTGCTGTGCTGGGTTAGTAGTACCTTGGCTGGTTTGTCATGGGTAAATATCACACTAAAACTGCAGTTAGCATCAAATATGTCATGTTGAGTGGTTTATTAACTTATTCATTCAAGTTCAAAACTGCTGATTCTCTTAGAAACAAAGCAAGTGGCGGTTTTAATAATAAATTATTAAATCGTTCACTCAAATGATTCGTTCAAAAACAGATTTATTCAGGAACAAAACACTGCAGTGTCGCTTTAATAAGCTCTGCTCCGGCTTGGTTAAAACGTTTTTGTTTTTTGTAGAAAAAGAGCAAAAACAGACACACTCATGTCTAAAGTGTAATTTATCATTTTATGTAATTTATTAATATTTTTTTTGGACTGTTGTTTAAAATCAATTAAATTATCATCACATTATTGGGGAAAACGTCTCTCTCGCTTTTGTGATATCACGCATTTTAAACTTTCAATGCGTCCCCCACCCCACCCACTTGAGTAACCAAGTCAGAACAACAATTACGATATTATAGCAGACAATAATGTAAATGTCACACCTAGCTTTGTCTTTGGGGAAAAAAAGGACTTATGAACGCTTCCCTCAGTCCAGATAGACAGTCCAGATAGACTGAGGTAACCTTAAATGAGCGCGCAACTGCACAAGGTCCTGGCAGATCGCCAGTTCAGGTCATTAAAGACGTACAGAATAAAGTTGTGATTTACACGATAATAAGCGCAAATAAATCGATAAGAGCAATCGAAAAAATTTTTTTTAACGAGTCCAAACCTGTGGTATCAGATTTCAGTTTCAATTCCAAACCCTAATGAACGCGCAGGCGCTGGTAAATGGCAAAAAGATTCATGTTAAATTATTCTGACCTTATAAGAGTATGCAATAAATCACATTTTAGGCTATAAGCTTTTCAACATGAAGGAAATCCGCTCTTGCCTTACATACGTTAATATAGAACATGCCGTGGGCAGTTCTTATTTAAACTAACGGTAACCTGTTACTGATCATTTGATTGCATTAAAAAATATATAAAGATTCATCACTAACCAGATATTTATGGCGAACACTTTGCTGACAGAGACAACGACGCGATGCGGCCTGCGCTCTCAAGGTTGCTCAGGGAACTGAAGAGAGTTCTTCTTCATAAAATGGCAGCTTGATGTTATTTTTCGCGGTCATTTCGTACTACTGTATTTAAATGAACAGTATCATGTCCCGAACTACATTGTACACAGCGTATAGTAAAATGTTGAGAAATAAATTCAATATCTAAATCGTGGTCAGCTATTCTAAATAATTTTAAATTATTAGAATCCATATAAATACAAATGCTACTTACCAGACGAAGTTCCAGGTCGGCAGAAAAGACTGATGCACTGTCACGACAGAAAATCTTTCAAATGGCCTCTTGTGCACCAGCACCCCCCACTGACATAAATGAAGACTGTTAATAGTCATCCAGTCCTGAAAATGTTTTATTTGTAGGCGATTTTACCTGCAGAATTGTGTGTTGTGTTTTTCGCGGTCAATTTGCACTCCTGTATTTAGATTTACAGTAGCTGATAATTTCCCAGAATGCACTGGAAATCTACAGTAAAATACTGTGAACTGTGTACACAGTACATAACTGTTGAAAATACAAAATAATACTGTGAAAGCAACAAAATCTACAGTAACATAATGTAAATGTGTTATACAGCAAGACACTGTTGAGAAAACAGTATAATACTGTGAAAACAACAGAAATCATTTACAGTGTATGTTAGCATTGTTTTAAGTTTGCTTAAATTAAAATCTTTTATATTTTTGAAGCCTAATACTAAATGTAAAAATAAAATAAATCAGTAGCTGTATTAATATCAGTTATACTGGCCTTCATTCATAAAAAGATGCCATTTAAACAAGTATTTAAAATATACTGTCTTTATGTTGTTTCTACTTTATTTGATTAACTGTGAAACTATTATATTAAAAACCTACAAAAACATTTTTTATTGCGATTAGTCACAAAAAATGTGTGATTAATCTAGTTAAAGTTTTTAATCTGTTGACTAGTTTTTAGTATTTTGTTCAATTCAACAACTTATCACAGTTATAGAAATGTAATATTTGGCTCAGGTTTTGTTGTTTAAATAATTTAATTACTGAATTACCAATTATTAATTGAAATCTAATGTGTATGCAGTAATGCTTCTCCTTCACCAACCTTTGTGAATGTTGAGATCTATCTTACTGTGTCTGAATGATAACTTATCACAGATTTCCTCCTGGTGTTGATTCTAAATCTATTCTTTTTTGTGTGTTATATGTGTCAAAATCTGTGTAAATAATAGAAAGGTCGCTGATTAACACTTGCAATTCAGTGTCATGATGGTTTTAAAAAATATTCTGAAGGTAGTAAAAAAGGTATTAAAAAGTAGGAAATTTAACTTAACGATTGCTGTATATACCCTGAAATATAAAGTAAAAAAGAGTGGGACTTCGGTAAAATAATAAATAAAAAGAGTTGGACCGCGGTAAAATAAAAAAGTGGGGCTGCTGTGAGTGCAGGCAGCCTGGGGACAGCATCCAGAGTTCAACCAAGTGCCATGACAACAGCGGCCCTCAAAAACAGACCGGCCCGCTGGGAATTTTCCAGGTGCTCCCGATTAGCCAATCCGGGCCTGCTGTAAAGTGACGATGAGCAGTAAGTTTGAATTGTTTCATTTTAATTGTGCAGTTAATAAGTGTTTATTCACATATTGCCAATGTTGAATTGTGTAGTAACTGTACTGAATGTGATTTTTCCAGTTTTATTTCTATGTATTTTTCAATTCATGTGAGCAGCTTATTTTGTTGACTGCTTACAAATGCTCTAATTGTGTGTATTTGTTTTCCAGAATGTGAGGCTGCTATCGCTGTCTGTGTTAGCCAGTGCTGTAACTGAACAAAAAAAGACACATTTGATTGTGCAAAACCAAGCTTTATTGTTTCCAGGTATTGTATAACATCTTTATCTCTTCTACTCCAATACCAACATTCAGCATAGTTGACGCTGCCCCCATTCCCCCACCCCCATGAAAAGTCATTTCAAAAATCCATAAAAGGGTCACTTTAACAATTATATTTATACAAATTAATACAAGTTTGATTTAAAATTGTAAATCATACCCTGGCATACAATGTTATGCTGACAATATTATACCCGAAAAGACAATCTCATGCTAAAGTTATGATTCACCTGTTCTCTACTAACACATACTACATCAAACAAACAAAAAGTTTTACAAAAAGACATTTCACATTTCATCCTTCAAATCATTTCTATGAAAAATAATTAGTCAAAATGATATATTGCAGGCATTTAATAAACAATTATAGATAGGCCACATTATTATCCAAAGTGTTGAGATTTGGATAATTCACATTAGCTGATTTTTCATCTACTGGTTAAAATTGATGTCATTTTCACATTAGTCTGAATAATAACTGCAGCCAGTCTGAATGACTCTGTAAATCCAGTCTCTGACAGAAGATGGCGCTGATGGAGCAGCAGTAATAGAGCTGTTTCCCAGATAACCTGCTTAAACTAGGCATTACAGATGAAGGGAGGATAAACAGAAAAGGCCATCATTATTTCCCTCCGCACTGGGTCATAAAGGCTGGAAAACCTCTCACTTCTCCGCCATGTTTTCACACAGAACGAAACCGGCATGCTGTTGTGTGAGACTGTAACACTTCGGTCAGTTCCCATCATCTGTATTTGATATTAAAGCATTTTCAAAGATTATGGTAATAACTGTTTCAAATTGAATATGATTTTTATGACGTTATTAGTAATATCAGGGTCATAATGCTGACTTCACTGACTATCATTCTCATAATGCTGTTTAAATGTATTATCATTTGACTCTCAGTACGTGTTAACTTTGGACTCTGTGTGAAAGTCACAGGACTCAAAGTTGTTGTGAAGGAGGTGTCATTTATTTCAAAATGACCTTTGAACCTGAAAAAGATGAACTCTGAAAATAATTGACCAGATTTGTCCTCATGGCTAATGAAGTCTTCAGTGTGCACAAACATTAGCATACAAACGCTTTACCTTTTAACATAAGATCTGCTGTGCATGTTTGACTTTCGATGAATAGTTTTGTGCATTGCGGGACAGTGAGATATATTGTCCAACTTTCATCAATGCCACCAAAAATTAAACATTAATTTGAGCAGTACTGGACAACTGGATCAAAGTTTTACTCTTATCAGAACCAGGGAGATTTTACAATCGTGAATTACTCTAGTCTAAGATAATTCTCAAAAATCCACCCACACCCTACTTATGAGTTCAAAGGTTGTGTTCATCAAATATGAAACTATCCTTTATGCGAGTGAACTCACCAAGGGCGATTATGATTTTATATTTGTTGAGCTTCTTCTAACGCTATTTTCTAACACTCACATGTAGATTCACAGGGAGCCCCGTTGGGCTCATTGAAGCTGGTTATCAGACTGAAAGTATCTCTGCTTTTCTGGATTATTCTCTTCAATCTCTGTCGACGGCTCTAAAGGGCTAAGGTAAGGACTGTTCGCTCAATCCTCCGTATGCAGTCACCTTGTTTTATCTGCTCATTTAAACTCATATTCCCATCAACAAATGACACAAATGTTTCAACTGTAAAAAATAAACATGTATAGTTGTAGCTTTATTATTTCTACCTGATCCACCTACAAATGTAATTCCTGTAGCTCAATGAGTAGAGCATGGTGCTAGCAACGCCAAGGTCATGGGTTTGATTCCCAGGGAAAGCCAGAATTGATAATAATGTAAAATGTGTACCTTGAATGCAATGTAAGTCGCTTTGGATAAAAGCGTCTGCCAAATGCATAAATGTAAATTCTAATTTCATTGTTGTAACTTGCTTCAATCAGTTTTACATAACATAAAACAAGGGAATGCTGTTTTAATATAATTGAGTTACACTGACTGCGCCTTGCTGATTTTCGCTTCAATGAGAAATTGTGATTTTGGGTTATTATACATATTATTATGATGTGTCCAAGTGAAAATCACAATAGACAGTGCTAATCTTCAGCACAATGGTAATTAATAACATAATGTCCGACATAATTGTACATTAAACATTAACAAACTGCTAACATCTTTCCCTGAAAAACATAAAATAACACGTAATCCCTGAATTTACTTGCATTGACCTTTGCAAAGAATATTGGGAACTACAGAGCCACCGCCCAGGGCTGTGTTTCCAGAAGCATTGTGAACTGAATCGTAGAAGCCATTGGTGGTAATGGTCTCTATGATCCTCCACAGGTCTTCATCACTATCTTGAGTGAATCTAAATGGCACTTGTATGAAAGAGGAGGTTGAAACAGGACAGCACATGTCGCACACACATACACACACACACACACACACACACACACACACACACACACACACACACACACACACACACATATTTAGCAGTGTGAACAATTGTCACAGCGGCTGCTGAGCGAACACACAAAGTAGTCATAACATCATTTTAAACACTTAAATGTGTCTAATATAATAAACAGAGGTGCATTACACACACACACACACACACACACACACACACACACAATATATAAATGTGTGTGTAATATATATATATATATTACATAAAATCCAGCATTACATATTACATAAAGCATTACATATTTTTGTTGAGTTTTTGTTTTAGTTTGTTCCCAAAGATTTGCATATAATTTAAAGTCCTTCACAATTGTAACTCTTTCTCTGTAGGGTTTAAAGGGACAGCACATCACTGAGTGGGTAACTTATTAAGAGGCAGCAAAAATGAATAGCCCTCCTAGCCCTGATTCTGGCTTCAGTAGTGACAGCATGAACAATCCTCCTGTAATGAAAGGTGAGTCAGTAAATAATTACATTATTGATTTTTTAAGCGGACTGTCTTTTCACAGCAAGTGCCTTGTTGGCAAGTGCTATTTGCATTAGCTCCACCTAACAATGCCTGGTTGGGCCAAACGACATTAAAAAAGACGCACATACTTCAACATCTTCAGTGGTTTGGTCAGTTAAGTGTAAGGCTCAAGGAATCTGGTTTTGACTCGATTAACCCGAGTTTGAATCCGCCTTTTGCAGAGCTCGCTCTTCCCCTTCCCCATTCCCATCACATCAGAAAGGCATTTACTTTCAATAAATATTAAACAAATAAAATGGAAAAAATGAAAATAAAGTGCCCAATAAAATGTTTATCAATAATAAGAGTATTTATTGGGTAGGGTTAGAGGGCGGTGTAGAGAGGGCCTTTATTGTCCCATTAAGGTGGCGTCCATTTAATCATTGTAATAAATATAAAGATTTATTATAATGTTATTATTGCATCATGTTAATATACAATACTGAGCTGCAAATAATATGTATCTGTCAAAATAAAGTATAAATCGCATCTAATTACTATTAACACGTATTGAAAAGAAATGCTACTTTTACAAAGTGTAAATACATATCAATATTTTCTTTTTTTAGCCATGTTTTGCTCAGACGGCTCTTTTAATCTCTGTGATAGAACCGACCAAACTAAAGGGTTTGTGAATTCAAACAGAAGTTAAAGCTGTTCAATTCCTGCAGCCTCAAACTTTTCTGAAATACAAATATCTAATAAGATCTAAAATATCAAATTTCATCAAATATCTGATCAAAATTATCTTTCTTGTTTGCTTAGGTGAACTAAAGTACGGTTTTATTCAAAATCAAGTTTTGTTTTTGCAGAGAAAATGTTTATTTATATATACAGTCGTGGTCAAAATTGTTGGTACCCCTGGTAAATATGATCAAATATGGCTGAAAAAAATAAATCTGCATTGTTTATCCTTTTGATCTTTTATTTAAAAAAATCACTCAAACCTCTCCTTTCATTAAAGTAAAATAATTGAAAATGGGAGGTTAATCACATTATGAAATAAATGTTTTTCTCCAAAACACGTTGGCCACAAATGTTGTTACCCTTTTATTAAATACTTTTTGCAACCTCCTTTTCCTAAGATAACAGCTCTGAGTCTTCTTCTATAATGCCTGAGTTTGGAGAAAAAGGATAAACGATGCAGAATTTTTTTTTCAGCCATATTTGATCATAGTTACCAGGGGTACCAACAATTTTGACCACGACTATATATATATATATATATATATATATATATATATATATATATATATATAAACAAACATTTTCTCTGTGAAAACAAAACTTGATCTATATATATTAGACATGTGCCGATTTTTCGATAATGCGATTTATCACGATAATGAATATGCACAATATTGTTATCGTGGGCACTTTCAAATATTGTAAATAATAATTTATTAACAATTTATAATTTTTTTTATAATGCATTCAAAAATACTTTGCCCAACACCGCTGTATTCTGTGTCAAAGGGACACGCGCTCAGATATAAACAAGCCCAACATGCGTTTGCACATGACTGAACCGGTGAAGGAGACGCGCTGCTGAAGTGCCACTCAGTGACAGCAGAGGGCGCTGATGAACTGCAGAATGTATATCGTGATAAAACTTCATCAATTAATCGCAACATGAAAAATTGATATCGGCACATGCCTAATATATATATATATATATATATATATATATATATATATATATATATATATATATATATATATATATATATATATATATCCTGTAGTTTCTTAGCCTGTAGTTTCTGTAGCTACTCCGACTAATAACGATTTGACTACAAAAATGGAAATGATTAGAAAAATCACACAAGAATATTGAAGTATCAGTAAAATACTGTTAGTCAAAACTGAAACAAAAGCAGTAACAGTGTCTACAATTATGAGATTGATTTACTTCCTTGATTCGCTTGAAACAGTTCAAACAGTTCAAGTCAGTAATTCAATAATTTACTGCTCAGAATGGGCAGTTCCCTGAATTATTCGTTTTCTATTATTAAAGAACAACATAAACATTGTAAGAGTTTTTTTTTTAAATAACTTTTAAAATGAAATGTGAAAACAAATATTGTTATGTGAAAAAGCCCCACTATGTCAAATCAATATTTTGTTGTTATATAATGTGATAATCTGCTGAAGATCTATAGTATAACTGCATGTTATTTAATTTCAGCAACCAAACGCCGGCTGGAAGAAGTTGACAAAATGCTGTAAGAGGATATTCTTATGCAAACTTGCATGTGATTATATTATGGAAAAACGTTAATAAAATACCTCTTGAATTTAAGTATTTACCAAATCAGCAAATATGGTTACCATTAATTACAAAATAATATTAGCAATATAATGAACTCCTAATATTTCTTTTCTGTAGAGCTGATGTTAGTCATCTCAGAGAGGAATTTACTGAACTCTACGAGAAAGATTATCCTCAACTGCAGCGCTGCATAGAGAAACTGCATCATATCATCAAAACATTTGAAGAAGATTTCAGAAGAGCTACTAAAGGAGATGGAGAGGTGGCGATCACTGGAGGTGCTGTTGCAGGATTAGCTGGAGTAGCAGGATTAGCTTTAGCTTCAGTTACTTTTGGGTCTTCTCTTGCTGTGGCAGTAGCTGGAGCAGGAGTAGGAGTAGCGGCAGCTGTAGGAGGTGGAATAATGTATGAAGAACACAAGCACGCTAAAAAGCGCAAGATGACAGAGTTACCAGGAAACAAGAGCGCTAAGAAAAAGCGCATGACAGAGTTAAGAGTTAAAAGAGTTAAAACTGAACTAAAGGACTCTCAGAATAAACTCAACCTTTTGTCTCAGAAAGACATTAATCAGCGTATTGAGAAACTATTGAAAGATCTTGATGAGCTAGAGCGAGACGCCAGGGATGTAAGTAAATATTTTACCTCCATCAGTGAAAGTCGCAACATACAAGGAGAAGAAGCGACAGCGATGAATGCGCAGATGTCTGGAGTGAAGCGTCTGATTGGGACAATAAGAGGGTTTTTTTCTGGTGTCAGGCTTTTGCTTGACTCTCTGTCAGTTATTGAAAATAAAATAGATGAGCATGAGATGGAGACAAAGGCTGGAAAATTCATAGCTGAAATGGGGAAAGTAATGAATCAGCTAGAGGACATCATGGAAGAGATTAGGAAAACAAAAGAGATAATGGCAAAATGACAAATCCAAATCAATGTTTTTTTTGTTTTGTTTTTACATAACCAGATGAACAAAACAGCAGTGGTTATAAAATTGACACTTTCCCAATTTGCAGAAGAGCTGCTGCGTTAATAGAGTTAAACAAACTATTGATTATCTGTTTAAACTAAAGCCAGTTGGATTCGATAGTGCTCCTTATTAGGGCCAGAAAAAGGCCAAGAGGAAGATCAGGTGTTTTGGGCTGTTAATCATCATGGACTCGTCTGATTTACTGATCTCTTTATAACGTTTAGTACTTTTTAAATTCAATTTATGCTTATAATGCAATAATACTAATATATGCAAAAGCAATACACTTACACCGAATATAAGAATGAGTGAATGTCGCTCACTGATGACGGTCCATTACCGAAAGTCTCCTCCAAAACCGACCACAAAGGCTGAATGTTCTCTAAATTTGTGGCCAGGATGCACAGAAAATGTTTTCTTTTTTTTTTTTTAAGCGTAGGCCTATACTATAATCAAGTACTATGGCAAACATTATATTTTTCATTACAGAAAATAAAATATTTAAAATAATAACATTTCCTGCCAAAACTTAAGAATACAAAATAATGCTTATTACACTAATGTTTAATCTTTATTTAAATTTTTTAGATATGATCATTAACAGGTTTATAATCGTGGTAGTGACTACTTTCAGCAGATGATCAATAATGATAATGTCCTATAAATATGTAAAACTTGCTCTGGCACCTCTGCCTTACAGTTCTGGGTTTTATTGTGCTTATATGATAAATGTGCTCATATGATAAATGTGCTCATATGATAAATGTGCTCATATGATAAATGTGCTAATATGATAAATGTGCTCTTATGATAAATGTGCTCTTATGATAAATGTGCGTATATGATAAATGTGCTCATATGATAAATGTGCTCATATGATAAATGTGCTAATATGATAAATGTGCTCTTATGATAAATGTGCGTATATGATTAATGTGCTCATATGATAAATGTTCGTATATGATACATGTGCTTATATGATCAATACAAAAATGATATAGTGGTATATTTGAAAATATATTGAATAATATGTGTATGTAAATATAATGTGAATAATATAACTTGTTTTCAAGTCTACCCTCTTTTTTATTACACCCAGTATTTTGTGTGTGTGTATGTGTGTGTGCGTGTGTGTGTTGTCATGCACATAAGATATTTCTTCTCATAAAGTATGCAATGTAAGTCGCTTTGGATAAAAGCGTCTGCCAAATGCATAAGTGTAAAGTCTGCTTTATCTTTTCTGTTCAGTTCTGTTGTATATGAAGTTATGACAGCAGGAATGATTATCAGGTAAACTGATCTTGTGCGCTCACTGAAAGCATCAGCCTCACTGATCTCGAGTCTGCAGTGAGTCCTTCATTCAGCAAAACTCAGACGACAGACCCGAGTCTGTGCTGTAGATGCCCTAACAGAACAAACACATATCTCCATATATTACATGACGTTGTTGCGTCTGGACTACAAATAATAACAAATTAAATTAGCTCAACAGGGAATGACTGGTTATGATCAAATTATAAATCTCTAAATCACCCAGGAAGGGAAATACCTAACCTAGGTACTTAAGCTATATATATATATATATATATATATATATATATATATAATTAGGGCTGTCAATCGATTAAAATATTTACTCGCGATAACATTTTCGATTTTATTTTTGTAACCGAGTCTAATCCATTTTGCAAAATCCTCTAATTTGAGGTAGTTTTTTATTTTATATTTTAGTGTTTTAAGAAAAATCAATTTAAACGATCCAATACGGACGACAGGTCGTGTAAGGTCAAAGGTCGTTGTGTTAGTGGTATTGAGGCAAAATTATTTGTAACCCAGTCTAATCCTTTTGTACAAACCGTAATTGGAAGTAGTTTAAAATTAGATATTTTAGAAATTAACATTTAAAGGATCTGATATGAACGACAGATCGCATAAGGTCAAAGGTCGGTGTGTTAAGGCAAAAAAAATTTTTTTTAAATCCTATTATTTGGGATAGTTTAAATTTAGTAATTTTATAAGAATCTATCTAAAAGATCTAGTACGAACGACGGGTTAAATAAGGTCAGGTCAGTGTGTTGAGGCAAGATGTGCTGTTGCGTGTGTGGCACTAGAAAGTCCATAAAAAATTGGGCTCCCATTTAAGGCATGTTTGCCCCAGGTCACCTTCCCTGTGTGCAAGCCCGAAGGTACAAGGTGGCTGGATACTCAACCCATCTCTCAAGTGACCCTTTGTTGTCACCGTTGCATGTAGCATCATCAACAATAACCCTGGAAACTCCAAGAAGCTTTTCTCCACTATAAATCACATCCTCAAACCGCAAACTCACTCTTTTTCAGAAGCCACAGAAGAGAGGTGCAATAAGTTCATGACCTTTTTTAGGAACAAAGTAGACAACATCCACTTGCTTCTATCTAGCCCCTCCGCTCTGCCTGTCCCATCTGTTGATCCACAGCCAGGGACCTTCCAACATCTCTGCTGCTTCTCCATCATCACACAGCTTGAGGTTGAGGACATCATCAGAAAAATGAAACCATCCACCTGTGCACTGGATCCTTTTCCTACAGCCTTGGTAAAATCTAACCTCAGTGTCTTAAGTCCATTTATTACCAAGATTTTTAATAATTCCCTCCAGGCTGGCCATGTTCCTTCATCTCTTAAAACTGCTATCATCAGACCACTTCTGAAAAAACCTACTTTAGACCCAGATGTTAATGACAACTACAGGCCCATCTCCAACCTCCCATACCTCTCTAAGGTGCTGGAAAAAGTTGTTGCTGCACAGCTTCAGGTCCATTTGGAGCATAACCATCTTTATGAGAAATTTCAGTCTGGTTTCCGCTCAGGACACAGCACAGAAACAGCTTTGGTCAGGGTCACAAACGATCTTTTGATGGCGGCAGATGCTGGTTCCCCATCCCTTCTCATCCTCCTGGACTTAACTGCAGCTTTCGATACAGTTGACCATAACATCCTCCTTCACCGTTTACATTCCACCATTGGTCTCTCTGACTCGGTCCACAACTGGTTTTCTTCTTATCTCACTGGGAGAACTGAATATGTTGCGTTAGGAGAAGCTACATCCCTGTCACACAATGTCACCTGCGGTGTCCCTCAAGGCTCTGTGCTCGGACCCACCCTGTTCATACTCTACATGCTCCCCCTTGGCCGTCTCATCAACCGGCATGGGATTTCTTTTCACTGCTATGCTGATGACACTCAACTTTACTTTAGGACAAGTTCATCTCCCTCTGCTGACCTCACACCATCCACTTTGATCACTTGCCTGGATGAGATAAAGGCGTGGATGAAGCAAAACTTTCTGCAGCTAAACGGCTCCAAGACTGAAGCTATCCTAGTCGGCACTCCACTTCAGGTCCAGAAGTCCGTTATCACCAGCATTGCTTTCTCTGATCAGGTCATTCCACTTTCCACTTCAGTCACCAATCTGGGGGTCAGAATGGAATCACAGCTTACTTTTGAAGCGCACATCAAACACCTGTGTAAGACCTCCTTCTTCCACCTCAGAAACGTTGCCAAACTTCGTCCCATACTATCACTGGCTGATGCGGAGAAGCTTGTCCATGCCTTTATCTCCTCCAGGCTGGACAACTGCAATGTGCTCCTTATTGGCATCCCTAGCAAAAATCTCCAGAGGCTGCAGTGTATTCAGAACAGCGCTGCTAGGATCCTCATGAGGGTGCGCAAATACGACCATATCACCCCCATTCTAAAATCACTCCACTGGCTTCCTGTGTCATTCAGGATCGAGTACAAGATCTCTCTCCTTACCCACCAGTGCATCCATGGTGATGCTCCCTCCTATCTCAAGGAACTCCTCACCACACAAACAGCCACTCGTAACCTCCGCTCTGTTTCGCTGTATCACCTCAAAACTCCCACAACCAATCCCCGTACTATGGGGGATCGGGCCTTCTGCTCTGCAGCCCCCAGTCTGTGGAACGCTCTCCCTGACCACCTGCGGACTCCACAGACTATAGATACTTTTAAGCGTGGTCTTAAAACCCACCTTTTTAGCAGAGCTTTTAATTGACTTGCTACTTCTTTATTTTATTTTATTTTATTTTTCAGTTTTATTTATTTATTGTTGTTGATTGTTTTTTTTTATTTTTTATTCTGTAGCACTTTGAGATTTTGTTTAATATAAAGTGCATTATAAATAAAATGTATTATTATTATTATTATTACCGTTAGGGAGCTCGAGGGAGCCGCCTGTGAGCATTGTCAGCGGCTGACACTCAGGCTGCTCTGCTCTCGGCTGGCCGTGTTCGATGAGGCCGCCAAGCCTCGTGAGCCCCATGGTTCTGGACCCACGGTCGCTGAGGCGGCTCGGCGTCGCAGATCATGGGGTTCACAGCGGGGCTCGTCAAAGGGTTTTGGGACTGCTGCGGCACTTTCCCAATCCTCCTCTGACAGTTCCGAGGATCTTCCTCCCCGTGTGGAAATCCGCTTTGTGGCATTTTCCCCCGGGTTGGAGGGTCCGATGCTCATTCTCTGGGGGTGGGCATCGAGGCGGGAGATGAAGCGGGAAATATAACGTTTCATCCACCTGCCAATGAGTTAAGGTGGTTCTTACCGGTTATTTTGGGTGTTTTTGATATAATATTTTCCTTTTTTTTATTATTGTTTTGTCGATTTTGGTGAGTCCTATGGTGGTTTTACGTGGATTCTGCTGGTTTTGTGGTGATTTTAATGAGATTTTAAGTGGTCCGAGGTGTTTTTTTTTAAGTTGTACATACCCTCAATTTATTTCGTATTACTTTGGGTGTGTTTTCTGATGGTTTAAGTTGAGATTAGGTGGTTTGACTAGTTTTCTGTGATTCGGTTCTTGATCTGTCTTATGTGGTCTTTGATGGGTTTTGTAGCGGTTTGAAATGTCTTAAATGGTAAATGGACTGCATTTATATAGCGCTTTTATCCAAAGCGCTTTACATTTTTGCCTCACATTCACCCATTCATACACCGACGGCGATGTCAGCCATGTAAGGCGCAATCCATGCTCGTCGGGAGCAGCTGGGGTTAGGTGTCTTGCTCATGGACACTTCGACACTCGGTCAGGTGGAACCGGGGATTGAACCACCAACCTTCTGGTTTGTAGACAACCTACATGAACCACTGAGCCACTGCCGCCCCCACTGCCGTCTTATGTTGATTTTTGTGGTGTTCTTGTTATTATTGATATTGGGGTGTTCAGGCTAGGAAACACAGTTGAGCT
Organism: Pseudorasbora parva; assembly: GCF_024679245.1. Taxonomy (NCBI): domain Eukaryota; kingdom Metazoa; phylum Chordata; class Actinopteri; order Cypriniformes; family Gobionidae; genus Pseudorasbora; species Pseudorasbora parva. Next base: position 66,769,451 of record NC_090172.1, on the reverse strand, counting down.
GCAGCTCTTCACTTATCCTTAGTCATCATGTGTCCCCAATAATAACAAGAGATTATTTTGTATTTTCTTTAATTTTTGTTTATATATTAGAAAATACAAGGTTAAGTGTGCATTTTAACAAAAAGGTATTAATACATGATACATACAATCAATCATATAAGTATTTACAAATGTTGTGCATCTTCCCATCTATCGTTGAGTCCTTTAGGTTTTCTTGTATCTAGTTTGTTGATCCACTGCCATTCCACTTTTCTCCTCTGGGCCTCCGTTTAATTGGGGTTATGGTCAAAGCCCCGGATGTAGAATTATGTACCCCATGTTTGCGAAAATGTGCGATCAGTGTACAATTACTTCTTCTTTCCACGTTGGAGCGGATGTTATACCGGTGTTGGTGCAGTCTCGACCTAATTGAATTCTTTGTTTGTCCTACGTATTGTTTCTTGCATTTGACGCAGGTGATGACAAACACAGTTTCTACTGTTCAGGGGGATTCTGGGGAGATAGTACGCTTTGTTTTGGCCGCGTTGTTTGATTTAAGGTTTTGTGCTATGGCTCACGGGTTTCTTGTCCCTCGGGACACGACTTTGGACTAGAAAGTCTCTGAGGTTGGGATTTATTTTGTACGCCGCTAGAATTTTGATGTCCTGTATTGGGGCTAGGGTTTTTATATAGTTACTTTTGATTAGTCTTCGAAGCTTTATTGCACCTGGCAAAAAGGTGATAATGGCTGGGATCTGGATCTGGTCCCTCGGCGGAGAGGTTTTTTTTTGTTTTTCCAGGGTCTTGTGTGTGTGTTCTGTAAATCTGTCTTAATTTGGTTCTGGGGTAGCCCCTTGATCTTAGTGCCCTGGAGAGGATTGATTTGGCTTCTTGGAAGTCCTCCCCTCTTGAGCAGATTCTCGAGAATCGTAAAAGTTGGGAACCTTTTATAGTGCAAGAGGGCGTGTGTATCTGTTTCCTTAAAGAATACCTTTGTGTCCAGTCTGCTCGTAGAAGTGAAGTCAGGAGCTTTGTAAATGGAAATGTCCAAAAAAATCGACTGTGTTAGGGTTGGTGGTCGTTTTCATCTTGATGGAATTGTGGTGGTTGTTTAGGATTTGTAGGAAAGCCTTGAATTCGTCCATTCCATGTTCCCAGATCCCCCAGATATCATCGAGGTATCTAAAATAATGGTGGGGCTTGAGGGGGCATTTGGTGAAGACAGTTTCCTCCCCCTGCGCCATATAAATGTTTGCATATGATGGAGCAAATTTCTTCCCCATCGCTGTGCATTTAATTTGCAAATAGTATTTTCCCGCGAATTCAAACTCATTGTTCTCGAGGCTAAGTTTTAGAATCTGTAGGATTGTGTCATCCGGTCTGGAGGCATCTGGGTTTCTATTGAAGCAGTTTCTAATAGCCTGAAGTCCTAAGGGGGTCTCTATATTTGTATATAAACTGTCCACATCCATTGAGAACATTAAGGCTTGTGGTGGGGGTTTGAGTTGATTGATTTTCTCGATGAAGTCATAAGAATCTTTGATATAACTGTCATGTTGGGTTGTGAGCGGTTTTAGAAAAAAGTCAATATACTCCAATATTCTCTAGCTCTCACTGTCACAGTCTGAAACAATTGGGCGTCCGGGGGGCATGAGAGGGGTGGGCCAATTCTTCCGGGGTTTATGTAATTTTGGTAACAGGTAGAAGCTCCTCGCTCTTGGATTCGATTGTCCTTTGAGGTATTCTGCTTGTTTTTGTTTTATGTAGCCCTGTTTTAGAAGTGATTCGATTATCTGTTCTATTATGGGGATCGATTGTGGATATATTGGATTGGGTATTTTGGTGTAAAAATCTCGGTTTCCCAATTGTCGAAGGCCTTCTTTGATGTACTGTGTTCTTTCCATAATGATAATCGCGTTGCCCTTGTCTGCCGGTTTGATTATAATATCTTGTTCGTTCTTTAAAGAGTCCAGTGCCGTGATTTCCGTTGGTGATTGGTTTGGGGCGGGGGTTTTGGGTTTAGAGGTTACATCTTGTAGATTTTGGTAGTTACTTTAAAAAAAATCCCAGATTTGGTTGGTTAACTGTTGTGGTGGGGGTTTCCAAGTGGATTTAGCCCTAAAGGGAAGACCTTGTTCTGTGTCTGTTCCCGTGTCGAAAAAAATAGCTCTCTATCCTCGTGTGGAACTCCTCCAAGTCTGCTGACAAGGTGTATCTATTCTGGGATTTGATTTGGTGGGATGGGATAAAGGACAGGCCCCTGTTCAACACGTTAAATTGGGCGGTGGACAATTTTAGGGTTTTTGAGAGGTTAATTACCATTCTGTCGATCATCTTTTGCCCTGGGTCTTTAGTTCCTGGGAGTTTAAATATTTGATCCAATGATCTGCCATTGATACCCTGTTTTTTAGGTCCAGAGGATGTTATCTTGTAGTGTTGAGAATAAATGGCTCTGTAGGAGAGGGATGTGTTTGCTTTTAACCCTGATGGTGTTGTTTAAGAGTGTGAGATTTAGAGCCCTGCACGGGCCTCAAATCTAGGCCCTAGCCCGGCCCGGGCCCGAGACGCTGAGGCCCTAGCCCGGCCCGTGTCCGACAGCTTATCAAAATTCTCGGCCCGAGTCCGACTGGAGCCCGTTTTTTTTTTTTTTTTTTTTTTTTTTACATTGTTGCAGCCATTAAAATAGTTCTGTTTTGTTTTTAATGTCAAAGTAGTTATTTTTCGTTTCGTTTCTTTAGTAAGTTAATTAAGAAAAATGTTTAGAGCATTTTTTTGTTTGTTAAATTAAAGTTTTAATTTTTTTAAGTGACGACCAAAAGCGGCCAGCGGCCGACAGTGAGTTAACCGCATATTTAATTAATTTAGTCTCTCAAATCAACTCTTGACTTGTCTTGCCTATAATAAAATCCATAAAACACTTCAAGCATCACAATGTTAGTTAATTTCGCCAACTATTACCACCAGTAGCCTAAAAGGCATTTTTGACGAGCTGAGGCAGGCTGATTCTGCTCGCGGCTCTCGCAAACGGAGCTAAACAAATAAAATAAAAAAAGCACATGCAGGTTGTCTTATAGCCTACCTTACACCTACGCAAATGAATATAAATCCGATCTTCAATTCCCGGGGTATATGCTCATTTAACGGAGTTTACAGCAACGGAAGCAAAAGATTAAGATGCATTTTATTCAGCAGCTTATTTCAGATTCAAATACCACATAAGAGAGCGCGACGCACTGGTAAGATAATGATCTCATTCATCTCATTCATTTTTATTGAAGATGATGGTGTTTTTGACTATCTTAGACTTATTTTAAGTTTCATTTACGGCCATTTGCGTTGGCTTGCATTAGTCATTTGCGGCGATGCGTGTTGCAGCACCATCATATCTATCTGACTACAACATATAGCCCATAAAACATTGTGACACATAATTACATAATGTTTGAAAGTCTGTAGGTTAACATAAATGCAGATAGGCCTAATTGTAATAATAAAAGACAACATAGCCTAATTATCGATTTTGAAATATTAAACCAGTCAATACAGAACGAATTATTCTGTAGCCTTTTGCCGTCAATACCATGGATATGGCATGGGCCGGCTACTGCCGAAGTTGTCTTTGCTGTATCAATAGGCAATATATTTATATTTAACATGAAGTAGGCTATAGGGCTTCCCTGTACATTAATAGCAGCAGACGCCCCGCGGATGACACGCAACAGAAACGCCATGCTCACACCACGCTTGCAGTGTGTCTCCGCGCTGAAGAAACGCGCGCTGCTGCTGGCGCGGACTCTGAACCTATGCTCTGAACACTGTGCGAGCCATCTTGACAGTTGCGTTAGCTATTATGGTCTCGTGTTGTTTCCACCAGCGCAGAACTCATTGTTCCTTTTAATTGATAAAATAAATATAAAACGAAGGAGAAGCCTATAAAAAGGCCCGAAGCCCGGCCCGCGTTTTAGGTATGACATGAAAATTGGCCCGAAGCCCGGCCCGAGGGGCGTAAAAAAGTCGGGGCCCGTCGGGCTCGGGCATAAATGCAGGGCTTTAGTGAGATTCTCCTTCACTCGAGTTGGTAAAGCTTCGTCAAAATTAATCAGATGTAGGTGGATTGTTGCGAACGGGAAGGTCTGTTCTGCTGTTTTGAGGATCTGTTCGATAGCTTTCCTAAGATTTGTTATATTACTCTCATTCCTGCCGTTGATGCCAAAAGATAAGATGACCTGTTTGGTTTTGGGGGACACTTTTGTTATTTAATATGTGATACACATGTTCTAGTTTGGCCCCCGGGTAGCTGACCACTAGTATGTCTTCCTGTTCGATGGGAGGGAGGTGGCAGAGGTTGGATGCACCCAGAATAAGAATGGCTCTCATTGACGGGTACCTTAGCACCAAGCTTCTACCAATGATCCCCCCTAAGGTACATGAAACCCTATACAGATATCACACCTACCGCAGTAAAATGCAACCGTAAGGGAAAACATACCCTAACTCCCCTTCTTCTTCTTCTAGTTAATGGCGGTTCATGTCTTTACGACATATATCGCCACCTACTGGACTACTACACAGGAGTGTGTAAAAGGATGTTGGCAACTGACACATTAAATCATAAAATAATATCAAAACCATCATACCCACCCCTTCCAAATTAGGATTTATTTATTTATAAAAAAAATTGCACAAAAAACCTAACATTCTTCTACTTAACCCAGTATCATTACCCAGATAGCATTGTGACATTGAATCAATGTTGAAATTCCATCAGTATCATAATTTTGGTTGAGGTTGAAATTTTAATGCTAAGTAATATTGAATCAATGTTGAAAATTCAATGCTAAAAACATATTGGACCAATGTTGAAAATTCACTGCTAAATAATATTGGATCAATGTTGATAATACCATGCTTTTCAGTGTTGAAAAGACAAACATTGAATCAATGCTGATGTTTGGTCATCTTATTTCTCCACTGGTGAGGCTTACGGTCAATCTATCTGTCACATTATTCAACATGTTAAAGCTAATCCAAATCAATTGGGTACATTTCTGTGAATGTGAGCACATTTATTATCCTCAAAGGATACAATGAGTACCCCAACGAGTGTGTGGATTAACAAAGAATACATAAATGTAAATTTTGTAATTGTAAGCCTTTCTTTAACCTTTTTCTGGAAGAGTTAAAATTGTATGCGTGTTTGATTTCTGACTTCCAATAAGAAAGCTGTAAAACTATGAATCTTTTTTAAAGATATATTATGTTCCTGCTTTCTGGCATGTAATGTAGTCATTCTGTGTTTCATGTTATTATTTAAAAATAATAATAATAATAATAAAAATGTAGGCTATTATTATTATTATTTAAATCATGTAGAATGTACATGCATTTCATTATTTATCTAAAGAATACAGGATTAATGAAGAATTTAGAATAATTGTCCCTACCTATCATATGCGCCATAATCCAATCCAGTAGGTGGCGGTAAAACCTTCAAGACATCTGTAACGCACGTTAGATAGCACTAACCTCACAGTTACTAAGTCACTATAGCAGCAGCAACTATGGGACAACGCTAAACGTGTGGATCTTTGGACCAGAATCAGAAGATATGGATCGTCTCACTGGAGCAAAGGTAAGTAATAAGTATAATAGTATAATCTAATAGTCTGTTAATCACACAGGATAAAGTAGAATAAATAATAGAGTCAATCAGTTTGAGGGGGAAAAATTATATTATAATGTTTTGACTGATTTTCTTTCTCTGACGTCCGTCAGTTTTTTCCTTAGTTGGCAAAGAATTAACAGAACCAAAAAAAATGGTATTACAATTTAAACACCCAAATAAAAGTTCAGAATCAAAATAATAAAACTGAATTTCACATACGGAGTGCAAAATCAGTGTCTCAGTTTCACAAAATCTATTACAGTTTTTTGTTCAAACTCAGTCTTTATGTCCAGTTGAGTTTCAGTTTGAGTTCAGTGACTCAATTTCAAGTTCAAAAATAAAGAGCATGTTCATCAATGGTGAGAAGAAAAAATTGAATCCAGGAAGGACAAAAAAAAAATTCCACTGAAGATCCAGGTAGAAAAAATGATTTGATCCGACCAGTTCAGAAGATTTCAAACTCTTTTCTCTGTTTCCAGGCACGAAATGATGGGATGGCTCGCCAGTCCAAAACAGAATATGAATATTCAGCAAGGACACGGTTCAGGAACACAGTTCTCAGCAAAGGAAACACACAAAAAAAACCCGGCCTTGCAACAACAAAGCCAAAATAAAACATTAATGTCATTGTCCAAATAAATCAAACTCTCTCAATCATTTGCACATAAATGACCACACACACGCTAATCAACATGTGCTCAAACGAACACTGTGGCCTATGCACAGAGTTAGCAAAGCTAGCACCGAATGGCGCATAGTTCACTTTAAGAGATGATCCCTGCCCAACATGTAAAACATTTTACAAACCTTTAAACATAACTATATATACACTGAAACACATTTAAAGCATTTTTGAAAACTTTTACATCGGTTATTACCCTTTCAAATTCCTTTTCCACATTACAATTCACAGTGTTTACAATCAAAACGACTAAATACACTTCTTATAACTAAATTTGTACTCACCAAGGAGATAATGTAACTCAGACACAAAAATACAGTTGTTTCTCCCCAGAAAAAGACATTGGTTACATCTCATTGCGTCCGTCTAGTGATGTTACGTCTGACACTGATGCTCCGAAGCTTGCTTCAAACTCGAACGGTCCTTGAAATGAACCACTGCTTCGGAGCTTGTATCATTACATCACTAGTCACGTGAAAATGCCTTCTGAAGCAAACAAACTGCTTCACTCCTGTAGTGAACCACCTGACTGCTTTCACAGCCCAATCCAGTGTTGACAGGTTTGAAACCTGCCGGCTGTATTTCTTATGTGCTTTCACACATGATACTGCCATGCTAAAAACAAATAAAACAATAAATAAATAAAACTATAGAAACCATTACTGAAATTCTATTGCATTTAATGGTTTTCATGGGAATTTTATTGGTTGTAATGGGAATTATAGTGGTCTCTGCGGGTCTCTTCTGATAGGTGTTGGGTTCTATTGGTGGGGGCATCACATCCTAATGGAATATGTCCCACACACGAAAAAAAAAAAACTTTTTAAAGCTGGTCTGATCTTCTTTCCTTGTCTAAAGAAATAATTACAGACACACACATCATGATAATGTTTTATTATCAAGGTGAACAAATTCATCAGTATCTGTAAAATGCTCCAACATAAATGCGTTTCACAGCACTAACACTGTTTCAGCTTCGATCGCCTCGGTAAACCCGTAATAAACGGGGCGTGAACATGAGCCTACTTGCATTTTATGGTTGTCAGCTTTGTTACATTTACTTCACCAGGAGATGGTGCTGCAATTTCTATCTGAATGAAGCTTCGAGTAATGAACCATTTTCGACACAATTGTATCAGAAAGCAATAATGCTTCGAAGCGCTTCATTTGGCCATCACTACGTCCGTCTCGTTACTCCTGTTCAAACTGCGTCACTCACTCTACTACTCGCAAACGTCAGCTTCTAAAAGTATCGTCTCACAGATTTAGGTTTCAATAGTTTCAATTCGTTAATAATCCATTGCTGGATTACTAAACAGAGAATTCGCGTCATGTATTGTGCAACTGCGTCTTCTCTCCTTCAAGTTCACTTTCGCTCTGCCTGCTTATGCACAAACTTTTACAGGGGGGCGGGACTAACCTTTGACTTCACCAATAGGTGATCGGTTCAAGAGCATTTATAATTTTAATTTACAGAGCAATATTTCTGTAATATTTTTCTCTTTATTTCGTATATATATATATATATATATATATATATATATATATATATAACAATAGTTATATAAAATTGTCAAAAAAAAAATATTAAATGACCTAGGTTAATGACCTGGGTTACACATCCACCAATCAGATCAAAGCAAGCGCATTAAGGATTAACTCAAAAAGTCAATGAATGCATGCGCAGCGCAGGTCCACAAATGTATCTTACTCGTTGCACACACAGATTAATCATTTTGATACTAAAATCATCCGTTTAGACCGCAGGAACCAGGGTCCAAATGAAGTTCCGGGTAAATATTTCCCCCTCCAAACGGCCCTGCTCGCGGGGTAGTACTTTTTCAAAGTTCAGGAACTTTCGAGGGCAGGACTTGGGCGCTGAACATGCTGAATTGTTTAGCATTTTATTTCAACCGGCATTTTTAAAAGTCTTCTGCGAGGTTCGGTTTACGTTCAGTAAATATCAGTCTTGCTCTTTGTCTGATGGCGCACGTTCGTCTCAGCCATCTCACATGCAATGTCCGTAATAGCTGATAATAATATACATTGTCATTTTAAATCTAGCTTTACAAGCTTTCTGAATATGCTGCTGAATCTATATATTAGTGCTCTTTTCTGTCGTTGTTAATTACCTCTTTAGTAAACCTATACATAACCAGCAAAAGCAGCACAGCTTGAATCTCTTCCATACTCTATATTAATTTTTTTACAGTCTATTTTTCACCATGTATAACGACCTGACCGATTGTGTGTGTCCTTACATGACGTGACAGCGCGCGCCGCACTCATGTTGACGAGAGGAAAGCTCATTTTTCTGAGGGGTTAACTTTTTATTTCGTAAGCGATGAGAATAATGTTGGAATAATGACACAGCGTATATTGCCCCAGGCAGTTTTTTACTTTAACTGCGCCTGACAGAAGTTTTTTTTTTTTTTCTGAGATGATTATTACACTTTACAACAAATAAATAGCTTATTATATAGGCTACTACTGTATTAGTCCTGGTGGCCGTTAAGAGTTGCTATGGCTACAGTTAACACACTCCAGCTGCTGGAGAAAACAGCGTTGACATTTTTGGTGCGGCAGACAAACTGCATGTGACAAAATGATTGCGATTGAAAGTCATCACATGTAAACACCAGATCGGTTTAGATAAAGTCTCATGTAAACAGTCCACTAAATCTTTCAATCGGTACACGCAAAAATGATTAACGTTATAGTGTCCATCACTGACTATTTGGAGGAGCAGTCGCACACAGTCCTACATCACCGGACTAATTTGCCTAATCTTCATGGTGCTTTAGATCGCGGTGGAAACGCAGACAGTTGCAGGTCTGGGGGGGAGAAATGTTCCTGTAAAAACGTTCCTGGTACAAATTGTTCCGGGTAATTTTGGTGGAAACGGGGCTTTATTCATGTACTATTAAATACAATTAAATTATTAGATAAAACACCAGATATATTCACTTTGCTTTTTCATCCATTCAGTGTGTCTGCAGGTCCTTTAAAGTCAATTCTAAAATGCAGTAAATAGTCCTGAATTTAATGTTACCGTTTTAACTGGGATATCAAGATTTTGATAAAATTTCAAGTTTCACTTAATTTTGTAGTAGGCTATATTTGTAATGTATAATTAATCACATTTCCAAATATTTACTAACTTCTTGTTGTTTTAGATGCCGTGAATGCTGATAAAAAGGAGGCATCAGAGTTTATCTTTGCTGGGAATGTCCAAAACAGGCTCCATTACAACCTGAAAGGCTTCGGGGGATTGCTCATGGTGGAAACCCCTGCGTTTGGAGTATTTCATTCTTTCTTCTACCTTCTTTCTTTCAGTAGTACTGTGTCATTTCTGTATTTATTGGCAAGTTTACATTTGTATTTTCTTCCATTTTGCAGATGCACGTTGTCATGTTTTTCCAGGCTCTTCTCATTTGTGTTATAAATTCAGATGTAATTGTTTTAAGTCAATGTGAGATTTCCTGTTGTAACTTTGGGGGCATGAATAAATACATTTGCATGTAAACTGAAGGATGTTGTTTACTTTGAGTGAGTTTTTGATACAAAATCATATCGACTGCAGCCACACATGGTCTCTGATCAAAATGAATAAAATAGAGACAAATTAACTGGCATAGAATCCTGCTGTACATAAAGCAAGCCTGATCTATTTTTCATTGTTGAAATAACATTATTTCATGGTGCAAACCTGATGAAAAATCAATGTTAAATCTCAACATTGATTCAATGATATTTTAGTTGCTGCATTAACATAGATTCAACGCTGATTCACTGTTTCTCTGCTATATGGGTAAGGTACATAATAAAATGCTTGCTTCTTTGTTCCTGTATTCCTTGCTCCTGTAAAATATTATGGATGTCATTTTCTGCATCAGAGTCTTTCCATTTCTGTCTGAGTTGATCAAATTTCTTACATCTTAATAAGACATGAGTGACATCCTCTATGACTTTACATTCAGAGCATATGCCATTACTTTTACCTATTAAGAATAAAGTGGAATTAAGGCCTGTGTGGCCAAACCTCAATGAGGTGATTATTTTCCCTTCAACACATTTCTGGTTCATATGATAGTATCTAGCATTACTCTCTGACTCATCATTTATAAAATTCACGGGCGGGGATGCGGGCGGATAGTAGCGCGGATGGGCGGATGAAAAATATGTGCAATATTTCTGTGGCAAAGTGAACGAGAGAGAGAGAGAGAGACCAGGGCGTGATTGTGAATGAGTGCGAGCCACACCGGTCTCGAGTCCTCTGAGAGAGCTCTGAAGCATATAAGGACAAGAGATCACCAGACCTGGATTTGACGTTGAGTTGTGTTTAGTTTTTATTATGTGTGTGTGCTTGGCAGATGTCCATGAGGGGCTGCCCACGTTACTTTCGTTTTGTTTGGTTAAAGTCTTTTAAATGTTCGCCGGTTCCCGCCTCCTTCTTCCCCCATCGAACATATTGTAGGCTATTACAATTTCTATGTCCAAATTACCATTACACATACACGCAACAACGATATGCCATTTGACCCATCACGTCACCACCACTGTGACATTGAAACTTTTGTTGATGCCTCTCGTAACACAGATGGAGCGAGCGTTGCAGGAGTAGCAATAGATGAAGTAAAAGTAAAGTTGGTGAGTGGAGTAGCTATATGAAATTGTTGACAATGAGTTAAAGGCACTTTTGCCTGTTTCATTAGCCCATTCATGACGCTGTTGATGTTGAGAGAGGTGCAGGATAAAAAATAAAGCATTTTAATTTGAATGTTTTAGCGTGTGTGATTTATCGCAGGCACGGGTCGGGTAACGGGCCACATATTAACGGGTCTGGGAGGGTACGGATTTAATTTTGATATTTTCACGGGTCACGGGTCGGATCTGGTGCTTAACCTTTCGGGTACGGGCGGGGGCGGGTCTCCAAAAATGGACCCGTGCAGGACTCAGGAAGGAACACTTCTCGGCTTTCAGGAAGAGATGGAATTCCCTCAGGCGTTGCAGGACCTCCGCAACGTGGTGGCAATGTTCGGCCAGGCTCCAAGAGTAGATCAGGATGTCATCAATATACACCAAAACCGACCGAGGGGGAGAGTCCGTAGGGCATGACGAGGTACTCGTAGTGGCCAGTAGGGGTCACGAAGGCTGTCTTCCACTCGTCCCCCTCACGTATCCGGATGAGGTTATAAGCGCTGCTGAGGTCCAACTTGGTGAACACAGTGGCACCACGGAGATGTTCCAGCGCTGTTAGGACGAGAGGAAGGGGATAACGGAATTTAACAGTGATCTTATTGAGTCCTCGGTAGTCTATGCAGGGCCGCAAGCCTCTGTCCTTCTTGGCCACAAAGAAGAAGCTAGAAGCAGCAGGGGACGTCGATGGTCAGATATAGCTCTGGTCGAGTGCCTCTCGGATGTAGTCCTCCATGGCCTTCTCCTCCGGCAGGGATAGGGGATAGATCTTCCCCTTGGGCACTGGCTCACCCAGAAGCAGATCGATGGTACAGTCCCATGGCCGATGGGGAGGCAGCTTGGAAGCCTGGAGGGCAGAACACGCCACTAAAGGGGGCATAGCAGGGTGGAATCTTGACTGATTGCTGCTCGATGGGGCTCTCGATGGAAGTAGCACAGATAGGGAATCTTCCTAGAGGGAGACATGGAAGGAACAAGCAGTGCAGACAGACAGCTGGAGAAGCATTGATCGCCCCACTTTAGGAACTCACCGGACTTCCAGGAGATGACAGGGTTATGCTGCTCCAGCCATGGGCACCCTAAGATCACGTCAGCGGTGGAATCCTTCAGAACCAGTAGATGTATCTCTTCCACATGGAGAATGCCGGTTTGGAGCTGTAGGAGCCCTGCGAGGAGATCGACTTTCCGTCGACTGAGTGGTTTGCCAGTTATAGATTCAACCTTGTAGGTGGACGGAGTGCGAGTCGTCTGGAGGTGGAGCTGACCAGCGGAACCGGAGTCGAGGAGGGCATAGACTGGCAGGGAGACATCGGCAGTAATAAGGTTCACAACTGTGGTTAACGGTTGACTCTTGTAAGAGGAAGGGTAGATCACACTCACCAAAGGACGAGGTGGACGGGTGGGACATTTGGCAATGAAGTGATCAGATGCAGCACAGTATAAACATAGCCCCATGTCGTTTTGTTTCAAGTGATATAGCTTCTCACCCACAGAAGCGGCCCAGGCAGGTTTTCCGAATACATCTTTGAAGTGAGAGAGGAAGCTTGACAATGATTATATGATGGCATTATCTTACAATGTTTGCGCCCAGCGCAGGGCCTTACCGCTCAGTTAGGAGATTATGAACGCCTCGCGGGCACGATCCGTTGGATATAAGTGCGGTTGCATCTCCAGGACCATTGAGCACTGCAGGAGGAATCCGTTGCAGTCCTCCACCGATCCAGAGAAGGGCACCGGTTTGGCCATGGGACTGGCGAACACAGGGGATGAAGAAGTGGTGCTGGTGGATGCGGAAGTGCCTGCCGGTGCCGGTGTTGGTGAGTCGGGTTAGTTCACCCAAAAATGAAAATGTGATGTTTATCTGCTTACCCCCAGTGCATCCAACATGTAGGTGTGTTTGTTTCTTCAGGAGAACACAAATTAAGATTTTTAACTCAACCGTTGCTGTGTGTAGGTCATATGATGATGTGATTGGGCAACAATTCTATGAGAGCAAAAAAAAAAAAAAACATGCGTAGACAACATGCACACAGAGCTCTGTGGCTCATGACGACACACTGATATCTTGTGTCAGACAGATTTTTTTTCTAACCATCTTTTGTATTTTGTATTAAACCACATATCTTGTTGTTAATTAATTAGTTAAAGATATGCTGTGATTTAACATTTAAACATGGATTTTTCTTATTTTACATGTATACACAGATGTTTCATGGAAGCTTAGGTCATGAAACCTTACTGACTGATCTGATTTGAGTGAAGAAAAAGAGTTCTGCAGAATTTAGTTCAAATGTTGCTGATAAATATAATTTCTATCCGGACCACTGTAAGATTGTGGCCAAAACTGGTACTGCAGATGTATCCCCTCTCCCCCTGACTCAAGGTTGCCAGATTGGCTGCAGGTTCAGCAGAACGTGTGTAGATCTGCAGCTGTGGTAACTAGAGCAGATCTGGCAACCCGGATACCCAAACACTACTGACTTCTTGATAGAGCTGATCCTGCAGCCAATCTGGCAACCTCTTGGCCACAATCTTACATACACTTCCTTTAAATTAATGTCTTGGCCTGAAGTGACAAAAGTAGCTACCGTCTATGTTTTATATTGTATGTATTTTTATTCGTTATTTGTACAGTGCCATACATTCTACTTTTCTCTCACTAATACACATTTATTAAAATTAAGTTACGTTACCTTAATCCATGCTGTTTCAGTCTTCTTCGTATGGTTCGCTCAGATACTCCAAGCAGGCGCGCAAGCTGGACACATGAGTAACCACATGTCACGTAGTACTCAATCATCCCCTGTGGTATGTCTAACAAAGGACGCCCTGGTCCTTTAGTTGTCCTGTCCTTAAAAAAAAAGCCTGTTTGCTACTTCCCTGAGGTTGGAGAAGACAACATCACTGATGTTGCTGTTGGTCAAGGCCACAAACTCATTTAAATGATCCAAAACTAAATGGCTTCTGAGTAAGAGAAAATCTGTTGAGCGCGAACTATCTTCAACTTGCTGCGCGAGTATCAAAAGGTCCTCCACAATTTCACCAACTCCTTCCATTGTTCAGGTTATTCCATAGACAGTAAAAGAAAGGGTAATTCACCTCTTGACCGTCGACTGTGAGTGACGTCATTCCCAACGCAAACACGCCCCACAGCACAATCCCACCCTTGACATTAAATGACAGATGACAGTATTGACATCGGAAATGCAAAAGCAAAGGTGATTGCGACTCCGTTTCAATTTTGTGCAGGTTGTTGCAGGACACAGAGGAAATGAAATATCAAATAGGTGATCTTCTATTACTATTCCAAAATGGCAGGGTCATTACTTGTAAGACATTGGAAATGCAATTGCAAACAGACTTTGCTTTTTGTCACATTTTATGTCACATTTTATGCGTCCACAAATTGAAAACGCAATTGCAAATACAGTTTGCAATTCCTTTTGAAAATTGTCCGCGATATCCTTCCATATAAAAATGTGTATTATGTAAAAGAATGGAAATAACTGATTGTATTTGCATGTCAGTTATAAACACCAATACGGGTTTTGGGAAAACACTCAACTGAACATGCATTAATACAGCTTGTAAATTATATATCAAATGCCCTGGATAATAATACATTTGCTCTCTGTGTTTTTGTTGATTTAAGTAAAGATTCTGTTTCACATGATATTTTGATTTCTAAGCTTAATAGATATGGAGTGGAGTGTACTGCCTTAGTTTGGTTCCACAATTATTTTATTAATAAGAGAACAATTTGTTTACCTCAATGGTTTCTTTTCTAAAACTTCTCAAATTTAATTTGGGGTTCCTCAGGGTTCTATTTTGGGTCCTTTATTGTTTCTAATTTATATTAATGATGTATTCCTTTGTTGTAATCATTTCTTACCCTTATTATTTGCTGACGACACCAATCTCATTGCAGTGCACAAGGATTTTTGGTCACTCTTATCAAACATGGTAATGACGAGTTAAAAATATTATCAAATTGGTTTTGTACTAACAAGCTAACGCCCAATGTCAAAAAAGTAATTTTATGATATTTCACAATATTAATAAATTTTATCCCAAAGAACATGCTTGTATAGAAATTGATGGAAAGAACTTGGTCCAAACATGTTGATCTAGTTTGTACAAGATCCTCTAAAATGTTAAATATTCTAAGAATTGTTTTACCTTTAATTCAGTCATCTGCTCATTTAACGCTTTATTATAGCTTTTTATTCCCCTTTATGAATTATTGCAACATTGTCTGGGGTGCTACTTTTCCCACTTATCTCGCAAAAATTACAAAAATTCAGAAGAAGTTCTTGCGTATGATTTCCAACTCTTCTAAATATGCTCCTTCTGCACCTCTATTTCTTAGATTTAAGATTCTTCCAATTGAGAAAGTCAATGTTTATTTATCATGCATATTTATGCATGCAAGTTTATTTACAAGAGAGAAGACCTCCCACCAACATTACAACACTTTTTTACTTTTATTTCAGATACTCATGTCCATCAAACAAGGCATAGAGAAATAAATCTTGTTTTACCGTTCTCTAGAACTTCAGGTCATAAAACTGACCTCAGTTTTAGGGGTCCTCAACCATGGAGTAAATTAAATTTGTCCCTAAGATCTATGTCGTCTTTATTCGTCTTTAAAAAACAGTCGAAAGATCTTTTGGCTTTACTATGACAGCCTTTTGTTAGTTTCCTGCAGTATATTTCATATGCTGCTCTTCTTCTTTGATCTTCCTTTACGATTACCCTTTAACATCTGTAACTTTAAGTTAAAAGGATAATCAGGCTTCTGAAAATGTGTTTTTCACCCTTTTTTATTTGTATTATTCAACCCGCTGACCACAGCTCACTTCATGACCTTAAAGGTAGGGATGGCTAACGCAAACATGACGTTTTGACACTGTGTCGAGATCCCGAAGCGCAGATGTGTCGAAACACTGCTCCGAGCTGTGATTCGACACACTCATGTCACGTGACTACAGCTAAACGAAGCACCGCGGTGTTTCATCAGGTGCGGCTATCGAAACTGCTTTGATTAAAAGGGGCGGGAACAAACCACAGTCACACATCTGAATGAACCTCATTCCCCACAGTTTAAAAGTGTTAATCCATCTTCACCTCATGGGTTTTGTGAGAGAAGATACATTTTGTGATATAAGTGAGATTTATAGTGCACTTTGGTTATTTATATTTAGGCTAGGCTCCATTTGGAAGCACCACATAAAGTGAGATGTGTGTATTGTGTTGGCCCAGAATGCATGATCCATTAACTTAATTTTCAGTAATTTTCCCTCATTTGTATGTACTTGCTAAAAAAATATTTGTGCATGCAAGCAACAAGTGTCCCGCCTTGTGAGATATTTTCTTCAAAGGCTGGAGAAATTATACATACATACATATATATATATTGAAGTTGACTAAGTCCTTCACCAACAGCACAATTCATATTTTTGAATAAAAATGTTATGTAACAAATAACCTATTGTGGCTTTATTTATTTTAATAACCTTAATTTTTCATGAGAAAAAAAAACAAAAACAAAAAACTAAAGTTATTTACAATGAGGAGGCTACAGGTTACAAAACCAAGTAGACAGATGTTAAAAACGTGTTTTTTGTTTTGTTTTTTTACATACAGTAGTAGATCACGCTCAAGGTTATATTAGATAAATACACACAAGTGTCCACTAGATGGCGTCATGGAGACGGGTGTCAGGTGTTGTTTCGAAGCTTCAGCACATTTGCTTCAACTGTTTCAGTGCTTCACAAAGCCTCGGTCTGCCCATCACTACTTAAAGGACCCCGTGGTTTCAATAGTTCAAGTCTCCTTTATTATGTTACAGTAAATACCAAAAGTTTGAAACATGTTTTAGCATAACATCAGCATAAACCCTGTAAGGGTCCTTCCTTAGGCTTTAGTTATTAAAACATTTACAGCACATCACACACACACACACACTGTCAGGTAATATTATTGTCCACCAGATGACGCTTAAGAGCCATGAGGTGACCTCTGACCTTTCTGACCTTTATATATCTGCTCTTCTAACACTTCCTGGTGTAACAGTAGAGTTCCAGCATTCAGCTTTATTATGTCCATTAGTTAACCCTTTCTTGAGTTGATATCATTATATGAACCCAGCAGCTCTTCATGTTTCCTGCATTCAGCAAACAGCAGAGATGAAGATCTGCAGAGTATATGTGACGATATCTCAGAAGTGGCCATGAAGGAAGTCACGGTGAGGCAGTGATTTAGTTTTTGATTTCATTCAGTTTCCCACAAAACTCATCTAAAACACACCATTAAACTCTTTTTTTATTTCTTACATTGACTCTTGAGTTTTGAATATTGAGGATGACTGGAATATACATATTCCTACACCTGTTACAAGTAACCAAGACCCGGACTACACCATATCACCCAGCTTCGAATGGGCAAGTGGAAAGATTCAATAGAACCCTCTTGCAGATGATACAGTGGGAAACATCTTTCCTTACTCACTGCAGCACACAGGAGCACTGTGCATTCTGCGACAGGCTTCACACCAAATCAGCTGATGCTGGGGCGAGAAGTTTTCCAGCCACATGACATCTGAGGTTACCAGGGAAGCTAAAGGTACATCTGAGTTTGTTCAGGAACTGCAAACTAATCTGCAGCAGGCTCATCAAGTGGCTCGCCAGAATTTACACTCCGCTCAGACTCGCTAGAAGAAGGTCTATGACTTACAAGCCAGAGAGAAGTCCTATCAAGCAGGTGATCTTGTTTTAGTGAGGGCTACAGTCCAAAACTACAAGCCCCATGGCAAGGGCCAGTCGTCGTCACAGCATGCCTTGGACCGGTGATCTATCGGATCAGCGACGGACGGAGTGAGAAAGTACTGCATCATGATCGCTTACAACCCTATCTAAAGCCCCTTTCACACTGCACGTCGGACCCGCAATATTCCCGGAGCATTGCCGGGTCGCCTTCTGTGTGAAAGCAACCACGTACCGGGATTGATTACCGAATTTGACCCGGGTCGGAGACCTAGTAATATTGCGGTATTCGACCCGGGACGAGCGCTGTGTGAACAAAAGCCGAAACTAATGCTGCTACGTGTGCGTAGTTATCGTGCGACTCCTAGAGCTTGTTTCTTCAATAACACAACCCTGCAGTGCCAGAAGAGCTCGTCGGTGTTTTAAACGCAGAGAGTGTTCGTATACAAAAGAAACTAAAATTAAACAAGCAGAAATGTGCGCAAACTGGACACAAGTCGAGACCACGGAGCTCCTTACTATCCGCGCTCTTGCTGAGATCGCTCGCCGTTATACGGCACATCCGGATATCACGTGTCAACTCGACCCGGGACCGTTACGGGTTGGGTGTGAAAGCGCACATATTACGGTATTTCGCTGGCAGTGAGAATGGACCAAATCTAGCGGCCCGGGAACAAATGCCGGGTTGCATTATCCGTGTATTTGACGGAATCGCAGTGTGAAAGGGGCTTAAGTGACCACATATGGATGCAGCGTCTGCGGCACAAATACATGGCAAATATGAAGACATCAAAATTTTAACTGTTCACCCTCAGTGGTGCATAAGGGACTCTGCATTAAAAAAGGGGGGATGTTGTTATAGTTTTCTATACATTTATAGAGTTAAGTAATAGTGTTACGTAAATACATTGTTTGTTACAGTTATTTTACTTGTGTGTGTAACAATCTGTGTGTGTTCTGTATTAGCCAATCAGATTTGGCTGAGTCATTACGTGGGGATTAGTTCACTGATTGTTTGCTCTTAGCGTCAGTATGCTCGTAGGCTTCGGTGCGGAGGGTTGTAGACAAACTCATCAGCGCTGGGAAAAAGCATACAATCTCTCAGTATTAAAGTGTCGCTTACTAAGTTCAGGAACGTTCCTGAAACGAATCCTCTTTGTTGTGTGCTTCCCTTTACGCCTCCACGGACACTGACAGTCAGATCGATGACAGAAACACAACAGTATACAATGACCACACAAACCAAACCTCATCACTCTTGACCTCTGTTGTTTGACTTAAATACATTTCTGCTAAATCTTCTTCACTTTAACTCTCAGACAAATAAATAAGGCTTAAAGTGTTTCTGAGCAGAGAAATATTGAGGATGATTTTTTTTTTATCAACTTCTTTGTTAAGTTGATGTCATTTTAATCATTTATGTTACAGTTCAATAAGTAAGGAGTAACTGATGACCGGCCCTTGAATTATTAGAAAAAATAAATAAAATAATGCACACACAAGGTAGTAATGCAGTCAGAGGTGTCAAGTAACGAAGTACAAATACTTCCCAGATAGCACACATACGTCGGGCCGATGTCGGCGCGATGCACAAAGTTCCATCGGAAAGACATCGATCAGAGAGCGTTTGCTAATTGGGACAAAGTCGCCGAGACATCGGCATTTAATCGCGAATGCTGTCCGGCCGACGTGTGGACGATGCAAAACAGCAAATCCTGGCCACTATTCATGGGCTTTCTAGGACCTTTATTTAGGTCGAACCTTTCGGGTTACACCCAGATAGCACACTGGCATAGAATCAACGATACTCACGGCATTAAAGACCAACGTCACACACTCCATTCAAAACATCAATCTACGCAGATACTTTACTTACCTTATGCTGAATGACGTTGATGTCAGTTGAGTGAAACACGATGTTGATTTCAGTTTGGTACAGTTAACGTTAACACATTTTCTGTTTTAAAAATAGCAAATACTTAATACTAATAAGATACATTAGCCTGTTTATGTAATAATCACACATAGCATTCAGTTAACATTGTTTTAATATTTACAGAGCAGTTACAGATAGCCTACATGTTTACAGCAAACAATCTATATAAATATTCAATATGACAATATAATAGAAAAGGCATTTAATAGAAAAATATATATAATAGAAAAGGCATTTACATTCAAATACACAAAGAGGTAGGCTATACAGGTACATAAATTAAAAGCAAAATTTACTCAAGAACAACTGATCATGTACCACACATTATTTTTATTGGAGCACAAAAGGATATGTCAGTCAGAACATAATGAGACTCAAATCACAGGTTCTTTTCTAATGGTGACTGAGACTATGTGACTCTTTTTGTGTTACACAAAATAAATGCATATGGGTGAGTAGATGGTTTATAAAGAAAGCTTACCCTTGAAAATGTAGGGCAGAAGAATATTGCAGATGAATTGGTTTTCTTTTGCAACTATTGCAGCCTACTATCAGCAAGTGTAAACTCCTTGGTGAAAAAGGTGACAAAGATGTAACCCACATTTTCAATAGCATAGAGAAAATATTTTTAATTACTTTAAAAAATAAAATGCATATTATGAGCCAAAAAAGAGGTTTAAACCACACTGAAAAGTCATTATTAAATACCGATGAGAAGGATGCAATACTAGAGAAACTGGAAAATTAAAGCTTGACCATTGGACGAGAAATACTGATCGAGTCCGCAAAGTCCAGCCAATCTCTTGAATTAAATATCAATTGTATATATATTGACTACAAACAGAATTAATAGTTGTTAATGAAATAGGTTTGGCATTGGTAAATTGAGACTGGAAAAAATATAACCAGAACATCGACTCAAGCTATGCATGTGCTGTATAATATCGAGTATTATTTTAGCAAAACTAAGCACTGCTGACAGTGGAGAAAATTTCAGTAAAGTCACTGAGAAAATGTATTAGGATTTGTAAACTTGTAGTTTTCTTTTCTCTCACAAACACAACAGTTACATTTGTACTAATCCTATTCTACAAATCACAAATTAATAAAATTGTGGGCTCATTTTTTCCATCAAGGGGGAAAAAATCATACTCACGATCTCACATCATCTAACAAGTAAAATTTGTCCATGGCTTCACACTTTTGATACATGTGTGCACCAAACGCAGAATAAAGGTACGGTCACACTACACTTTACATTACATTGACGAGAAACCTTTGTATTAAAGTCAAGTAGATATTTTTTTTTATATTTTGAATATACTGTTTTTAAATGTTGAATTCATGTTTATATAAAGACTCTGCAGAGCATGAAGTCATATCATGTTTTGTCATGTTTTTATCATTTGTTAATTTGTAGAATAGGACTTGTGCACCACCAGAAAATAATTTGAAAAGGTTTAACTGTTGTGTTCTTTGTAAGAGAAAGAAAAGTTTGCAACTTCTAAAAAAAACATTTTTTCTGACTTTAAGGGTGCTTTCACACCTGCCTTATTTAGTTCAGTTGAATCGTACTAGAGTTCATTTCCCTCTTTGGTGCGGTTCGTTTGGTGAAAGCAGCAATCGCACTCGGGTGCGCACCAAAAGCGGACTAAACAAGCGTACCGAGACCTCCTTGAAGAGCTGGTCTCGGTGCGCTTTCAAACGAACTCTGGAGCGGTTAGCTGGTGGTGAGAACTTGATCCGACCTCGAACAGAACCAACTCCAAAAGTACTGATAATATTTTGACTAAACCAGCTGCCGTAGTTAGCTGCGCTGACATTATGTGCATGACATTATTACCTGATAGATCGTTGGAAATATTTTCGGAATGAGCGTGTCAGAGTTAAGAATAATTAATGCACGCCTCCGATTGAAGTGACGAGTGATGTGCGCTCGCCGTCTGCAATACGTTGTTTTCAAGTCGCATCCGCGCTTCATTATAGAAAGGTATTGTTTGCATACTGTGGTTAATACACAATATGTAGTAGATTATGGCCAGGGACAAAACCTGCCCGCAGTCGTCCTTCTATAGTGTTATAGTTTGCTGGCTTTTCCTCTTCTGTTGAAATTTTCCCACAAAGTAAATTCTGACCAATCGAAAAGCAGTTTAGGTAATACACCATGGCCAATGAGTGATGTGGATGTTGTCACGTGTTTCAACTGGTTCGGACCAAAGCAATCAGTGTGGTGTGAAAAGGAACCAAAAAAGCTGTAAAATGCAACAATGTATTATTTAATTGTTTGGCCTTGGTTCGGACCAAATTAACTGAACTAGAGATGTGAAAGCACCCTAAGTGCACTGATGTGTGACTATTCTTTACAACTACAAATCCCACTGTCACAGGTGTTCAGTTTTTCAATAATAATACCCTCACAGAACAGGGTATTGATCAGCCATCCATGCAAAAGCAGAGGTCAGTGTGGTGGACTGTTGGTACATCTGTCCAGGCCAACATTTGATGTCTTCATGCCTTCAACTGGGGATTCCCAGAGAACCTGTAACAAAAATAGTACAGTTCAAAATCCATTGTACATACTCATTACAAAGTATTGAATCTGGTTACACAAATTATCATACAAGGTTCAATTTAACTTTAGCTCAATATACAATATTTGCAGCATAATATTGCACAAAAGGCACGGTTTTGTCTTGCACTCTGAATATTCCATTAATTTGGCAATTTGTGACAAGCCCAGTGACATTGTCACATTTTCTTCTCTATTTAATTTTTATACAAAATGAATGATTAATGTAAAATATAAACAATTACATAACTAAACTGGAAAAATATTAGGGATGTCACAATTCTCAATATAATATTGACCCATTCGGTACGACACCCTTGGATCAGTAGGCGCTTGTAGTGTTGTCACGATACCAAAATTATGACTTCGATACGATATCAGACTAAAATATCGATATATCGATACTAAATCGATACCACAGTAAAAAAATAAATAAATAAATAAGATAAGATGCTTAATATGACAACAGAACTTATTATTCATTGTTATTTTTTACTAAAAATTCATGTGGCCAGCATGTTCCTTAGGGTTGGGCATCGTTTTGATTTGAACAATTATTGATCAATTGATCAATTACTATTAAAATTATCTCACAAATTTTTGCTATCAATGTATTTTTTACAATAGGGTAATTGTGTTGCAATAGCTTACACACAGCACAAGAAAGCTTGATTTCGAATGGTAAATTGAATGTAAAAAGACGAGTAAACAGTAATAAAATAAGAACAAATAAACAGATTACAAACAATAGCACAAATAAATGCAATAGAATAGAAGATAAAAATTAAAAAGACTGCTTTATTTTTTCAGGTAGGTCTAACATTCAGATAAGAAACTGAATTTAAAAAATGCATAGTAATTACATTTAAAACAACATTGGATAATGTTCTTTGTAAAAAATTCAATAGCGTACAGATGAAACTATTAAAGTTACACAAGTTGATCAGTCAAGAGCAGTGTGATCGTTTGTCTTTTTGTAGTTAGAATAACAAATGACTGCGGTCCCTTTAAGACTAACAGACGCATGGATCCTAAACACTGTTCCTGTTACTCGTTCTTCCTGAACTGTTTGCGACTGTGGTTACGTTAATACTCTTCCAGATGTGCACTGATAATTCTTTGAGTGTATTTGACCAATAATATGCTGGAAAAGGAAGCAAATGTTTGCACTTGTATCATGTCAGAGGCGGCTTTATTAGGGTAGGCTATGTGTGTGTGCGCTTCAGATGTGGAGCACGAAATCTGCGGGCATTAGTAGGCTAGAATTAATTTATGTGCAATCCCGCGCGAAATTCAGACCGATCACACACTAACACTAACACACTGTCATGAGGAAAAAGTTCAGCAGAACGCGCGTTCGCCGTGCTCAGAGGTTAACCGGGCTGAGTAAGAATATGCCGGTGTGTGTCAGCTCGCTGACGGTCGGAGAGGAGAGCGCAGCTAATATCGATACTGTAAAAACTGAGAATCGTATCGTTTCAGATATTCCAGTATCGATATATATCGAAATATCGATATTTTTGACAACACTAGGCGCTTGTGTATTGCATTAATTTCTGTGCATTTTATTTCTCTCTGAATTGGCTCTGTTTTGTGTGCCAATGAGTCTATGTTGATATGAGCAAAATATCCAATCACGATGCACTAAAGTTAGGGGGTGTTTAGCCACGGATGCAATGCTGGTGTCTTAGAGCGGTGAAGTGAGGCTGCAGTGCGCACCTCCATCGTTTAAACCTGTGGTGTGGGTGGGGTGTGCGATATAAAGTTAAAGAGTTAGTTCACCCAAAATTAACCCAATAACCCAATAAATTCTGTCATAATTCCTCATGTGGTTGGACACCGGTCAGACCTCCGTTCATCTTCACACACAGATGAAGATATTAGTGTTGAAATCCGATGATTTGATTTGATTTAATGGTTTATTTGAAAGGGGACAGTGCAATTTCATAAAACACATGAACAAACATGGTTAAAAAAGCCAGAATTAGCTAAAAGGCTATTTTTCATCTGTAGTCCCCTGGCCAAGATGTAAAAAAAGCAATTAAATACATATAAAAATATGTATCAGATTGCTCAGAAAGGCCTTCACTGACACCAATGTCATTTCCTCTCTCAAGACCCATAAAGGCACTAAAGACGGCGTTACAAAGCCCATCTCACTACAGTGGCTCTATAATCATTTTATGATAGTAAAGTAGTAAGTAAGGTAGTACTTTTTCAAAGTTCAGGAACTTTCGAGGGCGGGACTTGGGCGCTGAACATGCTGATTGGTTGAGCACACGCAGCATTTTATTTCAACCGCGCGTTCGTCTCAGCCAT
This sequence comes from Pseudorasbora parva, assembly GCF_024679245.1. Taxonomy (NCBI): domain Eukaryota; kingdom Metazoa; phylum Chordata; class Actinopteri; order Cypriniformes; family Gobionidae; genus Pseudorasbora; species Pseudorasbora parva. The sequence goes on along the minus strand of NC_090172.1, from coordinate 66,744,839 downwards.
CTTACGTGCAATGTCTGTAATAGCTAATAATAATATACATTGTCATTTTAAATCTAGCTTTACAAGCTTTCTGAATATGCTGCTGAATCTGCATATTAGTGCTCTTTTCTGTCATAACCAGCAAAAGCAGCACAGCTTGAATCTCTTCCATACTTGTTATTAATTTTTTTTCACCATGTAAACGACCTGACCGATTACTTTTAAGTGTGTGTCCTTACATGACGTGACGGCGCGCGCCGCGCTCATGTTGACAAGAGAGAATAGTTAATTTTTCTGAGGGGTAAACATTTTATTTCGTAAGTTATGAAGATAATGTTGGAATAATGACACAGCGTATATTGCCCCAGGCAGTTTTTACTTTAACTGCGCCTGACAGAAGATTTGTTTTTCTGAGATGATTATTACACTTTACAACAAATAAATAGCTATAAATAATACTGTATTAGTCCTGGTGGCCGTTAAGAGTTGCTATGGCTACAGTTAACACACTCCAGCTGCTGGAGAAAACAGCGGTGACATTTTTGATGCGGCAGACAAGCTGCATGTGACAAAATGATTGCGATTGAAAGTCATCACATGTAAACACCAGATCAGTTTAGATAACGGCTCATGTAGACAGTCCACTAAATCTTTCAATCGGTATACACAAAAATGATTTCTGTCCAACACTGATGGAGGAGCAGTCGCGCAGTAGGTTACATCACCAGACTAATTTGCCTAATCTTCTTGGAACTTTAGATCGCGGTCGAAACGCAGACAGTTGCAGGTTTGGGGGGGGGTCTTGATGAGTAGGATAGGATGAGTAGGGGGTCTCTGCTAGGATACTCATCAAGATGGACATGTTGACATACTTCTTGTGCGAGTTTGTCCGTTTAAGCGCAAGACTTGTAAGAGAACTCAATATTTGCGTGCTGTGAGACGTGCGCGCTCTCGGATGATGCACAGAGACAGATCTTCTCAAAGCGCGCTAGAGTTCTCATTCGTGTCTTCTGGCTCTACACGCGGGTGATGAAGGTGAAAATGACTGGTTTTTCTTTTATTATCACTGTTGTTGTAGTGTATAACTGAGGAGCCAGTACATGTATCCATCGACAGGATAATTTAATAAACAAAGCATAATTTTCAAGTTATAACCCATATTATATAGTTCGGCCATATTGTTTTGGTGATGAAAGTCTTTTGGCAGAAAGCCGAAAATTTGGTGCATCCCTACTAAATAATAACTTCTATAGTGATGGGTGATTTTAAAACACTTCTTCCTGAAGCATCCGAGCATATCGATTCATGACCAAACTGCTGAAATCACGTGACTTTGGCGATCCGAATCATGATTCGATACTGATTCATAATGGTTCGAAGCTTCAGGAAGCGGTGTTTTGAAAACAGCCATCACTATATAAGTCGTTATTTTGCTTTTTTTGGCGGACAAAAACTATTCTCATCGCTTCATAAAATTAGTGTAGAACCACTGTAGTGAGATTTTTCATTTTTGGGTGAACTAACCCGTTAAATTCATATAACAAGATTATAACAGATAATTCCATTAGATTTTGAAAAATGTAATTCAATTTTGTGGAAAAGTTTTCCTTAATTTAAGTTCGTTCAATAGCTTTGTTTTTGAGTGTATTTTCCAGACTAACAATGTAACATTAAACCTATCAAAATAAATTAAAGGGATAGTTCACCCAAAAATGAAAATGTGATGTTTATCTGCTGACCCGCAGGGCATCTGAGATGTAGGTGTGTTTGTTTTTTCAGTAGAACTCAGATGAAGATTTTTAACTTTGACATGCATTATACGAGCGATATTAATCCATATTAAACCCCAACCCCTGTGGCTCGTGGCGACACATCGAAACGATCAGTTTCTGTGATAAACACAACTGTATTTGTTATTTTTTTACCTCATATAAGACGAATCTCATTTAGGATGAGTAGGTCAAAATCCCGGCGCGAACGTAGATGCCTCATTCGACCGATCCATCGAGGCACTAATAAGGCATATATCTATGATCGCACCGGGTTTTGACCTTCTTAGATGGAACTAATGGCGTTGGGAACACTAGATGAGATTCGTCTGATATGAGGTAAAAAATAACACAAATACTGGTGTGCTTCTCACAGAAAGTGATCGTTTTGTGTTTTAAGACATCAATGTGTCGCCACGTGCCGCTGTGTTTAATATGGATTCGTATGTCTGTGTGTTTTTTACTCTCATAGAAATACACCCCATTGACATGCATTATATGAGCAACAGCTAAGTTAAAAATCTTCATTTGTGTTCTCCTGAAGAAATAAACACACCTACATCTCGGAAGCCCAGCAGATAAACAGCACAGTCTAATTTTTTGAGTGAACTATACCTTTAATACAGATTGAAGCCTGTTGTTTTCAGTCTTTTGATGTGGGATAGTGGCAGCTATTGGGAAACTCACCATCTTCATGTACTAATTGTAGATGTCATCAAGGCCTTGTCCTGAAAAATCTCAGCACCAAACGCTGGGCTTTATATCTGATCTGGTAATAAGAGCACAGTAATAACTGTAAGAACTCTAATGATATCTTTACCCTCTGACACTGTATTGTGATATAATTCAAACATTTTAGAGGCTAATAGTATGAGCAGTGAGTACGCTGAAAAATAACTTAAATGCCTAAAGTTGTTGACCGCCTGAACCACAGTCAGCATTTAAAGTATTTAAGTATTTAGTAAAAGTATTTAAGACCATAACATCCTGTTATCATAATAGTTAATCATAAATACAAACTATAACACATTACATTTGTCACCTTGTCTAATTTTGCTGATTATTTTACCCTAAAGGCTTTTCACGGTCTCACTGTAACAACATGGAGTTAATGTTTTTAAAATGTACAGACCCCCAACTTTTGAACAGTAGTATAATTTTTGAGGTTTTGCTTACCAGTCATCTAGTTTTTAGCCTGAGATTTTCTTCAACAGGAGTGCAGGCCATCAGCATGGAAGAATCTAGGAACATAAACAATTTATCACAGAACCTATATAATGTCAGGCTTATTAGAAGGAAACAAGCTAGAGCAGAGGTGAAATGCAGATAAGAGAAAGTAGAATATGCAGAGTATACATACAATAATTTCTTAACATAATTTGTTTTAGGCTTACTTCATTTTACATTGCTCAGTGTTACTTACGTGTGGTTGTCAGAACCTTGCAAACTGTAATAAAAAATAATTTTGCAAAAGAAAATAACATGCATGGTGATGTAGGTAAAATATTTATTATGGTAACACTTTGGTATGGGAAACATTCACTTAACTTTTGCCTCAAATTCATAATTTACTGCTTAATAGATAGTAAGGTAGTTGTTGTAGCGTTTAAGTTTAGTTAGATACCAGAAAGAATTTAGGGATGTTGTAGTATAAGGTCATGCATTAATATGTGCTTAATAATACTAATAAACAGCAAATGTGCAAGCTAAGAATTGTTCACCTTACTAAAGTGTTACCTTTTGTAGAAAAAATACTAAAGATCTAAGTTAATGAGATTTTACCCTTCTGTCAGCAGCCCATGGGACCATCCTTTGCCTCCGTTGTTGTATTATTTTTTTTTTTACTGAAATCACAGGGGGGAAAAAATGAACGTAATTGGTATTAAATAATTAAACATTAAATGTAATTTAGGTTGTTGTTGTTGTTTTTTACCGTGAAAGATCTTTTCATTTGATTTTGCCGTTTCCTGTAATAACATTAACTTATAGCGAAGTTAGGTTAAATAAATTAGCTCACTTCCAATAACCCATTGACAGACTACCAGCAAACCTAAAAAAAACTATCAAAGCCTCTCTTCTGCACATAAAGACGTGATTAAAAACTCACTTTCATTAGAGCTATTAGCAAACTGCTAATAAAAAACGGTTGAGATGCTAACGGACTTTTTCAAAGACACTGAACAATTTTAATAAAGTAAATATTCGACAGAAGCGTGTCAATTACAGTAAGAAACGTGTACGGAACAGTTTTATATTATTTGTGTAATGTTTATGGACTAAACTTACCTGAAAGCAGCGAAAATAACAGGAGCGTGTCCGTTACTGTGCTGTTGCTGGCTTGCTGCAAACTCCGGCCCGTTTCCATGGTAACTTTCAGTGTTTGACTGTTCAACGCACGCCCGTCAAAGTCACGCAGCAGCATTACGTAAATAAACACGTACATTACCAATTTAATGAACAGTCAGTTTATTTATCAGATGATGACAAATGTTCAGACAGTTTGGCAACTCAGAAAACTTTGGCACAAGAGTATGCACCATTTCTGACTAAAAACTGTGAGGAATTCTTGGAGTGAAAACTGCGATTACAAACGGCCTGTTTTTTTTTCTGATTTCCTCGAGTGAAAATTTACCTAAAACCCACAGATGGCGTCGCGTCGCTTCGTCTTCTCTCGGGTTGGTGGCAAAGAGATGAATGGGCATCATGAGCAAACAACAGATAAACACAGCATCGGCCTCCAGTATATTGGGCCGACCCAAAGCCGACGAGCTGGAAATAAAGCGATATTCGCGTATGCCTGGCCGATACTTATTCGATGTTATGATTTGGAGGCCGACGTCCGCTCTGGGGCCGACGTCGGCCAGACGTATGTGTGCTATCTGGGTTCGTTACCTTACTTAAGTAGAAATTTTGGGTATCTATACTTTACTGGAGTAATTATTTTTCTGCCTACTTTTTACTTCTACTCCTTACATTTTCAAGCAATTATCTGTACTTTCTACTCCTTACTTTTTAAAAATAGCCTCGTTACTCCTCTTTCATTTCATCTTGTTTAAAAAAAAAACTATGCAGATAAATCGCGTCATCGATAGTGTGAATTTGATTGTGGTTGGATGAGAAGTGTAAACATATACCATTCCAACACCCTATTGGTTACATCGCGCCTGCACATGACTCAAAGCACAAATCACACACGGTGTTGCCAGATTGGGCGGGTTCCAGCGCACGATCGCGCGCACTTTCAGTCAATCAGCGATCAGCAGGCAGACGCGCTCATTCGTGACAGCCAGGTTTTTAGCGCGATAACTCGTTGTAGATGTATATTCAAGTGATTGCTATGCTAAAGTGGCATACATACAGTATATATATATATATATATATATATATACACAAGCCGTTTCTACAGTAAGGAGTGGTAGAGTGAACCAACTCTCAAACGTGGATTACACCTGTGACTCGAAGACTATCATCATGATCCTGTCCATCATAATACACACTCAGGACATCTGCAACTAGCAACCCCAACAGCTGCTGAAAGAGGTTTGAATCAATGATGAATCAGTTTTGACTGGGCTAAGTGCATGAACTTCACAAGGGTACTGTAGTTTTGTCAGAGCAAAGCTAAACGCATTGTTGTTATTTTTTTGTCGGCGAATTATTGTACAGTAGGCTATATATATCAATGAATTACGCATTTTGGCAGTGGTGTGTTTTAACGTGTGAAATGCCTGTTAATTATTTGCTTTTTCCGATATCTTATATTGGGCACTGTTTGCACTTAAAGTGGCTTCTTCAATAAAATATCATCACATTATTTTGCCAGTTTTGGTGACCTTTGAGCCAGTGGCGCCACCCCTGGCGAACCACCCCTGGCGAACCCCTGGCCACCCCACTGGCCATGGCGTAGGTTTGGGGGGGGACGCTAGGTACTAGTCCAATCAATTTTTAAAATAAGCAAAATGACGCGTCCCGTATCAAACCAATATGGGACGCGATGCACAAGATTGCATTTTAGCGGCGCTTTGCTGCCATAGCGACGGAGTCTCGAGAACATGCGCTGGAAACCTGCGCGGTTTTTTAAAAACATGTCGAGCTCGCGTCCACAGTTTGAACGCAAGAGGATTTCCAGATATAGGGCTGTCCAGTAACTTAAGATGAACCTAAGACAAACTGCACCCTTTGCAGAGAAGCATTTCAGTGTCTCAGGCTGTCTGACTTAAAGCATGTGATGACAGACACATCCGTGAACTAAAGGTAGGCCTATTGTTTTTTTAATGGATAATATAATATAATATTCCATACTTTATCAGAGCTTGGCAGACTTATTTTTTCTAGACATTAGAACGGTTAATTTAATAGGTTATAGCCTATTAATGTTATCAATTTATCATTTAGCAGTTTGATATTTAAAAAATATTTAGATTAAAATGAGACAAATAATTACATAATAATATAGTCATAATAGTAAATTAATAAAGAGGATTAAACATTTTTGAATTTCAGATTTGTCAGTAAAGTGGTTACTGGTTCAGAATGACTGCTTAAAGAGACAGTGCACCCACAAAAAATCTGTCATAATTTCCTCCCCCTCAAGTTGTTCCAAACCTGTATGCATTTCTTTATGTAGAATACAAATGAAGACACATTCCTACCATGGAAGTCAATGTTGCCCCCAAAGCAAACATTTGGTTACAAACGTTCGTCAAAATATATTATTTTATGTTCAACAGACCAAAGAAACTCTTTTTTGGGTGAACTATCCCTTTAAAGTACACCAATACAGGCTTCTAAAGAGCTCTTCAGAAATAAATAAAATAATCAAAAGTAAAATCATTTAAAATGTGTTCTGTTGCAACTTTACATACATGATTCCATGTTTATTGTTGAGCTGCTGTCATTGTTTCATTGTCACTCTTATCACTCTTTAACTGCCAAGTTCATAAATTATTTTCAAAAACGGATTCAAAACTGATTTGAAAAAAAAAAAAAACATACACACAAAATAACTTATTTTCAATATAAAAAATGATTGTGGACTGGATATTTGTTGACCTTTTATCACATTCTTGTACGTCAAAGATTAGTAACAACACTGGCTTTGATGCACTGTTAGTTTGTGTGCAGCATCAGATTTATTTATTTTTAATCCCTCATTTATATGCAGTTATTATACTCTATACAAATGCCAGAAACTAAGCTTCTTCTTTTTTTCTTCAGCACAGGCCTATCTAAAGGGTTAATGGTGCCACCTGGTTATCAACTGTAAAAATTACACATTTTACCTCTTCCCAACTGGGAAAACCACCAACAATCAAAAATGCATGATTATATGGTGTCATTGCTTTCCAATCAAAAAATGAGGCTATAATGGAAGTCAATGGGGCAAAAACAGCCACGAACAATAAATGAGGGAGGAAAAATCTGATGCTGCACAAAAACTAACAATGCATCAAAGCTAAAGTTGTTACTAATCTTTGACATGCCCAAGACTTTTATATATTTTATATTTAAAACAAGTCATTTTGTGTGTATGTTTTTTTTTCCAAATCCATTTTGAAAATAATTTATGAACTTGGAAAATAAAGAGTATTATTATTTTGGTACTGGATAATTTGAACTGAAGAGCCTCATAAATTAATAGACTTATTAATAAGTCTTTGTGCGCTCAGACAGCAACAGGTCAGCTCATGCCCGTCAGTCAACAATTTCAAAAGAAGTTAACGTTAGAAGACGTAGACTACTGGTAAGTAAATAAGTCCAAAAATATTTTTTAGTAAAAGACGACGCGGAATTATGTGTCGTGACGTGCTGCAGGCCGGTTTACTACACCAGTAGAATAAAATTCTGAAATTATGGTTTCTAGTTTTGGTGTGCCACCCCAAGATTTTAAGTGATCCCATCTGGCCACCCCTATGAAAAATTTCTGGAGGCGCCACTGCTTTGAGCCCTGCACAATCCTTCTTATGACACACTCCTGCAGTCATTAAAATAGTTCAGCTTTGTTTGTAATGTCCAATAGTTATATTTCGTTTAGTTTCTTTAATAAAGTTAATTTAGAAAAATGTTTGGATAATTTGTTTGTTTGTTAATTTTTTTTAAAGTGACAACCAAGCAGTCAGCGGCCGACAGTGGGTATGAGGTTAGGGGTGCAAAAGTCAGGGCCCGTAGGGCTCTAAAGCGTCGACTCAATCTGGCAACACTAATCACACATGTAGCCTACATTTACATTCCAATAAAGGTTATTCATAACTTATAGGCAACTAGCCATCATATCTTCCGCTTCAGGAAACATGCTCAGCAGTACACATATGTCCATTGTACTAAAATGCATACATTGTCAATGGGTATATGTGGCTGAAACAGGTAGCCAGTGCATCCCAAATTTTTCAACATTAACATTTTAATATAACATTATAGTCATTATGGCCTTTAGAAAAATGTTTTTTTGAGGAGGTGGGGTAGAGCACTATAGGCCCCGTGTTGTGTGGCCTTAGCTTTTGTCTTTAATGGCATTTTTTTCCTTACATTACTTTTACTTTTATACTTTAAGTAGTTTTGAAACCCAGTACTTTTACACTTTTACTTAAGTAAAAAGCTTGAGTTGATACTTTAACTTCTACAAAAGTATTTTTAAACCCTAGTATCTATACTTCCACTTGAGTAATGAATGCCAGTACTTTTGACACCTCTGAATGCAGTCAGGACACAAAAGTTTTGAGGCCAAAACCTGGAAATAAGCTGTGGTTTTTACCCTATTGTTTACTATATTTATTTGCTTGATCCGTGTTGTTGTGGGTTCTAGTAGTTTTGCTGTTGTTCAATATGTGTGTGATGAGGTTCAAAGAGTTTTATTCAGCACTTTCATGGTTCAAACTAAAGTTGTGCTCTCAATAACTCAGATTAATATAACTTCTTCACAGTGATCTTACTTTAGCTCTCCGTCTCCCAGTCTGCACAAGTGCCCAGTCCTGATGAGTCGAAAGTATTTCCTGGTGGCTTTTATTGGGTCTCTCCACTCAATTTACTGCTACAAGACACGTGTTTGTCATTTGCATTTGACGATGGAAAACAAGATGCAACTAAACTAAAAAAAGTTAATCTGATAAAAGATCACAGTACGGTATATAAAGAACCAGGAATCTAAAATATGTACATTAATCTCCAGTAAGACACTTCTGAGAAATCATGTGTGAAGCAAAGACGTCAGTCTTACGTGGTGTCTGAACAAAATGCTTTGAACCTCTCAGCTCATCAGGACTAGCAACATATTTATTCTATTGATCATATTGAGTCTGTTTGTATGTGGGTATGTTGACACATTTGAGGAAAATGTTAGATAAAAGGCTGCAAAGTTCACAGATCAGTCACAGAATTAGTTTCACAGTAAATATCCTTGTCTTTCATCCTTCTCGTGTGTTTAGTGCAAAAGTTCCGTAAAAATGCTAATCTGGATGAAGGTATTAATCTCAGACACAATCCATTATGTCTTAAATGAATGTGAATAACAGGAGGTGGAATATGTATCATACAGATATGCATTAGTATGCTGCTTAAGCACATTATATATAATGTTATTGTGCAGCTTTTTTGTGCAACAGCAACGAAAAGAAACCCTGTACTTGCAATTTATTTTGATTAACTTTGATTTAACAAATATCTCACATGTGCAGGGTTTTTCCTGGCTGACAGACCTGGTCTCTCTCACACACACTCACACACTCTCTCTCTCTCACACACACACACACACACACACACACACACACACACACACACACACACACACACACACACACACACACACACACACACACACACACACACAAAGTGAGAGAGCGTAAAAAGTAGCCTATCCACGTGATCTGCAAGCGTAATAGGCCTACTGACAACAAATTTAAAAAATGCAATGAAACAGTAATTTTTGCTTATCTTATGTTGATATCTCATTATGTATGATCTCTTACCTTGATGTTTCTTTTGTTCCTCATTTTTACATTATTTACAAATAATTGTTTTGGTGTATAATCATATCAATATTAGAAATAGCATGAACAATCAACAAATAGCAAAATTTTCTGCCATATTCAATTTAATAAAATGGTCAGCTAGCTAACAAACAACTTTGTTCTGTTTTCACCTCACTCCAGTCTAAACTAAATGATTTTAGACTATTTATTTTACTACACATTCAACAAACATAAGCTGAAATACTGTGGATAATTAAAACTAATTATTACTCTCCACACTTGCTAAATTGGGTAAGCACACTTGTGTTCTCATTTCTGAGGTGTTCTGAGTAAATGATTAAACTGATTCGTTCAGTTCAGTGTTGAACAGATCAGTTCTTATTACAGTTATTAAAATGATTCGGTTCAAATGAGTCATTCGGTCGTGAATCGGACATTAGCAGACCCGTTGTGTGTGAATCCCAGCTGTAAGAACATCTCGCAAGGTTTGTCACACAGAAAACACTTCATAACTGGATACAATTTGTTCCTGTTTATTTAAATTATGATGTAGCCTATGTCAGCTGTTTAGCTGGTCAGAGAAGATCAACGTTTTTTGAGCACAATTCACACCGAGCAGTAATTAAAAACAATTGTCAGAATGTGCAACGTTTACCATGGATTCGGGCTTCTGAACTTTTGATTTTGATTAATATGTGAAATATGAGAGAGCTAAGAATCTGCTTGTTTTGAAAACAGAGAGAGCGCACGCTGTGGTCTTGACCGGTCTTGAGATAAAATCCCAAGTCATCTTTGTCCGAGACCGAGATGAGGCCAAGTAAAAATGCAGTCGAGACCAAGACCTTTAAAAAGTGGTCTTGAGACACTTTCATCGGGGTGCCCTGGGTGGATGTCCTTCAGCCCTGCATGGTAGTGTATTTGTTTTCTTTAGTTGAATGGTGTGATTTATTGATACTTTCTATGAGTTCATTAATATGGTTTTGTTATTTCTTTTGTGTGAATGACCTGTGCAAAATCAAGCATTAAGTTATCTGCTCCATTGAACAGGGGTGCATTTTGCAGTTTTATCAATTTAATAAAAGTCTTTTTATGGGGAACTCAAGTCTCAGACCATTTCTTTGTCCGTGACAAACCTGTGTGCTTTGGGTTAAGCCTTTGGCTTATAGGGAGTTCCTGGGGTGAAAGTCCCTAGGTGCCATAGTCGACACTGAAAAATTCCATCCACAATCGATTGCCACTTAACGTTACACTAAATTAATGCACAAACATTCTTGCATTTTGGTGATTCGCTAGTTATTTTTTGTTTTAATCAGGCTCTTGTCCGTCAGTCAAGTAAAATTCTCTTTCACTTGTCCCTTCAAAACACCCACATGTCCCGGACAAGCGTTAATGTTGAGCCCTGCTTTGTATTCGTTGTAAAGATCTTTGTGGTGCCGTTTTAAAAGGATTGGGACTCGGTATCGGCAGATACTCAAAATCAAATGATTCGGACTCGGACTAGAGGGCAAAAAAACCTGATCGGGACATCCCTAGTATTAAACCTAAATATTTTGTTTCATTTACATTCTTAATTGTTTGTCCATTTACTTGAATTTCTTGAGTTACTTATAATTTACGTTTATTTGAAAAAAACATTGAGACCATTTTATCAACGTTTAAGGTCAGACAAGACGTATGTAACCATCGTGCAACTTTTTGCATCTCTTTTGATAATTTGTCAGCAATCTCCAGCTCGTTTTCTCCAGAAGTGAAGATAACCGTATCATCTGCGTACATGATTATGTCAACGTCCGAACACACTGTATGGAGGTTATTTATTTAGATGGTAAAAAAAAGGGTCCCAAAATAGACCCTTGCGGCACTCACATAGAAGTGTCTCTGAACGCAGATTGGATGTTATTCACTTCAATTTACTGTAAAGTATCTGATGATTGACTGTATCAAAAGCTTTATGCAGATCAAGGAAGACTGCTCCCACCACCCTTCCCCGATCCACATATGCCCTGATAGTTTCCAGGAAGTAACAACAGGCAGAGTCTGTTCAAGGGGGTAATCTAGCGCTCGGAAAGCGTTCCACCCCTAGGGGCTGCCATTGCTAACCAAGCCATCACCTGCTGTTAGCATCCCATTGACTCCCATTCATTTTTGAGTCACTTTGACAGTTAATAACTTTACATCTGAGACGTTTAAAGACTCCATTTGTCCATTGTTTATTTCTAAAGAAACACGACAATGCATAAAAGGCTCCATTACCTTGTATCTTACACTATCGCCCCGCAGAAGCTGTTTTTGTAAAAAATAGGCTAACGATTGCGTCATAACCAACGCGACTCTGTCGCACAGTTGAGAAACTACCGTATAGACCTGAGGAGACGCTCGCAGGCAATCTTTTACTGTCTATGAGACAGTCAGGGGGACGTGGAGACAAAGTCTGATAAAGTCAAGGGGGAAGAATGGGGAGAAGCCCATAGTGAGCCAAAAGCAACGGGAGAAAATATTTAAACAACGTGATTCAGCTTTCACTTTCCACAACTACTAGAAGACCTACAGCTGTCAGACAGGAGGCTCACGTCACATCTACGTCCTCAAGCTCAGTCTGAGCCGGCGCAGTTCGCTCAGCCATCAGGAAGTGAGTGCCCCTAGGTAGACTTCATTATTCCGCCGTAGACGTCAATGGGGTCGCTGTGTCCATTTCTTTTACTGTCTATGAGTCTGTTGAGTATTTCCGTCTGAAACCAAATTGCATTGGATTTAAAAGAGCTTGTGATTCAAAGTGGATGGTAAGTTGCTCTGCCACCGTCTTCTCGAGCACTTTTGACGCAGCTGGAAAGATGCTTATTGGATGATAATTGTTCATGTCTTGTTTGTTCCCAGACTTAAATATCGGAGTGACAATCGCAGGCTTTAAGGCTGCTGGAAAAATATCCTCACTAATCGATTGATTGATCATTATTGTAAACGGATCGGAAAAGATGTCCTTATATTGTTTAAAAAAAGAAGTATCAAGTCCATAAATATCTTTTGCTTTGCTGTTGTTTAGCACAGTAATAATTTTTTTCAACTTTAGTTTTAGTTATTGAGCTAAGATTAAAATCTGATTTGTCACTGATTGTGAGAGGGGGGTGAGCAATGTGAAAATTCTGAGCCATTTTTTGGACATTGTTTAAATAATCATTAAAATTTGTTGCTATTGCAAAAGAGTCATCAATAATTTTTCCCTCTATATTGAGACAAATATTCTCACATTTATACTTTTCTTTTCCAATCAGTTTATCAATAGTTTTCCATATTATTTTACTATTACCTTGTGCATTTCTAATAATTTCAAGAAAAAAACTGGTTTTGGCCTTTCTAAGCTCAGCTGTAACTTTATTTCGTTGACTTGTAAAGGCGAATCGATCCGTTTTTAGTCCTGATTTGAGAAATGTTTTTAGCGCTATATCTCACTTTTACATCATATCCCCAATAATTTTGTTGAACCATGGCAAATTTAGTTTTGAATGTCGCTTTCTTTGATTCTTTTTTTGTATATTTGGTTAATATGTCATTTACAGCCAAAATAAGATCATGACAGCCCTGTTCACAAGATTTTTTTCTCCAGGATGTCTGCCCACTTTGTTTGTTTTAAATCTTTTTCCACCAGTTGTAAATCTTTCTTTGGGATGAATGTGATATACATTTTACTATTAGTTTGATTTTCATTCTTGCACCTTGTTTTTATCAATTTTCTAGCTACTAGAGTTAGATTGTGATCAGACATGCCTGTGATTAAATTATAAGTTTTAATTATTCTCTCGGGTTTATTTGTCAATATTAAATCTATTAAAGTTTGAGAGGATCTTGTTATACGAGTTGGTTTACTTAATAGTTGTGTCATTTGAAAAGGTTTTGTTATTTCTTGAAGTTTGTTTCTACATGATTTCTCAAACCAATTTAAATTAAAATCACCCAAAATGACTTCTTTTGAAATGACTTCGCACTGAAATCATTAGTAGCTTTAGGAGGTCGATAAATTGCTAATACACAGAAAGTCATTTGAGGAGATAAAGTAATAGTAGTCCCACACACTCCACGTTACAGCCACTGATATCCAGTTGTTTACTTTGGATGTGATCTCTTCGAAGCGATGCTGCGGATGTTTAAGTGTCCTCCGAAAATACCCTTCGGTTTTGTTTTCGGGTTCTAAAGTACGCTCGCATGATTCACAGTCTGAAACAGTTTCATTTGCTGCTGTTTAAGTAAGGAGGCAGTATTTACAGTTGCTGCTGGCTTTGCGTGGATCACTGCTTTTAATATGTTCTCAGCAGTTAACTTAGGAACAGAGTTTGTCAGGGGGTTACCTCGTTTTCCCACGCTAGAGTCTTGGATATGGGTCAGCGGCGCCGGCGATAGCACCACATGAGTGGAAACAGCTGATTTTAGAATGTTCACACAATCTTGATAATCCATAGGCCCGGGGTTTAGATGAATATCGACTCGCTGGTACGTTCCGTCTGTGCAGCGCAGCACGCTACAAGCACACACTTGCCCATCATTTAAAATGTTTTAGTATATGGTGTATTAGCACCATGAAGCAAGTGGCATTGGCACGGCCAAGTCTGCGAACGCCGTGGCCTGCAACAAAGTATGGCGTTCCCATTCGCGTTCACGTTCACGTTCACGAGTTCCCCACAGCTGAATCAGTAGGAGAAACAACATACACAGAATTACCCAGAGATGCAACGAGTTCTCCGTTCCATCGTGTTTGATGCGTGAGTTCCAAGGTGTATAAATTCCCTTCACAAAAAAATGATCTCGCGATCTCCCAGTTTGACCAGTCAGACTGCCTTCCTCTAAATTCATTCATTCATTCATTCATTCATTCATTCATTCATTCATATAAAAAACTTTATTTTAGCATCTGAGTCAGCAGTTTTCGTTATTTGCATTTTTTTCTTATAATTCTGAGTGACAGATGTCACATTTGATTTAGCCTATTTTTCTGTGATATTTGTTTTAGCTACGGTGTTGACAGGAGCCTAGGCTATAAGAAAAATAAATGATTGCACGGACAATTCCTATCCCCAGTGTCTCTCTTTCTGTAAGGGAAATTTAAAAGATTGTTTCTGGAAACAAAATCTAAATTTAACTGGATCAGTCGGGTCGGGAATAAAATAATTTATAGCGGGTGAGCACGGAGTGAATTTTACGCGCGAGCGGAATGGTGCGGTGCGGAATAGCAGGAGTGGGAGGAAAATACAGCCCCGTGCAGAGTATATTTTGAAGGCTATTTAAATAAAGTGTATGAAAAAAAAGAAAGAAACAGCAAAAAGGGTGATAATGGACTGATTCCTCTTCTTGAGAGAATGATTGAGAAATAAATAGCATTTAAAAATTGGGAAATTAAAGTTTATCTTGGTTGCTTAGGGCAAGGAACTGGTAACTGTGCGAATGCACTAAATGTTCTGTTTACTTCAAGCGCTTGCGCTGTTGTGTTCAATAGTATCCAGGCTACACTTGAGTTACCAACCGCTATACGGTCTTTAACTGGGAGATCTGATCGAGTGCCATGGGAATGCAGACCACCAGTGTGCTATGAATTCTGGGATAGGGAAGGCTAAAACGTTGTGGGAAGGTTCCATCTGCTGTACCCTTTCTCAGGCAAAGAAAGGACGCAATCGCATTTCAAATGTGAACTTCAGAGATGCATCTTTCACTTTGGGACAGCCTTCGTAGTACCGCTGTGACGTAATTGCACATCAAATGTGGCCTTCAGAGGTGCATCTTTCACTTTGGGACAGCCTTCGTAGTGCCGCTATGACGTAATCGCACTTCAAATGAGGCCTTCGAAGTGCGCGCACTTCGCTTTGGGACACAGCTTATCTGAATATCTGGGTCCTCCTCTTGCAGCACATGAGAGTCGGTCACAGAATAGCTAGGCAAAGCGGTAATAGCAGCAAGATAAGCTGGTTTAAGCCCCTCTAACCTGGTGGCATTTCTTACTAATGCAGGGACACTACTCCCCAGGGCAAGCTGTTCGGTCTCCACAATCAACATTTTGGTTACTACGACCGGAACGATACCTAACCTCAAAATCAAAAGAGCCCAACGCTGCTCAGTTGCCCCCAATTTAGCAGAGGTCAGGTGACTGAGGGGGTTGTTATCAGTAAACACCATGCACCGGTTGCCTAGCAGATATTCTCGAAATTTCTGTCATGGCCCACTTGAGTGCCAAAAACTCATAGAGCTATAATTGCTCATATTGCACTCTATGGGCCTCAGACTACTGCTGGCATAGGCAACAGGTCGTACCCTCCCATCTTGTTCCTGGGAAAGGACAGCACCTAACCCAGCATGGCTGGCATCTACCTCAAAAATAAATGGCAACAAAAAATCTGCGTATGCCAGCACCGGTGACGTAGTGAGCCGACGTTTCAAACCCTCAAAACTGGATTGGGACTGTTCCATCCATACGTCACCAAATTCCTGTCTCGCCCACTTCCCAGGCCCTGCCCTACTGCACTCTGCCACCAATCTGTGTAGAGAGGCCACCAACTTAGCAAAGCCCTCTACAAAACGGCGATAATAACTAGCGAAGCCTAAGAATGAATGCAGCTCAGTGACGACTTTCGGTTGCTGCCACTTTACCACAGCCTCAATTTTACTGGGGTCAGTCGACACCCCGGTGGCTAATATTATATGCCCTAGATACATTACCTTGTGCTGAAAGAACGCTCATTTTGTCAACTTAACCTTCAGCCCCTCACGATCCAAACGACTCAGCACTACTTTCAACCATTCTACATGTTGGGCGACAGAGGAGGAAAACACCACCACTTCGTCCAGGTATAGAAGCGGTGATTCAATAAATGGGGGAGATCCCCAAACAATCTCTCCATTAACCGTTGGAAAGTGCTTGGGGTGTTACAAAGCACAAAGGGCATACGGTTCCACTCATACAACCTAAATGGAGTACAAAAGGCAGTCTTTGGATGATCCCGCTCCATGACTGGGACCCAGTTGTAACCACTAGACAAATCTTATGTGGAAAACCAACAGGCCCCTGCCACGGAGTCCAGGGTCTTCTTAATACGTGGCAAAGGGAAAGCGTCCTTCCTGGTTCTTGCATTTAACTGACGGTAGTCCACGCACAGGTGGAGACTACTTGACTACCTCGTACTCCGTTGGGGGAACATGCTGATGCCGCTGCCGAACTGGAATATCATCTACGAGCGCCCTCATGATCACCCTCATGTCTAGAGAACACAGAACTAAAACGGTGAAGCAATGCCCTTACCTGACCTTATTCTGTAACAGGCAGGCTGGATAAATCCACTGCCTCAATCCCCAGCAGGCAGACTCACAACATAAACACAAATCAAGTTGCCTATAACAGAACGAGGGTAAAGCAGCACATCAGTAACCCCCACAATTACAATTGTCTCGTACACAAACCCTCATGTTACCTGTACTAAAGCTGAAGTGGCCAACAAACCAGAAGGAAGCCTAGACTCTGGAGGTTCAAAAAGTATAATTTGGTAAGCATACTGACCTGAACAGGTGGCCGGAACAAACTTCATATTACCCCTTGGTATACAGCATGACTGACGGCCTCTCAATCTCACCCCGCCTCCACGATCTTCCCCAAGCGAGGCAGTGGCAACATGACAATTCTGCAATGCCCGTGACACTAAGCAGGGAGCCGTAAACACCTCAGGCAGATCAAATAGGGCAGGGCCATGTTGTCCAAAGAGCACCCTATAACACCGGCTTAGGACATTCATCCCTAAAACACCTTCCGCTTGAACACGTAAACCCTTCAGGGGGATCTCGGACAACAAGCACCCCACACTGTGGAACCAACCGGATGCAAAATACAACGTCTAGCTCCATATTGTCATAACCCTGTTTCTCTCTCTCTCTCTCTCTCTCTCTCTCTCTCTCTCTCTCTCTCTCTCTCTCTACTGTCATTTCCTTTTTGACGCACACACCCTCTCATTTGGTTATCATTCCTCTCAGCTGTTTCTCTATGGCGATTAGCCGTCGCATTCTCTCCCTCACCTGATGCCTTTTTCTCTCATTAGTGTTCCTATTTCTTCCCCCTCTTTCTACTCCTCTTTGCCTGAGTAGTGAATTACACTATGTGTACAGAAAGTCTGTTAATAATTGTCTATGTTGTGTCTGAGCCCTGGCGTGTTGCGAGCTGAATTATATTGGGAGAAATCCTCTGCGCCAGAGAGTCGTCTCTTCTGCTCCCTGGGAAAGGCTTGCTCGCTCCTTTTCCTGTCTCACGGAGCCCTCACGCACTTTTCTCGTTACCCCCGGGCTGACTGCGGTAGTGCTGTCTACAAGGCAAGACCTGAGTTTGAGCTTTGTTGTAAGACTATTGCTCTGAGTTTCTTTAAAGACTTTTTTTCTGTGTTGTACTGAACTCTCTGGCAAGCCCACTTTATAATTAAAGTATATTACATCTCCGCATCTGCTGTGTGATCTTCTTACCTTAATGACAGAATACTCAGGCCAACGGGATCCAGCAAGAGACCATCAGCAAATTTCCTTTGGCCCGGATCTGGCCCAGATAAACAGCTTAGATGTGGCCCAGATTAAAGATGGCGCCGGTGTCAGTGGCATGCCGTCTGTTCATGTCTAGTTTGTTTTTTATAATGGCTGCTGCGTTATTAATAACGCTGTTTATACGTGAGTCTAGCTCTGCACTGGTGTATGATCGCCCTACACTTTTAAATATCCGATACATGTTTGAGAAACAGTTTAAGGAAGCTCGGCAGGAACTCCATTTTAATGTCCCAAAACCACCACTAAGGATTCCAACGTGGGTGCAACCCGAGCCTTGGCCCCCTTTGCCGAAAAGACGGCGTCGCCGTGGAAAGCGAGGAGGAAGGCAGGTGAAATTAAAGGCATACCTGGTCTCTCTTCCGGGAGTACCACGGCTCGCAGATTTGCGGTTGTGGGGCTGGAAAGACAGGCGGGTGTTGTGTAGGCTTCGGAGAGCACAATGCTGCGGTGGATTCGACCCGTTATGCCGGAGGGACCTGCTCAGGTCCACTTTCGACGTGCTCTACATCTCCGTTGGAATGGGATCAACGTGCAGAATCTTCGCCTTGTGCCATTGGATCAAGTACACTTGTCGGAAAGTAGGGACGGATCGGCTTTAAGGTTGGGCTTGTTGAATGTGCGCTCTTTGAAAAACAAGTCTTTTATTCTAAATGAATTCGTTAGAGCTCGGGATTTGGACTTTGTGTTTCTCACTGAAACCTGGATGAACAATGACAATATGTATGTTTTGGGAGAAGCTGTTCCGAATCATTTTTTAGTTTTTTATTCTCCTCGTCAAATAGGAAAGGGAGGAGGACTGGCTTCTATTTTTAAAAACATTTTTAATTGTACTTTGATTAAGTCTCAGCAGTTTGTAAGCTTTGGACTGCAAACTTTTGAAATCCAAATATCAACACCTATCCTCTGTGCTGTTATCTATCAACCACCAGGAGCAAATAAGGACTGTATTTCAGAACTGGCTACTCTCTTTGCAGATATTATTTTAAAATATGATAAAATTTTAGTTATGGGGGATTTAAATATCCATGTGTGCTGTCCAACAAACCTCCTAGCAAAAGATTTTTTAAATTTAATCGACTCCTTTGGATTTCAGCAAATGGTGAAGGGGCCTACGCATAATCGGGGACACACGCTGGACTTGATTCTGTCCCTTGGCTTAGATATTAAGGACATTATCATTGATGACTTTTTGTTATCTGACCACAACCCAGTTTTATGTTCTGTCTCTCTTCCTTGCCAACTGAAAGAAATTTGTCCACTCAAAAAATGGCTTCGACCACTAATGCCTAATTCATATTTGGATTTTAATGTATCTTTCATGGAGATGTTACAATGTGCTCAAGTGAATCTTTTATCTCCACATCTTGATGTAGAAGAAGCTGTTAATAGTTTTAATGCTGTATGCAAAGAAACATTAGACTGTATTGCCCCTTTGAGACAGGTATGTAGAAAAAGTAAGTCTGCTCCATGGTACAATGAAGAGGTGAAATTGTTACGAAGACAGTGTAGAAGATGTGAACGCAAATGGAAGAGAGATAAATTACAAATTTCTTATGAAATGTTAAGAGACTCCTTAGGTAAATTCCAGCGGGTTGTAAAAACTGCCAGGTCTAGATATTTCTCAGATATTATTAAGAAAAATCAAAATTCAAGAGTACTTTTCAAAACAATTGACTATTTTCTGAATCCGACATTAGAGGCGCCTGGAGATACATCAATGGAGCTTTGTGAAGGTCTTTTAGAATTTTTTGTTGGGCGTATTTCTGACATTAGAAAGAATATACAACAGTGTTCATATATGCCTGTAGATACAGTTGTAAATCATGCTGTGGTGTCTGATTTTGAGCCTATTTCCCTAGCATTGCTTTTAGATATTATATGTAAGCTTAAGACGACATCTTCCCCTCAAGATATTGTTCCTACAACATTATTCAAGTAAGTCATTGAGCTGATTGGTCCATTTGTACTAACTATAATTAATAAGAGTCTACAGTCCGGAATTGTTCCAACTTATTGTAAACATGCTGTAGTACATCCCTTGTTAAAAAAACCAAACTTAGACACGAGTGTGCTGTGTAACTATAGACCTATTTCGAAGCTTCCTTTTTTAGCAAAGATTTTAGAGAAAACAGTTCTTAATCAGCTTGAATCCTTCCTCAATGATAATACTATAGGTGAAATCTTTCAGTCAGGGTTTAAAAAACAACATAGCACAGAATCTGCTCTATTGAAAGTACTGAATGACATTTTTATTGCTACTGACCAGGGTGATGTGACTGTACTTTTACTATTGGATCTGTCAGCAGCGTTTGATACTATTGTCCACAACATTCTGCTATCACGCCTAGAAAATTATGTAGGGATTAGAGGAAATTGTCTGAAATGGATTAAGTCTTATTTTGAAAACAGAACTTTTTCTGTTCAGACGGGAGAATTTACATCCACTTCAGCACTGCTATCATGCGGTATTCCACAAGGATCCGTTTTAGCACCAGTATTTTTTTCACTGTATATGATTCCGTTAGGTCAAATCATGAGGAAATACGGTATCACTTTTCATTTTTATGCAGATGACACCCAGCTGTACCTTCCGTTAAAGCCTACTGCCTCTTTGGCTATAGAAAGACTCATAGAATGTTTTGACGAGATTAAGCTGTGGATGTCCACAAATTTTTTATGTTTAAACGAAACAAAAACAGAATTGGTTTTATTTGGCCCTTCAGAGTCCTTTGATACATCCAAAATTGACTTAGGTGCGCTTTCACCTTTTCGGATGCATCAGGTAAAAAATTTAGGTATAATTTGTGACAGTGCATTAAGATTCGAAAAACAGATAAACAAAGTCGTTAAAACTAGTTTCTTTTTTTTAAGATTAATCGCTAAAATCAAGTCCTTTGTGTCACAGAAGGACCTGGAAAAGATAAAATATGCTTTTATTTTCTCACGATTAGATTATGGTAATGCACTATATTATGGTGTTCAACAAAAAAGTTTAGACAGATTACAGTTGGTTCAAAACGCAGCCGCAAGACTTCTGACAGGTACTCGGAAAAATGAGCACATTACCCCTGTACTAAGAGAATTACATTGGTTGCCAGTTTCCTATTGGATTAATTTTAAGCGTTTACTATTTGTTTTTAAAGCTTTACATGGTACTGCTCCAACATACATAGCCGATCTGATCCAGGTAAAGAAACCAAAGAGATTGTTACGCTCTGAGTCATTAAATCTCTTAGAGGTCCCGCGGACGTACCGGAAAATGAGGGGAGATCGCTCTTTTGCCGCTGTTGGTCCTAGGCTGTGGAATGGGTTACCTCATTACATCCGGCAGTGCTCCGGTCTTAGGGAGTTTAAACGACAGCTGAAATCATATTTTTTTGCTTTGGCATTCGATCATACATGAGTGTGTGCTAGCGGTGTTTATGCTTTGTCTTATGGGCTTTCCTATGTAATTTTATTTTTATTTTTTAACTGTGGTGGTGTAATGAAATTGAAGTTGAATGTGATTGTATAATTATGTAGTATTTGGCCTTTGTACAGCACTGTGGTCAACTTTTGTTGTATTAGTATGTGCTTTATAAATAAATTGAACATTGAACATTGAACATTAGATTGTGTTTGCCGGCCCAGATCTGGCCCACTTCTTCTTTACCACAGCACAGCCAAAGCAGTGCCATAACTCCACCAAACGTGAGCCAAACAATACAATTGTATGTGGCCCTTATGTGGAATTTTAGTATGGCGGAGTTTTGTTAAAATTTAATGGCCCTTATGTGGCCCACATGCAACTTTGAGCATTATGTAAAAGTCTTATTAACTCCATGGTAAATACAACACTCAACAACAAAAAATTATTCAATAATTTACTTTTGACAAATATTTACAGTTAATCAGAAACCATTTATATTAACATAAATAACATTCAAAGTGTGACACCAAATTTCAAGTGTGTATTATGCTAAACAAGCAATGAGAGTTAAAGTAGAAGGGAGGGGGGAATCACAGTAACTTGCTAAAGATAACAAACAACAACTTTACAAGAGAAAAAAAAAGGCAAACAAGACAGGCAAACAGGTAATCCGGGAAACAGGCAAGAAATCCAACAAACCAAGAGACATGAAACCGAGGAAAATGCTCAGAAATGCAGTGTACACAAAACAAGACTTCACAGTGATTAAAGCCTAGTTCCCATTCAGTCGGTCACTCTCGACACCACGTCGGAGTACCGACGAATAGGAATCTCGCTAGCGAGAGCCAATCTACTTCGAGTGTAACTAAACGAGCCAATGCACATTGGCATGCAATGATTGCACCAGCTGCCCATGCCACGCAGAGCGGGTATAAATGAGGCACAAGTGCTTGCATTAAATTAGCCTTTTGCTTCGGAGCCGAGTGGTGAATGGATCATCCTGAAATCACTCTCTACAAGCGTGTGTTAACATTATAACGAGTCAAGCTCTTCGGGTGAATCTCTCCTCGTTTGGTGTTGGAGTGACGGCATTGCAGCGGGGTCGAATTTCTCTCTTTCACTTTCGATTGTTTTATTGAGCAAAAACAAAAGGCTGTTCTCACAGCTGGTTTGGTGCGCTGTTTTAGAGCGCTGAAAGGCCGTTTTCACGGCTGGTAAGAGATCGCCTTCTATGAGAAAGAAAGCGTGCATGACAGGCTGCACGAATTCCCTGTCTGTGTCGCCGCGACTATCCCCTGTGTGCTTCGGCGCCCCAGAGAGCATTTTCCCTAAAAGAGCTGCACAGGTAGAGCTTGCGTCTTTTGAAAGATGACAATCTACCTGTGTGTTTCTGGTTGCGGTTGTTCCCTGTCCTCACTGACGGCCACGAGCACTGTTTCACATGTCTGGGCTGCATGCTGAGACTGCGTTCGTGGGTGGTTCATGTTTTCAAATGGGAACATGACCACGTCGGCACGCCGGTCGCGACTCTTCTTTCTCCGGGAAGCTTGAGTCCCCTTTGTTGTTGGCCAGCCGCGGCTCGAGTGTAAAAGCACAGCCGCGGGTCTGCTCGACACTCTGGGAGACCGTGGAGATCAACGAGAGCTGCCGCCGGGGGAAACCTGGGCGGACCTCTCGCTTCTCTGCGTGTCGTGTGCCGTCGAGCGGCTAAGCTGCAGCGCGTTGTCACGGCAACCCAGCGCTCGCTCGCCGCTCTATGTGCGCTGTCCCCGGGCCGATTTCCCGTTGTAGCGCCCTCCCTGGTGGCCACAGGAGAGGTCTACTTTGGTGTAATGGCTGGGGTGACCTGAGGTGGGTGGGGCTTCTTCGGGGATCCAACCCCCTGGGGCCCCTCCCCCTCTAGCGCACTGCAAGCTGTGCAGCTTCTGGATGGAGTTGCTGGTCCTTCTTAGGGGGGAACCTAGCATTTCATTCAGGGCTCCAGCTGAGGATCAGATGTCAATCGCTACATCGGAGAGAGGGCTGTTGTGCTCTGGGAATGAAGATGATGCTGATCCCACTGTAATGGTGTGTGCTTTGCGAAATCAGATTCAGAGTCAATAGCCATGCTTTCCTGGGATCAATCCCAGATGTGCATGTAAAACTTGGCAGTATGGAACTCAAGAGGGGCCAGCACTGCATAAGTTTTTCCTCCCTCACTACCCTCCTTGGTGGGGTGGCTGTACGCAGACCACCTCCGCCCTGCACTCTTAATGCACGAGGGTAGTTCTGAGTCGGGGTTGAGCTGCGCACGTTGACTAACCGTGATCAGGTCATGGCGCAGGCCCTCGGCCAGACGATGTCCACCTCTGTGGTCCAGAAATGCCCCCTGGCTTGCCTTGCTGAGATGCGAGTGGTCGTCAAAGTACGCTTCACGATGCTTCCATCTCACAAGGTGGCCATTTCGGCGACACTGTTGAGAACTGAGCCCAGCAGTTCTTTGCAGTCGGTAGCGGGCTGAGGAAATCAAGCTTCAGAGCGCCTTATGGGCCGCCCCTCAGTCTGCTTGTTGCCAGAGGCGTCGCCCCTGCAAAAAAAGGGACCCTCGACACAGTCTGCTCTACTGTGTTCGCTGCAGGAGGACGACGCCACCCGTCTCTACTGCTGTTTAAGCGGTCGGTGAAACATCACCTCTGAGACGGGTGACCTGGAGATGGGCGGGGCTGCTTTTCCCCGGAAGAGGGCCGGGGAATGTTTTGAGTCTAGATTCTGTTCTGCCGCTGGTCACAACCAGTGGTACCCAAACTCTCAAAAAGAAAAAAAAAAGCAGTTCCTCTATCTCTCGGTCCTCAGGGGGCTTGGAGAGTTGTGGCTGGTCAAACGCCGGACCACACTCATCCTCCTCCTGTTTCGCCAGCAGGCAGCAGCGGATGACGCAGGGATGCACCACAGCCTCCTCGTGGACCCTCTGCCCTCCGTGGAATCAGTTATGTGTTGCACAGCACATTCACACCTCACTGCGGGCCACCTCCACGAGACAGCCACCCCAGACCGGTGCCTGTATTCCACCTCGCTGCCCCATGGTGGGTACGCCGGTGGTCCTGATGTTCCCGCTTGTTCGGTCTCTGCGTCAGTTCGGTCTCGCTGGCTCATTCAGACCATCAGGCTCGGCTATGCGATTCAGTTCGCCCGACGTTCCCCCCCCAGGTTCACGGACGTCCGCTTCACTTCGGTGAAAGCTGCAGACGTCCGTGTCCTGCGTGCGGAAATCGCAGTCCTACTGGCGAAGGACGCGATAGAGCCGGTCCCTCCAGCCGATATGAGGACAGGCTTCTACAGCCCGTACTTCATTGTACCCAAGAAAACCGGTGGGTTACGGCCAATCTTGGACCTGCGAGTACTGAATCGGAGCCTTCACAAGCTACCGTTCAAGATGCTCACGCAGAAACGCATTTTCGAGTGCATCCGTCCCCAAGATTGGTTTGCAGCGATCGACCTGAAGGACGCGTACTTTCATGTCTCATTTCTCCCCCGACACAGGCTGTTCCTGCGCTTTGCGTTCGAGGGGCGAGCATATCAGTACAAAGTCCTACCCTTCGGGCTGGCCCTGTCCCCCCATGTCTTTACGAAGGTCACGGAGGGGGCCCTTGTGCCAATGAGAGAACAGGGCGTTCGCATCCTAAACTATCTCGATGACTGGCTCATCCTTGCACAGTCCCGGGAGCAGTTGTGCGAACACAGGGACTTGGTGCTCAGACACCTCAGCCAGTTGGGTCTTCAGGTCAACTGGGAAAAGAGCAAACTCGCCCCCGTGCAGAGGATCTCCTTTCTTGGTATGGCGTTAGATTCGGTCAAGCGGACTGCGCGTCTCACGAAGAAGCGCGTCCAGTCGATGCTGAACTGCCTGAACACGTTTCAGGGCAGGATGGCGGTTCCACTGAAACATTTTCAGAGGCTCCTGGGGCATATGGCGGCTGCGGCGGCAGTAACACCGCTCGGCCTGCTTCATATGAGACCGCTTCAGCATTGGCTTCACGGCCGAGTCCCGAGATGGGCGTGGACACGCGGCACGTATCGGGTGAGCATCACTCCGTCCTGCCGCAAAACCTTCAGCCCGTGGTCAGATCCCGGGTTCCTTCGGGCCGGAGTGCCGTTGGAACAGGTATCCAGGCATGCTGTGGTCTTCACGGATGCCTCATCCATGGGCTGGGGTGCCACGTACAACGGGCATGCAGTGTCAGGGGTTTGGACGGGCCCGCACCTGCAGTGGCATATCAATTGCCTCGAGTTGCTAGCAGTACATCGTGCACTGAGCCGCCTCAAGGGCCGGTTACGGGGCAAAGATTGTGCAGACCATCGTGCAGTGTTAACACAGCATTGACTGAATGATACCCCAGATAGTCATGCAGTGTGAATAGAGCAGTGACCCGACGAGTTTGAAAATCGTGCAGTCTGAACTAGGCTTAACAGAGATAACCAGGCAGAAAACAGAATGATAAGACACAGGTGTAAACAGTGAGTGCTAATGAGTCCGGGCAAAGGATAATGGGTAATGTAGTTTATGATAGAATGACAGTCGGGATTGGAGTGCCCTCTGGTGGTGAGCACAGGCAATCACACTGGTGAATTGTGACACTAATCAGTGTTGGAAGTGTGTTGCTGGGACTGGCGTTGTTTCAACAAACTGAACCTGCAATAAATAGTTACATTTAAATAATGTTAACAGCAATACAACCTGGAAGCTAGGTCTGCATAATTATGATTAAAATAAATCTTAAACTAAAGGGATAGTTCAACCAAAAATATAATTCTGTCATAATTTTGTGTCACTTTTTTTTTAATCATTGTAATTCATCATTAGCCATTAGGTTAAGATTTGAATTGATTCATTTATTTTTTGCGCCAAAAAAACAACAACTAACTAACTTTGTTGCGGCCGCAACAAAACTTAACCCGGGTGCACACTTTTAGATTTATTATAGTCCTTCACGATTGTTCCATGTCAGGCTGGTACAAACATAATCAGTGCTGTAAGCCATGTCACACTGTAAGATCAAAACTGTCATAAATGTCAGACTGTACGATAGTTGAGGCGCGTTAAAAAAGGACGCATGCAAGAAAACTAGTCTGGGGTTTTAAATCATCAATCAATGACTCGTTTGGTGACTGTGTGCTGCATTACACATGGGATTGAAATGGTAAATACACTCAACTGAGGCTAATTCGACACCCTCCTCAAACAAATACATAATGGTGCACAAAATAACCTTAAAAAGACTTTGAAATGCCAACACTTCACTAAATGAGCTGGGCGTACCTTTATCGTCAATTTTCGACGCGGTGGGTGCTCCATTCATTTCAATGAGAAACCTTTGGCGTCATACACAGACGCACTGGGACTGGGAATATTATCAGTCATGGTGAAATTTATTAATCAGCAAGCATAATTTAATTTACATTTATTTTATTTACGCTATTTAGACACATTTTAGCATGATTTCATTTACATTTATTTTATTTACGCTATTTAGACACATTTTAACATGTAACCCAACCCCACCCCATCCCTAAACCTACCCATTTGTGTGAACATGATATAAAACACAGGATGTAACATACGACTGCATCCATGAGTTATTCAAAAAAGTTAAATAATCCAAGTTTTCCGAGGCCAAACGATTGATTTGCATGAAGAAAATCCCCAAAAGCGATCAGCATCTCCATCCGCAGAAGATCATGAACAAACACATCAAATTTCAAATATTGCCGCCCGTACTTCAGATTTCATAGTGAAATGTCATTGGCTCTCCTGTGTCTTGTGACCGATTGCGTCATGCTCAGGAGTCTTTTGAATTATTTGAATGAGTTATGAATGAGTTCGTTCACGGGGCAGCGGGGTCATCATTTCAGCGATTAAAACATCAAGATCAACTCTGTTCTTCACATGAAGACATTGTAGGACTTCAGAAGACTTGGAATGCAACATGAGTTAATACTTTTATACTGTTTTGGTCAGATTTTGCGATAAATACTTGTTACTGTACATTTATTTGCCTGTTATGTGTTTTATATTGTTAAGATGTGGGTAGGTTTAGGGTAGGAGTTGGGTTAGTTGCTTCAAAATATAAAAGTAGCCTTTAAATATTAATAAAATCATGTCTGCTTTTACAAACGCAAAGAATTAAATGCGTCTGAGTATGACGCCAAAGGTTTCTCATTGAAATGAATGGAGCACCCAGCGCGTCAAAAAATAACGATAAAGGTACGCCCAGCTCGTTGAAAAGTGACGACAAGGGGTCCTGGTCAAGCGTCCATATGTGATGAGTTGGGTGTGAGAATGTGTTGGGTTTTACTGTAGTATTAGGCTACTACAATATAACTAGTAAAACCATGGAATTAAAACCGTGGTTTTTAAAAATACCAGTTACTTCAGTAATTATAACTGTAGTAAAACCATGGTATTGAAACCATGGTTTTAAAAAATACCAGGTACTACAGTAATTAAAACTACAGTTTTACTGTAGTATTACTACAATACAACTGCAATAAAACCATGGTATTCAAGCCTTGGTTTTTAAAATCAAATACCGCACCAAAATACCACGGTTACTACAGTCATAGTAAACCACAGTTTTACTCAAATAAAACCATGGTTATTTTTCGTAAGGGATTGTCACTCCCAGCAGGTGAGAACAGGTGAGAACTGCACAATCTTCAGAGGCTGTTTTCTCCCCTTTAAACTTTTCTAAAGGCCTACATTCAAATGGCCACAACTTCTCCAAATATTATCAGATTTCCATGTGTTACACATCGTTGGAAAGCTTGGAGACTACACTTTCAGAATATGTGAATAACTCAAAATGGGCCAGAACCGACTTGTGTCCCTACTTTCTGTGATTGGTCACATATTTTTCCGACGTTGTCTTTGCTGTATCAGTAGGCTATATATTTATGTTTAACATGACGTATACATGAAGTATAGGCCTTCCCTGTTCAACACATAGCAGCAGCAGAGTCGAGTCAGACACACGTCTGGTGTGCAAAGACAAAGAAAACGCTACGTGGCTGACATGCAACAGAAACGGCACGCTTGCAGTGTGTTGCCAGCCTAAGATACAGTCCATTTGCAAAGCGAAGATTTTGTTTGGACAAAATGCTTTTGCTTTTCATTTCATGTGGTCAAGCAACATATGTAGGCTATCAGTCACTGAGACTGAACTGATAACATTAATTTATGTTCAGGTGACCTGTCAACAGACCCACATACAATCAAACACACATTTTTCTGTGTTTGATTATATGTGGGTTTGTTGATAGCTCAGGGGAAGATGTCACAAGGCAAAATCCTCAGTGTTAAATTAACACTGCTGGTTTTTATATGAGTACACACTCAGAGTGTAAAAAGGTAACACTGAAGCAGTGTTAAAGTTAATTAGGTTATTAAATGATTCATTAAAGGTGCATTATGTAGTATTTTTGCAGTAAAATAAACAAAAACCACTAGGCCAGTGTTATATATTCTGTTCAATTAAGTTTTTACAATATCCCAAATGTTTTCAACTTATTTGTAAATTGTGAGAAAATTGCTATTTTAACTTTGCTATTTTTAGCCGGGACGTCTGAGGGAGTCGCCTGTCAATGGCATCATATCTGCGTTACCCTAAGTTTCCGGTTTTATCCTGCAGAAGCGTTTTACTAAACACACTTAAATGTATCTAATATGATAAACAGAGCTGCATTACCTCATACTCATGACCAGAAAACAAGAAATGCTGCCGGCTAATGATCCATATGATGGTTAAATGCATTTCATTTTATATGTATTTACATTAAAAACAGGCACAGCTAGACCAAAGATTTTGATGGATTGTGTCTGATGGTGTCTTGTAGGTATATGGGAACAATATGTAATATTGTTTTGTTTTGTTTTGTTTTGTTTATTTATAAAGCACATTTAAAACAACCAAGGCTGACCAAAGTGCTGTACAAGGCAATACACAAAAAAACAAGAGAAATGTTAAAAACAAATAAATAAATAAAATATACAAGACAAAAACACTCAAGTGTTAAACGCTATAGTAAATAAGTGTTGTTTAAGAACTGATTTAAAATTAGAGAGAGATGACACCGTTCTGATTGAAATCGGTAGGCTATTCCAAAGTTTTGGGCCTGCTATTCCAAATGCTCTGTCCCCTCTATGTTTCAGTTTAGACCTGCGAACCGTGAGAAGTCCAAGATCCCTGGACCTAAGTGACCTTAATGGAATATGCATGTTTAGCATTTCAGAAAGATATTCTGGTGCTAGGCCGTTTAAAGATTTAAAAACAAGAACTAAATCTTAAAATGTATTCTCAAATTAACTGGTAGCTAATGCAAGGAAGAAAGAATTGGAGTAATATGATCAAATTTTCGACTACCTGTCAACAGCCTGGCCGCAGCATTCTGAACCATTTGGAGTCGCTCAATGGAAGAATGGTTAACTCCATAATACAGTGAGTTACAATAATCGAGAAGTGTTGTGATGAATGCATGAATCACTATTTCAAATTTTTTGACAGAGAGAAACAATTTACCTTTGGCAAGACTTCGTAAATGGTAGAAACAGGATTTAACAACAGAATTAATTTGTTTATTGTAATAAAGTGTGTGGATGGAAGGAAGGAGGCGGGAACCGCGGGCAGCCCCTCACGGACGACTGCCCACAAACACATAATGACACGTAAAACAAAACTCAACATAAATCCAGGCCTGGTCCTCTCTCATCTTCCGCAGCCCTTGCTACTCCTTTTATGCTCCCGTCACATGGCCACGAGACGAGACCGGTGTGCCACGCAGCTGGCACTCATCAACACTAATCACCGGCCCGCTCTCGCGGTCCCTCGCCCCGCTGCCTGTCACACCACAGTATACAAGGCATTTACAACGCTTTCTGCGTCCCCTAATCTAAAGTGTAGACTATCCATCACTTGTAAATGTTTTACACATCATTTGTAGATATTTCTCACCCGTTACAAATGCGTCCCCTGATCGCTACAACAAATGTAACGTTAAATGTGAATATTAAATTCTGCTATTCCTCATCTGTTGCAATTGAAATGTGTAAATAGGTAATTCATCGAATTACTGAAAGCATTTAACTCATATTCGTCACAACCAATCCCTTCCCTAAACCTACCCGTTTGTGTTTTATATTTAAAAGACAGGCAGACAAATATTCCAAGTGTCCCGAGGCCAAACGATTGGTTTTTGTGAAGTAAATCCACAGAAGCGATCAGCAGCGTCGAGTCCATCCACCGGCCGATGATTAATGATTAACACATTTCAAAATCTGCCGCCGGAAGAAACGTCACGTCAGCTTTGACAGCATTGGCTGTCGTGTGTCTCGTGACCAATTGCGTCATTACGTCAGCTTTGATTGTAAAATGCCATTGGCTCTCGTGTGTCATGTGACCGATTGCGTCCTGCTAAAGAGTCAGGACAGGAGTATTATTTTAATTATAAATATAAGACATGCGTTCATAAAGGGATCATCATATCAATGATTAAAACATTAAGATCAACTGTTCTTCACATAAAGATATCGTATGACTTCAGAAAACGTTGAATGCAACATGAGCTAATACTTTTATACTGTTTTTGGTCAGTTTTTGCAAAGCCTATTTATATTTATAAAATCATGTCTACTTTTACAAATGCAAAGAATTAAATGCGTATTGATCTGATGCATTGGGATATGAATCAATACATTATATAGGCTACTCATCATTTACTAATGGTTTGATCATCATTTGTTCATGATTAACAATTTATTGAGATAATAGTATATTGATATTTCAGTGATTAATAATATATTAACTAGTAACTAAACCATTTACTAAGGATCTGTTTGATTATTTTATGAAATGCTATTTTTTTTAAAGATAGACCTAACTTATGACAGATTTGTAAAGCATTAGCATATTAATCATTTATGAATGTATAATCATGATTTGTAAATTATTAGTTTATCATTATCTTATAACTTGTAAATAATGTATAACTGAATCTACAAAATATACAAAAAAGTAACATTTATGAAATGCATTGTCATGTTTTGTAAATCATTAGTTCATTATTTACTAATCATTTGTAAATCACATATACCTGAATCTACTAAATATATGTAAAATAATTAACAAATCACTCATTAATCATTAATGAACACGTAGTCATGTTTCATAAATCATTAGTTAATTATTTACTAATCACTTGTAAATTACTTGTAACGGAATTTACAAAACATTTATAAAATGTTAGCATATCACTTGATAATCATTTATGAATGTTTTGTAAATGATTAGTTCATCATTACCTAACCACTTATAAATGATTTACAACTGAACGTCATTATAAAGTGTTACCAAAATGTTTGTGTAATGTGCTTAATTAATTGAGATTTCTTACAGCTCTTACAGGTTGTTGGCCTTGTTTGTTTCGTTGCTTCTATAGACCATTTCAGAATGTTTGTAAACAATCGCCTCAAGATACTTCCGGGTGGCAGAACGTGAGCGGCTTCTACTGACAAACTGAAGAGATCAGTCGGCTACTGTAAACAGTTACATAGTTAAGAACATTGCTGTTGTTTAAAGTTGAAACTATGACAAAAACGTGTTGTGTTTTCGGGTTGCGCCATCAGATATACAGGAAAAGGTGTAGGATTTTATCGATTTCATTCAGAAAGAAGTAGATATATGCAGCAAAACCTGTGGGTGAGGAGGCTAAAGCGAGTGGATGTCGTCAAAAGTGGCGCTACAGAGAAGTATTCTCAAAATGGTCCATCTACAAAATCATAGCAGAGCATAATTATCTTCAGCTGGGGAATTTCAAGACTAATATTAGTAAACTTTAGATCTCTTTTAACCCCTTACGATTCAAAGATCATACGGCCTCAGATTACTATTGTTCAACATTCACTGCTCATCACACATTATCTGGACAAACTCAGTATCATCAGAAAGATTAAAGACTCCAGCTTTGATATTTGAACACTGTTTATGATAAAACTGGGTTGCAGTGACATTCAATTCTTAATTTATGTCAGGAGTGCATTATTATCGATCCGTTATGAACGATATTTTGAATAGATTATCAGACGCACTTTATTCTCTCGTCTTCACTGGGTCATTTGTGTTCACAGAGATCGCAAAGAACAGCTTTCAGTTTAGCTCTTAGTTTAAAAGTCCTCATATTTGGAGAAATATTGACATATCACGTTTGCAAAATATTTCGTCATACAGAATACCATTTCTATTCATTTCTCACGGAATTATTCGATATAAAAGAGTTAAAACATGCGCAGACCTCTCTCCTACTGTCTCGGACATTTCCTCATTCTGGCTCGAACGGGCCTATTCTAAATTTCTACGCGTGAACTAAGAAGCTAATAAACACACGATAACTATGGAATAAGGTTTTTGTGTGATTGTTCATGTGATTTCGGCTATTTTATATCAATAATGGATGTTTACATGACTGCTAACAGGTGTAGTGATTAGTAAAATTATAAATATAACATATTTTAACATCGGGAGTTTGTGAGATATTGCAGATGCCACGAGTCATTAAAGTGGATCATTGCATCAAATCAGCTGGGAAACAGCACGACTGCACCGCGAGCCGGCCGCAATCACACAAGGTTTCGTGTTAAACACAGACACCGGAACTTTCAATGTTGCTGCTATAGCTTCAGATACAAAAAATAAAGAAAAAATGTGTGCAAAGGATTTGTTGAAAAGCAGAGAACAGGGAAATAGACTATCTACGATAGCCTAACATATTGTAATTCGAACAGCAACAGTCACTAAAATAACTACTCAATGGTAGGCTGAAGCTCATTTAAAAATTGTGGTATAGACTAGCACTACATCTACTTGACCAAGGTTAGGCATTTCATTTATTGCTATCTCCTGAATTAATTAATCGGTCCCTCAATAATCATGTTAACTATGTCTGAATACTAGCGTTGCCATAGGAACGCTTCGGCTTTTGCCACCCGGAAGAACGTTTATTACTGTTGTGACGTCATGGTGAATTGTCGTATTACTCTCCCCTTTTTTGTAAGCCGCTTCGGATAAAAGCGTCTGCTAAATGATTAAATGTAAATGTATAATGCATGTCAATGGGGTCTAATCAGAATTAGAATTTAAAAAATTCTAATTAATAATTAATTAGAATTCTGACATATGCATAACCAATATTATTATTACTATAAAACTGAAAATTGTCAGGGTTTAACTGGGCAGAGGGCAAGATCCGAACCGCTTTCAGGCTGAAGCGAGGTTTTGGATGTCATCAATGACGTCATTAGTCTAAACGATACAAGCCTCGATACGTGCTTCACTGAAAGCTTTCGGGATTTCTCGCCTCAGCACAAAACGTAACATCACTACCGCTAACATCAATTAAAGTTGTTATAATTACTAAAAACAGCTACTCTGGCTGTGCCGTAATGTAACAAACCTGCATTTACCATGCCATAGTTGAA
The DNA here is from genome assembly GCF_024679245.1 of Pseudorasbora parva. Taxonomy (NCBI): domain Eukaryota; kingdom Metazoa; phylum Chordata; class Actinopteri; order Cypriniformes; family Gobionidae; genus Pseudorasbora; species Pseudorasbora parva. The sequence goes on along the minus strand of NC_090172.1, from coordinate 66,710,663 downwards.
TAATAAGACGCCAGTACAGCATTCAAGTGTTCGTGCTTGCCTTTGGCAGATTTCAGTAACTTAAATTCCCTAATCAGAGCTTTTCAGTTAAAAGAACACGTATACTATCCGGTGTTTTACTTAAACGTGCAGTCTGGCAACCATATGCAGTCTCTCTCTCTCTCTCTCTCTCTCTCTCTCTCTCTCTCTCTCTCTCTCTCTCTCTCTCTCTCTCTCTCTCTCTTGCAAGTGTGGATGATTTGAAAACACCAATAAACAAATAAGCTGCATTTCAGCAACTCAAATTGAGATTTTCTGCTTAAAGTTCAATCGGTCTGTGTTCTGTCGGTTGTGCTGTTTGTCATTATGTTGGTTGAAAACCTGCACTTGTGCGAGCTGCTGAAATGAGCCAATCACAGCAGAGCTGAAATGAGCCAATACAGAGCAGAGCTCAGTATCTCAATACTGAGACAGCAGTATTGGTATATTTAAAGGGGTACTTCAGCGCTGGGAAGATGAATCTGTATTTAAACTGGGTCATCAATGTAGTAGAAATGTTAAATTATTTTTGAATTTGGTGCTTTCTAGACTGAAAAAAAGACAGAAAATGTATTTTTGTCTCATGGGGATGAAAGACTACAATTCCCAGAATGCTTTGCTGCCCTGTGAGGCCACTCCCAAAGCCACTGAATTACTTTTACTTTCTCACCACCGCGTTCATCTTCATTAAATCAGTTCAGTTAGAGAACAGACACTACAATTAAAAACTGAAAGTGTCTGTTCAATATATTGTGATTTAGCCGCTGAGGAAGTGTCAGAACAAACGCAGCAGGAGTCAGATTACACACATCATGATGAGCTGAATAAGCTCTCGTCATGAGAGCTGAGGTAAATGCATCCACGCTCGCCGCAGTAGTTCTCAGCACATGTTCAGTAGGGGTGGGAATCTTTTACCATCTCACGATTCAATTCGATTCCGATTCTTGAGGCCACGATTCGATTCATAATCGATTTTCGATTCAAAACGATTCGATTTTGAAAATATCAAAATTAAATCCGCACCCACCCAGACCCGTTAATATTTGGCCCGTTACCCGACCCGTGCCTGTGATAAATCACACGCCAAAATCATTCAAATTAAAATGCTTTATTTTTTATCTTGTACCTCTCTCAACATCAACAGCGTCATGAATGGGCTAATGAAAGAGGCTCTGCTTTTAAAGACTCGTTGTCAACAATTTCATATACTGCACTCACCAACTTTACTTTTACTCAGGGCCGGCCCTGACCAATTTGCTGCCCTAGGCAAGATTTTACTTGGTGCCCCTTGTATCAAGGTTTTTATATGTTGGTTGTGTTTTTATAATTTTTAAAATAAAAATAAACAAACACACACACACAAACACACACACACACACGAACACACACACACGTCTGGTTCATCTTTGTGGAGACTCTCCATAGACGTAATTGATTTTATACCGTACAAACCGTATTTTCTATCCCCTTACACTGCCCCTGCCCCTAAACCTACCCATCACAGGAAACATTCTGCATTTTTACTTTCTCAAAAAAACGTATCCTGTATGATTTATAAGCATTTTGAAAAGTGGCGACCAGCTCACTTTTCAATGAGCCGGTGACTACTAGTGACTACTATCAGTGACTACTATCAGCTATTACTATCCTTATGGGGACATTTGGTCCCCACAATATAAACAAGGACACACACATATATATACAAAAACGTGTGTATACGTATATCCTCCACTAAACTATGCATGCTCATGTTTTCACCATGAATTAAACTTTAAGAAATGTTTATATTTAGTGTGCATTTTTTTTTTTTTTAGCAATTTTAGATAAACCTGTATATAAATATCATTACTTATTTCAGAAAAAATATTTTAAAAACGCCATATATCCCCTTACAACTGCACAACTGAGTAAAAACTTTAGGCTATTAAAAAAAATTATATATGTTTATAAACAATTGACATGATTTTTTACAGATTCTGATCACCCAGAACAGTTGCTTACATAAAGTTAAAGATACAAATAACTGGAATTAATTAGCAAACATTCATATTTAGATAATGCATTTAGATAAACTGTTCATTCATTTCATCACTTTACCTCTTTCTTTATCCCCTTATTCCTTTATATTCCTGTATCAGAGGGCTTCGGTCTTTTTGACACATTGGCCATCTGTCATAAATAATTAGGCAACTTTCCAACTTTCACTGGCGCGAGCAAACAAGCACATTCCTGTCTGTTAGATGAGTGGCGACATGACAACAAATTCCCAACGTTTAACTGATCGTGCATTCAATATCGGACACACTAAAGCACTCGCTGGGCAGGAGGAGATTGATGCGGCGGTCTGGGAAGAGTCTGGGGATTTGTTTAAGGTTTTTTTAAGGTTATATTTCGAATGAATATTAAAAAAGTAGCAGTAATTGCACCATCGCAGTGGTGGTGACGTGATGGTCAAATGGCATATCGTTGTTGCGTGTGTGTGTAATGGTAATTTGGACATAGAAATTGTAATACAGTATGTTCAGAGGGGAAGAAGGAGGCGGGAACCGGCGAACATTTAAAAGACTTTAACCGAACAAAACGAAAGTAACGTGGGCAGCCCCTCACGGACATCTGACACATACACACACACATAATAAAATGTAAGCATAACTCAACGTCAAATCCAGGTCTGGTGATCGCTCGTCCTTAAATGCCTCAAACTCCTGCGTCTACTCGCAGGTGACGCTCATTCACAATCACGCCTCGGTCTCGCTCGCTCTCTCTCTGTCTCGTCCACCTCGCCACAGAAGCATTGCACATATTTTTCATCCGCGCTACTACCCGCCCGCACAGAGGTAATTATCCGCCCGCATCCCCTCCCATGAGTTTTATAAATGTCACAATTTGCCACTTTTATGCCGTTGCAGGACTCTACGTCGCTTATAGGCTAGTTACAAAATGGAGACGAGCAGCCAGCTGATTTTATTAATTTATTAAATCGATTCCTGGAAATTTCAGATTGATTCTGAATCGTTGCAAATGAGAATCTAGATTCTTCTGTGAATCGATTTTTTGGCACACCCCTAATCTTCAGTCTGGCGCGTTTTCAGTTCATGCCTTTGGAAAATTAACTTTCATAGGAATTAATTTGAGAAGATAAAATACTCACTTTGCTCTGCGGGGCATGTCATTGTCTGTGTGTACTTGCATACTGAATAAGCTGGCTTGTTATTGCCCCGCCCTCCAAGGGAAGCGTGGCTACTTACTTATGCGATGATGAAGGCGGCATAATAAGACTGAATAATATCCCTAAACTAGCTCTGGAGAGTAGTTTCAGTGACAGATTGCTCCATCCTCGGTGTGTGAAGGAAAGATTCCGCAGGTCTTTTCTTCCTGCTGCAGTCAGGCTATACAATGATCATTCCTAACAGAAAACTCCTTTTTACTGGGCAATGTTTTATATTATTATGCTTTTATGTTTGGCTATATAAGTAATGTGCTATTTGACTGAGCAATAACTTGTAATGTGCAATGCCGATGGGCATAATTTAATCTAGTTATTTATAGGTTATTTGATGTTTTTAGTGTTTGTGAGATTATTATTTTACTTACCCCTGTATCCCTGCTGTTGCTAAATGCAATTTCCCCACTGCGGGACAAATAAAGGCTTACCTTACCTTACCTTACCTATAACGTCCTTACGTGATGACGTCATTTATATCATCCCGGCGGATGAAAATACATTCAAACACATTCATATAAAGTATTTGTAAGGAGAGTCACGTGACCCCGACAGGCGATGCGGTTGTACGTTTTTAGGCTCCTCCTCAAATCCCCATAAAGTCAACGTATTGGAGAAATCCGTGCAAAAATGTTGTCTAGCAAATCAGCAACAAAGAGGGAATGTACAGTTTCCCCAATTAAGAAAAGACCGAAAGAAATCCTAGGACTATCAGCTGAGGATCTCGATGACGCCATTTTAAGAGCTGATAAACAGGCCTTGACAGAACAACAATAGCACTTTGATAAGGCTTTTCAGGCAGCGGTTAAAGGAGCTGTAGATAATTTGGTGATACCGCAACTTACAGCCCTGAAATGTCAAGTCAAGCAGGTGAACAAATCTGTCAGCGGTCTTGCCCGTGATGTTGAAGAACTGGGTAAATCCTTTCAAAAGGTGAACTCTCAATTTGATTTCCTCCATGCCACAGTCAATTCTCAAAATCAAGATATTAGAGACCACGATAGACAGATTGCTTCACTCTCCACAAGATTAACGGAGATGGAAGACAGGAACCGCCATTCGAATCTGAGGCTAGTGGGCTTACCGGAATCTGAGGAGGGATCGGATCCGATTGGGTTATCTCTCAAGAAGTTTTTACTGTTGTGGATTCCACTTCTGGCTGGTTGTGAGATTAAAATTGAGAGAGCACATCGTCTTTACAAAAGGAGGGAAACTGAAACTTTGCGGTCTCGCACTTTGATCTTCAAACTATTGGATTACATGGATCGGCAGTCAATTCTGAAAGGCACGAGAGAAGCTTACCCTGTGAAACACAAGGAACGAATCCTATCCTTCTACCCCGACTTCAGTAATGAGACGGCGAAGAAGCAGATGGAATTCAACCAAGTGCGAAAGAAGATGATTGTCCTTGGTCTCAGGCCATTCCTCGTTTACCCAGCTGAGCTCAAATTGACACATCACAGCCCACCTCTGATCTTCAAAACACCACAAGAAGCAGAGAAATTCCTCGACACCAAGGAGATTCCGGCTAACGTTACTCCATCAAAGAAGCCTGCAACGGAGAGACTTCCAGTTGTACACGCAACAAGATGGCTGCATAAAAGCTGCTGCTCCCGGCATTTTTAACTAAAAAGCCCTGAAAACTCGTAAAGCTAGACGTAAATTTGCTAAACAAAAAGGTACAAGGCAGGGCGATGGTGAAAGACAGGCAGACTAAATCGAAATCAAAGTAGCAGACCGAAATAATGAATGAAGAAATTGAAGCTAACGAAGACAGTGGCTTAGCTAACGCAAGCGCACAGTGGAACAGGAGGGCAATATTGATCTACGAGCAATTCTCATGGAAATTAATGACTACACCCAAAAGATAACACCCAACAACTACAGGAAATAAAGGAAAAAATCAGCACTACCAATGCAAGACTCGAGGAGGTAGAAAGCCATATACTCAACACTGAGGAGCGAGTGCAATCGGTGGAAGACATCGTGACTGAGCTGATTCATATTCAGGCCAGACTTGAGACGCAACTAACTGACCAAGAAGGACGCTCGAGGCGAAATAACTTAAGGATCTACTCCATTCCTGAAGGTGAAGAAAAAAATACCCCCTCAATGATAGACTTTATTGAAAACATGCTAAAAGAAAATCTGTACCTCTCTTCGAGTCTGAATCTCCAGATATAATGGGCCCATCGCGCGCTCGCTCCAGCTCCACCAGACGGAGCCCCACCGCGGTCCATCATTGTGCGCTTTCTCAGCTACAGGACTAAAGAAGAGGTCCTTAGAAAAGCGTGGCAGAAGAAAGGGTTTAACTGGAAAGGTAAACAAATAAACTTGGATAACGACTACGCACCCAACGTGCTTCGACAAAGACAGTCCTACGCAGAGACTAAGAAGATACTGAAAAAACGAGGGATAAGGTTTCAGACGCCATTCCCCACGAAACTAAGGGTGTTTTACCCAAATGGAACACAGGTTTATTCCACGGCTGAGGAAGCAACGAAAGAAATGTCAGAGGGCCTACCCGTCACTGTCATAAACCACCCACAATGCTGATGGAACAGTTAAAGAGACTAGCGTGGACCGTGAGCGACGGGAGAGAACAGCGACGAGGTGGAGAGCGCACAACACGAGCAGGACCATCGACTAAAGCTAGACTTGAGCAGTTTCAAAGGGACCCAGCCTAAAGTAACAGGGAGCAGGAGAGAGATAGCCTATGCTAAAATGTGAAGCGAGCAGCCTCAGGTACTTTTTAACTGACTTAGTTATATCCTGTTCGCCCACTGGCCGAAAGTATTAAAGAGCAGATGTTTCCTGCATACGAGTGATATCTGCCTATTTTGATTTAACGCCGGGAAACGACAGTTTTATTTTATTTATTTATTTTTATTTTCTCTTTTGTTTGTTTTTCCACATGAGTGAATGTGTGAACTGAGCAACAAGGATATTTTAGCAGAGGGCCCACCCCTAACTGGGAGGCTTACCCTCCTAGAGACTATACTACATCAGGTCTTACAGGGTTAACCCCACCAATGGGAGTCATTTCAGTTTGGATGTATATAAGTATACATTATTTTACTTGTTTTACTATATGTTTTTGGTTTGCTGCTGTTCTATGCAGCTAAAAATCTGTTCTTGGGACAAGTGGTAATAATGAGACTGAAAACATTTCTTACTCTAATAATAATGATAGACACTAATCAATCATTGAATATCCTCTCCTTCAATGTAAATGGATTGGTCAATCCATAAAAGAGATCCAAAATACTGTCTAAATTGAAAAAGTAAAGAGCTCATTTAGCCCTTCTCCAGGAAACACACTTATCAGAAGCGGAGCACAAAAAATTAAAGAGAGGTCCATATAAGTATGTTTTCTCATCATCCTACGAGTCAGGGCATCGAAGAGGGGTTGTAATCCTAATTTCCCACCAAACCCACTATGAGCATTTATCTGAAAAAAAGATAAAGATGGTCGATATATACTGGTCAAGGGGAGAATTGATGGCTTACTGGTCACCATTCTTAACATATATGGACCACCTGGAAGTGTTTGGGCATTTTACAAACAGTTATTTGAAATTATGATGTCAGAAACCCAGGGAATGTTGATATGTGGAGGGGATATGAATACCAGATTATCTAAACTAGATAGCTCGGGTACAAACTTACCTCAACAAAAATCACTCTGATAAGATAAACTGTATCATGTCAGAAACTGGAATTATTGATATCTGGAGAGATTTCTGGTCAAGATTACACGCATTATTCTGCACCACACTCCACGTACTCTAGAATAGATTACTTTTTTATCTTTAGTAAAGACAGACACAGAATTAAAACATGCAACATTGGAACAATTGATCTATCTGACCATTCCCCCATACATTTATCCATCTACACTAATAACAATCCTAAATCCATAATACGGCGACTTAATTCAAGTATATTAAATGACCCTAAAATTAAAGAACAATTAAGAACTGAAACTGAGTTATATTTTAAGGAAAATGACAATTGAGAAGTTACTCCATCCATCCTATGGGATGCATATAAAGCAGTTATAAGAGGGAAAGTAATTGCCTATACCCCCCTGTTAAAAAAACTAAGGAAAGAGAAGCTTGAAAAGTCCAATCTTAAAGAGTTACAAATGCAGTTACAAAAGCACTTTAGACAATAATAAAAAAATGGAAATAAAAAGATTACAAAATGAAATTGACATAATCTATACTGAAGAAACTCAGAAAAAGCTATTATTTATAAAGCAAGGATATTATGAGGTAGGAGGTAGATCTAAAAAATGGCTGGCATTTAAATTAAGAAAACAACAAGCTGACAGCGCAGTTTACAAGATTAAAAATCCAAAAACTTGCTTAATACACCATGAGATGGATAAAATATAACAGAGCTTTGAAACTTATTATAAAGACCTATACTCCCAGCCAAAATTGGATAACGATAATTTGGTCCGAAAATTCTTAGACTCATTGAACCTACCAAAAGTGACAGAACAAGAAAACAGCAATCTATTAAAGGGGGGGGTGAAATGCTGTTTCATGCATACTGATCTTTTTACACTGTTAAAGACTTGGAATCCCATACTAAACATAGACAAAGTTTCAAAAGTTAAGGTGGACGTTTGATGGGAGTATTTCCGGATCAGCAACTGAGTTGCGCAAATGTTTATATCTGTTCGCTGCATTTCGGTGCCGACTGTTTCATAAACAAGGCCCAGCTCGGCGCCGGATTTTCCCAATCGCCTAATGCTGAAGGATGGAGCAGTCCCAACGTTAGAAGGGTGAGTGAGACTGCTTCAAATGTCTGTGTTTTTTATAGTCCGCTTACTGTCTACACAAACCACGCGTAAACACACAAACACACGTGCACAACTGCACTTCCCACATGTACACCTTCAAAGACAAAAATACGACGATATAATTCAAGTATAAATATGTAAATAACACAAGCCGCTAAGCATATTATATAGTTAGTGTATAACTTGTACCACATAGAGACGTCCTGCTCTAGTCGTTTTTGCTGCTGCTCCTGTTCAACTGCAGCCTCTGGGTCTGATTCCGGATCATAGATGTATGGCTGTATCTGATTAAAAGCCATATTTTTATTTTGAATAAAGTTTTTTTCCCGCTGTTGACACAGCTTTACGACGCACTCGACTCAACATAGCAGCAGCGAGCACACGTCATTATTTAGCTCAGCTCACACGACACGACCCCACCCGCTCGGCTTTTTTCGGAAAGACTCGGAACAGCGCATCTTTCTTATATAATTATTAAAAAAATAAAGACTTTTCGGAGATATGCAGGATGCAATGCTACTCTATAGGTACTCAAGATTGACATGACACTGACTGAAACTGAGTGTTTCACCCCCCCCCCCCTTTAAAGGAAATTACAGAAAACGAAATTAACACAGCAATAAGTAGGCTAAAAGCTCGTAAGAGCCCAGGCACGGATGGCTTCACATCCAAATATTATAAGACGTTTAGAGAACAACTAACTCTTTCCTGGGCTTTCCTGTAGCTCAACCAGTAGAGCGTGGCGCTAGCTCCGCCAAGGTCATGGGTTCGAATCCCAGGGAAAGCAAGAACTGACAATAATGTAAAATGTGTGCCTTGAATGCAATGTATGTCGCTTTGGATAAAAGCGTCTGCCAAATGCATAAATGTAAATGTAAAATGTAACTCCAAGGCTGCGAACAGTCTGCAACTGGGCACTTAAAGGGGGAGAGATCCCCCCCCCCCCCCCCCCATGGAAAGAAGCAACAATCATGGTCATACCAAAAGAAGGTAAAGACAAAACGGAATGTACTCATTATAGACCAATTTCAGTTCTAAATTTAGATGACGAAATTTACACTTCAATAATACCTAAACGACTTAATAATATTATGCCCAATCTTATAAATACAGATCAGACGGGGTTTATTCGCCAGAGGCAGACCCAGGACAGTATTAGACGGACTCTACATGTCATAAAACACATACAAAATAATAGCATAGAAGCAATGTTGATAGGGCTGGACGCAGAGAAAGCCTTTGATTCTGTGAGGTGGTCTTTTCTTTATCAAGTTTTAACTAAGTTTGGCTTTCATGAAACCATTATCAAGGCGACCCAATCAATTTACAATAAACCAACAGCTCGAATAAAAATAAACGGTAACTTGTCAAAGCCATTTACATTAGAAAGATCATGTAGACAAGGGTGCCCTCTCTCCCCAACCTTATTTGCTCTGTTTATAGAACCACTCGCCCAGTATATAAGACAAGATGACTACATTAAAGGAATAAATATGTGAGGGGGGGACCAAAAACTATCGCTATTCGCAGACGATATATTAATTTATTTAGGCCAGCCAAAGGAATCGTTACAGAGGCTGATGTCCACACTAGAAGAATTTGGGTCATTCTCAGGATATAAATTAAATATCCAAAAAACTCAGGTCTTGAACTTTAACTTCGAACCTCCTAGAGAATTACAAAACAAATAATCTTAAATCTTATATGGGGTCAGAATTCTATGAAATTTTATGCAGAGACACCACAGCACTATTCAAATTTAACTATGGGCCATTAAACTCAAAAATTAAGTCTGATCTATCAAGATGGAGTCTTATTCCCTCTCTAGGGCTAATAAACAGAATTGAATCAGTAAAGATTAGCATCCTGCCACGCCTCTTGTACCTTTTCCAAACCCTCCCTGTTGAAGTTACTAAACAATTTGTGGAATGGGATAAAAGCAGTGGCAGTGGCTCAGTGGTTCATGTAGATTGTCTACAAACCAGGAGGTTGGTGGTTCGATCCCCGGTTCCACCTGACCAAGTGTCGAGGTGTCCATGAGCAAGACACCTAACCCCAGCTGCTCCCGACGAGCTGGATGGTGCCTTACATGGCTGACATCGCCGTCGGTGTATGAATGGGTGAATGTGAGGCGATATGTAAAGCACTTTGGATGGCCATAGGGTCTGTTGAAAGCGCTATATAAATGCAGTCCATTTACCATTTACCATAAAATAATTTCTCGCTTTATATAGCAGGGGAAAAAAACAAGGATAAAATACAACACATTACAGCTTGTAAAGGATAAAGGAGGCCTGGCACTGCCGTGTTTAAGAGATTACTACTACGCTGCCCAGTTAAGACCTCTGGTTTGCCTGTGCCCCAACCTAGGGACAGCATCATTTTGAACTTATTTCGGTTAACATATAATGAGATTACTATAACAAAAATCATAACAAGGCTGTACCAATGTCTCCAAGAAAGCAAACCAATAAACACGCAATACGTCAAAAAGAAATAGGCATAGCAATAGATGAGAATGAATGGGAAGTAATGTGTAAAATGCAGTGGAAGACAACTTACTCGATAACTTGGAGAGAATTTGGATGGAAAAACATAATGAGATTTTGTATTACCCCTGCGCAGAAAGCTCACCAAAATATAGGAACAGGGTGCTGGAGACAGTGCGGCGACAGTGTTGCTAATCACCATCACATATTCTGGGCTTGCCCAAAAGCTGTACCCTATTGGCAAAAGGTACACAGATGCCTAGAGAATATTTTCCAAACTAATATCCCTTTTGATATCTTACACATGTACCTAGGTCTGGAAACCCCAAATCTGACTTCAACTGCAGACAAGTATCTGTTTAGGATTCTGTTAATGTCAGCCAGAAAAGCCCTGAGAAGAAAATGGCTTCAACCAGACCCACCGGGTACTGAAGAATGGCACAATACTAAGAAAAGGAAAATTTTATTAGTTTATGGTCTAACTGGACAGAATATATAAGAGCAATAAGACCAGATCTCATCTGAGATTTGAGTAACAAGGGAAAAATGGAGTGGATAACAGGAGAGAGAGGATAAAATCAAAATGTAGTAAGTAAAATACAAGATTGTACCTACTTGCACAATTTTACCCACTTGTACCCTTGTATATAGTTGTGTTGTTGTTGTTTTTTCTAATCTATTTTTTTTATATTTTTTATATATTTCTTGTAATTTTGTCTAATTGTTTTTACAAAAGGTCAACATGTATAAGGGGCAATACCTAATATTAATCCTCTTTTTTTCCTGGACTAAATTATATATTTGGAAAAGTGCATAATTAACAAGAATCTCTCTCACACAAACTCTGGGAAGATGATGTGCAGAAGATGACTGCCTAGGCTGGAAGTTATGGTAAAATTACGTTCCCCTGAAAGATATGTGGGTCTGGAAGATATGTGTGTTTGATCTAGTTACTTGAGTTTAAATAATTTCATTTGTAACGCACAGGCCATCATTTTTTCTTCAAGCCTCAGGGTCGCTATATGACCTGGCGGCTAGTGTACATAGTTATAACTGTCAGCACAACTGTTCGTTCACTCAAGATGTTAGATATCATAATGTTTGGTCGCATGAAGATATGCTTTCAAAATCCCATTCTGTATGACGTACGTTTTTCTCTCGGTCTGAATGGTGGGGCTCTATATAATTAGTTGGAATGTACACGGGCTGAATTCTCCCATCAAGTGCACAAGATGCTTGGAATTTTTACACCGTAAATCTGTATCCATAGCATTAATTCAAGAGTCGCATTTAAAATCTGTAGATGTCCATCATTTTCAAAACAAACAATTCAAGTTGGTGGCGCACTGATGTGCTGACACTAAAACAAAGGGAGTTCTAATTTTTGCAAGTAGGAAATTACAGATATCAATAGACTATACAGATAATTTGATGAATGGAAGATGTGTGTGCGCTCTTGTTGAAATTAATAATACTATGCTTTTAGCTTCTGTCTACGCCCCAAAGATATTTAATCCATCCTTTTTATATCACTTGAAAAAAGTTTAAGCAAATTTCCTGATATACCCCTTATTATAGGAGGTGATTTTAATTCGTATCTAGACCCAGTGATGGATCGATCATCTGGAGGACACTCCTCTCCCTCAATCTCATCGCTTGCATTTAAAACATTTATATCCAATTTAAACTTGGTTGATTTATGGCACTTTAGAAATGACAATTTGAAAGATTTTTCTTTCTACTCTGCTCGTCACCACACATATTCTAGGATTGATTATATATGTGTCTCGCCATTTTGATTAACAGTATTCCGCATATAACAATGTTACCCATTCTTATCTCTGATCACTCTCCAATACTTTGCAATATTACGCCTTCTACCTTTAACGACAGTCTGTTGACAAATCCAGAGTTTATTGCAAAATTAAAAAACAGATTAAGGAGTTCTTAGAAATTAACAGATCACATTGTACAAATCCACAGATATTATGGAAGACTTGCAAGTGTTTTATAAGAGGGTCTTGTATAGCTTTTTCTTCAAAATTGAAAGCACGTAGAATGAGGAGAATGTCTGAGATTGAACAAGAGGTACAGTCGTTAAAGGGACAACAAAAAGTACACTTCACGGAGCAAAGAAGTAATACTATATCCGCTCTGAGGGGGGAATATAATTCTTTGTCTTTGCACAAGGCTGAGTTCATCGTGCATAGAACTAGACTAAAATATTATTTTCAGGGAGACAGACCCTCTCATTTGTTAGCGTGGAAATTGAAATAAAATGAGGCAAAATGCTCAATAAATGCCATAAGAAATAATAGGGGCGATATTATAAAAGAGCCCAAACAAATTAATCAGGTATTTTATGATTTTTATAAGAGTTTATACACTTCTGATAATCCTGTATATTTGCATAAATGCAAAGCCTCTATTAATAGCATTACTTTACCAAAATTACAATTGGCAGATATAGATTTTTTGGAGGACTCCATAACATTTGAAGAGTTAAAGATGGCAGTTGAATCTCTTAAAAAAGGGAAGTCCCCAGGCTCAGATGGAATCCCCCCTGAGCTCTATATGGCCTTGTGGGACACAGTAGGAGTGTTAAAGGGTTACTTCAGCGATTAGCATATGGCTTTGTATTAGTAGAAACCCTGGAGTGTATGGAGCCAGAATGGTGACTTTAAAATTTGGCATCACAAATTAAAATTGTCATTGAAAACAAAAGCAGAACTGAAAAAGGAAACATTGGCATTGAAACATTTGCATTGAAAACAGTTGTATTGGCATTGAAACAAGTATTGGCACTGAAAAAATAAAATTATTAAAATATTACAATCGTATTCTTTTATTGAATTGGGATTTATTTGTATTTTTCAATGACAATCTTCAGTTCCCTTTCGAAAGGGAACTCGAGCTGCGTCAGCTGACGCTATGGGGGAACGCCTCCAGCGTGACCGGTGTCTGAGCTACTATCAAACCACAGCAATCCTATTGACCGGCGACAGCCTATGATGTCATCAAGGTGCGACCAGGAAGTATATAAGGGCGCCTTGCAAACATGACACCAGCATCTTCGTCTTCAGGGACTGTTTTTGTCTGAATGCTTCAAATCAAAGGTAATCCAGATTCATTTATTTTCTGCCTGGGATTAAGAGCATGCACAGTCAAGCTCTTGTGGAGTCATTTGTTCGATTGTGTGTAATGTGAGCGAAGTTTTCAATCCGAGATCGCTCCGTTCTCATCTAGCGCTCTTCCTGAGGGAAGAGCGTTTTTGCATCTGAGATTAGTGATGTGATCCCCGCTCACGCTGAGGCTGAGCGCGGATGCACGTCACATTCCCTCGGATGGGGTCGCCGATCGCCGCGAGGGGATGTTTCCCTCCGGCGATCTAGCGACTGACGAGACTAATCACGAATGCTCGTAGGGATGGCTGGTGAGAAGGGAAATTAATTTCTCAGCCATCCTGACTGTGTATGCTGAGCCGATGGCTGTTATGAGCGCGCTGCATGCAGGCTGCGGCCGTCATGTGGGCGCATTAAAGGAGAGATCGCTCGTTTAAACGGAACGATCGATTTCTCCCCGGCCATAAAACCGTCGGCTCAGTTGAGCTTTTCCATTCCTTCCTGATCTCCTGACTGAGATCGTGAGGGTATGGAAGAACCCATATTCAGTGTATTCACGGACATCAGCGGGTGTTAAATGCTGATGTTTGGAGGATGGGTGTTCTAGCTCCAACCCTGCCATCTGAGCTTCTTTCAACTATGTTTCAAGAAGTTTAGATGACGGGGCATACACGGCAGCGGGTCAGCCTGGTGCTACTTTTACGCCGTGTCGGTGTTGCAAGTATACTGGGAAGACCTGCTGAGGGATCTCAATCAGGGAAAATACCCTGACCCGCGGCGCAGCTGTGCGCCATATCAGCGATAGCAGGGCCTGAGGGCCAGTGTCACAGAAGCGCGGGTGGTGGTGTCCGAGGACCCGCACACCGCTGAGATCCGGGTCCCAGGCAGGCGGGAGGCGTCACGGTATACGGACCAGTGACGGGGCCTGAGTGCCAACATTGCCTCTCATGCTCCCCGCGGTTAAGGGCGGGGCGCAAAGAGGCGGACTCCCACATAAGAGGAATAGTATCACAACGCTGTTGGCGTGAATGAAATATCCCTCCCTTAGGTGAGTGAGTTAAGAATTACATCTCATTTACTGCTCTTCTTCATTTTCTCCCCAGGCGCTTCTTACATCCGGCCCTGAGGGGGGCCATGACGATGATACTCTAGACCCCGCCTGGCTGGGCTGTGAGAAGCGCACCCTCAGGCGGTTGCGCTCCCAAACATGCATACTGTGAGTAAAACTTATGTGTGGATATCGTCGCGCAGGAGGCGAGCTGGTAAGTCCCCCTTGCGAGGGAAACATTTATTATATATGTTGTGTGAGACTTCATGCTCCCCGCCAAGGGTTTGGGGATCACGGTATCGATGGAGGACACCATAGGGCCCTGTAGTTCCCCTGTCCGGTGGCTAGAACGATTTTTTAGATGCCGTTATGTGGTATGTCTAGAGCTAGCTTTGCTAGGAGAGAATAGCCGCCATTGTATGTACAGCTGTGCGAACAGTTTTTTTGCCTTCTCTCTGTGTGATGAAGCAGTATTGAGGCAACCGCTCATTCTTGTAGGAATGTAGGAATGATTGTTTTAGGCGAGTGTGCTCTCCTAGTCAAACAGGAAGCTCTTAGCCACCCCAGGGTAAAGCGGTCAACGTTGCCCCTCGTGGAATTTCATAGACGGGAGGGTGAGTTTAGGCTTACGCACGAACTACAGATTTATGTCTTGCCTCGCAGGGCTTAGACGGAGTATTATTGAGGTTTTTTCGCTTCCCCGAGCCACGTATAATACTCTTATGTAGGCTGGCCCTCTCCGGGCCACTGCATCGGTTGGCCTAGGCTTTTGCGGGATGGGGGGCATTTCTTTCCAAAGAAGGAAAGTAATTATCGCCCGAGGCCCTCGGTTTGAATATTGCGGGGCATTTTCTTTCGCATCCCTAGTCAGCCTCCTCTTACATTAGAGTCGTCCGGCCAAGGCCCGCCCCCTTCTCTGCGTTTTGGGGTTTTTAGTAATGCAGGTTGGTGTGAAGCAGAATGAACAGCGACTTAGCCAGTGGTCGTGGGGCGGGGTTTGGCGTCCCACGCTTGTACGCAGGTGGGCTATTTTTGCGAAAACCCCGCTTTCCAGAGCTTGTTGTGGCTGCCACATTCTGGCGGCCCCTGGCCCCATCCTGAAGGATGTTGGGCCGGTGGGTAGCATATTTGTGAATATTTTTTTGCCCTCTGCTCTGTGTCTTCTGCTCCACCTTTTAGGGCTCGGGTTGAGCTGCACTCGCAACCTGCGTGCTTCTTAATGGTTCGGTCGGATGCTCCCCTGGAAGCCGAAGCATTGCCATGGCTGACGCCCTAGCGTGAACGGTAGGCCGCTGCATGAAGGAAGAGCGGCCGCCCTGACGCAGGTGACGTAAGTTGTACTCCCCTCGCTTTGAGGGTCTAGGTACTTTCTGCTGAGTACACTGCTTTTGGCAATGTGTTTAGGCTATGTCTGTAGGCACTGCCGGATGGGACTGCGTCATCGCATGGAGGACCCCGTGAGCCTCCGGGATGAAGCCAGCCCCGGGAGGGGCATGGGCTACCAGCTGGCTGTGAGCAGCCAGCTTGGGCAGTCCTGGCAGTGGACTCTGAGCAGGAGGCCTCAGCAGGCCTCCTTGCGGGTGAGTCGCGACATCGGGCCAATGTGCGCCTGGGAGGAATATCCCCGACGATGTCGGCTTCAGCAGTACCTCGTCGACAAGCAGGACCATCATGGCCTCCCTGGGGTGATTCCCCAGGTGGTAACTGGATGTCTAGGTCTTCGTCAGCCAAGCAGACAGCCACTGTCAGCCCGACTTGGAGCGGCCAGCATTCATCCGACCTGCCAGCGAGCATTCGTCGCTGGCATGGCTACAAGCCCAGTTAGTAGGCCTCCCTAGGCCTCCCTGAGGGCCTGCTGGGGTGCAGCAGGCCTTGCCGGGCTTCCCTTGAGGGGGTATTCCCGTGCTTCAGGTGTTAGACGGCAGGTAGTAGGCCTCACCAGGCCTCCCTGAGGGCCTGCTGTGGTAGCAGTAAGCCTCGTCTGGCTTCCCCCAAGGGGTCGTTCCTGGGCTTCAGTCACTGGATGATAGGTAGTAGGCCTCGCGGGGCCTCCCTGAGGGCCTGCTGGGATGCAGCAGGCCTCATCTGGCTTCCCCTGAGGGGGTACTCCAGGGAACTAGCGCTGGATAACAGTTCCTGGGCTCCAGTCACCAGATGGCAGGTAGCAGGCCTCACCAGGCCTCCCGGAGGGCCTGCCGGGTTGCAGCAGGCCTCATCTGGCTTCCCCTGAGGGGGTGGTCCAGGGCCTCGGCCACTGGGTGACAGGGATTAGGCCTCGCTAGGCCTCCCGGAGGGTGAGCCCCGGTTCCCGGTTCCTATGACAGTGAGCATGGTTGCTAGCCAGGGCGGCTAGCATGATCTGCTATCAGGTAGCAGGCCTCACCAGGCCTCCCTGAGGTCGTTCCCTGGTCTCAGTGCCGGCTACGAGTAGCCTGGCAAGTAGTAGGCCCTGCGGGGCCTCCCAGGGGGAATGAGTTCCTTGGACGGAGACACATAACTGGCTCAAGCTGACAGCTAGTGGTTCCTGCCATCAGGCTTCGGTCCTAGCCGGCAGCACCTGATGGCGGGCGCATACTCTAGCACGACGAGTTTACACTGCTGCTATGCGGTCCTTACAGGACAGGGACTTGCATAGGTTGCCTACAGCATGGTACCTACCAGGCAGGCTTAAGAGCTCCCCTCTTAGGAGGGTTGTCTGTGAGCTTACGGCCGCCTGGGCCTGGTCAGTTGGTCGTAGGCCCCTCGGGGCCTCCCTGTGAGATCAGCCTGTAGGCCTTCTCAGGCCTCCTGAGCACCCCTGTAATGTATGTGCTCGGTAGATCCTAGGATCGAGCAGCTGACTCCCCTCGCTAGCAAGGGTAGGAAAGCACTACGCTGAGCGCTGTTCTCCAGGATAGCCCGTCTCTGAGTTCCGGCCTGAGGCGGACACTGCCAGTTCGCAGTCCCTCAGCTTGATGCCTCTCCAGAGGCGAGTTTCCAGAGGCTCTGTTGTTAACAGACTGGGCTGGCAGATGGAAGCGCCCCGCATAGTGACGCCAGGTCAAGCCTCCCTGGTGGCATTCGGTGAAGTTCTTCCCGAATAGTGACTGGCTGGGGCGCCCTCGGGTCCCCTAGCCACATTCCCTTAAAGGAACCCCTTCTGTCGAACAGGTTGGTTCCAGGCCATTGAGCGGCCGGGGTAGGGTACATGAAGGTGCCCCAAGGCCACAGCTCGGGCTATGACCGTAGGGAATGCTGTCACTGACAGCCTAATGTGACCAGAGGGGGAGTGGTTCAGGCATTTCAGTTGAATTTGCTTGTCCTGACAGTTGTCACTGCCAGTAGGCATGCACTCCCCTCGGCATGGCGGCGTGGGTATATCGTTCCCCATAGCGTCAGCTGACGCAGCTCGAGTTCCCTTTCGAAAGGGAACGTCCCCGGTTACGAATGTAACCTTAGTTCCCTGAGAACAGGGAACGAGACGCTGCGTCACTTTTGCCATGCCTCGGGGCCTGCCTGCGAACAGTCCCTTCAGACGAAGAAGCTGGTGTCATGTTTGCAAGGCGCCCTTATATACTTCCTGGTCGCACCTTGATGACATCATAGGCTGTCGCCGGTCAATAGGATTGCTGTGGTTTGATAGTAGCTCAGACACCGGTCACGCTGGAGGCGTTCCCCCATAGCGTCAGCTGACGCAGCGTCTCGTTCCCTGTTCTCAGGGAACTAAGGTTACATTCGTAACCGGGGACGATTTTTTCTTCATGTCACTCTTTTTCAGTGACAGATTTTTTTTACAATGTCAGTTTTTTTTTCAATGTCACTGATTTTCAGTTTCAACTTTCTGTCACTGTTTTGGCGTGGAGAGGGGCGGGGTCTGAGGGGAGGGGTAAGTAGAGCGTAGTTTGCATATCATTTGCATATAGGTATACTGAAGCCGTCACCAGCTCTGAAGCTGCATTACTAATGTCCAGTTTACCGGGAACTTCCAAGCCGCAAGTCTGTTTTTTTTATATCTGCCATTTACATGTTTATTCACCGGTCACCATATGCACAGAATAAGGCTAAAAGTCCGGTTTGGCAAAAAATAATTAACGTTAGGTGTCTGTCGAGTACATCACAACAGTGGCTAACAGTAACATAGCCTGTGACGTTAACACTGACATGATAATCAGCAGGGCGCCGGCTGTGTAACACTACTGACATCCCCAACCACACACACACACACACACAGGAGAGCCGCTAGTTCGGCTTAAACGCAGCGTTACACAGTAACTCCTAGGGCCGCGAATGTGCTTCTATCTGTATTTAATGGTGCTCATGTGACGGCACTGGATTCTGCTGTGCTGGTGTGATAATGCTGAACGTTTTGCGTTAGCACGTTTATGACGTCTTGTGCAGCAGCACAACTAAATTAAATACAGATAAAAGCACACTCGCGGCCCTAGGAGTAACGTTTGTCTCCGGTGTGTGTGTGTGTGTGGTTGGGGATGTCAGTAGTGTAACTTACACAGCCGCATTAACCACAGTTAAGTTAGCCAACACGGCTAATGTTAGTAGGCTAATTTACATGTTCCAGTCGACGTCGGAAAAAACAAAACAGCATAACGGCCGTTAAAAGTTAAGCAAGCCGGCCAGGTTGCACAAGAAAACATATAAATGGCAGATAAAAAATATACAAAAAGACTTAAACTTGCGGCTTGGAAGTTCCCGGTAAACTGGACATTAGTCATGCAGCTTCAGAGCTGGTGACGGCTTCAGTATACCTATATGCAAATGATATGCAAACTACGCTCTACTTACCCCTCCCCTCAGACCCCGCCCCTCTCCACGCCAAAACAGTGACAGAAAGTTGAAACTGAAAATCAGTGACATTGAAAAAAAACTGACATTGTAAAAAAAAAACTGTCACTGAAAAAGAGTGACATGAAGAAAAAATCTGAAGATTGTCATTGAAAAATACAAATAAATCCCAATACAATAAAAGAATAAAATTGTAATATTTTAATAATTTTATTTTTTCAGTGCCAATACTTGTTTCAATGCCAATACAACTGTTTTCAATGCAAATGTTTCAATGCCAATGTTTCCTTTTTCAGTTCTGCTTTTGTTTTCAATGACAATTTTAATTTGTGATGCCAAATTTTAAAGTCACCATTCTGGCTCCATAGGAGTGGGGACACTAAAATTATGATCTAAGTTATTCAACTTATTATACAAATAAAATGTATGAATTAGGTCTTATTTAATTCTATAAAATATAATACTGATCTGCCAACATTGTCGCTATATGATAAATTAAAATAAGCTGATAACATCACTGTTTTCTCCAGTACGACTGTACAGCCAAATCTAATTTTGTCGCAATATTATCCTGTTTGACACTGTGAAGCTGCTTTGACACAATCGTGATTGTAAAAGCGCTATATAAATAAAGTTGATTGATTGACTGGAGTAAATTCAAAGGATTGTGCTTTCCCCCCTCATATCCCCCTGAGACAAGAGATTTATGCATTTTATTTCTGGAAAAATTCCTCCCATGACGCAAATATCGTCAATTTTGCGCCATCGGAGGAATTGTTGGCCAGAGGTTAAAGACTACAGCCAGCAGAGGGAGCCATTTCCGCATATTTTCAACTTGCGCATGTGGGATGGAGATCACACTCACAGCTCAGCTCGCAGCTGCAGCCTCAGGCATTTATGTTTAAACGGTGCGGCCAGCAGAGCAAAGTAAGTCTTTCAACTTCTCAAACTAATTCCTATGAAAGTTAAGCTTTCAAAGGCATAAACTGAAAACGCGGCAGACTGAACATGCGCTGTGAATCTATGCCGCGGACGCGTTTACCTCAGCTCTCATCACAAGCTCATCCATGACTGTCATTGTGACTCCTACAGCATTTTGGGATGTGAGACTCCCTCAGCGGCTAAATCACATATTGAACACACACGTTCAGTTTTTAATTGTAGTGTCTGTTCTCTAAATGAACTGATTGTATGAAGATGATCAGTGATTCAGTAATCTAGTAGTGGTGGCCTCGTAGGGAAGCGAAGCATTCTGGGAATTGTAGTCTTTCATCCGCATGAGACAAAAAATTATTTTCTGTCTTTTCTCAGTCTAGAAAGCACCAAATAAAAAAATAATTTCACATTTCTACTACATTAATGACCCAGTTTAAATACAGATTCATCTTCCCAGTGCTGAAGTGCCCCTTTAATATTAGATTCTATAAACTATGCTCTAGAACATAAAACGTTTCATAGGAATCAAAAGACTGCTCTTATATCATTACTGTTAAAAGATGGAAAAGATCCCATGGAATGTTCCAGTTATCGCCCCATATCATTGAAATGTGGAGATATTAAATTATATGCTAAAGCTCTTGCACTAAGATTGGATAAGGTAATGGATAAATTAGTTGATCCCGATCAAACAGGCTTTATTAGGGGTCGTTTGGCTGCAGACAATGTCCATAGATTGTTTCACATTTTGGAAAGGGCAGAATTGTATACTGAAGACTGGGCTTTGTTCTCTCTGGATGCTGAGAAGGCCTTTGACAGGCTGGAATGGTCATATCTGTGGGCAGTAATGAAACATCTTGGGTTCGGTCCAAAAAAATGTTCTATGATACCAATTCTATACGAAACTCCCTTGGCCTCTGTTATTACAGGTACCTGTCAGTCTTCATCTTTTTCATTGCAGAGGGGCACAGTGCAAGGTTGCCCTCTCTCACCGTTATTATTCGTGTTATCATTAGAACCGCTGGCTCAAGCCATAAGAGAGCACAAATCTATATATCCCATTGTTGTTCAGGGTTCTAAACATTCTATATCACTTTATGCATACGACATTCCTCTGTTTCTTTCCAACATCCAAATATCAATCTCACATGTGTTAGCCCTATTCAATACATAAAAAAATCTGGCAGGTTATAAAATAAATTGGCATAAATCCACATTACTCCCTCTAAATTCACCTGCCACTAATGTTCAATATCCTTCCTCCATTCCTGTAAGTAATGTTATCTCCTATTTAGGAATTAAAATATACACAAAGTTGTCAGAAATCAGTCACAAAAATTATAGGGAAATCTCTCAAAAGGTGACAGAAGATTTACAGCGAGGGAGTTATCTTCCAATTTCTTTACAAGGAGGAATTTCAATCGTTAAGATGAATATTCTCCCAATTTCACCCACACCTAAATTTCTTGAGCAAATCCAATCTTTGATTTCCAAATTTATATGGAACAATAAACAAGCTAGAATTAAATCTTCCACTTTGCAGCGCCCTAAATTGATGGGAGGATTGTCTTTTCCTTACTTAAAATTTTATTACTGGGCATTTCAACTAAGAGCTTTAAGGGTCTGGATGGATGAGAATTGCAAGGTGCCTTGGAAATCCATAGAGACCGCATTGGTACAGCCGAACAGGCTTCAAGATCTTCCATATACAAATTTAAAAGGCAAGAGATTTAAAGTTAAATTTGGCACTATAATTGCTAATTTTTTGACAATTTTGAAAAAAACAGAGAAACTGTTTGAAACAGTACCTACATTTCATAAACTCTCCCCTTTATGGAACAATACTAACATATTGGCAGATCAGAAACCTTTCACATCCCCACTTTGGGCTGCTAAGGGAATTTGTACGCTTGGAGACATTTATGGTAAAGATGGTTTATTTTCATTTAATAATCTACAGACTTTGTTTGACATACCTGGTTCTTCTTTTTTTTTCTTTATTTGAGATTGAGATCAGCCATGAAAACTTACAGAGAGGCCTGGTTTCACAAATTTATAATTCTCTTTTAAAAACTGTGTAAACATTTATCAGTTGAGATAGTATGGGAAAAGGACTTAGAGCAGGCTGGACATCGTCCTGATTGGCTCTCGGTATGGTCAAATATGAGTGAAACATCTCGAAATTGGAGTCATCAACTTATTAATTTTAAAACTATTCATAGAGCCTATGCGACGCCATATAGATGATACAGAATGGGATTAATATCTGATCCTAACTGCACTATATGTCAAAGTTCCGTAACTGGTACAATGTATCACATGTTTTGGGAATGTTCAGTAATTAATTATTTTTGGACTCAAGTTTATTGGGACTTAGAACAACTGATTAACCATAAGATCACTCCGGATGCTTGCCTGTGCTTGCTGAATGATGTTTCTTCCCTGGACCTTAGTATGGTAGACAAAAGGATTCTTTTTTTGTGTTTCACTGCTGCAAAGAAAACAATAATTGCACTTTGGTGGGACATTAAGGCAGACATTTCAAGACTGTGGTTACTGAATATGCAACAAATATTTAATATGGAATGTTCCTTAGCTAGATTTAATAACGCTAAACCAAGAATGGTACAGGCCTCGAAAAGAGCTGTCAAATGTATTTGTGATTTTTTTATTAGATAGTGGGATGTAGATGTATCTCCCTGGCATGGTGAAGTATTTATATCTAGGGTACAACTATGTCTTCTAAAATATGCATACGTGTTATGTAAGCAGTCCTGACAGAATTTGTTTCTTATGTTTTGTTTTTCTGTTTTGTTGTTTTCTGTTTGTTCCTTGTATGTTCTTTTGGAAATCTAATAAAAAATAAGTCACAAAAAAATAAAGTATTTGTAATCAAAACTTAGTTTAGTAATAATTATTATTGATATCATCATTATCTTGGATAGGTTTTTTCATTTAGGTTTTTCAACAGCACTCAATACAGCCACTGTCGTGCAAACACTGATGTTTTACACAGATTAAATAAACTTACATTGACATAACAAACTTACACAAATCATCAGTTCACCCGTGCTCATGTATTATCAGCATCAGTTGTCCCAGTCTGATAGAAACGGTTTTTGATTCTGGACTGGTGATCTGAGAACAGCCGCATCCCGTTCCTGAATCGAGAACTGCTGTAGCTCTGTGTGTGTGTGTGTGTGTGTGTGTGTGTGTGTGTGTGTTTGTGTGTGTGTGTGTGCTGAGCTGCGAACTGCTGCAAGCTGAATATATAGTCTATATCAAACCTACAGTTTTGATTACATTTTAAAATGTGTATCGAATTAAATAAGATAAAAGCTGTTCCTGAAAATATCATGCATTATTGATAAAACAAATAAATGTTTAGTTTGACCATTTTACAATCCATTGTTTCCAAACTTTAAAATAATACAGTGATAGGACAGCTTTATTTGATGATGTTTCCAAACATGAATCGTTTTAACGAAATCTTAATTTCGTTCCTCTGAACAAATAACACGCATGCTTAGACTCATGTCAGAAAGTGAATAACTATAGTAACTTGTGGGATCAGCGCTGATTTGAGACGCGAACAGTTTAGAAGGTGGCTTTTGATTCTTGTTGATATTTCATCAAAAATATTGTTCATTATCCTACAGATTACAGATCGGTTATTTTCCACTCCTGACATAGATAGTCAACGCTTGCAGGTTCGGCGTGCGAATCCTCAAGTTAATTTTACTTTACCGAGCCTTTGTAGCAAAGGCTTCCACAGACGGCGCCGGTTACAGCTCGCTCGTCGCCCTTTACGTTACTTCGTATCAGCACAACGCCAAGCTTTCCTCCGTGACTTTTCCGCACGCTGCTTCCAAAACTTCCCCACCATATCTCTACAATAATGATGGAAGACGAGCCTGACAGAAGTGACTGTCTCATGTATATTAACTAAATTATCTTATATGCATACTACAGCGCAGGGATTGGACTGAATGAGCTTTATGTCATGAATATATATCGAGAATTATCGACGTCAGCATGTCCCCAGCAGTCCATACTTGGACCAAAAAGCCCGCACTGACGTCAGCATTTGTGACGTTGCTCTGACTCAGCTTTTCAAACCGGAAGACAGAAATCGCTCTGAAAAATGCAAAAATTACTTTTTTTTCACATATGAATAACATTAATGAGTACCCTTAGTGTTTTCAATGATGTGCAGCCTATACATATCTGTTTACATCTCAAAAAAATTTGTTTTGGGGTTTCATGACCCTTTAAAAAAAAAAACTCAAAATGCCCCAGAACCGACTAGTGTCCCTACTTTCCATGATTGGTCACAATTGTAAATGGACCTGTAAAACCATATCTGGATCAATGCCACATACCCTCTTTTTAGATATCAGAGAACAATTTAAAATATTGTTTTAACTCATTCTAGGGAACCTTTACGAAATACTACTACTACTACTACTAATAATAATAATAATAATAATAATAATAAATGTTATTATTATTATTATTATTATTATTATTATTATTATTATTATTATTATTATTATTATATGTTTCTTTTTATAGTAACTTTCAAGAACCCAAGTAAATCCAATGCATACTTTTTAATAAATGTAGCCTATATTAGCGACACCTACTGTTCATATATGTATTTCAATATACCACTGTTAAACATGTTACTCCGCCCAGTACTTAGTCTGAATGATGGATCATCTTTCATTGGCATACATGACAGTCTTCACTGTAGTGCACACACAATACATTTGAAATTATTCAACACTAGGGCTTTTGCTGTGAAACTTGAGAAACTTCAAGCCATCTTGTTTTAGTAAAGTTTTCAGTGTGTATTATTAATTATTAATATACCAAAGACACTCATTAATTGTTTAATTATTATTAATTTTAATAACAATACATTTATATGTTCCAGAAATGTAACACCCCTAATTGTAATTTCTGCACCCACTGCAGAAGGAAGCGTTACATCGAATCACACCCTTGTGAAAAAGAAGTGTGCTTAATTGTATTGAAAGTGTATTTTTTGTGCACTTAATATATTTAAAGTATATTTTTAAAAAACTGCACTTGTAGATAATATGATATAATTAAAATTAAGTGCCACTTAAGTGTACTTAAAGAGAATACACTTTACTGACAATATTTCTAAACACACTTAAGTACACTTTTTTAAAATTCACTTTGTAATAATATCTAATTAATTTGTACTTTAACAAAGTACACTTTCATGACGATATTTATAAACACACTTTAGTGCACTTTTAATAAGTGCACTTTGTAATAATATCTAGTTAATTTTCACTTAAAGAAAGTACACTTGTATGACAATATTTATAAACACACTTAAGTGCGCTTTTTAAAAATGCACCTTGTAATAATGTCTACACCTACATTTACTTAAACCATTTTAATTATGAGTTTGTTTCATAAAGTGCACTTATTTTACTAATGACAAAGCACATGGAAAATAAATGATGAACCGTTTGGATCATTACGGATGAGACGTTATATGCTACAAATAACGAGTCAAGTAAGTATATCTTGATATAAGCTCTCTTGATTTTACATTTTCACCGTAACATGGTAGCTCTCTATTACGGTGTAAGTTATTTAGTTTAATCGCAGATAGGATAGATGCACTATGGACTCTGGAGGTGAATTAACCTTAATCATGTTTCCTATCATGTTTCTAAGATTGTATTATTCATATTCATGTATCTAAGATTGCATTATAATAATTTCTTAAATCGGAATGTGATCGCCGGTGTGGGCATGTTCAATGAATTTGCCTGCTGTAAATACAATATTTTAATCGAACTCCTACTTTTTAAATGGACAGAAGACATTTAACGTTATATACATTTATTCCATATATTAACTTAACGTATAACAACAACCAGTAATGAAATAATGATTTTAATATGTTCTTTTCTTTTTGCATTTGGAGAGTAAGATGTTAAAGTGTTTTATGTTAAAGTGTTTTTAATATTTTGTGCTTATTTTATTTTATTTTTTATTTTGTAGGATCAATACAGATGTGTTATTGGAGATCCAGTGCAAGCTGTGTGGAATCACAGAGCCATCCTGATGAGGTCAAGTTAATGTTAATCATGAATTTATGCCCAGCCATGACACTGATCACACAAGCTAAAACATTGCTATCAAGTCTTTCGCTTTTTAATGCTTTGCATCTTGTCCATTTGTAAGTAATACATTCCCCCTTGTGCATTTACAGATCCCCTAATCATTATATATTTTACAGGCCACACACCCAAAGGAAAGGAGCCGCAGCATTGCTGTGCCAGGCGTGGTAAATACAGGAACATCCTTCATGGAGATGGTGCGAGGTGAGCTGAAACTCGCAAGGCAAGATGAGGAAAAATGCAAGAATACTTTTCTCAATTTACACTGGTCTTGGGTTATTTATCTATATTTAAGTTATGTTTAATTCCCTGTAAAGTAGGAATAAAAACCATTATTAAAATGTTCTCTATTTTTAAAGTCCAGTGTCAGTGAAGATGATGTGCTCAGTGGGATACGTGAAGGAACCTCTCCAATCATTCTACCCTGATGACTGAGGTAATTCATCACATAGGGGATGCAGTTGTGGTCAAAAGCTTACACACACGTGCAGAATAAACTGCTTCATCAGGGCAGTACTAGATTAAAAAGAGACAACATGCTAATTTTTATGATCCCTCTTATGGCTATTTCTTTGTTTTCTTCTTTTTTTCATACAGATACTGCTGTGTGAATATAAACTGTACATCTTTTTAAAACATCGTTTTAATTTAATTGAGCCAATTATAATAATGGATAGATCTGTTCCCTTTCGTTCAGTCACTCCGACGTAACGTCAGTGACTGACGAATGGGGGTTTTGCTTAGAAGCCTGTCATCTCCGAGACTAGAAAGCGCCCAATGGCAGTGCCAATGCCATGGGCATGCGAGATTTGCATGCGTAACTCCGCCTACCCACGTGGGTATATAAGGAAGTAGCTGGCATCATCGCATTATGTTTTAATGCTTCGGAGCCAAGGGTTACATACCTTTCACTCCTACAAGCCTTCTGAGTTAAGTCAGTTCTTCGAGACGATCAGGATCTTCCAGTCGGTGTTGGTGTTCGGCGCGTTCCAGCGGTCACATACTTCCTGCCTGCTGGTCAGACGATTGGTTTCCAGTTGGTGTGTGGTCCCCTGGGCGCTTCGGCATCGACTGCGAGGTTAATCCTCTCACAAAAGAGCTCACACGTGGCACGTCCTTTTCAGGATGTCTCGCCCGTGTGCTTCTGGATGTGGCCGGTCTCTACACTCTTCTGATGGGCACTCGCACTGTCTGGCATGCTTGGGCTTCCAGCATGCTCAGGCGGCGCTTGTGGATGAGTCATGTTCTCACTGCGGGAACATGGCCATCTCCGTGTTGCGGTCGAGACTCAATGATCTCCGTGCGGCCGCCGGAGTGAGAGTCCCCTCCGTCACCCCCCGATCTGACGTGTCCGTGGCCTCGGTCTCATCCGGTCCGCGGGGCGTCTCTTCGGCTGGTGGCCAGGGTGACCTGAGGGTGATGGTGTGGAATACAGCTCCGACGCTCACGCCTCGGCCCACACCCCCCTCTGTTGCACCGGTACCCGCGAGCGTTGTGATGGAGCCCGCGGCCTCGGTCTCGGCCGGTCCGCGGGTTTCGTTCGGCGCTCCAGAGGAGGACGAGATGTCGGTGACCGCATCGCAAGGTGGGCTAGAGTCCTCCGAGGATGAGGATTCGGCTGTGCTGCCGCCTCCGGGCGCGCCAGCATTGTCCGAGTCGGGCCCGGAGTTGACAGCCATGCTTGCCCGGGCTGCCGCGGCGCTCGGTCTGGAGTGGAACCCTCCACCCCGGCCGGAGCGTTCGCGGTTAGATGATTGGTTTTTGGGTGCGCCACGACAGGACAGCCGTCCTGCCGTGCCCCCAATTCCTTTCTTCCCGGAAGTGCATGAGGAGGTTGCGCACTCGTGGAGGGCCCCCGTGTCTTCTCGCGAGCGTTTGGCAACCTCTTCCGCCTTCTCCGCCCTCGATGGGGCGGCGGCTAGAGGGTACACTGGGGTCCCCCCGGTGGAGCGTTCTGTGGCGATGCAACTGTGTCCCCAGAGCGCCTCCTCCTGGCGTGGCGACCCTAAGCACCCCTCCAAGGCCTGTAGATTCACATCTTCAATGGTGTCGAAGACCTACAGAGCTGCAGGGCAGGCCGCCGCTTCTCTGCATGCCATGGCAACCCTCCAGGCCTACCAGGCCAAGTTGCTGTGCGACATGCACGAGGGTGGAGCCGACCCAGGGCTCAGAGATGAGCTGCGTGCCGCGACCGACCTCGCTCTCCGGGCGACGAAGGTTACCGCACGCTCCCTGGGCCGGGTGATGTCCACATGCGTGGTCCAGGAGAGACATCTATGGCTCAACCTGGCCGATATGCGGGACGCCGAGCGGACTCGTTTCCTCGACGCCCCCATATCCCAGGCTGGGCTATTCGGCGGTGCGGTCGAGAGCTTCGCCCAACAGTTCTCGGCCGCCCAGAAGCAGACTGAGGCTATTAAGCATATACTGCCCCGGCGGCCCGCTGCTGCACCCCAAGCGCCGCCGGCACCGTCGCCTCAGCTGCCTCGCCGCCGAGGGCGGCCTCCTGCGGTCCCCCCCCGCTCCCGCGCGGCCACAGCAGCAGCCTTCACCCGGGCCGCGCCGCGGAGCGCGCCGCAAGAAGCCGCCCCAGTCCGCGCCAGCCCCGCGGCCCGCTAAACGCCAGGCCAAGCGGCGCTCCTGACGCGGACAGCTCAGAGATGGGCAGTTCTTTCCAGGAGACGGCAGCAGGGCCGCTCCTTCCCCCGGTGGAGGGCCGGGGGAGAATCTTTCGTTCCGCTGCCGCCCCCCGGGGTGGCAGCACCCTAATGTGGTTAAAGAAAGAACTGACATACCCATCTCTGAGCACACAGAGACCGGTGACGGCAGTGTGCGCCGCCCCCGGGCCACGCCGCTCTCGTCCCTCTCTGTCGCCAGCCCCCTCTCAGAGCAGACCCCAGTGGAACGTGAGTCCTTCCCTGGTCTCCTCTGTCAGGGCGCAGCTGTTACCGCCACCCCGACACCGGGCCGCTACGCCACCCGAGTCCGGGCCGGTAACGCTGCCTCGCTGCCCCACCGAGGGTACGCCGGTGCTCCGCATGACCCCGTTGGTACACTCCCTGGGAGCGTGGCTACAGCTGCCGGGACTGTCCCGCTGGGTCGCACGGACCATCCGGCTCGGCTACGTGATTCAGTTCGCGCGAGCTCCTCCCCGCTTCCGGGGTGTCCGGTACACCGTGGTGGGGTCCAATGCCCCAGTCATGCGTGCGGAGATCGCAACCCTACTGGCGAAGGGTGCGGTCGAGCTCGTCCCTCCAGCCGAGATGAAGTCCGGCTTCTACAGCCCTTACTTCATTGCACCGAAGAAATCCGGTGGGTTACGACCGATCCTGGACCTTCGCGTCCTGAACCGATCCCTTTACAGGCTTCCGTTCAGGATGTTGACTGCGAAACGCCTTTTCGAATGCGTTCGTCCATGCGATTGGTTTGCAGCGATCGACCTGAAGGACGCGTACTTCCATGTGTCCATCCTTCCGCGACACAGACCGTTCCTACGGTTTGCGTTCGAAGGGCGGGCATATCAGTATGCTGTACTACCATTCGGGCTAGCTCTGTCCCCTCGCGTCTTCACGAAGATTGTCGAGGCAGCCCTTGCGCCACTCCGGCA
Source organism: Pseudorasbora parva (assembly GCF_024679245.1). Taxonomy (NCBI): domain Eukaryota; kingdom Metazoa; phylum Chordata; class Actinopteri; order Cypriniformes; family Gobionidae; genus Pseudorasbora; species Pseudorasbora parva. Next base: position 66,680,458 of record NC_090172.1, on the reverse strand, counting down.
ACAAGGGGTTCGCATCCTGAACTATCTCGACGACTGGCTCATACTGGGCCACTCTCGGGACCGGGTGTGCGAACACAGAGACCTGGTTCTCCACCACTTAGCTCGTTTGGGCCTTCGGGTCAACTGGGAGAAGAGCAAACTCTGCCCCGTGCAGAGGATCTCTTTTCTCGGTATGGAGATCGACTCGGTCGCCATGTGCGCGCAGCTTACCGGCTTGCGCGCGCAGTCGCTGCTGACTTGCCTCAGGCAGATAGAGAGCAAGCGTGCGGTTCCACTGAAACTGTTTCAGAGGCTCCTGGGGCATATGGCATCTGCAGCCGCGGTAACACCGCTCGGATTGCTTCATATGAGACCGCTTCAGCACTGGCTTCGCGATCGAGTCCCGAGATGGGCATGGCGGTCTGGTACGCTCCGGGTCCCAGTGACTCAGGCCTGCAGACAGACACTCACCCAGTGGTCGAACCTCAGTTTTCTACGGGCAGGAGTGCCCTTAGAACGAGTTTCCCGGCATGTTGTTGTGTCAACAGATGCGTCCACCACGGGTTGGGGTGCCATGTGCAATGGACATGCAGCCGCCGGCTCTTGGTCAGAGAGCCAGAGCCGCCTGCATATCAATTGCCTCGAGTTGCTGGCAGTACGGTTCACCCTGCACCGCTTCCGAGCGTTGCTGAAGGGTCAACACGTACTAGTCAGATCGGACAACACGGCCGTAGTAGCGTACATCAACCACCAGGGCGGTCTACGCTCCCGCCGCATGTCTCAACTCGCCCGCCATCTCGTTTTATGGAGTCAGAAGCGCCTGAGGTCCCTTCGTGCTGTCCATATCCCGGGGATCCTGAACCGTGCAGCCGACGAGCTCTCACGGGTTCAGCCAATCCCTGGGGAGTGGAGACTCCATCCCCAGTCGGTCCAGCTGATTTGGGATCAGTTCGGGGACGCACAGGTAGATCTGTTTGCCTCCCACGACTCGTCCCACTGCAGCCTGTACTATTCCCTGACCGAGGGCACTCTCGGCACGGATGCACTGGCGCACAGCTGGCCGCGGGGCCTACGCAAGTATGCGTTTCCCCCAGTGAGCCTTCTTGCACGTGTTCTGTGCAAGGTCAGGGAGGACAAGGAGCAGGTCATTTTGGTCGCCCCGTACTGGCACGGCCGGACCTGGTTCCCAGAACTAGTGCTCCTTGCGACAGCCCCTCCCTGGCCAATTCCTCTGAGACAAGACCTACTCTCTCAGAGACGGGGCACCCTGTGGCACCCGCGTCCCGATCTTTGGAACCTCCACGTGTGGCTCCTGGACGGGACGCGGCAGGTTTGAGTACCCTACCACCTCCGGTGGTGGCTACCATCACTTCCGCTCGGGCCGAGTCCACGAGACAGGCCTATGCGTTGAAGTGGAACCTCTTCGTCAATTGGTGCTCTTCTCGCCAAGAAGACCCCTGGAAATGCCCGATCGGGTCTGTGCTCTCTTTCCTCAAGGAAGGGTTGGATCGAAGGCTGTCTCCATCCACCCTGAAGGTTTATGTGGCCGCTATCGCCGCCTACCATGACCTCCTGGGCGGGAAAACGGTAAGTAAGCACGACCTGGTCATCAGGTTCCTGAGGGGTGCGAGGAGACTACATCCTCCTCGTGCTCCTCTCGTACCCTCTTGGGACCTGTCAGTAGTTCTAAGTGCTCTGCAGAGGGCCCCATTTGAGCCTTTGCGGTCAGTAGATGTTAAGTTCTTGTCTATGAAGACAGCGCTCCTGACCGCACTGGCCTCCATCAAGAGGGTAGGGGACCTGCAGGCATTTTCGGTTGACGAAGCGTGCCTGGAATTCGGGCCGGCCGACTCTCACGTGATCCTGAGACCCCGGCCTGGATATGTGCCCAAGGTTCCCACCACTCCGTTCAGAGACCAGGTGGTGAACCTGCAAGCGCTGCCTTTGGAGGAGGCAGACCCAGCCTTGGCACTGCTCTGTCCAGTACGCGCCCTTCGCGCTTACGTAGACAGGACGCAGTGTTTCAGGACCTCAGACCAGCTCTTTGTCTGTTATGGTGGGAAGCTGAAAGGGAAGGCTCTCTCAAAGCAAAGGCTGTCTCACTGGATAGTGGACACCATTGTTTTGGCTTACCAGCAGAAGGGACGCCCATGTCCCCTTGGGGTCAGGGCCCATTCCACCCGGAGTGTGGCCTCCTCTTGGGCTTTAGCACATGGCGCTCCGCTGACAGACATCTGCAGAGCTGCAGGCTGGGCGACACCAAACACATTCGCCAGGTTTTATAACCTCCGAGTGGAGCCTGTATCCGACTATGTACTCGCCTCTACAAGTGGCCGGTAATGGATTGGCTCAGGTGTCTTCGCTTATCCAGTCAGGTGACTGGATACGTGCGATATTTTTCTCAGGTGAGTTCCCAGAGAGCCCTGAGCTCCTCCAGCACTGACGACGCCGACGCCAGTAAGTCTGCCCTTAGCCCAGACACTCGTGTCCGGCCAGGTGCCCCATGTGCATGGTTCCCCTCCGGCGACCCCCACATGTGTATTTCAACCGTAAGCCTCCCTGAGCGGGTGTATTCCCTTGGCAACCTTGCCACCTCCTGGGGTTAAAAATCCACCTTCGGCTGGTACCCCAGTGATCTTCCGTATGCAGCCCCCCCGGGGTCATACGTGTATCCTAAGTCCTCCCTACGGGTAGGCATCTTGGCGCATATCTCCTCCCGGAATATGCCTCCCAGTGCACCTTGGTATTCCTGCGTTAAGTAGAGGCCTTTGACCGTCCTAACTTGCTTCAGGGTTCTCACGCTTGCGCAGGGCACTGGAAGACAGCCGAGTGGCGTTATTGCATTGGGACCCCCATTCGTCAGTCACTGACGTTACGTCGGAGTGACTGAACGAAAGGGAACGTCTCGGTTACGTATGTAACCCTCGTTCCCTGAGGAGGGAACGGAGACGTAACGTCCCGTTGCCACATCCGCTGTACCGCTAGAACGGAGTTCAACTTGGCTCCTCAGCAGGTAAAACATAATGCGATGATGCCAGCTACTTCCTTATATACCCACGTGGGTAGGCGGAGTTACGCATGCAAATCTCGCATGCCCATGGCATTGGCACTGCCATTGGGCGCTTTCTAGTCTCGGAGATGACAGGCTTCTAAGCGAAACCCCCATTCGTCAGTCACTGACGTTACGTCTCCGTTCCCTCCTCAGGGAACGAGGGTTACATACGTAACCGAGACGTTTTATAAACAAGTTTTTTCTTTGCGTTTTCTTTTTCTTTCCTCAAGGTATATATTTTTTTTGCGTTTTCTTTTTCTTTCCTCAAGGTATATATTTTTTTTGCTTTCCTGCCTCTTTGGAACATGTCCATTCACATCTACTGTGGAGAGATGGTGCGCCAGTTTCCTACTGATGGAGAGCACATTGACATAAACAGCACTTTCCAAACAACTTGAAAAGAGTTGGTGACAAACAATTTTGTGTGCCTTTGGAGTTCTTCAGTTTTTTTTTTTTTTTCTTTCACTGTAATGCTGGAATAAGATTTTAGACTAAACCTTTTGGTCCTAATTTTGGTTCTAGTAAAGGTTTAAGAGCTTATAAATTTAGTAACACTTTACAATAAGATCTAATTTGTTAACGTTATTTAATGTATGGGCCAACATGATCTAACAGTGATTTCTTTTTATTTAATTTTTTACAGTGTTTATTAATAGTTGTTGACCTTGCTTAATAAATTATAGTTCAAAGCTAGTTAATTAAATTTATAGTCATTGTTCATGCAAGTTAACAATGCATTAAATAATTAACATATACACCTTTTGATTTTAAGATTGCATTAATAATAGGGGTGTAACCGTACACAAAGCTGACAGTTCAGGGAGGAACACTAAATATAAAAATGCTTTTTTTTTTATTGGTTTACTGAACAAATTGTAATTGTCCTAAACTAAAGGTTTCTTAAAGAATTAAAAATATCTCTGCTAATTATTATTATTATTACCTTTATTTAACCAGGACAAAAACTCACTGAGATTAAAATATCCTGTCCTGGCCAAGATAGGCAGCTGTGTTTGCATGTACAGTTATACATAAAAAGTCACATAAAAAACATAAAACATACAACCAGTCAAAAACAATTACACACCATTAATTTACTCTCAAAATGATGTAGTAAAATTTTAAAATGACTAAATGTCACCAGATCTTTTAGCTTCAACTCAGTCTGGAGCAAATTCCAATCTGAGGCTGCGACATATTTGAAGGACGTTTTACCAAGCTTAACTCTAACAAAGGGCACACAAAGATTATAATTTGATTCAGAATGTAATATATAATTGCCTTGTTGTTTCCGTTTAATCAACGTGATCTCATGAAAATACGTGAGGAAATTTATACATTTACTAACGTTTTCACACACAATAAAACGTACAATACTGACTTATTAACAGCACTAAAATGTACAATATTGACGTATTGACAGCACTAAAATGTAAATTATCTACGTATCCAAGTGTGAACGTGTAAGCAGCCAACCACCGGCTCCCATAAATCGTGGCATTAATATTGTTTATTTTATATCCAATAGTCACATCAATACATGTTTTCAGTCACATTTATTAAATGCATTTTACTAAGTTAATCAACCTAATATAAAATAACATTTTGCTCTCGTGACTTCACTACAAACTCATTTCGGGTGACTAGATAATGTTAAAAGAAGACTGAATTTTAAAACCGTCAGATGAATAACATTCTTGCCAACCATTTTGTAGTATTTAGCTTGTTGTTTGCTGTGAGACATAAAAAGGCATTTTCTCCTATTCAGCAACTGGCGATCACAAAACACAACACTTTATTCGTTCGCTGTAATCCAAATCGTTAGAATGTCCATATGTTTGCGAGAAACAAATCCAAATTGAGCCCGGTGATCTTCATCTCCATTAGCCTTCCATTAGTCTTCATCTCCTCTCAGTAGCGCGACGGTAAACATCAAATCTCGCGCTCATTGTGAATTCAATTTAAAAAACGCGCCCTCATGAAGCGTTACGACATGATTTACGGCAGTGGCATCGAACGCTCATTGGCTCTCGCCTGCTTTGTCACAGATTTTGACATGCCGTGTTTCAGTCGATTTGTATTTGAAATGGGAAACGCGCAACTTCACGGAGAGAAGCCGGATTAATATTTTCATTGATTAATAGCTAAGCTAACATTCTGCTCTGTACCTCATACAAAACTATTAACGTCATATACCACCAGAGAGGACTGCGACTGCAACACATCTTCATTTGAACTACTTTTGGTACCGCTTTTGACATTTTTGCAATAAATAAATTATTGTGAGTACACTGGTCTGTCTGTTATGCTTTGATTTATAACAGTACGTTGTTTTAATAAATGCTAATGGGTAGGTTTAGGGGTAAGTGTAGGATTAGCCGTTCAAAATATTTTTTTAATGCTATATTGTTACCAAAATCGTCATTTTCCAACGTTCTACCTTTTATTTTCTTTATAATCTGTATTAAATTGGTAGGTTTAGGTTTGGGGTAGTGTTAAGGGATCGTACATTAATCAATAAAATGGTCAAAGGGAAATTATATAGATATCTTTATGATATAACAAAAAAAAAAAAAAAGTTTTTACCAGAATAAAGTTTTGTATTCTTAAAAAAAAAAGATTTCATGATGGATTCGTAAATATTTTACGCTTTTTAGCTGTAAAAATGTAATAATACTAAGTTTAAATGTTGCAAATACGTCTATATTTTACATTTTAGCACTTCTCCAAACGTACTAAGACGTACGTTTAGTCTCTTTGAAAGTAACGTATTAATACCTACGTATTAATGATGAGACCAGGCTGGTTTAATCAAACGACAAAGAATGCTGTATAGTGTAGACTATATAGTGAGGCCTTACTTGCACTCGCATTGCATGCAAACGTGTAAACTTCTCATAAGACCATTTTTGCATTAACTTATAAATCTAATTATAAAATGATGTTCCTACTCCAATTTGTTGTTGAAATATAATATTTTATACACAGTGGCTGTCATTTTCATGACAGATTTATTTAAACATTATATAAATTACTCTTATTACTTTAAATAATCAAAATATCACTAACAGGTTAAGTAGAATATGATGAATATATGGGCTAATATAATGCATATATTAAGTGAAAGAGTTCATCTCTCTCGTGTTTTATCGACGTCTTTCTGCTGTTGAAACACTGAACGATTACACGATGTGATACGTTTTAGTAAGTTGTAATGTATCCTTAACATACCTTCTGATGTTAATTCATGTTTATTCTTTGACTATGACAAGGTGATCACATTCACTCGTGCCGCGTTGCTGCTTGAACTGATGTCTTTACAGTGATCTGTCATGTCACATTAAAGAGCATCAAAATGGCATCACTTGAATTTCATGATAAAATTGACAGAATACATATGTTCTTTTGGAAACTTGTATTGAAGTGTGTTCCACTCATTAAACAAGCCGTCTGTTAACTGTTAAAGATTGCATTCGTACCGCTCGGTACACACGTGCACTGTACCGGAAGTCCTTTACATGTAAAGGTGTACATGTAAATTACGTTAAGGTATATTTTAGTTCACATTAATTGCTTGTTTTTAAGACAGTAGAATGGATTATGAAAGTACATATAAAGTTGTATTTAAGTACCACTTAAGTTGTTCCAAAAAAACACTGTTAATTGCAACTTATTGTATTTTATTTCAACTTAATATGTGATAAATTTGAAATCAATTACATATAATGTGTGTTAAGTACACCGAAAACATTGCATTTAATTCACACTTAAGTGTATATTTAGCTGACATTAAAGTATGTTTTAGTTCACATTAATTGCTTGTCAGTACATTGAGCAGTGCACTTTAATTACAATTTTAATACACTAGAAGCGATTATGAAAGTACATATAAAGTTGTATTTTAGTACCACTTAAGTTGTTCCAAAAAATCACTCTTAATTGCAACTTATTGTATTTTATTTCAACTTAATATGTGATAAATTTGAAATCAATTACATATGTGTGTTAAGTACACCGAAAACATTGCATTTAATTCACAATTAAGTGTATTTAGTATAAGTATATTATCTGTGTAATAAGTACACTTTATAAAAGTACACTAAAGTGCACTTTTTTTCACAAGGGCAGACACCCACAGAGACTGGAATACACAAAAATACAACAATTTAGTTTTTTCCTTAGCTCTCAAATCAAAACCTCTATCTCTAATATATATATATATATATATATATATATATATATATATATATATATATATATATATATATATATATATATATATATATATATATATATTATAAACACAATACATGATTAAAATCACTGGATTATTAGAAGCTTTAATTATAAAAATGCTGCTTTTTTATTATTAAGAGAATTTCTCTCTGACTAAAATTCGAAATTACTTTATCATGTAACCGTGATTATAGTAAACCCTTACCTAAAATATGCTGCTACTATAAACAAAACATATGTCTTTGATGCAGTAACATGCTGAGCATTAGAAACTCGCATAATTTAAGATTTTATCTCCGGTTCTATTTTTTTCAGTTCAACATTTAATTCATCAATAATCTTTTTTAGCTCCTCTTTTGTCTCCCTTATTTTTTTCACAAATTTCATGATCTCAGACCGCATCTTTTGTTCAGACTCTGTATTGGTTGCTGCCATTTCTGATTCTTGATTGGTTTCTGATTGTTGTTGAGACGCTATTGAAGCATAATCTCCGCGGAGTTTGTGAATCTCTCTGGAGTCGAGGGCAATGAAAAGGACATCAACAGCTACAAAAAGCCCAGCCAAAACCCCTGTTGCTGCTTCAGCCACACGTACGGCTCTTGCAGTCTGAGCTGCTACTCTCCCAACACTTGCAACTTGAGTTAAACGGACAAGCTCTGCAATCCCTCCCAGACCTCGCCCAAGTCGAGCCCCGACACTTGCCAAATCTGCCCCAGATTGTGTATTGGACTGTGATATCTTGCTTTCAAAAAACACCTTTTGAGTTTCCACTGCTATTTGAATGTTTTGGATGCAGCTACTTGTGGATGTAATTTTTTCTTGGAAATCTGTTATCATAATTTTGATCTGTTGGCGGTCTGTGCGCTGGTTAACCATCTTTGTTATATTGCTCACACCAGATGCTATTCCACCAGCTACTGCCACACCGATTCCCACCCCTGTTACTATCAGAGAAGCTCCAAGAGTGAATGGAGTCAGAATAAGTCCCACTACAGATGTGATTCCTCCAGCCAATCCTACAACACCTCCTGCAAGACTGCCTACTGTTGTGTTGTAGTGGACTTTCTCCAGACCATCGGCCAGCTTTTCCAGTACCTCTAGATTCGTATAGAGCTCTTCAATCGTTTGTGCGCTCTGAGAGAAAAATCAAGTCAAGTTTAATTAAATAGTTTGATGGTTTAGTTTTAAGTTTAACTTCAATATGCCAGTGTCTGAAACTGTTACTTTATGATTTTAGGAGACTACAGCAAACATTAAAACATTTTGATTACATAACTCACCTTTTCATAAAGATGATTAATGATAAAGGGCCTCATCAAGATCTCACTGACAGATGGGCGGTTCGCTGGATCGATCTGAAGTGTGTCTTTTACCAGCTGACGAAGGTCCTCAGAGAAGGTCTCAGGAAGAGGTTCATAGGAGCTGGTGAGTATCTTTGAAATAATCTCAACTGTGCTTTTTGCTGTAAACTAAAGACAGACACAAATATTATGTCACTATTTGGTAAAATAAATAAATAAAATAAAAATACAAAATAATGTATCAGTGGATCATGAAACCTTTTCCATACTGAGAGAAACAATCAGCCCACCAACAAGGTTGGCTGTTGTAATAGATTGATCCATGGAAGGCAAATTGAAGTGAGAACCCAATCGTGGTGGAAAGAGTACTGAAAAAGCATACTCAAGTAGAAGTACTGTTACTTGTCAAAAAATCTAATTCTAGTAGAGTTAAAGTACCTGTTCTAAATGCTACTCAAAGTAGGAGTAAAAAGTAGCTGTTTTAAAAGTACTCAAGAGTAGTGAGTATTATGCTATGAATGTTATTTCACCTTTTATTAAAAATGTAGCTTACTCTTTTATGGATGAATCTCAGTAAGAACAAAAAAGCATGAGATCACTGACAGTATTTCAATATTTCTTTTACTATTTCTTTTTATTTTTGACTGCTAGCACTAAAAATACAGCCATGTAATATTTGAGAAAGCAACCAATAATCTGGTAACATTTATGACAACCATTCGGTAGAGGTTTTCTTGCGGTAAATTAAAAAAGGTTGCAAAGTGTTGTACATTAAGTTCTTTCTTTTCAAGACGCATTCATTGTACTGCTTTAATTTCAATGGATTTTTTTTTCTCTGTAAAAAGAATACACTTAAGAAATCAGAATCTAAATTTTCACCACTGGTTATTTTTGCTTGCAATTAAAAAATAAACTTGATTTAAATATAAATCTGATGTTTTATGAAAGTTATTTGCCATATAAATGGACTACAATTTTAAATCGCCATGTGAGAATACATTAAATTAAAATATGCAATTTGATATGCTGACATAAGTTCAGTTTCAGTTTATTGTCCCCTAAGGGAAACTTGTCTTACAGCCAGGTAAACACACAGGTAGCACAACATGTATACACCACATACACATACAAATAACAATAAAAACTATTAATTAAAAACACTGTTACACTAATACTCATCTAGATCAAGAATTATGCAAGTTTAGCAACTGAATTGCACTTGGTATGAAAGAGTTATTTGTCCTATTGGATTTTAAACGAGGGACTCTGAATCTCTGGCCTAAGGGGAGGACCTCAAAAGAACAATAATGGGGGTGATTTACACAGCCCAATATGGCATCTGCTTTCCTCATAACCTGCCTCTCATAAATATTTGTCAAGGAAACCTGTGGGCAGCCTATTAACATACCAGCCACTTTTACAATATAGCTGAGGTTATTTTTCTCCCTCAGGCTGATGCCCCCATACCAGGCAATAAAAGCAAAAGTAAGGACAGATTCAATAAAAGATTTATAAAATAAAGACAGGATAACCTTATCAACATTAAAAGAATGAAGCTTCCTTAGGAAGTACAATCGTTGTTGTCCCTTTTTACAGATCATCTCTACATTTATGTTAAATTTAAGTTTATTGTCTATCACAGTGCCCATATATTTGTACTGCTCTACCACTTCTATGCTGATTCCTTTTATATAGGTGGGTGGAGGATAGCCAGATTGTTTTCTCCTAAAATCTATGAGCATATCCTTTGTTTTAGAGGTGTTAAGATGGAGAAAAACCCGTCACACCAACTTACAAACTCATCGACCACTGGCCCATGCTGAGATTCATGTTTCTGCAGTAAACTGACAATAACTGTATCATCTGTATATTTCAGAAGGTGTCTATTACTATAATGACTCCTACAATCGTTAGTGTAGAGGATGTATAGTAAAGTTCCCTGCGGGGAGCCAGTGGAAGAGACACGCCTTCGAGAGAGACAACCATTCACCTTAACTCGCTGTGTTCTGTTAGTTAAAAAGTCCATAATCCAGCACACAAGATTACTCTCAATGTTAAATTCTGATAATAATTTACTGGATAGTATTAAAAGCAGAAGAAAAATCCAAAAACAAGAGCCTGGCATGTGTACCAGGACCCTCTAAATGTCTATAGAGGAGATCTAAAGCCGCCTTTCCACTGCACACGACAAACGACCACCGTCGGACCGGAAGTCATTCATTTCCAATGGAGAGTCGTACAGGGATTGCGTGGGGTGCCGACCATATGCGAATGCGGAATTTACGGATCCGATTTGAGCTTCGGATGCGTTCAAATATTTGAACTTGAGCGACTACACCGTATGCGACACGCCGACCGGATGTTCCAAAGTTGTCCAATCAAATCAGTGTGTGCGCAAGTTGAGAATTATTATTCTTTTTGTTTATCAGGTTTTATTTTGTTTTACAACCTTTTTAAAAATGCATAATAGATGAGTATTAAATTATATATTTTTCTAAATAAATCTGCCGAATGGGTCGGGGTCAGCCGGTAATTGAAACACACACACACACACCATCATTATATTCAGTGTGTGAATAAGAGTAAACGGTGTTATTTAGTGCTGATATTAGATAGGTCAGCGGCTGCTGTCTGGCTCTTGTGTAACGATCGCTGCGCCGCTCGTGTGTGTGTGAGTGTGTGTGTGTGTGTGTGTGTGTGTGTGTGTGTGTGTGTCTGTGAGAGTGAGTCACAGTTCACCTTAGTAATTTAACTTATGTGATCTAGTTTACTAGTTTGAGGCGGCTGGTCCGGTCCTATGGCTGTTGGAAGAATGAACAGATCAGATAATAAATAAATAAAAACACTTAAAAGACGCAGTGTGTCATCATGTTTTTGTCTACCGTATATGAGAAGGTTTCGATATGATTCTAGAGAAGTATACAAATGAGACCGCAAGATATCTCCCATGTTGCCGTGTACGATCATAATAACATTTCCGTGCGACTGCCACTAGGGGGCAAACTCCGACAGTCGTGTCCGAATGTCGTGTGCAGTGGAAAGGCGGCTTAAGAGTGCAATCTGGGCATCCTCTACCCCTCTGCTAGCCCTATATGCAAATTGCAAAGGGTCCAGGGCCCCACTCACACTGAACAGCAAATGCCGCTTAACAATCCTTTCAAATGACTTCATGACCAATGAGGTCAATGCCACTGGTCTGAAGTCATTTAGTGTGCTCACAGAGTTGCCCTTTGCCACTGGAACTATGATAGACTCATTCCAAGCAATTGGGACCCTTCCCAGTTCCTAGGACATCTCAAAGATGGCGGCAAACACCCCACAGAGCTGCTCTGAACAGCACTTCAACAGTCTCCCAGTAATTCCATCCGGTCCCGGACTCTTATTTACTTTAATTCTCTTAAATACAGACCTAACCTCCTCTTTTGTAATTGAGAAAGGAATAAGAAGGGATTTTTTTGTGTTTTTTTTTGCAACCCTATCATTCTTTTCACCCCATCCCATGCTACCTACAGGTTGTTACTGCCCATTCTTTTCTTTTCAAAAAAATCTTGTTTTTGTATTGCAATTTAGCCTTCTTGATTTCAGCTCGGACCTCCCTAATTTTATGCTCATTGCCGTTATGAAAAGCACTATGCTTTTTCATTAATACTTGTTTCAATGAGCTAGTGACCCATGGCTTATTATTTGCATACACTTTGACATGTTTTTTGGGAATAATACATTTCACACAAAAAGAAATATAGCAACATACAGCATCAACAATCTCATTGATATCCGAGTCAATGAAGACAGACCAATCGGTGTAGTCAAAACAACCTTGTAATTTCAGAACAGACTCTTCGTCCCAGATCTCAATCTCTCTAGTTTTAACTTCCCCCCTTTTGAGTATAGGTCTGTACACCGGGATGAGATTTATAGTACAGTGATCTGAAGATCCTATGGGAGCCAGAGGGGAGGCCTTATATGCCTCCTTAATTAAACCATAGCATTTGTCCAAAGTTTTATTTTTTCTAGTTGGACATGGGACATATTGATATGAATTTAGGGATTTACTCAGTTTGCACTTATTAAAATCCCCTATAAGCAGACATGGGGCGTCGGGGGAAAGAGATTGAAGTCTTTGAGTCACTTTTACGAATTATATCGGCAGCAGTTTGTGTGTTTGCTTTGGGTTGAATATATATATTACAGTCACAAATATCTGGGGAAATTCTCTTGGGAGATAGAACGGATTAACGGAGATGGAAAGCAGTTCGATGTCAGGAGTGCATATCTTTTCCCTGACGGTGATGTTGCTACACCACCACCGGTTTATATATACACACACATTCCACTACCCTGAGATTTCCCCGTAACTTCAGAGTCTCTATCCATCCTAACAGGCGCCCCAAAGATGCTGATTGATAAGTCTCACTGAAGACAGCCACGTCTCACTGAAGGCCATAATACAGGCGTTCCTGTATTCCTGTAGATAGTTCGAATTTGCTTGTAGCTCATCAATCTTATTTCTGAGTGACTGAGCGTTTGCAAATATTATTGAAGGGAGCTGGAATACGTTGTATTTTTTGTTGTTTTAACCGGAGTCGTACGCCAGCTCTCTTTCCTCGCTTCCTCTCTTTATGAGAGTTTTTGCAACCATTTCCAGGAGACCTGCACCTAGAGATCTCGGCTAGAATATCTTCAGATACAAGCGGGTCCCAGTATATATTTCTCATACGCGAGTTGTCCCATCACATCAAACATTCCCGAGAGTATGTCCTTACCGGCTCACGTTGCTGGCTGTGTTCGCCTTGAACATAATAAATCCATAAAGTCCATAAGATGACAATGTAGTATATCTCCATGGCAACTGCTTAAATGAACAATCGTATCTAGTCCATTTCCATCAAACAACGAGTCAAACCAAAAAACGTATTTAGTACTTTTTGACAAACAAACGCAGACAACTAACACACCTGCTGCTGGGCGCTACAACAAGAGCAGCGCACCAGAAAGCAGGTTTAATGCGTTTGCATGTTAAACGAAATCGATGTAAGGGACAAAAATCTAGCAGTGACGATCGGTTAATGATTGAAGCCTGGCAAAAGCTAAATTGTTTCCAGCAGATGGCACTGCGAGCTTGTGCTGCGCTAAAAAAACACGTACCATTTGTGCATGTATTAGAAAATGTAATTTTCCGCAGTCAATTTTTAGTAATTGTTTAAGGCAGTTTCACGATTTCAGTCATCATATAGTAACGAGCAACAACCTCACTCTAGGCTGGTCGCTGTTATAGTTGATTTGATGGGAGTCACATGTGTGACGCATGGAGACACAGGACTGATTATTCGTCTTAGCCAATCACGTTGAAAGGAAAATAAATAAACATAATGTAGCGAAGGCAGGTTTAGGGAAAATAGCGCAGTAAAAGTACCGATACAGCACATAAAATGTACTCAAGTAAAAGTAGACGGTTTTTAAACTACTTAAAAAAGTAAACTTTATGAGAAAAACTACTCAATTACAGTAACGAGAGTATTTGTAATTCGTTACTTTACACCACTGGAACCCAAGTGCAGTTTATTTACTTATATGAACGGATACAAAACAGATGACGGAATACAAAACAGAACGGATACATACTTGAGCAGACCTAGGGATGGCTGATGCGAACCTGACGTTTTGACGCTGTGTCGAGATCCCGAAGCACAGATGTGTCGAAACACTGCTCCGAGCTGTGATTCGACACACTCATGTCACGTGACTACAGCTAAACGAAGCACCGAAGTGTTTCATCAGGTGCGGCTGTCGAAACTGCTTTGATTAAAAGGGCGGGAAGAAACCACACAGTCACACATCTGAATGAACCTCATTCCCCACAGTTTAAAAGTGAAGTTAATCCATCTTCACCTCATGGGTTTTGTGAGAGAAGATACATTTTGTGATATAAGTGAGATTTATAGTGGACTTTGGTTAGTTATATTAAGGCTAGGCTCCATTTGGAAACCCCACATAAAGTGAGATGTGTGTATTGTGCATGATCCTGAATTAAACTTAATTTTCAGTAATTTTCCCTTATTTGTATGTACTTGCTAAAAAAATATTTGTGCTGGCAACAAGCGTCGCACCTTGTGAGAATTTTTTCAAAGGCTGGAGAAATGTTACATTATATTTTATTTATATATATATATATATATATATATATATATATATATATATATATATATATATATATATATATATATATATATAAACTTGACTAAGTCCTTCAATCAATCAATCAACTTTATTTATATAGCGCTTTTACAATCACGATTGTGTCAAAGCAGCTTCACAGTGTCAAACAATAATACTGCATCAAAATTAGATTTGGCTGTACAGTCGTTCTGGAGAAAACAGTGATGTTATCAGCTTATTTTAATTTATCATATAGCGACAATTGTCACATGTCATGTCGTCGTCTCTTGTGTTTTTCCCCTGTACTTCCTGGTTTCTGTTTTGTCACATGTTCCTTTGTTCTGAGTTTCCCGCCACTGTTCAGTCCCCTCGTTAGCTTTAGTTATGTCAGCTGTGTCCAGTCATCTGTATCACCTGTTCCCCTCGTTTGTCTAGTCATCAGTGTGTGTATTTTAGTTCCCTTGTGTTCAGTCCTTCCTTGTCTGGTCTCTGTTATACCTCCTTGTTGCTGTTCGTGTTTTGATAGTGTTCTATGTTTCTGGTAAAGTCTAGTATATCTTTAATAAAGAGCCTTTGAGCTTGGAAGTCTTGGTATCTCCTTCCTTGGGACAACAACCCGTAACAACAATGTTGGCAGATCAGTATTATAGTTTATAGAATTAATTCAAACCTAATTCATAAATTTTATCTGTATAACCAAGTTGAATAATTATGATCATAATTTTAGTGTCCCCAACTGAGCAAGCCAAGCCAAAGGCGACAGTAAACCTTGGGAGAAACCAGACTCAGTCGGGGTGCCAGTTCTCCTCTGGCCTATTAACACACCGTGTAAGATTATTATTCTGGCAACCTTACAGGTCAGAAATCATATTAGATTTGGAATATTCAAAATTTCAGGGTATCTCGGAAGAGACGGGTTTATTTAGGATGGTGCGTCGATTACACAAGAGTATGAATACATGAAAGATCTGAGTTATTGCACCGGAGATGGGTTTGTTTTTTTCTATACACAGAGCTAAAACAGGTCAAATGGTATCTGGCCTGCTGGGACTGTGCAGCAGACAACATGATCCTTCATTTAAGTCCAATGATATGGACAACTACCTGCCTCCATGACCTGATTACAACTCACCATGGGAAGTCCCCTGACTGTCCACACCCTCCCCAAATTCAGTGCCAAGGACCGACTGCATTAGGGCTGTAGCGATACACTAATCTCACAATACGATACACAGTATTCAGCTCACGATACGATATATATCTCGATATTCAGCCAACGATACTCTTTAATATAATTCGATACACTTACATAATTTTCTGAAAGATTTAAAGGGGACAGGGTGATTTTGGTGACATCTTGTGAGTGTTCCATTTACTTGGATTTAATAAATTCAACTGAAAACTAAAAACATCAATTACATAATGTATGTCTCTAACTGGACAGAGAGTCTACTGCTTGCAAATTCTGGACAAAATTAATTAAAATGTGTTGAGAAAATTTGTTTAATTTATTGAAAAGCCTTTAAA
Source organism: Pseudorasbora parva (assembly GCF_024679245.1). Classification (NCBI taxonomy): domain Eukaryota; kingdom Metazoa; phylum Chordata; class Actinopteri; order Cypriniformes; family Gobionidae; genus Pseudorasbora; species Pseudorasbora parva. Next base: position 66,664,207 of record NC_090172.1, on the reverse strand, counting down.
ATATAAATAGAGTTTTAAAAAGCTTGTTACCTCTGTTTTATTGTCAAAGTCTTATAGTGACCGTAATGTGTTAATATGTGCCAGGATTTATGAATATGAAAACTGGCATCGGTACGTTTTGATTGTAATATGTGCGTCATCTGCTTCCATTCATTAAAAAAAAAACTCCTCTGTGGTCGTCATGAAGACTTGTGATAAAACAATATCCCTCGGGGCTTCTAGTTTAAATGTGTGCAGATGTGGAGAAATATTGATAGATTCAAATTTTTATACATAGAAGTATTATTTATTCAATCTTTAGTTAAAAAGATTGCGCTGTATACTCTGCGCTGATGTTTTGTTTTCAGTTCATACTAGCAGCCTGAGGTTCGCCCTAATGCACATTCAGTCCATATATGGAACTCATGAAGAAGAAACAAACCATGTGACATTGAACTCCCTGACATAAACAAACCTTCCAGAGATCGCTATAACATGTAGATAAACACGTTTTAAGACAATAAGCACACAGTCGCGACAGCATATGGTTTGTCTGTGTTCTTTATGCCATGTTGGGTGTTTTTGAAATGTAAAACTACTGAAATGTTTATTTCCATGAAGGCAATTGATAAGAGTCTCAGAGAAGGTGAAGTGAGAAGTTTGATAAAATAAATGAGGTTTGAACAGAACAGTTTGAGAGTCTTTGATAATTACATTGCAATAAAATCACATGAAATGATCTTGCAAAACGTTGATCATGTTGGGTAAGTACTCTGTGTATCATCATTCTTTTATTTTTTTACAACACCGGCAAAGATTGTTTATTCCAGCGTGCGTGCAGACAGGGTTGCCAAGTTTTTACAACAAAACCTGCCAACTACTAGCTCAAAACAACAGCTTCTCAGGGGGGTTCTCCAGAAAAGAAAATGGTGTTTGGGGGCAAAATGTGTGTTGTTTTGGCAAGGTTGCCTGCTAAAATACGCACTCATGGGTCTATATATCACATAATAGTAGCTTCAACCCGCGGACATCAAAAACAAACCGCGAAAAAAACAGCGGAATTGGCAACACAGTGCTGTTGAGCTCTGTTTACATTTGACAACTAACGTAATGTGTTGCTTCGTTGCTCTGATTGGTTTTAGGTCTATCCAGTTAATGTCTTTCCTAGTTCGGTTGAAACACGCCTCATAATCACAGCCCAATGGAGCAGTTTCAGACTCATATTCTGACTAGCATTTTCCACTAAGTTGGGCCAAATCTTCTTTCAGTAACCCTTTAGAGCTCCCAACATCAAATGTTGCTAGTTTACTGGGGTATTCTGCAAAACTGTTTGACTTTGCACCCCCAAATTTGCACAGACAAGTCGCCATCTTAGAAATTATAAGGTTCTTTCTGCATTCTGACCAGTTTTGACATATTGAGCTCCAAAGTTTTTGTGTAGATAGACCTTACAGTCTCCATGGGGCTGAATAATTCTTAATTACAATTTATAATTTATTGGTTTATTAATCCTTGTGGGGTGTTCATATTTTTGTTCTTTTGTTCATCCGCTGCTGTCACGCCCTCATAGCCATCAGACACTGCCAGGCCCCCTCGTTCACCATCACCTGAATTCTAAACACCTGGGCACCATCACCAGCAACACTACATAAGCACTCCTCAGCTTCACACTCACTGTCTGGTCTTACACCGATCCAAACTCGACTACCTGTCCCTCATCGAAGCCATCACCTGTAAACTTCTTTGTCTTCATCATCATCATCATCATCATCATTGTCTCCTTCGTCATCTTCGTCTTCACCATGATCGTTGTCTTCACCTTCATCGTCCTTCGTCTGAGTGTCACCACCCTTCTAAGTATCACCTGTGTCTGTTACCTCTGATAATAAACTTTGCACTTGCACTAATCCATCTGTGTCCTCGTCTGTGTCTGACAGAAGACAAGACCAAATGCAGAGCTCTTTGGACACAGGTGGGGACCGCACCGCAGACCACTTCACCAAGCTAGTTCACGCTGTACGGTCCTCACTGGTCCACGACACTCCCTCCACCGATACTCAAGCTAGCGTGTCATCACCTGCACCACTGGCACCCGTTACTTCGTCAGCTGCCTGCGTGAATCCCATGGCCCAACCAGCGACCTGCAGCGGCGCGGCGGAGGATTGCAGCGGGTTTCTCTTGCAATGTTCCCTGTATATGGAAGCAAACTCCCATCTGTTCCACAGCGAGAGAGGCCAGATGGCATTTATCATCTCATTACTCTCAGACCGAGCCCTACAATGGGCACAGTCACTATGGGAATCGAATGCCCCTGTCATCGGTTCAACCACCGCCTTCTGCACTCACCTAAAAGAGGTATTTGGTCAACAAACTGCTGAATTATCTGTCCATGATCAACTGTTTTCTATTCAACAAGGCAAACGAGAGACAACAAGTTCCTATGCATTGCGCTTCTGCACGCTGGCCTGTATGAGTGGATGGAACAAATCAGCCTTCGTCACCACCTTTCCGCACAGCCTCCTCGCTGACGTCAAGCAACTTTTTGTGGTCTACGATGACGCCATGGACTTGGAGGCCCTCATCCAGAAAACCATCCGCGTGTCTCAACGGTTATCTGCCTGTGGCCTCTCCTTATCTGCTGCCGATCCTCCGCCCGCTCAAACATCTGTCGCACCTCCAGCACCTGAACCCATGCAGATAGACTCATACAGCCTCACCACCACCGAACGCCAACGCAGGATATCACAACTTCTGTGCCTTTATTGTGGGGGAGATGGACATGGCATTACGACCTGCCCTGTGTGACCCACTTGACCAGCGGTGAGTACCATCCAATTACCTCCTTTAACGGCAAACCTTACCAAGACGCCAGTATTTGTTTGTAATTCTCACTCATCTGTTGCAGCACAAGCCCTCATCGACTCTGGGTCGGTGGGAAACTTTATCAGTCAGGAAACCCTCGATAAGCTAACCGCCCAACGTCAACGTTGTCCCATCGAGCTCAGAATCACCACCATTCAGGGAAAACCGCTGAGCCGAGGTCGTGTCTGCCATTTCTCCCCCACACTTACACTACGCATTGGTCATCTGCATGAGGAAACCATCACGTTCATGGTGCTGGAGGAGTCAACCGCGGACATCATCCTGAGACGCCCCTGGCTTATATTACACTAGGTCCACCGGAGAGATCCTGCAATGGGGTGAGAACTGCTTTGTTGTATTCAACATGCTCGCCGAAAAGGTCCATTATCATAATTGTCAGTTCCTTCATCATTTCCTGTCCAGTCCACCTCAGTAGAGAGTCCTGAAACTCACATCAAAGTGGCCATTCCCCCAGCTTACCGGGCGTTCCAGGATGTCTTCAGTAAGTGGTTGGCTACCAAACTACCACCCCATCGGCCATGGCACGATGGGGGGGTAGTTGGAATGATGGGGTGGTAGTAACCTCCTGCCTGGGGCTACTCTACCTAAGGGCCGCGTCCTCTGTCCATCTCGTAACAGAAGGCCATGGAGGAGTACGTGCACGAAGTGCTACAACAAGGGTTCATCCGACTTCCCCTGCCGCTTCAAGCTTTTATTTCGTGGCCAAGAAGGACGGAGGCTTGCAGCCGTGTATCGACTACCGTCACCTTAATTCTCAGACTGTCAAATTTAGTTATCCTCATCCTCCGGTCCCATCCACCCTAGAACAGCTCCGTGGGGCCACCATCTTCTCCAAGCTCGGTCTCAGAAGCGCCTATAACCTCATTCGCATTCGCAAGGGAGATTAGTGGAAGACAGCCTTCATCACTCTCTTAGGTCACTATGAATATCGGGTGATGTTGTATGGGCTGTCCAACTCACCCTCAGTCTTCCAAAATTACATGAATGAGGTATTTTGTGAATTCCTAAACAAGTTTGTCATCGTCTATATTGATGATATCCTCATCTATTCTAGTGACCTGAGGGAGCATGTCTGTCAAGTCCTGCAAAAACTCTGAGACCATCACCTTTATCTCAAGCTTGAGAAGTGTGAGTTCCACGTCTCCACTGTCCAGTTTCTTGGGTACATCATAGACAACCATGGAGTCAAGATGGACCAGAGGAAGGTGTGACACCCTCACCCACTGGCCACAGCCCACCACGATCAAAGAGCTGCAGCGCTTCCTGGGATTCACCAACTTCTACCGCCACTTCATAAAGAATTACAGCCTGCTCAGCTCCTCACTCTCCTCTGCTCCAGAACCAGCCCAAGTCTCTGTCCTGGACTCCATCGGCCACAGAGGCCTTCCACCAGTTGAAGACCGCCTTCCAGTCCGCTCCGATCCTGGTCCACCCCAATCCTCATCTTCCGTTTTTGTTGAAGTGGATGCCTCATCGACCGGGGTCAGAGCGGTTCTGTCTCAGCGGCAGGGGACACCCTCAAGACTCCATCCATGGGCCTTCTTCTCCAAGAAGCTATACCCGGCGGAGCAGAACAATGACATCGGCAACCGGGAGCTCCTGGCGATCAAGCTCGCCCTGGAGGAATGGCTGGAGGGAGCAGAACATCCATTTGAAGTCATCACTGACCATTGTAACCTTGAATACCTTCGTGATGCCAAACGGCTGAATCATCGTCAGGCCCGCTGGGCCCTCTTCTTCACCAGATTCAATTTCAAGGTGACGTACCATCCAGGGAACCAGAACAACCGGGCGGATGCCCTCTCTCGTCTCCACCAAGCCGACCCTGAGCCAGAGCACCTTGAAACCATCCTCCCTCCAGCCATGGTTGTCAGCACGATCCAGTGGGCCCTCCACGAACCGATCCAACAGGAGAACGCCCAACAGCCTGATCCGCTGGGAGGTCCAGAAGGGCACCTCTATGTCCCGCCTCGCCTTCGCCTGCCCCTTCTGGACTTGGCTCAGTCTTCACCGGGCTCTGGACACCCAGGCAGGAGAAGGACCCTCTCGCTCCTTCACCACCGTTACTGGTGGCCCGCCATGCCTCAGGACGTCTCCCGATTCGTCAAGGGATGTTCAGTATGCGCCATTGCCAACACCCCTAGGAGACTCCCCCAGGGCAAGCTGGTCCCTCTTCCGATCCCCGAGCGTCCCTGGAGCAATCTGGGGATCGACTTCATGACCGACCTGCCATCATCCCAAGGTTTCACCTGTATCCTAGTCGTTGTCGACCGATTTTCGAAATCCTTCACCAAGACCACCCTGACCGACCCACTCCTCTGGGCCGTTGTAGACCCCGTCGCCGCCCATCCCAGCCGTCAGGAGCCGCCGGTGGAGGAGGGGGTACTGTCACGCCCTTACAGCCATCAGACACTGCCACATCTTTCACACTGTCCCAAAACTACAGGCATTTTTACATTTTATTTATGATTATAAGCTTGTTTCCTCATGGGGAACATCCTGAATGTAATATAAATGTGTAGGGGGGTGTACAGTGTGTCGTCTTTGATTTTTTTTTCTGATATATGTTTCGTCACAGAAAATTAGCCAAGGTCAATGAGTCTAAGTTTGAAAAAATAATTAATTGTATACTTTTTTGTTTGATAAAAAATGTAAATGGGTCCCACAGACCCGAACACCATAAAAGGGTCAAAGCTTAACATTAAACAAAACATGCTCAATATCTGATGAAAGAAAATCTCACCGCACACTTCAGCATGCACATCTCATAGATGACACATCCCAGACTCCATATTTCACTGTAAAAAAAAAAGTGACAGTTATGAAGGTTAGATTTTCAGTGTTCATTTTGAAAATATATTATCATAATAATATTCAAATTGAAAATGTAATGTTATTACGATTTCTCATCAGAAGGTTGGCCCTTAAAAATTTCAGGTGCAACGTATGAGAGAGCTTCAGTTTGTGTCTTTTGTGTGCCAGTGGACCTGATAAAAACACACAAATTATGATCATACTGCACACACACATATGGACCATTTCTTTTATTACGTGTTATTTTGCATACAAGTCATGTCTTAAATCAAAGTAGCAGATACAGTACCATTCATTAATTGCTCCAAACTCTCCAAGACGAACGGTTCCACATGCAGTGAAAAATACGCTCTGCCATAAGAAAATGCACACACATTTAGTATCTTTCTTTAGAAGATTGGTTATAGCTGTAATATTAGTTTAAAAGTTTGTAAATGGTGATTATTCTCATGCTTGTTTGATCATTAAAGGGGTACTTCATCGCTGGAAAGATGAATGTGGACTTTAAACTGGGTAATTTATGTAGTAGAAATGTGAAATTATTTTATAAGTTGAAAAGGCAAAAAAGTCCATGGTGCTCAGGGAGTTCAATTAGATGTTTGAAAGTGCTCTTTGGGATCAGTAATTCAAATCAATGTAGAAAAAATTAAATCCAAGGACCTCTTCTTTAAATTATTAAAAGGCCTTTATTTTACTGTCTATTTCATTGCAGAAAATTTAAAAGACATGGGGGAAAAGCAACCTAAGTAACCCTTTAAAATGAATAATTTTTTACTTTCCTAATTTTTTAATTTTAGAAATGTGCCTTTAAGAGCATTCTACATATGTTCTGTTGGACAGCATGTAGTGCATTTTATGTAATTAAAAGCAATGTCCCTATCATTTGATTTCAACTTCTTCTTTTTACATTTTTTAAAATGTATTTTAAATGTATCTGTTTTTTTGCTGCTGCTCTAATGTTAATCAGTCTTTAGAGCAGAATGAAGCAGGCCAAAGTAAATTACTTAAATGCATAAACATTTAGTAAATCATATTACACTGCAACAAACTTTACTGTGTTTAAAAGTGCAGTAGAGCCCAAGGCATTTTACAGCAAAGTTTATTTATGGTATTTTGATTTTGATTTTGAACATATATTCCTTAATTTATTGTTCACTCTAAGCTCTGTAAATAAAATATCATGGTTTTATGTTTGTTTTTTTATGTTATGTTTTTTATGTTTTTATTGTTTATATATAAACATGCATTTAGAAAACTTTATTTTATGCCATATTTAAAGGGATACTCGGGGATACGTTTTTTTTTTCATATTAAACTATGTTATTCCCCTAACTAAGACGCGTTGATACATTCCTCTCTTGTCTCATCTCGTCTTAAATGTCTCTGGTGCGCTTTTCTAAGCGGGTTAAAAAGGAGAACTATAATGTATGGCGGAATAGCACTTCTGAGAGTACTTGGACTCAGCGCAAAAAAGTCATGCCTGAAAAATCCTCACCTCCTATTGACAGAAATGAGAAAGTGAGGGGGAGATTTGAGGGAGGATTTTTCAGGCATGACTTTTTAATGCGCCGAGTCGAAGTACTCTCAGAAGTGCTACTCCGCCATACATTATAGTTCTCTATTTTAACCTGTTAAGCTGAATCCCAAATTTTGAAAAAAATCCTAAGAAATGCATACTCAGACTAATCCCGCTTAGAAAAGTGTCACGTTTTATTTTGTGTCACCATACATTATAGTTCTCCTTTTTAATCTGCTTAGAAAAGTATCACGTTTTATTTTGTGTCACCATACTTGGTCGTTCAACTATTCGTATATAACTGTATTTAAATAGGGAAAATGTTTGGTCGCTTCTAACTTGATCTCTGTTTTTTGTACCTAATGAATGAACTGGGCTTAGTGCGCTAAGCTAAATGCTATCATAATGTCACCGTGAGTTAGAGCGATTAAGTGCATGCACTAAGAAAAGAGAGATATGTATCAACTTGTCTTAGTTAAAGGAAGTGTATGTAAGATTGTGGCCAAAACTGGTACTGCAGGTTTATCCCCCCTTCCCCTGACTCGAGGTTGCCAGATATGCTCCAGGGCCAGATATGCTCCAGGATCAGCAGGAACGTTTGTAGATCTGCAGCTGTGGGACCTAGAGCAGATCTGGCAACCCAGATGCAGAAACACTACTGACTTTGTGATTGGTAGATCGGTGGAGGGCAGAGCTTCAGGCCAAAACTCAAGATGTCAACATCAGTTGAGGGCTGCAAGAACAACTTTTAAATGACAATATCCTGGCCGGACTACTGTTGTCAGTGATAAGTATTTGAAATTAACATGATTTCTTAATGTCTAGTGACAAATCAGGGCCATTTTATGATTAATTGAAATACATTTCTTACATACAGTTCCTTTAAGGGAATAACATAGTTTAATATGAAAAAGTGGTGGAGTATCCCTTAACTGAATAGCATTCATACCTTTGGCTGCAGGTTTTTATGTATGATCTGTTGATCATGCAGGTGTTTTAATGCCATGCAGATCTTCACAGTCCAGTCCAGAATCTGTAACTGTATCAAATGTCAAATTACAAATGTGGAAAACATTACTGCCATTCTTCTGTATTTCTAAGGAGAAAGAATAATATTATAAATCATAACTCATGTTCAGTATTTACATAAAAGTTTATGGCAGACAGTCACCAGCACATCTGGTCACTCTCCTTTTAGTGGTAACTAGACCTCATTACCACACTCATCAAGTGCTGGACTCATACCCAGGACACTCATTGGGTCTCATTCATTAATAATTGCGTGGAATTATTATTTATTTTATTTTTTTGTACGCACAGGAGAAATTCTCAGAAAAAAAAAAAATTCACAGCACGTTTGTGCACACTTAAATGATGTTAGTGAATGTAGAGAATTCTAGAAAAGCGGCCACGTGCAGGTTAGTTATTTGCATAAAACACGCCCACACATCTCTATATAAGTAGCTTGACAAGCCAGACCCACATCAAGATGTTTGGTCTGTAAACTCACCATTGACAGCTCAATCCGAGGGGCGGATAAACGGTTGTCTTTCAAACTCCCTCTGCACAGCATGCATACAATTGGATAGCACCAACCAGAGCAATGAAGGTAAAACAGAGCTCGCTGACAGATTAAACTTTCGCCGTATCCGTGCAGCAAAACTCCGAACACATCTTCCCTTCTTAAGAATGACTTCAGTGCTGTTCTTTATTCTTTTCTCAGAGAAAAGCTTACCTCCAAGTCTTCCAGAGTCGCGGTCAAAGCTGATTCGAAAGACCGCTGTTCGCCAGTTTCTGTGTTTACTAGAAGCACGCAAACGCAACTCAGCCTGCATTATGTTAAGCCCCACCCACCGACTCTATATACAATGTGATTGTGTGATTGGCCTGACCAGAGTTCAGTTTTTACAGCTCTGAAGGGTATTGAGAGTTGCTAGACGATACTCAAGGCAGATTAGATTTGCTGCCGCTAGGGTGCGTCTAGATGTGGACATGCCCACACATCTACACATAAGGGTTTTCCGCACATACAAACACGCCCACACATCTCCATATAAGGGTTTTCCGCACATACAAACACGCCCACACATCTCCATATAAGGGTTTTCCGCACATACAAACACGCCCACACATCTCCATATAAGGGTTTTCCGCACATACAAACACGCCCACACATCTCCATATAAGGGTTTTCCGCACATACAAACACGCCCCACACATCTCCATATAAGGGTTTTCCGCACATACAAACACGCCCACACATCTCCATATAAGGGTTTTCCACACATACAAACACGCCCACACATCTACATATAAGGGTTTTCCAAACACACCCACACATCTACATATAAGGGTTTTCCACACATACAAACATGCCCACACATCTACATATAAGGGTTTTCCAAACACACCCACACATCTCCATATAAGGGTTTTCCACACATACAAACATGCCCACACATCTACATATAAGGGTTTTCCGCACATACAAACACGCCCACACATCTACATATAAGGGTTTTCCACACATACAGTCAAGCCCACACATCTCCATATAAGGGTTTTCCGCACATGCAAACACACCCACACATCTACACATAAGGGTTTTCCGCACATGCAAACACACCCACACATCTCCATATAAGGGTTTTCCGCACATGCAAACACGCCCACACATCTACACATAAGGGTTTTCCGCACATGCAAACACACCCACACATCTCCATATAAGGGTTTTCCGCACATGCAAACACGCCCACACATCTCCATATTTTGCTCTTCAAATTTCTGTAGAGATGGGATGATTCCCCACAGAGGCTGCACTTTCCCTTTTTTTGGTGGCCAAGTACCTGTTGTGGGAGAAGATGGTGCTGATGTGTTTGGCTTGCCACATACTGGTCTCATGTTTTCTTCTCTGGCTGTCTGCTATATTTTTAACCTGTGATACGCTTCGAGTATACGATCGTCAATTTCTTCTAGACATTTTGCTCACTCACATACTCTCATTCAGCGGATGTGGATCACACTGTTTTCAAATAGCAAAAGTCACTCAGAGCGATCATCCCGCATGACATTTGACGCTGGCCGCTTAACCCTTCACGGAGAAAGCGGAGGAGGAAACGTGGCAGCCGCGGAGGCTACATCGCTAAACGGAGATCGCATTTACGAGCCGGTTTGTTCTCCAATCTGTGTGCGGATGTTTGCAGTCCACTGGCTGAGGTCTAACAGTGGCTTTGTCCTGTTTTCCCCCTTCACCTGAGTCCTGTCGCTCGGGCTGATCTTCACAGAGGTGGCCTCCGCTACCGACAGCATGGAGTTAATTTTGAAAACCTGCGTTCATTGAGACGAGAGTCTTCTTCTCCTGTAACTTTACCTCCGCCTAAGATGGCTCTAATAAACGCCCGCTCTGTGGTGAATAAGACCTATATATTGAACTATATATAATGACTTCTACTCATCTCATAAGCTGGATTTCATGTTCATCACAGTATCCTGGATAAAGGTTGGTGATCTCACTCTCTGAACTGATCCCAGCGAATTGTACTTTTTTAAAAATTCTCCTCATCCTAGTGGTCGTGGGGGTAGGCTAATAACAATCCTAAAAAAACTCTTTCTTCAAAATGCCGGCTTGTTCCTGTAACAGCCTCATCCAATTTTTAAGTTCATCTTCTTCACCTCGACTGGAATGGCCCTGTCTGTTTAGGGGTGGTCTACCGCCCTCCTCACTCCACTAAGGATTTTATACAGCAATTTACTGAACTCATCGTAAATATTGCTACAAACTTTGACTGCTTTCTACTGATCGGCGATTTTAATATCCATGTCTGCAGTTTGTCAAATTCCTTCTCGCAGGAGTTTGTTAACATGTTAGATGCTTTTAATTTATCACAGTGGATCAAAAACTCCACTCACTCTCAGGGCCACACGTTGGGCCTTGTTCTTTCTTATGGGCTTGATGTCACGGACATAGTGCTCTCTGATTTTCCACTTTCTGATCATAAGCCAATTTTATTTTCACCATCCCTTCCGGAGCTCAGTCAACCCACTTTTGCTCCTGTTACATTGTCACGATTCTATTCTACACAGTTTAGCACATATTTTGATCTGTGTTTTAATGAACTATGCTCGCACCTGCATTTGGATCATCCATTTGATGATCTGGATACTGATCATCACCTGACATGTTAAACTCTGCCTGGCTAAAGGTAGCAAACGTGACTGCTCCTCTTAAACCTCATAAGTGCAAAACTAAATCTGCCAGGTGGCAAAACTTGATCTGAAGTCCCTCGTAATCAAAGACAAATTTGCAGAAAGGCTACCTGCCTCATTCCTTTTGTTCAAAGACTCTCTAACTTCTTATCAAAATGCTGCCAAGTCTGCAAAAGCTGCCTATCTTTCAAATTTAATTGAATCTAATCATTCTAACCCAAAGACCCTGTTTTCTGTCAATCTGTTGCCAATCTGTTGTGAATCCATCCATTAATACATGTTCTGTTGCTTCTGATGCTCTATGTGAGGATTTCCAAATTCTTCATTGATAAAATCACAAATTTAAGACTTGGGCCCCATTTACACTGCATGGTTCAAGTGACCCAATTCCGATTTTTTCCCTCTCATGTGGCACAGATCGGATCTGACATGTGAACGTGTAAGCTGTAAAAAACGGATGAATTCCGATATCCTCAGATCAGATTCAGGCCTCACTCATATGTGGTAATAAATCCGATATGATTCGGATGTGTGCATCAGCGTCTGCCATGTAAGCGGACAGATCGGATATCCCCCAGTAAATGCGAGTCGTACCTCATTGAAAAAAGGACGGAGGTGAATGACGTCAACTCAGGTGGACACAAACTGCGATCCAGTGTTGCCAAGTCCGCGGTTTTCATGCGGAATTGGGCTACTTTAACACCGTTTTGAGATTCAATTGGACTGGTTTTGTTATGAAAAACCTGGCAACCCTGTCAAGGGCTCTCCTCTTTTTTTCCGCCTTAAGAGAGAAATATTTAGCAGACTTTAAAGATGTGTGGAACAGTGCAGACAGCAAAACATTGTGCAATCATTTTGTCTCGTCCATTACATATCACACTGTTTTACTTCCTTTCACCGGTTAAGAACGTCTAGGGCTGTTTTCCCAGTGTACAGTGTAAATGCAAATATCGGATACGGGTCGCTTTTGAAAAGATGATGTAAGCTGGTCATCAAAAAAATCGGATATAGTCACCAAATCAGAATTGTGCATCAAGACCTGCAGTGTAAATGCAGCCTTAGTGTCTGCTTTAATTTAACCGTTCCTCCTAGCTTGTCACCTGCTTCTGTTTTCGAAGGTTTTTGAACCTATTAACCTCCAGACACTGAAGGACGTGATTGTCAAGATCAAACCGGCACTTTGTCCATATGATATCATTCACCCAACATTTTAAAAACAAATCATTGATTCAGTTGGGCCAGGGATGGTCTCTTTTATTAATAAGTGTCTCAAAATAGGTTCTGATCCTGCTCATTTTAAAGTGGCCACAGTCACCCCTCTTCTTAAGAAGTCCGCACCAGATCCATCAGTTCTAAAAAAACAACTCCAACACTTTGTCACAGAATGGTATCTATGAGGTCTTCCAGTCTCGTTTTAGATCTGCTCACAGCACTGAGTCTGCCCTTCTGAGAGTATTAAATGATATTTATCTCTCCACTGACTCTGGAGATACCTTGGTTCTTGTTCTTTTAGATCGCTTGGCAGCTTTTGATACCATTGACAATCATACTCTTTTATCAATACTAGAGTCTTGTGTGGGTCTAAAAGCTTCAGTTCTGACATGGTTTCAGTCATACCTGTCTGAAAGGAAGTTTTTAGTTAAATTGGGTAATTTCTCCAGTACTGTGGCACCTCTGACCTGTGGTCTTCCTCAGGGCTCTATTTTACCTCCCTCCCTTTTATCTCTCTACATGCTACCTCTGGGTGATATTTTAAGGAAACATGGTGTATCACTTCATTTCTATGCGGACGATACCCGAATTTACATTCCAATTCAAATATACAACTCTATAGCTTTAAATTCTCTTCTTCTAAGCTTAGAGGAGGTAAAATCATGGCTTGCCAAAAACTTCCTCTTTCTAAATGAAGACAAGACGGAGGTCATTGTATTTGGCCCAAATGAAAACTCTCAGTGTATAAGCCCTGATCTAAAGAGTCTATCGTATTTTAAATCCCCAGGAGTGCGGAACCTAGGTGTTCTAATTGATCAGCATTTAATATTTGACAAACAAATTTTGTCTGTGATCAGTTCAAGTTTCTACCAGTTTCCCCTACTGTCAAAAATCAAAGGCTTTCTTACACCTAAAACTCTGGAAATGGCTGTTCACGCATTTATCACATTTAGGCTTGACTACTGCAATTCTTTATATTGTGGCATAGCAAGCTCTCAAATTGCTCGTTTACAGTTAATCCAAAATGTTGCGGCTAGGCTTATTCATAAGTGTAACAAATATGACTATATTTCGCCGGTTCTTAAATGGCTGCCCCACCAAAAGAGCAAACAATTGAGGAGGCGAACAGGAAGGAGAAAGTGGGCTTTTGGACTAGGGTATGAGTCCCGCTTGGGACTCCCTTCCTCAGGGACAACAGAAGGGGTTACATTGGTGCCGTTGATCCGGATAGGAGTGAGGTTTAAGGGGGTGAGTGTAACATACAAGCAGGTGTGAGTTGAAGCTGGTTGGAGCTAAACTTTGCAGAGTTGTGGCCCTCCAAGAATTGAGATTGAGACCACTGCGCTAGAGGTTGCAGCCTTTACCTTCCTTGTTAGAGTGCCCGACTCTCAAAGTGGCAGACCCAGGTTCAAGTCCTGCTTGGAGCAGGCAGTTCGAACAGGAGGGTTACACTAAAGCCCTATTCGGACTGGATTAGATTAACATGGGGACATGGGGGTAAAATAATTATTACCAGAGGTTCTCTGTGATTTTAGTCTCGTCCGAATGTGCCATCTCGGTAATCATTACGGACAATGTCAGTGAAGATTACCGAGACTTTTACCTTCTGTAAAAAGGTCCGGAAAAATGACCTCGGGTAATACTAATCCCGTTCGAATAGACCCACTGTAAAAATGTATGGTAAAAATCTGTCATTTCCGGTTTAAACGTTTTTTAAAAAGTGCATTTTGCGAGCATGGAGGTGCTTGAAGCAGTCGGTTGCGTTATAGGTGTTGGGACAACTCTGTGTCAAACATCCAGTATTTTCCGCATATCATTTAAAGCAAAAATAATTTTATTTTAGCTCTAGGAAAGTGTCTATTACCAACACAATCCAATCAGAATCGTTAGACTGGACATAACTGTTTATTAAAACACACATATATAGCCTGAGACGGAGTTCAGACTGGCGCTTATGTTAGGTGTGTTCGACATCGGCTGCGGCTGGATGCATGCGATCGGCGAGAGTAGCCGAGTGCAGTCGGGGAGGAGCTGCAGACGGAGACGTGAAGTCGGACACTTTATACCTCCCGTGGTGACGCTTGCACTGCGTTTTCAAACTTTATCACAGCTGAAGTTAAATAAATGCAATATTTCTCAAATACACAGATGTTTCAAATGACATTTTCATGCAACACTTTATGTACTGCTTAATAAAGCGTCTATTTGAACAAGATTAAAGTTCAACATATAAACATACACTATCAATGAAGTGTTGTCAACGGTTTTTATCAGTTTTAGTTTGATAAACATGACAATATAACATCACGACTACATGAAAAGAGGTTTTACTGTTATAAATAAATTATTTGTGAGCATTAGTGTGACATAAGTTTTTAGAATAAACACGAAACGCACGTGATCGCTGTCATACGGCGAATCGGCCAATCGTGGATCAGCTGTGTCGTCATCAGAGCTCGAGCAGCCTCCTGCAGTCCCCCTTGAGAATCTGCAGCGGCTGCATCAGCCGGCTGCTCTCGAATCGCTCTCGCGGTACTTTGTTGACATACGTCACAGTCACGTGATGTCGGCGCTGTCTCAAGTCGGACAACATTTCTAATCGGCATGCACTGCTTTAAGTCAGCCGCCGTTCGGTCTGCGCATTGCTGGGTGAAATCGAACAAGCCTATAGTGTTTGCTCACATGATAACAGCAGCGTCATACGCACATGATGACACGGAGGATACCGTTGTGCGTAAAGCGAGTTACTCCTCCCACTTCTGCTAGTTTTACTGATGCTGCGTTCCAGTTCATTTTTATCATGCCCTTCACTCGCGAACTTCCCTCCGTCTCGTTCACTTGGATGTGCGTCATTGCTTACGTTGCATGAGTGCCCACTACTGGCAGAAACTTTGCAATGGACTGAACTGGAACGCCCTAAGCCCTTGATCACTTGGAATCCACTATGGAGTTGATTTATTATTATTTTTTTTTGTTTAATTGTTTAATGCAGCATTCTATACGTATATGGATGTGTTTGGGTTGTTTAAATGTTTTTAAAAATATCATAGAGTTGTTTGTGGTGGGGTAAATTAAATACGATACGTGGTGACGTCACAGTCGCGTTGCATTGTGGTGTATGAAGCTGTCTGAAGTGTACATATGAAGTAGACTCGCTCACTAGGTCAAAATCGAGGGAGCAAGGGTCTGTCCATACAAACTTCCCTTGTCCACTTCACGAAGTGGAACGCACTTCAAAATGGCGGCAGGGATTCCCCCAAGGGAAGTGCTTAGGGAAGTTTCCAAGTGGGTCTCTTAAAGTGGAGTGGAACGCAGCATGAGATGTCTTATCCCTTGTGAATTGGCCATTAATATTAAAGACGTCCTGAGGTAAAATGACTTTACCCCCATGTCCCCATGTTAAAGGGGGGGTGAAACACTCAGTTTCAGTCAGTGTCATGTCAATCTTGAGTACCTATAGAGTAGCATTGCATCCTGCATATCTCTGAAAAGTCTTTATTTTTTTAATAATTATATAAGAAAGATGCGCTGTTCCGAGTCTTTCCGAAAATAAACCTCTCCGTATCGTGTGAGCGGAGGTAAATAATGACGTGTGCGCGCCGCTGCTATTGTGTTGAGTCGAGTGTGTCGTAAAGCTGTGTCATCCCTAACAGCGGGAAAAAAACTTTATTCAAAATAAAAATATGGCTTTTAATCAGATACAGCCATACATCTATGATCCGGAATCAGACCCAGAGGCTGCAGTTGAACAGGAGCAGCAGCAAAAACGACTAGAGCAGGACGTCTCTATGTGGTACAAGTTATACACTAACTATATAATATGCTTAGCGACTTGTGTTATTTACATATTTATACTTGAATTATATCGTCGTATTTTTGTCTTTGAAGGTGTACATGTGGGAAGTGCAGTTGTGCACGTGTGTGTGTGTGTGTGTTTACGCGTGGTTTGACTGGTTTTGGCTAGTGTTTACATAGAAAGACACGGAATAGTAGCGCATTTGAATGAAGAAGCGCACTTATTTAGTTCAACGTATTTCCCCCCTCTTTGTGTATTGTTGTTTGGAGTGCTTTTACAATACACAAACATAAAGTTACACATATAGTGGCCAGCTAAACAAATGTACACGCACTACACATCGCATGCTCCATTGATCAATTAACTATACGTGATCGGACCTTTATCGTTGGGACTGCTCCATCATTCAGCATTAGGCGATCGGGAAAATCCGGCGTCGAGCTGGGCCTTGTTTATGAAACAGTCGGCACCGAAATGCAGCGAACAGATATAAACATTCGCGCAACTCAGTTGCTGATCCGGAAAAGCAAATTCCATCCACTGTTGCCTTACCGCGGGGTTTTTGGGGAATCTGTGCAGGACTGTCTTGGTCTGGCAACCAAAAACGCACTTTTTTGGTGACATTGTTATGTGCACATCACCTGTGCAGCGCAGCCTACGAGCCAGCGCTTTGATGGGCATAGCCTGTTACTTTCGCTCTCTCTCTCTCTCTCTCTCTCTCTCTCTCTCTCTCTCTCTCTCTCTCTCTCTCTCTCCCTCTCTGTCTCTCTCTCTCTCTCTCTCTCTCTCTCTCTCTCTCTCTCTCTCTCTCCCTCTCTGTCTCTCACGCGCTTCCGGTAGAATTGTCCGTAAGGCCCATACAAGGAAATTCCGCCCCCATTAACGTCAAAGGGGGCATTAATCATTAACGATTAACATGATCGCAAAAAACTTGCCGAAACTTATGACTAACCGGAAGTAGTATTTTTGACAAAGAAATACTCCCATCAAACGTCCACCTTAACTTTTGAAACTTTGTCTATGTTTAGTATGGGATTCCAAGTCTTTAATAGTGTAAAAAGATCAGTATGCATGAAACAGCATTTCACCCCCCCTTTAAACTAATCCCGTCCGAATAGGGCTTAAGAAAGAGATATTTCTCTGTGTCCAGATAAAATATCCTTTCTGAAGAGATAGACAACCAGTACTGAATGTTTAATGACATAAAAAAGGCAGGTCCAAGGCACTCAGTCAGACGTAAACGGAGGAGAAGGAATTAATTAAACAGCCTTTATTTGGTATGGCTTAAGTAATTTTTAAAAATACAAGCCAACATGTTTCGAACAACAAATGGTTGCTTCAGGGCAAAGCAACCTGACTTACATCCGACTGAGTACCTTGAACCTGCCTTTTTATGTCATTGGATGTTTTCCTTTTCCAAGAGCACCTATTATGGACTATTTAACTCTACCTAAGCGCTGGGTTGAACCTCTTGCAATACTGAATGTTTGCTGGATAAACCGATTATTTGATTGTAATATAAATAAAGTGACAGTAAGTAACAAGTTATTGTTACGGTTGATACAAAAAAAAAACTGGTGCGAGGATACAAGTGCAAAAAATATATATATATATATATATTTATTAACAAATAAAATAAACTTAAAGCAAAAACCCACTAAATAGCCAAAGTCGGCGGCCTATACGGGAATGGTGTGTTCTCTCTTCTAAGGGATCGGGGGTGCGGTGTCCACCCCAGGGGTGCAAACGTAGCCCAAAAGTGCCATAGACGATTGATGGGGCAAAACTTTGACCCCTCGTAGCTCCGAGCGAGGATCTCGTAGACACACACATTACACGAAATTTGAAGATCCTGATAGGATCTCTCAGCACACACATCTCAAAGGGGTGTAAGTTGTACCGCTGGGGTGCTAGAGCTCCCCAAAAATCGCAAAAAAGCCCCATTGACTTATAATGAGGAGGGTCATCCCATCAAACACATGTGTTTCTCATTCAATGTAAATCCCATAGGGATATTGTATTGAGCGTAGCTCTGCTTCACAGAGTCACAGACACAAGGGGGTGGGCCCAATCTACTCAGACAACCAATCACTATCTCAGGATCATGATGATGCTATTAAGCCACGCCCTAGCAACCGTTTAGAGCTCCCTAGCAACCGATCCCATAGACTTCCATTGAAAAAATCAAAGGGATATCTCTGGATAGGAGTGTCATAGAAACTTGAGGGTTGGTTTCTTTGACTCAGAGCATCAACAGCCAATAACAAATCACCTTCATCACTTCCTAGCCACGCCCTAGCAACCACAATCAAGCACCCTAACAACCCAAATCCACAGTGTGTATCTTCATATCTGAGCATCATAGAGACACGGGGGTTGGTTTATATCATTCATACTGGCAAGGGGATTTTGGGGAATCATTATGGGATGGTGCCAAGCCACTACATAGCAACCAAACAGAGTACCCTAGCAACTGTTCAGATCTCTACATCAGAAAATCACAGAGACATGGGGGTTGGTTTATATAATTCGTAGTGGCAAGGTCATTTTGGAGTATCATTATGGGATGCCGCCACTCTATAGCAACCACCCAGAATACCCTAGCAACCACATAGCAACGTCATAGCAACCACCCAGAACACCATAGCAACTGCCTAGCAACCACCCAGAACACCCTAGCAACCACATAGCAACGTCATAGCAACCACCCAGAACACCATAGCAACTGCCTAGCAACCACCCAGAACACCCTAGCAACCGCCTAGCAACCACCAAAAACACCCTAGCAACCACCTAGCAACCACCTAGCAACGCCCTAGCAACGACCCAGAACACCCTAGCAACCGCCCAGAACACCCTAGCAACCACCTAGCAACACCCTAGCAACCACCCAGAACACCCTAGCAACCGCCTAGCAACCACCCAGCAACGCCCTAGCAACCACCCAGAACACCCTAGCAACCGCCTAGCAACCACCTGGAATACCTTAGCAACCGCCTAGCAACCGCTTAGCAACCACCTAGAACACCCTAGCAAACTGCCTAGCAACCACCAAAAAACCCCTAGCATCATGCTAATCATATTAGCATCATGCTAACAAAATGCTAATCATGTTAGCATAATGCTAACAACTTGCTAATCATGTTGCTAGCAACATGCTAATCATGTTAGCATCATGCTAACAACATGCTAATCATGTTAGCATCATGCTAACGACATGTTAATCATTTTAACCTAATGCTAACAACATGCTAATCATGTTAGCATGATGCTAATAACTTGCTAATCATGTTGTTAACAACATGCTAATCATGTTAGCATTATGCTAACAACATGCTAATCATGTTAACATCATCGTTTTTATAAATAAGGCTCCTTGTCTCTTCTTTAGATGGTGTCAACTGTCAGTTTAAGAGTTTAACTTCCTAAGTCATGGTAATGGGTTCAATTTCATCATCTCTATATCTACATACATACCTCAGAAAATGTAACCTTTCCCTCCATTTTGAGTTTGATTAACTCAGCGAGATCTCCACCCTCACTGTGCTCCAGCAGAAGATACAAGCAGTCACGATCTGAAAGCAGATTCATTTATTACAGTGTGCTTAAAAATTATTGCAGTTATTTAGTAATATTTACGCCTAGGTTTGAATACTGTAGAGCTCTGGATATAGCTTAAGATGTGTTAACAGAATGGGACTTTTGAAGTTTCTTCTAACCTCTGATGATTTCCTTGTGAGGGACGATGTGTGGATGATTGAGCTTTTGGAGAAATGCTGATACATCTTCCTAAAAACAAACAGATATGTGTGTATCAGAACGTCTGTATTTCCATTAAAATATCATTAGAAACACAGTGTGCATCTTACCTTTTTAGCTCTCAGCGTTTTAATGACAAACTGATCACCACCTTCATTTTTCACCAGTATCATCTTCTCTTGTCCACTCACTAATTCATAGCCATGAGCTTTTAGAACTGACTGATTGCTCCCCATCTCTGAAAGTTTCTGTTAAAGAAAGTTTATTTTCATTGGTCATACGAATCAATCAATCAATCAATCAATCAATCAATCAAACATTAACTTCTGTATTTTTCTAAGATCATAATAAACAAATTATCAATGTAAAAGGGTGCACCAGGGGGCATTCCAGCGGTCGACCCATTTAAAAATATATATATATATATAACCTATACTGATACCAATTATTTGCATGTTTATGTGCCTGAACGGAGTGGTGAGAACCTTGGGCACATATCCAGACTGGGGTCTCAGGAAGGATGAACACATTCAAAAAGGTGTTTGGCAGTCAACATCCTAAACAGAAGCCTGTGAAGGGATCGGTTCAGGACGCGCAGGTCTAGGATTGGTCATAACCCACCAGTTTTCTTGGGTACAATGAAGTATTAGCTGTAGAAACTGGACTTCATCTTGGCTGGAGGGACGATCTCGACTGTACCCTTTGTCAGCAAGGTAGCAATCTCCATTGGAGTCCACCATGGTATAGCAGACTGCCCGGAAGAGGGGAGGAGACCAGGAGAACTGAATCACTTAGCTGAGCCTGATGGTCCTTGCAACCAAATAGGACAACCTGGGAAGCTCTAGCCAGGCGGCTAGATGGTGGCAACCATCATTTTCGCTAGGGCCTCGTCTACGAGGCATGCCTATACGTTGAAGTGGAACCTCTTCGTCACTTAGTGCTCTTCTCACAGAGAAGACCCCCGGAAATGCCCAATTGGGTCTGTGCCCACATTTTTTACAAGAAGGGTTTGAGTGAAGGCTGTCTCCTTCCACCCTGAAAGTCTATGTATATTTACAATACTATCAAACAGAAACAAAGCCCAAAATGTGCACATCCAGCCGCAGCAGCAGCACATTACAAAATTATTTATTTACCTCAAACACTCATTTCAGCACACAATCCTTGCTCCCTCTGTCTCTCCAACAATTTACTCCGCCATAATCTTTTTTTTCTTTTTCTCTACAAATCAGCGCACATACAATTTGAAGCAAACTTTGTTCAGTTTATCATTTTAAATAACAATTTCAAGTCTTGTGCGAGAACTCCGGTCTGACGCACATGTGATCATGCGTTGTTTACTTGTCACATCGCATGTGTAGTTGGGAAAGGTAGTTTGCACAACTGTGAGAGAGAGTTGTCGGCGATTGTTCCTCCTTTACAGTCATGCAGTGTGAAACCCTCTGTCGCCAATCCATCATGCAGTGTGAACACAGCAGTGACTGAATGATACCCCAGATAGTCATGCAGTGTGAAAAGAGCAGTGACCTGACGAGTTTGAAAATCGTGCAGTCTGAACTAGGCTTAACTCTAACGTGATCCTGAGACGGCCTGGATATGTGCCCAAGGTTCCCACCACTTTGTTCAGGGACCAGGTAGTGAACCTGCAAGCACTGCCTATGGAGGAGGCAGACCCTCCCTTGGCACTGCTCTGTCCAGTACTCATCCTCCACGCTTATGTAGACAGGACACAGTGCTTTAGGACCTAAGACCAGCTCTGTTATGGTGGGAAGCTGAAGGGATAGCTCTCACCAAACAAAGGATGTCTCACTGGATGGTGGATGCGATTGTTTTGGCTTACCAGACACAGGGTCATCCATGCCCCCTAGGGGTGAAGGCACACTCTACTAGGAGTGCGGCCTCCTCCTCGCCTCTAGTGCATGGCACCTCTCTAACAGACATTTGAAGATCTGCAGGTTGGGCAACACCCAACACATTTGCCAGGATCTATAACCTCTGAGTGGACCCATTGTCTTCTCATGTACTTGCCTCAAGAACTGGCCGGTAGCTAGACTGACTCAGGTGTCTTCACTTGCTCGCCATTCCTCCCCACAGACTGGATACATGCAATATTCTCCTCAGGTGAGGTGACCCCTACATGTGTATTTCCACTGTAAGTCTCTGTCCCTTGGTAAGCTTTCCACCTCTGGGGGTAAAATTTCCACCTGCGACTCGACTGGTTTCCCCAGAGTTTCTCTGTTTGCAGCCTCTCTCGGGCCATATGTGTGTCACTAAGTCCTCCCTATAGGCGGGCATTTGGTGCATGTTTCCATGTAGAATAGGCTTCCCAGTGTACCTTGGTATTCCTGTGATAAGTGGGAGTCCTTCGTCTGTACTAGAACTTACGACAGGGCACTCACACTTACGCAGGGCACTGGATGACAGCCGACCCCATTCATCAGTCACAGACATTACACGGTGTGACAGAATGAAAGGGAACGTTTCAGTTATGTATGTAACGTAACGTCCCTCTGCCACTTACACTGTACTGCTGGAACTGCTGGGAGTTCAGTCTCGGCTCCTCAGCAGATGACATACGATGTTGCCAGTGTAATTTCTTATAGACCTATTATATATTTATATAATAGCAACATTTTATGTCAAATTTAAATATAATATCTACTTTTCTTAGTTTTAATCATAATGAAAATTTGAAATGTGCCATAGTTTAATGGAAGATTGCTGCCATCAACACTTGCTAGTCCTAGTGAATAGTTTGTACATGAATGCTAGATGTTATTGATCATGCTATTTGTGTTTAGGCTGTCTTTGGTTCTATTTTTGTATGACGTTTAACATCATCAGCATTTTTTGTTTATAATATCATGAACACAATGATAGGGTTGGAATGGGCTGTGGGCAAAAATGGTGCACACATTGGTAAAATACTCATAAAATATGAGCAGACTTTTATGTCACTCTACCACCATTTTGAAACTGCAGCAAAAGCTCCAGCAACAATTAGATATAATAAAGAATAAAAAAATAAAATAAAATAAAAACATGCACAAAAAAAGAGCTACAGCATCATTCATCACACAGATATAAAAAAAAAATCAGCAAGTGAATATTAACAATGGTGCAATAAAAAAAGATAATTCAGCCTCATTATGTATTCATGCTGCACTGCATCATGGGAGCTTTGCATGATTGAACTTATTCTGGCACCCAGCATGATCTGTCTGTGTCTAAAAAATGTATTTGCCCAGTATGATATTCTTCAAAATAACTGATGAATTAAGTCTTGCGTATGGAATGTCAAAGCTGCTAATATTAAAATAAATAAATAAATAAACATAAAAAGAAATGTAAAAATCATAAATAAATAAATAAATAAATACACATAAAAAGAAATGTAAAAAAATCATAAATAAATAGATAAATATAAAAAGAAATGTAAAAAATCATAAATAAATAAATGAAGATAGAAAAGCAAAAAAAGAAAATTTATTTCCATATTTATGTGTTTATTTATTTCCAAATATATTTATTATTTTATTTATTTATACATTTATTCATTTCTATTTTTATTTATTTACACATGTATTCCTTTCTACATTTATTTATTTCTATATATTTGTATGCATTTATTTATTTCTACATTTAATTATTTCTACATTTATTTATTTCTGCATTTATTTCTTCCTACATTTATTTGTGCGTAAATGTGCACCTTGTGGTATGGCCAAAATACAATACGTATAGCCTACGGATGTTGATTCTGTTCAACCTTATTAAAAGTATGAACGTGACGTTTGCTCTCGTCTACTCTGACCATGATTCCATGTCAATCCAAAAATATGGCATGAATGGAATCAATGGAATCAATGAAGTGACAGGCTACGCTTAATACGTTTAATATGAAACTAAAACAGACAGCAGGTGTCAGCACGTCACTTTCGTAATGAGAGAGATCAATCCATTCGTTTGATTCCTTAAAATACACAAATCAAAAACAACTCTACGTGTTGAAGCGGTTCAGCTGTATATTTGTTTCTGATAATTTCTATTTAAGCCTATGCTTAAATTAATAAATAAATACTGTCATGACTAAATGTTCAAAAAGTTGGCAGAGAAGGGGTCATGTTTGGGGAACAACATAATTGATGATATGCTATTTTTCGGGGCCATGAGTTTTTCTCACCTGTTGTATTGATAATGAACTTCATGTTGTGTGGAATATAACACCTGTGACCGGATTTTTAATCTCTCTCTCTCTCTCTCTCTCTCTCTCTCTCTCTCTCTCTCTCTCTCTCTCTCTCTCTCTCTCTCTCTCTCTCTCTCTCTATATATATATATATATACATACAGTGGGGATCTAAAGATTGGGCACCCCAGGTAAATTTTTTTATTAATGTGCATAAAGAAGCCAAGAAAAGATCTTGAAAAAAATCTCCAAAATGCATCAAATGACAGATTAGACATCCTTATAATAAATCCAAAAAAAAAAAAAAAAGTCCAAAGTTAGATTTTATTTCCATCATTTACACTTTCAAAATAACAGAAAACAAAAAAAAAAGCTGTCTGCAAAAGTTTGGCCACCCTGAAGAGTTAATACTTTGCACTGCCCCCTTTGGCAAGTATCACAGCTTGTAAATGCTTTTTGTAGCAAGGCAAGGCAAGGCAAGTTTATTTATATAGCACATTTCATACACATTGGCAATTCAAAGTGCTTTACATAGAAAGGAATTAAAATAGGGATAAAAAATGCATGAGAAAAAGAATACAATGTGTCAAAATAAAAATAGAAACAGTTGTAAAGAGAATTTAAAAAAAAAAAAAACTGATTCCAGATAGATTCCTTTCTGCCTGATTCTAAATTCTGGT
Organism: Pseudorasbora parva; assembly: GCF_024679245.1. Taxonomy (NCBI): domain Eukaryota; kingdom Metazoa; phylum Chordata; class Actinopteri; order Cypriniformes; family Gobionidae; genus Pseudorasbora; species Pseudorasbora parva. The sequence continues at coordinate 66,639,173 of NC_090172.1, read as the reverse complement.
ACTCCTGTCTGAGATGGAAAAGATAGAGCAGGTTCACAATGTCTCCTGGACCTTACAAGTCGGTCCAAGACGGGCTCCTGTAGGGGACGTTAGCTTTGCCCCGCAGGGCCTCCCCTTTCTTGAGTTCGCTTCTTTAAACTCTCTGCTACCACAAGCAGAAAGAAGCAAAGCACACTGCTCTCCTTTTCCAATCTCTTCCAGTCAGAAAGCCCTAACCAAATGTAATAATCAACAGATGTATAAGAAATATAAATATACAGTTGCAAAGAGAAGTAAAAATAATAAAATGATGAACCAAAGATAAGAACAAAGTTGCAAAGAGAAGTAAAAATAATAAAATGATGAACCAAAGATAAGAACAAAGTTAAACTAAAACAGTTATAAAAGAATAAAAGATGATGCATAGATAAGATAAGGTGCAATCAGTCAGACGTACAGTGGCTCAGTGCTCATTCAGTAAATGCACAGCTGAACAGATGTGTTTTGAGTCTGGATTTGAATGTGGCTACTGTTGGAGCACATCTGATCTGTTCAGGAAGCTGGTTCCAACTGCGGCTGGCATAATAGCTAAAAGCAGACTCTCCTTGCTTTGAGTGAACTCTTGGTATTTCTAACTGACTTGATCCTGCTGATCTGAGTGATCTGTTGGGTTTGTATTTAATCAGCATATCTGCGATGTATTGAGGTCCTAGCTCATTGAGAGATTTATAAACAAGTAATAGTACTTTAAAATCGATCCTAGATGTAACTGGAAGCCAGTGTAAAGACCTGAGGACTGGTGTGATATGGTCATATTTTCTGGTTCTGCTCAGAATCCTGGCAGCAGCGTTCTGTATGAGCTGCAGCTGTCTAATGGTCTTTTTGGGAAGGCCGGTGAGAAGGCCGTTACAATAGTCCACCCTACTGGTGATAACAGCATGAACGAGTTTCTCTAAGTCTTGCCTGGAGACAAAGCATCTAATTCTTGCAATATTTTTCAGATGATAGTATGCTGATTTAGTTATTGCTTTGACATGACTACTGAAACTCAGGTCTGACTCCAAAAAAAGCTAGCCAAGAGTCTTTGAAGGACATGGCAAAACCTTTAGTTTATGCCTCTTGACGTAATCCACCGTGGATTTTGAGGTGTGTTTCGGATCATTATCTATTTGGAGAAGCCATCCTCTCTTTAACTTCAACTTTTTCACAGATGGCATCAAGTTAGCATCCAAAATTTGCTGAAATTTAATTGAATCCATTTTTCCTTCTACTCGTAAAATGTTCCCTGTGTGCCACTAGCTGCAATACAACCCCAAAACATGATTGATCAACCCCGATGCTTAACAGTTGGACAGAGGTTCTTTTCATTAAATTCTGTGCCCTTCTCCAAACATACCTTTACTCATTCCGGCCAAAAAGTTATATTTTAACCTCATCGGTCCACAGAACTTGTTACCAAAATGCATTAGGCTTGTCTATATGTTCAATTGCAAACTTTAAACGCTGATTTTTGTGTTGAGGACGTAGAAGAGGTTTTCTTACGATGTCTCTTCTAGGAAGACCATATTTTTACAAGTATCTCTTTATAGTGGAATAGTGTACCACAACTCCAGTGTCTGCCAGATCTTTCCGGAGGGATCGTGCAGTCAAACGTTGGTTTTGACTGACTTGCTTTTCCCACAATCCTGCGAGCCGTTCTGTCTAATATTTTTCTTGGTCTTCCAGATCTTGCTTTAACTTCCACTGTTCCTGATGATTGCCATTTCTTAATTACATTCCGAACAGAGGATATTGGCATCTGAAAACGCTTTGCTATCTTTTTATAGACTTCTCTTGCTTTGTGAGCATCAACTAGTTTCAGTTTCAGGTTTCTTGACAACTGCTTAGAAGAACCCAAGGTGCTGATTTGTTAGGGCAATGTCAGATGAGTCTGGGCATTTAAAACCTTTGAGATTGACCTCACCTGGTCTATCCAGATGATGATTAGGAACAATCCATGACATTATCAGGTCTCAGCTTTTTGAAAGTGTAAATGATGGAAATACAATCTAACTTACAATCTAACTTTTAATATATATATATATATATATATATATATATATATATATATATATATATATATATATATATATATATATATATATATATATATATATTAAAAGAATGTCTAATCTGTCACTTGATGCCTTTTGGAGATTTTTCCATATTTTCTTGGCTTCTTTATGCACATTAATACAATTATTTATCTATATATTACACACACACACACACACACTTAAACACAGTGCCTCTTACAAAGTAAATAAAAAAGCAGAGGAATGATGAAGCTAGTGTTATTAGCCAAAACATTAATGATTTCGAGATGTATTATACAGTAAAACTACATAATTTTACTTGTTTAATGCTCCAGTATTTAAGCATAGTAGCTCTGTTTTTTAACCTCCTTCTTTTTATTCTTTTTTTAATTTTCATGAATCATGTGATTTTGATTTGGAATAGCCCTGCTGCTGCTTCATTTACTAATACAACTGATATACACTCTAGTTTTATGTGCACTCATATTATTAAACATAGCTAAACATTTTACAGAATGTTTTAGAAAAATGACAGAATACTGGGCTCACCTTTACGAGTCTCTTTGCTTGTACAGCAGAAGTTCTTACAGTGATATTCACAATATGTTATATAGGGAAACACTAATTCCCTTTATATATCCTGACAGTAGAAGAGGTGGTGGCATGTGGGAAGTCATACATGGTTAAAAAAAAAAGATTAGATATCTTTACACTATTTTTTCCTCATCTGTCTTTTGTCCTCTCTGGAATGAAAGCATATCCGTGAAACCAGTTTGAGAATGACTTGTTCTCACGCAGGTAAATACGTCAACATTACCTCAACAAACTGATAGGAATGTTTTGCAAGCTTTTCTCTGTGAGTCAAATGTGGCTCTGTACACTCTCTGTCATTTTGTGCAATTTGTTTTAGGTCTAGAATAAGTAAATGGGAGCTACGGTCCTCCACATCTGGGCTGGATTTCCTGATAAAGTTGTATCTTAGTGCCTTATGAAGACTCTAAGGGTGTAACTTAACCAAAGGTATACAATTTCTAGGCGTGTTCCCCAAACTATATGAGGTTGCTTAAAGCCTAGTTCAGACTGCACGATTTTCAAACTCGTCGGGTCACTGCTCTATTCACACTGCATGACTATCTGGGGTATCATTCAGTCACTGCTGTGTTCACACTGACCGATGGTTTGACAACAGAGGAGTTCACACTGCATGACTGAACAAGAGGAAGAATTGCCGACAACTCTCTCTCTCTCCGGTGCGCAAACTACGTTTCCCAAACACACGTGCGATGTGACAAGTAAACAACGCGAGATCACACGTGCGTCAGACCAGAGTTCTCGCGCGAGACTTGGAATTATTATTAAAAATGATAAACTGCACAAAGTTTGCTTCAAATTGTATGTGCACTGATTAGTGAAGAAAAAGAAAAAAAGATTATGGCGGAAGAAATTGTTGGAGAGACAGAGGGAGCCAGGATTGTGTTCTGCAAAGACAGTTTGAGGTAAATAAATAATTTTGTAATGTGCTGCTGCTGCGGCTGGATGTGCAAATGTTTGGGCTTTGTTTCTGTTTGATAGAATTGTAAATATATCTATTAAAATACTGATATTCTGCTCTATAACTCCTCCCTGAACGTCCTGCTGCCCTGTATCTCACTCTCATTGGCTGTCGGTCATCGCCGATGTAATTTTCAGTCAGAACGCAGTTCACACAGCAGGAGTTTGATTCGCCGACAGGTCCAGATATTTAGCATGCCAAATATCTCACCGGCGTCGGCGACTCGTCGGCGATTCTCTCTGATCGCGTCTTTGATTATTCACACTGCGTGATTGTCACTCGCGTGCACAAGCACCGATTTGCCTGTGATCTCGGGCATTTGTCGGCGATTTCACAAAACCTGACGGCGACTCAAAATCGGGGCAAAAATCGGGCAGTGTGAACTAGGCTTAAGGTATAATTTCTTAAGTTTTTTTTTCCTGAGGTGTACTTATATTGTCCGTATAATGTTTACATCATAAAATGTTATAATTTAGAAAATAAAAGGTTTTTATATCCTGATTTTAGCCTTCTGGCTTTAATGCTCTGTTTGTAGGGGCATGTCTGCTGTGAGTGTCACGGCTGTAATGAGAGACAGAGAGGATCCAATAGCGAAAGATAACAAGTTTATTGTTAAACAAGATGGTAAGCGACAAGACTCAGATATCAGACAAAGCAGAAAATAGACAGGCTCCAGGGCACAGGAAGGCAAACTATGGCGAAGGTCAGGTGCAGGCGGCCAGGCAGATGACACAGCGGAGCAGGGAAGCAGCGGACAACCAGAGGCCAAAATCCTGGATCCGGAACAGAGATAATCCCCCAGGGGAGCCGAAGCCAGCCATGCCTATAACAGTCTGACAATGAGTCCCAGTGAGAGAGCAGTTTAAATAGTGAGACTGATGAGTGCAGCAGGTGAAGGTGATGAGTCCCATAATATGTGACCACGTCTCCAACACAACCTTACAAAGGGGACAGTACAAGGTATTAACTCTTCAGGGTGCCCAAACTATTGCAGACACCATTTTTTTGTTTTCTGTCATTTTGAAAGTGTAAATGATGGAAATACAATCTAACTTTTATATATATATATATATATATATATATATATATATATATATATATATATATATATATCAACTCCTTTCGAACGTTTTGACTTTTCTCTTTCGTACCGCCCAGGTTCTAAAAACATCAAACCTGATGCTTTGTCGCGCATTTTGACTGCTCCGAACGCCCGTCTACTCCCGAGTGCATTTTACCAGAGAGACGAAGAGTCTCCACACTCATATGGGAGGTCGAATCGAAGGTCAAGACGGCCTTAGAAGGGGTAATGCCTCTGCCCGGTGGACCACTGAACCGATTATTCGTTCCAGAGGGAGTTCGGTCCGACGTTGTTCGATGGGGACACTGCTCCAATGTCGCTTGTCATCCAAGAGTTAATAGAACCAAAATTTCTGGATAAACAACGATTCTGGTGGCCCAGTATGGCTCGTGACATCCGAGATTTTGTTTTGTTCAGATTTTGTTTTGCCTGTTCAGTCTGTGCCATGGGGAAGACATCTAACTGTCCTCCCGATGGGCTCCTTCAACCGCTGTCTGTCCCTTCGAGACCCTGGTCCCATATCGCTCTAGATTTTATTACCGCCCTCCCAGGGCAAGACGGTTGTTTTAACCGTCGTGGACCGATTCTCGAAGATGGTACATTTTGTTCCCTTGCCCAAATTACCTTCAGCCAATGAGACTGCGGTCGATCACGTCTTTCGTTTACATGGCCTTCCGATGGATGTGGTCTCCGACAGGGGACCCCAATTCGTGTCCAAATTTTGGCGAGAATTTTGTAAATTATAAGGGGCGACAGTAAGTTTGTCTTCGGGGTTTCATCCTCAGAGCAATGGCCAGACTGAGCGAGCCAACTAGGATCTTGAGAGGGTTACGATGTTTCAACTCATCTCGGATTGAGTATGCACATAATTCATTACCAATGTTGTCGTGGCAAATTCTAAGTTCTAACTTGTCTAACTCTTTAAAGAAAAATCGAAGTTCCAGGTCTCAGAAGAATTAACTTTATTGCTGGGATAACAACAAAGTGAGATGCAGCTGTTCATCTGACCATCTCATCCTCAGCTCACACTTTTATACAGTTCTAGCTCAAGTTTTAATGGCAGGTGCCTTACTCCCTACACTTTTTGCTACAGTTGTTCTATTCATAAACTTATCTAGTCTTCTTTGTAATGGTGGCCGACTGCCACTAGTTTCTCTTTCTCATCCATTAGGCACCATTCTTTTTACAGTCATCTCATGGTTTTTCCACAATTATATAAAAACAATGTATCCTATTTGTCTGTGGGCCTTCCCCGCCTTCCCAGTACATGACAGTTTCCCAGTGCTTCTCACCCATTTTCCCTTGCAACTAATGTAACAACTCCTGTTTCTCACACTTTGATGTTTCTTACAAGCGGCAGACCATGGTTTCTTGGTGCCCAGCTGAGGCCAGCTTATACTGCAGCTAAGGCCTAGTGAGGCCTACTAAGGCCTAATGAAAATTAATTTCTTCTACAGTGTCAGGTGTGGGCTTTTCACCTTTTGAATGTTGTTTAGGTTACCAGCCACCTATCTTTCCCAGTCTGGAATCCATGGTCGCGGTCCCCTCCGCGCATGTCTTCATCCAGAGGTGTCGAGACACTTGGAGTAGAGCCCGTGAGACTCTGCTCCAGGTGGGTAGACGCACCAATGCCCAAGCCTCCCCAGTCAGCAAATGTCCTTTGGCCCAGATCTGGCCCAGATAAACAGTTTAGATGTGGCCCAGATTAAATTGTGTTTGCCGGCCCAGATCTGCCCCACTTCTTCTTTACCACAGCTCAGCCAAAGCAGTGCCATAACTCCACCAAACGTGAGCCAAACAATACAATTGTATGTGGCCCTTATGTGGAATTTTAGTATGGCTGAGTTTTGTTAAATCTAATGGCCCTTATGTGGCCCACATGCAACTTTGAGCATTATGTAAAAGTCTTATTAACTCAATGGTCAATACAACACTCAACAACAAAAATGTATTCAATAATTTACTTTTGACAAATATTTACAGTTAATCAGAAACCATTTATATTAAATCATCAATCAATGACTCGTTTGGTGACTGTGTGCTGCATTACACATGGGATTGAAATGGTAAATACACTCAACTGAGGTTAATTGGACACCCTCCTCAAACAAATACATAATGCTGCACAAAATAACCTTAAAAAGACTTTGAAATGCCAAAACCTCACTTACCTGAAGATATGCATGACTGAAAACTCATGAGAGCAGATGAGAAAATGGCTCTGGGCAATATGTGCCAGATAACACCCACATGTGGCCCAAACATGCTTGCTATCTGGGTCCCGTCTACGTCGTGGGTCAAAAAGTGTGGCTTTCTTCTAAGAACATTCCTCTCCACAAGTAATAAGCTAGCCCCTAAATTCATTGGCCCGTTTACTGTCACCAAGATTCCTAGCCCGGTGACAGTCCGCCCCTCAAACTACCTCCTGCGTACGGGAGAATTCACCCCGTGTTTCATGTTTCCAAATTAAAACCTGTTTTTCATGCTCCTATTAATCTACCTACCCCAGTTGTTTAACAATAAACTTGTTATTAGGCCCGTGAGTGTGAGGAACAAGGAACAACACGGATGGCGATTCTCCCAAACCGCCGTTCCCCAGCGTGCTGCACGGCCCGTGAGAAGATTGATTACCAACGCCACTTTGGAAGTCTCTGAAGCGAAAGTGGTGGGTTGCAGAGAAAAAAACAATTACTGCATGAAAACACTGGAATACGGCATTATCCGGGCATGGTAAACTCCTGTGTAATTTTAGGTTTACCGGACGTATGTGGGAAAAAGCGGACCAGAGTAACACGGAACAGTATATTTCAAGATAAACCCAGAAACCTCACATATGCGGACATATACAGGCATCTGTGAAATTTCACGGAAATATACAGCTGAAACACTGCTGGGTGCTAGGACTGGTGACTGTTAGGTGTGAAGAAGGCCTTTCATATGTTAATGACACTAAGGTGCTGGCTGTTCTCAGAGGGAGGGGTGGCAGGGGAGGACTTCAGGATTGAGAATTATGATGTCCACACGGAGACGCGTTTAGCTGTATACGTATAAATTTTGTACCGTGTCAGCGTTTCGTCCACATGGATCCGGCATTTTAGAAGCATGCATCCGATATTTTTCGAAACCAGGTCCCAAAGTGGATAAATCTGAAAACGATCATCTTCCGTTTTCGTGTGTACAGCGAATCCGTATATTTTCTGAAACGGTGATGTCATCACACTACGTCCAGCACGGTGAAAGAGTTAAGGGATACAACTACGGGCACTGGGCATGCGCACATCAATATCGTGTCATTTAATTAACGTATCTGCATTGTTGTAAGGGTATGTTTTGGGTTGGGGTAGGTGTAGGCATTAAAAAAACACATCTGTTAAGTAGCAAATGTATTTATTGTTATTTTATTGTGAGATTTTGCCTCACCTCCGACCACTGCTATACCCCTGCTAGCCACAACTCTTCTTCTCTGTTTTTAGTGTATTTCTGTGGCAGACACACACTGGCCTGGCATGCAAACTACATCGTTTTTAGTCCGTTTTTGTAATCTCGTGTGGACGCAGATATTTCTTGAAACGAGGGAAAAAAAAGATCGGATTGGGAAAGCGCTGGCTTCGTGTGGACAGGGCCTTAATCAAAGTTTTTATAAATACACTACAAAATAAACACCCCGAACATATAGTCACAAAAACAGAGTATTTAAATTAAGGAATTGAATGGAACGAATAAAGGAAAATTAACCAACCATTTTAGAATAACACACATTTATTGTGAAGTTTTACAAAATGCAGTTAATAACAATAACATTTAATAAAAAGGAACGTACATAAATGTGAAATAATGAAAAAATGGCTTTAAAACACAAAAAACGGATATGCTCAAAATAAAATTAAAGGAATAAAAAGGTTGTTGGAAATCACATGGGGCTAAATCTCAAACATTGTGCAAATGGGAATTATGACTGATACCTTTTCTTTTGTCTGACTTAACTGCACAATGTATGTACTTAGTACATATCTCCCTGCAAGACGTTCCTCAGGTAGGAACGCTGCTGCACAATCAGTCTGTGTTCCATACCTCCACAGGGTTCCCAAAGAAACATCTGTCTGGATGAGGGTGCAACCACGAAACCTTTGCAACAACATGCCATATAGTACGCATGTTAGTTTTTAACACTGATTATAAGAAATTTCTTAATGACTCCAGCACGCAGATCTGCATTTGGGTCTAGGACTGGTTCGTCCAAGAATTTGTATTTCTCTCCACGCCTCTCTTTTTAAAAAAAACAGTTCTTTTTTTTTACCAAGGTCTCTAATGACCGAGTTACTTTCTTGTAACAATAGGTTAGTTTGGGGTACAGATATTCCTTGCCATTGAAGCTTATCATCTTTTTCATTAATAGATGGAAAGACTCAGAAAGTGTATGTTGTCTTACACTTGGGACAGACAGCATATTCAGTGAAGTTGTTGTACTGGTATATTTTTCTTAGTTAATATAAAGTCTTGGTAATCATACCAGCAAATTGCATCAGTCAATCAACTTTATTTATATAGTGCTTTTACAATGACGATTGTTTCAAAGTAGCTTCACAGTGTCAAACGAGACAGTATTGCAACAATTTTAGTTGGCTGTACGGTCGACAATGTTGGCAGATCAATATTATAGTTTATAGAATTAAATAAGACCTAATTAATTCATTTTATTTGTATATTTAGTTGAATAACTTAGATCATAAATTTAGTGTTATAGTTTGTGCGTCCCCAACTGAGTAAACCAAAGGCCACAGTGGCAAACCCAGAGGAGACACCAGTCAACACTGAGAATATTTCCAATGAGCCATAATTTGTCTGAGGCATAGCAGCAGTGCAGTGATGGCATTGTCTGAAATGTTGAACAACGCTTGCCAGGTTAAAATTATTATTGCTAATAGCTTTACAAGTAATAAAGCAGATTTTTTTACTTGCATTATCTTCTTTATCCATTGCATTATCCATTTAAGCATTATCTTCTTCAGGTTTGTCATCTTTACAATCCAAATGTTCACTGTGCTGACCATCTGTAAAAACGTGTTGCTCTTCATGGTCACTGTCATCATCTGAAGACGTTTCACTGAGCTCCAAGGAAAGCCTGAGCAGCTCATTGCGTTCTTCTTCTTCTAAAAAAAAAGAAAAGAAAAAAAAGACAGTTGGATAAATCAAGAAGATCTGCCGAATCTTGGTTCTCATGTAAATGCTTGGTTTGTTTAAATATGCAGAAATCAACTTGCTCTTGGTCTCCAATGTCCTCTGTAAGAATTAAAGAACAATACAACGATTTTAGCTACACACAAATTTACATACACAAGCTAAATACAAAGATTTAGTTTAAACAGTGAAACCTCACAACACCAATTTGATTAATGGCTGGAGCTATGCATTTGTCTAGCATTATCTTAAAGTTAGCAGCTTTTTACTAAAATCCCTTAGAATCACAGATCATGCACTTTACAATACATCATGTGTACGGGTCATGATGGGCCATAGAAATGTTAATTGGCCATTCTTAACGGTCTATCCAAATAACTTTAGTTATTGTTATGAATGGCCCATTAGGCTATGCATTAAATGGTCAGCAAATACAGCTATGGCCAAATTTGTAATAAATAAAAGTTACAATGTATTAACAAGACTTATGCCTATACTGGAAAAAACACAAACTTACTACATTCTGAAAACAAGCAAATCACTATTGTGTGTCAACTCTAACCAAAGCAGATCATGGACAAAAACATGAACATCAGTGTCATGTTGCACGACGTAAATATATAAACCAACTGCTGATGATCACTCTTATTTTACTTGTCATTTGGTTTTACATAAAAAAAATGTTCAATAACTTACCCAAATGAATACCAGCATCATCCCAGTCCACAGGTCTCATTTCGTCTGGATGAAGGTCATCACATGCACTCACTTCCAACTCTGTGTTGTGATTTGTCTCAGCTGTAATCGCTCCATTGTGAAAAAAAAACGTCTTCTTTTTTTGTGACGATAAAAATATGCATGTGAAACATTAGGCTTGTTTGAGATGAGCAAAATCTGCTCGGAACCGATCACCGGTGATCAGCGTGAGATGCATGGCAGTTAGAAATGTGTCCGAGGGCGGTCCACCTTGCTCTGACGTCATGCTGACGTATGTCAAAAATCTCTCGCGAGCGAAAGGCGGATGTGTCGGATTCTGCAGTCGAGCGCAGTTGCTCTCCACCGACTGCGCTGAGCAAAAGCATGATGGCAAACGACTTGCTGACGACACAGCTTAATGCTTATTGGTTTAAACAACCGTGATGTAAGGTTGTTTTTTAAAATATTTGATTTTCAAACTCTGATATCATGTTTTAATGTCTATAAATTATGTGTGAATATTCTCAAACTCTCGGACAGTGCGATCTCTCTGTGTGTTGTGATTGTTGTCATATTAATAAAAATATATAAAAACATGTCTGTAATTAAAATAAAAATGCTTGATAAACAGGTCTTTCGAAAGGAAATAAATAACAAAAACTTTGGGTGTCTTGTTCATAATATTTATTTTCATATAAAAGCAACAGAACTTAAATTACATCCAGTTTATCAGCAACAGAGCGCACGAGTGTGAGTCCCGCGATATCTGCAACTGATCCCGCAGGTGTCTGATCCACTACGAGAAGAGAGAACTGTCCGGCTTGCCTGCACTTTTTCACTCCTCCCCTCACTGTTTATCAAGCATTTTTATTTTAATTACACACATGTTTTTATATATTTTTATAAATATGACAACAATCACATAACCCACAGAGAGATCGCACTGTCCGAGAGTTTAAGAATATTCACACATAATTTATACACATTAAAACATGATATCAGAGTTTTAAAATCAAATATTTTAAAAAACAACCTTACATCACGATTGTTTAAACCAATCAGCATTAAGCTGTGTCCTGTTGCCGTGAGGGAACCGCTACATATGGAACCGAGCCTACAGCCACGTTTCACAAGCATACGGGTGCAGGTCTGGCGTCAGACGGTCCGCAACATCTGACACCGAAGGGGTGACGGAGGAGCTCGACAGGGTTAGCCGGTTTCTCGGGGAACACAACTGGAGACCATAGACGCACGTATCCGGCTCAGAGGACGGGAGTGGCGTTTGCAAGCCGACACTTAGAACGGGCACTTAACGCTCCTGGCCACTGGGGGCAAGGATGCGGGTAGATACCGGCTCTACATGTAGGCTATAGAATCTAGCGAACGTGTTAGGTGTCGCCCAGCCCGCAGCTCTACATATGTCTGTCAGCGAGGCCCCTTGAGCCAGCACCCAGGAAGAAGCAACACTCCTAGTGGAGTGTGCCCTTACACCGAACGGGCAAGGCACGTCTTGGGACTGGTAAGCCAAGACTATAGCATCCACTATCCAGTGGGCTAACCTCTGCTTGGAGACAGCCTTTCCCTTCTGCTGGCCTCCGTAACAGACGAATAGTTGCTCTGAGGTCCGAAAGCTTTGGGTCCGGTCGATGTAAGCGCGAAGAGCGTGGACCGGACACAGCAAAGCCAGGGCTGGGTCTGCCTCCTCCGAAGGCAGCACTTGCAGGTTCACTAACTGATCTCGGAAGGGAGTGGTAGGAACCTTGGGCACGTATCCGGGCCGGGGTCTCAGGACAACGTGAGAGTTACCGGGCCCGAACTCTAGGCACGATTCGTTGACCGAAAGTGCATGCAGGTCCCCTACCCTCTTGATAGAGGCCAATGCCGTCAGGAGCACTGTCTTCATTGACAAGATTTTAAGCTCACAGGATGCCAAAGGCTCGAATGGGGGGCTCTGGAGTGCTCTGAGCACTAGAGCCAAGTCCCAAGAGGGTATCGAGGTAGGACGAGGAGGATTTAGTCTCCTCGCACCGCTGAGGAACCTGACGATTAGGTCGTGCTTTCCCACGGACTTACCTTCTACTACATCATGGTATGCCGCTATTGCGGCAGCATATACCTTGAGGTTGGAGGGAGACAGCCTTCGCTCCAACCCATCTTGCAGGAAGGAAAGCACGACACTAATCGAACACCTTCGGGGGTCTTCCCGGCGGGAAGCGCACCACTCAACGAACAGGTTCCACTTCAGAGCATAGAGGCGCCTCGTAGAGGGGGACCTAGCTGAAGCGATGGTATCTACGACAGCTTGTGGTAGTCCATTTAGAACCTCTGCGTCCCGTCCTGGGACCAGACATGAAGATTCCAGAGGTCTGGACGCGGGTGCCATAGAGTGCCTCGTCCCTGAGAAAGAAGGTCCTTCCTCAGGGGAATGGGCCAAGGTGGGGCTGCCGCGAGGAGTGTAAGTTCTGGGAACCAGGTCCGGTTGGGCCAATATGGCGCAACTAGCAACCTCGTCCTCCCTGACTTTGCACAGAGTCTGTGCAAGAAGGCTCACTGGGGGAAACCACCCTGACAGTTGATGTACGCAACGGCCGTGGTGCTTTCCGTACGGACCAGTACATGCTTGCCACGCAGCAGCCCCTTGAGGCGGCAGAGTGCCAAGTGTACTGCCAGTAACTCGAGGCAATTGATGTGCCAATGCAATTGCGGCCCTGTCCACAGACCAGCAACTGCATGCCCGTTGTACGTGGCCCCCCAGCCGGTGGTGGAGGCATCCGTGAACAGCACAGCATGCCTGGACACTTGTTCTAGGGGCACCCCGGCCCAGAGAAACGAAGTGTTGGACCACGGGCTGAAGGTTTGGCGGCAGTAAGGAGTCACTGGGACCTAGTACTGACCGCTCTGCCACGCCCACCTCGGGACTCGGCCATTGAGCCAGCGTTGAATCAGTCTCATATTAAGCAATCCGAGCGGCGTTACCGCGGCTGCAGATGCCATATGCCCCAGGAGCCTCTGAAAGAATTTCAGTGGGACCGCTGTCCTGCTCTTGAACATACTCAAGCAGTTCAACACTGACTGGACTCGCTCCTCGGACTCGCTCCTCGCTCTTCTCTCGGTTGACACGAAGGCCCAGTTGGCTGAGGTGACTGAGCACCAGGTCCCTGTGTTCGCACAACTGGTCCTTCGACTGGGCTAGAATCAGCTAATCGTCGAGGTAGTTGAGAATCCGAACACCGCGTTCTCTGAGCGGAACAATGGCTGCCTCCACGACCTTCGTAAAGACGCGGGGCGACAGGGACAGCCCGAAGGGCAGGACCTTGTACTGATATGCTTTCCCCTCGAGTGCAAAACATAGGAACAGTCTGTGTCGAGGGAGAATAGACACATGGAAGTACGCGTCCTTCAGGTCGATCGCTGCAAACCAATCCTGGGGACGGATGCATTGGAAAATGCGTTTCTGTGTCAACATCCTGAACGGGAGCTTGTGCAGGGCCCGATTCAGGACTCGCAGGTCCAGGATTGGTCGTAACCCACCGCCTTTCTTGGGCACAATGAAGTAGGGGCTGTAGAACCCCGTCTGCATATCGGCTGGAGGAACCGGCTCGATCGTGTCCTTCGCCAGTAGGACCTCGAACTCTGACCTCAAGACATGAGCATTGCTGCTTCGCACGGAGGTGAAGAGGATGTCCCTGTACTTGGGCGGCCGACGGTCCTCCTCCGGGGGGTGGGGGAGGGATGGGACATCATCTCCCTCAGAGCAGCTCCTCTTCTCCCTGGGCTGCCCGTCTCAGGGCCGCTTCCCCTTACGCTTGCCGGCAGGTTTGGCGGGACCCTGGACGTGTTGGGCGGCCCCCTTCCGTCCGGCACCCTGCTTCGCGGGTGGAGGCTGCTGCTTGAGCTTGGCAGGGGCGGAGGCGGAGGCGGACGCCGGGGGACGCCCTCGGCGACGAGCAGACTGGGGGGAGGGGTGGAGGCAGCAGCGGGCCGCCGGGGCAATATGTTCCTTATGGCCTCCGTCTGCTTCTTGGCCACCGAGAACTGCTGGGCAAAGTCCTCGATGGGATGTCGAAGAGGCCGGCCTGACAGACAGGGGTGTTCAAAAACCCACCCGGAACCCCAGGTACTGAGCCTCGGCGAGGGCCAGATGACATTTCCGGGGGTTGGCGGTCAGCCCAGCCCGACGGAGTTCCAGGAGCACCCTCAGGAGCCGCTCCAGATGGTCCTGCCAGGTCTCGGAGTGGATGACCACGTCGTCGAGGTAGGCTGCGGCGTAGGCTTGGTGAGGACGCAGGAGGATGTCCATCATCCTCTGGAACGTGGCCGGTGCCCCGTGGAGGCCGAAGGGGAGGGTCCGGTATTGCCAGTGCCCACTTGGAGTGGAGAACGCCGTCTTCTCCTTAGCGGAGTTTGTGAGGGGGACTTGCCAGTATCCTTTGGTGAGGTCGAGTGTCATGATGTAACGGGCCCTCCCCAGACGTTCCAGTAGCTCGTCGACAAGGGGCATCGGGTAGCCATCGAACTCCAAGACCTCGTTGAGCCAGCGGAAGTCGTTACAGAACCGGAGGGTGCCATCCGGCTTCGGTACCATGACGATTGGGCTGGACCAGGCGCTGCGGGATGGTTCGATTACCCCTAACTTGAGCATCTCACAAATATCATCCTCGATGGCCCGTCTCCAAACCTCTGGGACCCGATAGGGCCACTGCCTCACGATGACCCCTGGTGGCGTTCGGATGTCGTGCTGAATGACGTTGGTCTGCCCGGGACGGGTGGAGAACACATCAGAGAACTGACGGACCAGATGGTTCAACTCCGTCTTCTGGGCGGCCGCCAGGTGGTCCCCGACGTCTACAACCAGGGGATCAACAGAGGCCAACGCGGTGAGCTGTTCTCAGGTCCCCACCCACCTCTTCAGCAGGTTAACATGATATAGCTGCTCTTCTCGCCGGCGACCCGGCTGGCGCAGCCGATAGTTGACGGGCCCCACTCGTTCCACGGCGGTGAACGGACCTTGCCAGGTCGCGAGGAACTTACACGTGGAGGTGGGGACCAGCACCAGGACTCGATCCCCTGGTTGAAACTCTCATGGCTGGGCCGCCCGGTCGTACCGTTGTTGTTGGGACTGCTGCGCCTTGGTGAGGTGTTCCCGGACCAATGGCATGACCCTCTCGATCTGCTCACGCATCTCCCTCACGTGTTCAATGGTGGAGCGGAGAGGTGCCGGCTGCTGCTGTTCCCAGGCTTCACGGGCCACGTCCAGGAGACCCCTCGGCTGGCGGCCAAAGAGAAATTTGAATGGGGTGAATCCCGTGGATGCTTGAGGCACTTCCCTGATGCCAAACAGGACGTATGGGAGCATCAGGTCCCAGTCTCTCTTGTCTTCCGCTGCCACACGCCGGAGCATCTGCTTCAAGGTTTGATTAAACCGTTCGACAAGGCCGTCTGTCTGTGGGTGGTACACCGTGGTGCTGAGTTGTTTTACCTGCAGCAGCCGGCAGAGGTCCGCCATCAGCCGGGACATGAAGGGGGTCCCTTGGTCCGTCAGTATCTCCGCTGGGATGCCGACTCGGGTGCAGAGGAGGAACAGCTCTTGGACGATGTTTTTGGCCGTGGCCTTCCTCAGGGGAACTGCCTCTGGATACCGGGTGGCGTAATCGACGACCACCAGGATGTGTTCGTGTCCCCGGGCAAACTTAGGCAACGGCCCCACCAGGTCCATTTCGATTCGCTCGAAAGGTATCCCGATGATGGGAAGCGGAATGAGCTGGCTGGGGGGAGGAGCTCGTGGTGCGGTCCGTTGGCAGGTCGGACAGGCCTGACAGAAGCGCTTCACTTATCCGTCCAAGCCTGGCCAGTGGAAATGGTCCCGGATCCACTGGATGGTGTTGGCGACTCCCAGGTGGCCGGCCATCGGATGGCCATGGGCTAGTTCCATTATCATCTCCGTCTTGGTCCTTGGCACCACGAGGAGCTCTTTGACCTCCCCCCTCCGCTGGGCAACACAGTACAACAGGCCGTTCCGAACAATGAAATGCGGGAGAGGATGGGGCGCTGGGTGATGGTCCTGGCTGTCGACTGTCCGGACCTGAGTCCAGCAGTTCTTGAGGCAGTCATCTTCCAGATGGGCCTTCACGAAGGAGCCCCCTCCCTGGACATGTTGGAATACATCAAAGAAGACGTTAGGAGTTTGGGAGGGGGACTCACCATCTCTCCCGCTGTCCGACGCTAATAGAGCGGCCTGGGTCGTCCTCCTTCTACGACCGCGCCGCTCTCAGGGGCGGCTCCCAGCCTGGCTGGCTGGCAGGGCGGAGGTCCGAAGCAGTTCTTCGAAGCCCGGCCAGTCCCGTCCAAGGAGTACGGCCACGGGAAGGTCCTTCATAATTCCCACTTCAATCGGCCAGGTGCCCGGCCAGCGGAGATCGTCACTCGGTGGGCCGTGACACGACGAGTGTCGCCGTGTACACAGGTGATAGGAAGCTGGGCTTTGGAGTTCTTCTGGGGTGGTAGGATGGCGGCCTGGACGAGACTGACCGAGCTCCCAGAGTCGAGAAGGGCCAGAACCGGCTGCCCATTGAGTTTCACCTCCGTTCGCGGGGCTCCGCGGGGCGGTTCTTGATGGACGGTGCAGCCAGCCAACCATGCGCGTACCGGTGGGACCGGTTCCTCCGTGGGCATCGGCTCATCGATTGGGCCAGGAGCCGCAAGCCTGTGTACTGCGTGCTGGGTACCTTCCGGCGCGCGTTGCTCCGGGACCACCCTCCGGGGGAAGGACGGAGCTCGATCCCCAGGGTCGCGGTGCATTGCCGCCTCCGCCAACTCGATGGCTTCGACGAGCTCGCCGATGGTAGTTGGGTTCGTCATTCCCATCGCCCTCCTGGTGGGCGGCGGGAGAGCTCCGAGCAAACGGTTGATCGTTACGCGCTCCGCCACCTGACCCGCGGTGGTTGTTCCCTCGAGCAGCCAGTGTCGGGACAGTCTTGTGAGTTCAGCGGCCTGGGCGCGGGCTGGGCGCGGGCTGGGCGACGAGGCTTGTACTCCCATTCGTGAAACAATTGGGCTGCTGAAATGGACGACAGCCCGAGGCGTCCGAGGATTTCTCTTTTTAATGCAACATAGTTATCAGCACTCTCAGTGGGCAGTGAAAAGTAGGGTCGTTGTGCCTCACCGGTCAGCAGGGGTCCCAGCAAACCACGCCCATTCGCTCCGGTCCCAGTTTTCCTGAACCGCCGTGGTCTCGAATAGCTGAAGGAACAATTCGATGTCGTCATGGCTGGTTAACTTCGGCAGCAGCTGGGTTGCGCGGACGCGCGGATCAGGCAGCGGAACGCGCTGGGCAGGGGCGAGGCGGAGAGCGGCGACTTCCTCTTCAACCTTTTCCTGACGGGCCACCAGGTGTTCGGTGATTTGTTGATGTCGCAGACTCACTTCGGTAAGGCACTTGATCAGGTCTTCCATGATGGGGGAGGAGCGCCGCCTTTTTTCCGATCCTGTTGACTGCGTGGGTGAGAGAAAAAAAACAATGTCAGTGTTCAGGGGGTGGTTGGTGATCCTTCACGCTCTTGCCCGCATTCTCCACCAGTGTGGCAGGGTGAAGGATCACGCAACAATGAAATTGGTGCAAAACCCCCAGAGGGTGGATTTATTGGTGAAAACAGTGACAAACATGGTGAATTTAGGTGCAGGTGCGCTGTAGGTGTCCTCCTTCCGGGTGCCCTGGTGCTAGCGGTGACGTGGGTGCGGCGAGGTGGCCGGAGCGTCACAGGCTGCTTTCTGGGTGAGAGAGAGAGACAAGCGTTAGCGTAGTGCTGCATGGAGATCGTGCTAAAACTGGTGTCCCAGAGTGAAGGCTTTTATGCCAGGGCCTGATGGCCTGCAGCTGTGACGATCCGGCCTGTGCTGATCGCGTGCAGGTGTTTGTAATCTGTTGCCAGGGCGACGCTGATGAGAGCTCGGGAGGCTTGTCACAATATATATATATATATATATATATATATATATATATATATATATATATATATATATATATATATATATTAGGGCCGGGACTCGATTAAAAAAATTAATCTAATTAATTAGAGGCTTTGTAATTAATTAATCGAAATTAATCGCATTTTAATCGCATATAAATATTTTACCTGAGAACAATGAGAAGTAATTTTTCACATGTATTTTTAGTATACCATTGAATAATGACTGAATACATAAGCTTAATCAACAAAATATTGTTTATTTATTTCAGTCCAGCAGACCAGTGCAATGTTTGCCATTAAGTGTAGCAAAAGCATATTTGTGATATTTGAGGCTCGATGTGCTGCGGTGATACGCTAATTCCTTGTTGTATAGCAGGGGTGTCCAATCCTGCTCCTGGAGGGCCACTGTTCTGCTGAGTTTAGCTCTAACCCCAATTAAACACACCTGTACCAGCTCATTAAGGTCTTATTAGGCATACTAGAAACTTTAGCAGTGTATTGAGGCAAGCTGGAGCTAAACTCTGCAGGACGTCAGTGGCTCTCCAGGACTGACTTTGGATACCCCTGTTGTATAGCTTGCACACAACCATGCTCTTGTCGACGCTACCATCATTTCGTTTTTTAAAACTAAATTTCCCATCCACGGGGCCAAGCAAAGCGGTCTCATCAGCTTCTTCGTTCATGTTCACTATGGTTTGTTGTTTTCATGGTTGTTGTCGTGACTCCGGAGCGCTAGTCGGTGTTCCAGTATAATCGGTCCGTCAAAACTCATTCATTGAAAAACGTTCCGCGGGGCAAAAATAAGTGCGATTAATTTTTTTTTCTTTTTTTGCGTAATTAATTAACGCGTTAAAGTCCCGTAGTTAATTAATCTTAATTAACGCGTTAAAGTCCCGGCCCTAATATATATATATATATATAAACATTTAGTACAATAGCAGAGGTAATTCCAAGTTAGCTAAAATACCGTTCTGTATTAATGAGCTGTTTTCATTAAGAAGCGCGTGTGGGCACACACACACACACACGTCACACGCATACAGAGATCGCGCTGCAGATTCAGGAGCACGGAAACTTATCAACGCCGCCCCGCGACTTTTAGAAACAAAATAGCTAAGCTACTGGATCACTACATTATATTTCTCAGCAATGACGGGGTTATTCACTATTTTAAAGTAATAAACTCACATCTGTCTGCATAACTGCATTGTTAAGAGAGATCCTGAACAGACGCAGTCACGCATGTACGAATCTCTCTCTCTCTCTCTCTCTCTCTCTCTCTCTCTCTCTCTAATAAATGCTATAATCCATTCATTCAAATAAACGTATTACTTTATACACTACTTTCTTTTTCTCTGTGTCTAATTCGAAGCGTGCACAATGCTAGATCTACTAGCCGTAACTGATGAAAAATAACAGTCAATGTTACCCTTCCGGTCAAATATTGCGAGGCAAACCTCAATAACAGCTTTAAGCTGACAATGTAATGTTCGTTGTCAAGAGAACTGACCTCTTGCAACCAAGTAGCTCCCCTCAAGGTACTAAATCATCATCATCATCGGAGGCATGTCGTGCTGCTCCTTGTGCTCTTCTCTCTCAGACAGGTGTTGTTGTGCGTGCTAGGGAAAGTAAATACGCCATACGCCATCGCATCGCTATATCATTGATATCGCGATATGACATTTTTTTATCATGTAAAAATTTATACGGACGATATGATATAGCACACCCCTAATAATGGTTCAAAGTGTGCCTGAGGGTGACACAATGGATGAAGGGTTTACATATGAGTTGAAACAGGTACTACAGGGGGTAAGGCTTTCATCCCCAGGGAAGGATGATATATGTTATGAAATGATAAAACATCTTTCAGACGTGTCCCTGAATTATATTTGACTGCTTTTAAATAAAATATGGGAAATGGGTAAACTTCCCTCGTCATGAAAACATGGTGTAATCATTCCAATTGCGAAACCTGGGAAGAATCATTCGTTAGCGTCTAGTTATAGGCCGATTGCATTAACGTCAAATATGTGTAAGCTAATGCAAAGAATGGTAATAGGCAGATTCAATTATATTATAGATAAGGAAAATCTTTTGTGCTCTCATCAAAGTGGATTTAGAAAAGGACGTAACACTATGGACTCCACTATATGTTTAGAGTCGGAAATCAGAAAAGCAATGGTGAATAAAGAAGTACTAGTTGGAGTATTTTTCGATGTCGAAAAGGCATATGACATGTTATGGAGAGAGGGACTTTTAATTAAGTTAGTAATGATGGGCATTAAAGGAAAATGGTATAATTGGATAATGTAGTTTTTGTTAAATAGGACCATTCAAGTTAGGGTTGGGACAAGTTATTCTAGGATTTTGTCATTTGATAATGGGACACCACAAGAAAGTGTGTGTAGTCCAGTATTATTTAATATCAATGATTAATGACATTTTTTCCAAATTTGGACAAGGTATTGGTAAATCCCTGTATGCAGATGATGGTGCACTGTGGAAACGGGGTAGAGATGGGACATATGTGGAAAGATGTGTGCAGAAAGCAATCATAGAAGTGGAAAAGTGGCCTAACAAATTGAGCTTTAGAATGTCTGTGGAAAAAACAAAAGTAATATATTTTTCAAAGAAAAATAAATTACCATGTATTCAACTTAAGTTATATGATAAGGTATTAGGTAGAGGTTTCAGAATTTAGGTTTCTTGGGATTTGGATGGATCAAAAACTTACTTTTGCCTGACAAGCCAGACCCACATCAAGATGTTTGGTCTGGAAACTCACCATAGACAGGGCTCAATCCGAAGGGGGGGATAAACGGTTGTCTTTCAAACTCCCTCTGCACGCGATAGGATAGCGCTACACCAACCGGAGCAACGACGGTGAAGGGGAGCTCGCTGACTGATTAAACATTCGCCGTATCCAGTCGGCTAAACTCCGAACACATCTTCCCTTTTTAAAGGGGGGGTGAAACACTCAGTTTCAGTCAATCTCATGTCAATCTTGAGTACCTATAGAGTAGTATTGCATCCTGCATATCTCCGATAAGTCTTTAGTTTTATCATATTTATAAAAGAAATATGGGCTTGTAAAGAATGTTCGTGGGGGTGTGAAGGAAGAAGACGGGGTCGGCTTTGACTGGGACTCGCTCTCTTTATTCAGTCTTGTTCAAAAACAAATAACGGTCACACGTGTGTGTGTGCAAAACTCGCGATATGGATCGCTCCTTCTTTAATTCACTTTCTTTCTCAGTGTCTCTCAGTTCCTCTCAGTTTCTCTCAGTTTCTCTGCTGTGCACGCGAAGTCCCAGTCCAGGTCTCTCTCTCTCTCTCTCTGTACTGCTGGGGTTTAAATGCTGTCTCTCCAAGCCAATTACTGCAAACAGACACAGGTGTTAGGTATCTGCACTTGACCTACTTACTCATCGCTCGGCTCCGCCTCCTCTCTCCCGCTACAGACCTCGTGAAACCACGCCCCTCCTGCCACATACCCCCACCGCCCGACTCAGGCCGGGGAGCCATCCGGCCTGCAGCCTCCCCCCCCCCTCCTCCTGGAGAGGAAGTCAGCCACAATCATCTGAACACCCGGCCTGTGGACCACCTTGAACTTAAACGGCTGTAAAGCGAGATACCAACGGGTGATCCGCGCGTTGGTATCTTTCATGCGGTGGAGCCACTGCAAGGGGGCGTGATCCGAGCAGAGGGTGAACTCTCGTCCCAGGAGGTAATAGCGAAGGGTGAGGACGGCCCATCTGATGGCCAAACACTCCTTCTCTATGGTGCTGTACATCATCTCTCTCTTAGAGAGCTTACGACTGATGTACAGCACCGGCCGCTCCTCCCCCTCCACCTCCTGGGACAGGACTGCGCCCACGCCCCTGTCCGAGGCGTCGGTCTGTAGGAAAAAAGGGAGAGAAAAATTAGGAGCTTGTAAGAGCGGCCCACCACACAGAGCAGCCTTTATCTGGGTGAAAGCCTGCTGGCACCGCTCCGTCCACTGGACCGTATCTGGTACTTCCTTTTTAGTTAAATCAGTCAGCGGGCTAGCGAGGTCCGAATAGTTAGGCACAAACCTTCTGTAATATCCCGCTAGCCCCAGGAACTGTCTAACCTCCTTTTTGGTCTTGGGCCTTGGACAGGTTGCAATCGCTGCCGTCTTATCAATTTGGGGACGCACCTGTCCATGACCCAAGTGGAAGCCCAGATATCTTACTTCCACCCGCCCAATCGCACATTTCTTAGGGTTTGCCGTGAGTCCCGCCCTTCTCAGCGACTTCAGGACAGCCCGCAAATGCTGCATATGTCGCTGCCAGTCTGTACTGTAGATGATGATATCATCCAAGTACGCAGCGGCATACGCAGCATGCGGCCGGAGAATTCTGTCCATCAGACGCTGGAAGGTTGCGGGCGCCCCGAACAAGCCGAAAGGAAGGGTGACGAATTGGTGTAATCCGAACGGCGTGGTGAAAGCGGTTTTTTCTTTAGACATTGGAGACAAGGGGATCTGCCAATAGCCCTTTGTTAAATCCAGTGTCGAATAAAAGCGAGCGGTTCCTAGCCGATCAAGCAGTTCGTCAATCCTCGGCATTGGGTACGCATCAAAATTTTGACACCGCGTTCACCTTTCTGTAGTCTACACAGAACCGGACCGAGCTGTCAGGCTTTGGAACCAAAACTATCGGGCTCGCCCAATCACTGCTAGACTCTTCTATTACGCCCATATCCAACATAGCCTCTAATTCTGCCTGAACTACTTTTTTCTTGTGTTCTGGCAAACGATACGGCCGGCTGCGAATGACCACGCCCGGCTCCGTCTCAACGTGGCGCTGAATGAGGTCGGTGCGACCCGGTAGGGGCGAGAACACGTCCGCAAAAGCTGCCTGTAACGTTCGTATGTCGGTGAGCTGCGAGGGTGAGAGGTGATCTCCCCCCGGGGCCAGAACGAAAGATTGAGGTTTTTGAACCGCTTCTGGCCCGAGATCCTCCTCTCCGCTCACTACCGTCGCTAGCATCACCGACTCCGCCTCTGACCACTTTTTTAATAAGTTGAGGTGGTAAATTTGACGTGCCCCGTCCCTATCGGATCGTACCACCTCATAGTTGAGGTCTCCCACTTGCCGTGTAACCTCAAAAGGCCCTTGCCACTTCGCGAGTAATTTTGAACTGGAAGTGGGGAGTAATACCAAGACTTTATCTCCCGGTGCGAATTGACGTAACCTAGCTCCCCTGTTGTACAGCTGCCTTTGTCTGTCCTGGGCCTGTAACAAATTCTCCATTGATAGCCGCCCCAACGTTTGGAGTTTTGTTCTCAGGTCCAGGACATACTGAATTTCATTTTTTGCCGCGGAAGGTCCGTCCTCCCAAGCCTCTCTAAGGACATCCAGCACCCCCCGAGGCTGGCGCCCATAGAGAAGCTCGAAGGGGGAAAACCCCGTGGAGGCTTGCGGGACCTCGCGTACAGCAAACAACAGAGGTTCTAGCCACTTATCCCAATTTTTGGCGTCCTCGTGAACGAACTTACGAATCATGGTCTTCAACGTGCGATTAAACCGTTCCACCAGACCATCTGTTTGTGGGTGGTAGACGCTGGTGCGAATCGATTTAATGCCCAATAATTCGTATAGTTCGCGGACCGTCCGGGACATGAACGCCGTGCCTTGGTCGGTGAGAATCTCTTTCGGGATTCCCACCCGGGAGATTAAAGAAAACAGTGCGGCCGCCACACTCTTCGCCGAAATAGTGCGGAGGGGCACTGCTTCCGGGTATCGCGTTGCATAGTCCACTAGGACCAATGCAAAGCGATGCCCTCGTGCAGATCGTTCTAATGGCCCGATGAGGTCCATACCAATTCTTTCGAAGGGGACCTGCACTAGTGGAAGGGGGCACAATGGTGCTTTTGGGGTGGCCGGTGGATTCACCAACTGACATTCACGACAAGACGCGCACCACCTGCGCACGTTCTCGTGAATGCCCGGCCAAAAGAAGCGGGCCATTAGACGGTTAAGTGTTGCTTTTTGTCCTAAATGCCCTGCCATCGGATTACAATGAGCCGCCTGGAATAGCATTTCCCGACGGCTTTTAGGTATTAACAACTGGGTTGTATCCATTTTTGTCTGGGTATCTTGGGTCACCCGATACAACCTATCTTTCAAAACTGCAAAATACGGATAGGTGAGCGGTTGTCCCGGTTGGAGGAGGTGGCCGTCGATGGAACGGACCTGCTCAAAGGCATTTTTCAGCGATTCATCTTGGGACTGTTCCAGGGGAAAGTCATCGCGATCTGTGAGAGGAGCCATCTCCAGACCACTCGGTTCCCCTGAAACAGCTTCCCGAGGTCCCGAATCCACCTCTCCCAACTGAGCGACCGCCTCCCTCCGCTGCATATCTTTCCCCCAAGAGGCATCCGCACATAACTGCCCTAATAATTTATGGAATGCTGGCCAATTGGTTCCCAGAATCAACGGATGCTGGAGATGCGGGTTAACTGCAGCCTCCACACTATGCTTTTGTCCCCGAAATTGAATAACGACCGGCACTAAAGGATACTTCACCACTTCCCCGTGTACACACCTCACCGTAACCGTGCGGCTGTTACCCAATGCCTTGGGTTGTATCAGGCTTTGGTGGATGGAGGTCTGGTTACAACCTGAATCCACCAAAGCCTGATAAGTACCCCCCTTGATACTCACAGGTATTAGGTACAATCCAGCTTGATCGAGGGCAGCTTGCGGCGCGTCGGGGACCCGGACCAGCGCGCCCACCTCCATGATGGGGCACTGATCAATGAAATGTCCCGGATCCCCGCAGCGCCAACAAGCTGGCCCAGACCTCACCGCCGCCCTAGTGGCCGTAAGCAGGTCGACAGATTGGCGTGGAGAGAGAGTGGGATTGGAGGGAGAAGAGACAGTGTCCGCCGCGGTCGCCCATCCCCTCGGGGCCGGGCGGGGAGGTGGCCGAGGCTCCCCAGATCCACCCGTCCGCCATCTTGGGGCCGGTTTGGGCGGCAACCCCCGCGAGACCTGGGAAAAGGGATAGGGCGAGAGAGAGGGGGATTGTTAGCAGGAGAGAGAGAGAGAGAAGCAGATGGTAAGTGTTCGCCGACCCCGAGGCACGCCACCAGCTGATCCTCCGCCAATTGGATGGCCTGGTTCAGCGACGTCGGGCAGTGGCACTGGACCCATTGTGCGGTCTGTTTGGGAAGCCGCGCGACGAACTGCTCCAGTACCACTCGATCTATGATGCCATCGACGTCGCTTCCACCTGCCATCAGCCACTTGCGGCAGGAGTCCCGGAGCTGGTGCGCGAAGGCGAAGGGCCGGCCGGAGTCGTCGAGGGTCAGGGTCCGGAACCACTGTTGATGTTGTTCCGGACTCCGGCCGACCCGCTGTAGAATGGCGCGTTTCAGGTCGTCATAGACCAGGAGATTCCGGACTGGCAGTTGGTGGGCGGCTACCTGCGCCTCTCCGGACAGCAATGGCAGGAGCCGCATAGGCCAGTCCGAGCGGGGCCATCCCCTGGACTCGGCGGACCTCTCAAAGAGGTCGATGAATGCCTCCGGGTCATCCTCGGGCCCCATCTTTGAGAGCTGGAACAGGGTCGCCGAGTCGGATGTAGCGGGGGGGGGTGGCCCGAATCTCCCGGTCGATCCAGCTCCGGAACAGCTCCCGGTCTTCATGCTGAGCGTGAAGGAGGACTTCAAAGCGCTTTTCGTGGTCCTCCCTCACAGCCAGCAGGTTTTGATGTTGCTCCTGGTGAAGACCGGCGAGCAACTGGACGATGTCCGCAAATGGCGTCTTCGGCGGGGTCTGCATGGCGGCGGCGATCTTCTTCCTTCCCGGGTTTCGGCACCAGTGTAAAGAATGTTCGTGGGGGTGTGAAGGAAGAAGACGGGGTCGGCTTTGACTGGGACTCGATCTCTTTATTCAGTCTTGTTCAAAAACAAATAACGGTCACACATGTGTGTGTGTGTGCAAAACTTCTTCTTTAATTCACTTTCTTTCTCAGTGTCTCTCAGTTCCTCTCAGTTTCTCTCAGTTTCTCTGCTGTGCACGCGAAGCCCCAGTCCAGGTCTCTCTCTCTCTCTCTCTGTACTGCTGGGGTTTAAATGCTGTCTCTCCAAGCCAATTACTGCAAACAGACACAGGTGTTAGTGATCTGCACTTGACCTACTTACTCATCGCTCGGCTCCGCCTCCTCTCTCCCACTACAGACCTCGCGAAACCACGCCCCTCCTGCCACAGGGCTGTACCGAGTCTTTCCGGAAAAAACCGAGCGCCTGGAGGCGTATCGTGTGGGCGGAGCTAAAGAATGAAAAGCGCGCAAAGCGGTGACGTCCTCAAGCGTGGAGAAACCCATCTATCTCAGCTAATACAGATAATGATCCACAATCAAATCTGAGGCTGAAATAAATTGAACAGGAGAAACTGCAACATCAGGATGTCCGTCTCTGTGGTATGTACTGTATTTAGGGGCCTTTGTGTGCAGTTTATGAGGACATGATTCGGTTTATGGACTATTGTATGTGACTAGACCTTAGAGATAGCAAGCAAAACGGTTTTGCACGTAAGAGTCAGAATAGTGTAACGTTATACAGAACAACAATGGAGTAACCGTTAGCGCATTTGAATGACGAAGCACGCGATCGTATCGTTTACTGATGTTTACTCATGCGACGGTAGCCAATAGCAGAGACATTTGAAGTTGATTTACTCACCGGCATCTTCCAAAGCAGGACCGCTCTGTCAAAAACACACTTCTTTGGTATGATTTGGTGAAGTCCTGTGACAGCAGTGACCGTGGAAATCCACTTTGTGACGCGACTGAAGCGATGCCTTGAAGCTTCCCGTCATTTCTGCGTTCAAATCGGTTCAAATGCAGCGCTGCCTTCCGGGAATGCTGTGCTGAAGCGTTGAAGTCGCTCGACGTCACCCATAGGAATAAAGTGGAGCGCGGCGCGTCATAAGTGTTCACGGACGACTGGATCTGCGCGCGCGCACCCTTCCGGGAGAAGAGTCCGTACAGCCCATACAAGGACCTTCCGCTCTATTTAACGTCAAGTAGACCCATACTCGAAAAAAACTCGCCGAAACTTGTGAGAAACCGGAAGGAGTATTTTTAACACAGAAATACTCCATCAAACCTCCAACATTAGTTTTTGAAACTTTGTCTATGTTTAGGATGGGAATCCAAGTCTTTAAAGGTGTAAAAAGCTCAGTATGCATGAAACAGCATTTCACCCCCCCCCCCCCCCCCCCCCCCCCTTTAAGAATGGCTTCAGTGCCGTTCTTTGTTGTTTTCTCAGAGGAAAGCTTAACTCCAAGTCTTCCGGAGGCGCGGGCAGAGCTGATTTGAAAGACCGCCGTTCGCCAGTTTCTGTGTTTACTAGAAGACTGTACACGTGTTACTAGAAGCACGCAAACGCAACTCGGCCGTCGTCATTATGGCCCCGCCCGCCGACTCTATAGCCTATACGATGTGATTGGGCCGTCCAGATTGTGAGGAACACAGCTCAGATAGGAATTGAGAGTTGCTAGACCACACTTGCGGGCAAATTAAATTTGCTGCCGCTAGGGTGCGTCTAGATTTCTAGGCTAAGAAAGTAGTGGAAAAATGTAAAAAGGGAGTTAATGTTCTCAGGTGTCTTGCCGGAGTAGACTGGGGGGCAACCTGGTATTCTTTAAAGAGAATTTACTGTACAATAATTAGGACAACTATTGATTATGGTGGCATAGTATACAGTTCAGCATCACCTTATTTACTAATGAAAGTAAATGAAGTTCAATCCCAGGCACTGAGAATAGCATGTGGAGCATTTAGAACATCTCCAATCGCTGCTTTACAGGTTGAAATGACAGAAATGCCTTTATAAATTAGGAAAATTAAGCTGGAAATGGCGTATTGGTGCTCCGTAAAGGGGCATATAGATGATCATCCAGTTAAAGATGTGTTAAAAAAGTGTTGGGAGCATGAATATGCAAACTTAAATAGTTTTGGATGGAATGCTGATAAAGTTGCCAAAGATATTGGAAAAGATGGTATAGTCAGGAGCAATACAGTAATTAAATCAGTTGTACCCCCTTGGCTGTACAGAATGCCTTTAGTGGATTTACAATTAAACATTATAAAGAATGAAAAGGATAGGTATTTACATATGAATATAACAGTGGTAAATTATTTGAATCAAAACTATAACAATAGTGTTCAGATATTTACAGATGGGTCTAAAAATCCTCAATCTGGATATACAGCAGCAGCAGCATACCGCATATTAAACAAAGTACTGTTAAAAGGATGTCTAATGATATCTCAGTATTTACAACAGAACTCATGGCAATATCTATAGCAATGTTATGGGTGGAAGAATCTAATATTAAGAATATAGTTGTGCTCTGATTCATTATCAGCTTTGTTGCAGCTTAAAAAGTGGAAAGTCAGATGCTAGACAAGATATCCTATGACATAATACAGATTTTGTACAGAATAAATCCATTTGATAAAAATATATATATTTTATGGGTACCAGCTCATGAAGGCGTTTAGGGAAATGAGATAGTGGATAAGCTGGCAAAGACTGGTTTAAAAAAGGATGAAATTGACATAAAGATTCCATTAAGGAAAGCTGAATGTATTGAGCTAAATGCATGGTAAGGAAAGCTGTTATAAATATATGGCAAGACAGCTGGAATAAGGATTTGAAAGGAAGACATCTGTACAGTATTCAGGATAAAGTGGTGAGTGAGAGGAGAAAATGGATCCAGAAGAGATGATACAATTATATCAAGACTACGCATTGGGCATACCAGATTAAACTATAATTTACACTTGATAGGCAAAAGTGAGACAGATGGGTGTATCCATATTGTGGGGTGGCAGAAACAGTGGAGCATGTGCTTGTTCACTGTGAAGGATATAATAATGAACAGGCTCAACTTGTGGAAGAACTAAAAAAGATAAATGTTCAATTAGCAATAAAAGATTCATTTCAGAGTGCACGTACAATCAAACGTGTATCCTATATTATTTAGGTTTTTGAGAGATACACACTTGGTAAACAGAATTTAAGAGATTATTATTATTTTTGTTTTGTTTTATAAATATAGATAGTAGTTTTCTTTTCCATCATCCTAGGTATTCACACTCCATCCCAGTAGGTGGCGGAAATGCACCAAAAGCTGGTTTGCCAACCGCCATTAAACTCAAAAGAAGAAGAAGATCGCGCTCCGCTTTGACTTCCTGTTAGCTACTTCCTGACTGAAAGACTGAATGGCTGTTCCGTTGCCTAGCTGAATTCTGAATAAATGGCCATCCATAGGGTAAGAAACATGAATATCCCATCCAACGGGATTTCATTCATTAAATGAGGATGTTAAACATATGATGAAGGCAATGTTGTCATGTTTACACTTTATAGAGTGCGCGATCGGCAGACGGCTGCAGCTGATCAGACAGATTTAGAGAGACCCACTCATTGATTCAACAGTGAGTGAGAAAAAAAAACTCTGAGACCTGTTAGGTTACCTGTAACTCATCATGCTGGAAATGGTAACAGTTGATAAGCTGCCGTTTAGAAAGGCTGTAAACGGCTACTCAATGCTGTATCACGATGTTAATGCTGCTCATGTGAGCTTAGTTATCCTGCTATCCTTGCAAAAATTGATTTATTTCCAGTTGGGTTTGCAAGAGATGCTGTTTTCTATATCAATATGTTTACTATATGTGTAAAAGGGGAAAAAGCGTTAAAGTATATGTAGGGCTGGACAATATGGCCAAAATTCATATCACGATATTTTTCTTAATTTCGGTCGAATACGATATAATTCCGATATCGATATGAACTATATAAAAGCTTTAGAAAAAACTACTAAGCACTGCCACAAAGGATGTCTGAACCTACAAACTTCTGAAAAATGTATTTGCCAAGTCTATGAATAGTCCTCCTATAAAACTATATAATATTTTAGAAATAAACCAGTACAAATAAATTAATGTTCACCTTTTATTTGTATTTAGCCTTTATATGAAAAAGAAATGTGAAATCAACATCAAACAAACATAAGACTCTCACTTGATTAATATTAATATCTTTAAGTTTAAACTATAACATAGGCTGATTATATTATTCTTAATATAGATTAAACAAAAGTGCTTCAGCCAGGATTCAGCCTGACTCCGAATATTCTAGCAGATGGATCTTCTTCAGATGGTGGATCTGCTTTACAACGTACAGTGCTCCTATGCCGCAGACGCAGTTTATTGAGCATTTTCTTTTAAGTTTTAAATTTCAGTGAAGAACAATTCATAGCGCTCTATTTTCCATTTATGCAAAACTATAGCATATATTTAATGCTGCAGTTATTTAATTAAAAATGCAGTAAAAAAACGTAATACAGTGAAATATTATTCTGATCTACATCATCTGTTCACTACGTGAATATATAGTAAAGTGTCATTTATTTCTGTGATCAAAGCTGAATTTATCATCATTACTCCAGTCTTCAGTGTCACTCATCATTCTCATTTTAGGATCTGATGCTCAACAAACATTTATGATTATTATCAATGTTGAAAACAGTTTTGTTGCTCATGATGCTCCTTCATTGCTTTCATATATTGTCGCAATCGTCTGACTGTCGTCGTCACGCTTCAGCTCATAACGATTGTTTTCCGTCAGCTGCAGCTCCAGCGCGACAGTAAGTTACGAATCCGCTTTTGGACTTTCTGTGAGAGCACCCTCCTCATATTTAGATACGAATAAAATGACAGGTCATGCATAGATTATTTCTTGTCTCTGAAATTAAATCTTGATGTATTCACGTTGGTTTCTATGTATAGGCTACACTTGCCCGTGACCTCAAGAAGCGCGCAATCAACCGAGGTTAGAGAAAGCGGTCGTCCCTGTTAACTTGCCCGCCCTCGCTCCAGGTAACGCCGTTTGGCATCCCGCTCGGAGCGGGTCGACTAGGACCGGTGAGACCCAGTAAAAGTGCGGGGGATGAAAATACACTTTATTAAAAGTGCGGGGGACACGCCGAACCACTTCCACCCCACTGAATTAACGTTAGTCTTTCTTCTCTTATCAGCTATTTCTTTCTCCTTACTTGTGGAAGTTCGTTCAGTCACATTTGTGTTGCGGTCAGGGAAACTCTTTTTGTAGCTAAAACTTGCCGCGTTGGATCTATCAGCCTACTACTGCTGAGCACTGACTGCGTTTCTGTGGTGTACGTCATCGCGCAAGTAGCCAATCATGTTCTGCTCTTTCTGACGGCTGCGCCCTGAACATCAGTCAGTGAGGAATGCTGTAATATATTTATCGAAATATCGGAAATGTGTTTAAAAATCATATCACCGTTATTGAAAAAAATATCGCGATATGTATTGATATTGAATTATTGTCCAGCCCTAATTCAACCAAAGAGAAAAAAGGGCCCCAACGAACAATAAGACTATTTTTGGAGCTTGGTTTTATTTCTTTTGTTTTAAGGGAAACTTATGCCGGCTTTATTATTTTTCTTATTTCTTTATGTACATTCTCTGAACTAAATTGTTACACTGTTTGTTATGGTTCCTTTAGTTAAACAAAGAGTGATCACAATAATGCAAATTACTGTATTCTGTCTTTATCGATGTCAAACCACTGGCTCTTAAAGATTTAGCATCTTCTGTTACTGGTACAAATACTATTAAAGATAACGAATTACCTGTTACTCTGTTACGACATCGTAAAAAGGGTTACATCATGCCAGTCTGCAATGTGTCTGTATGTAATGTCTGTCTGTCTGTCTGTCTGCATGTCATGCCAGTCTGTAATGTGTCTGTCTGTAATGTCTGTCTGTCTGCATGTCATGCCAGTCTGTAATGTGTCTGTCTGTAATGTCTGTCTGTCTGCATGTCATGCCAGTCTGTAATGTGTCTGTCTGTAATGTCTGTCTGTCTGCATGTCATGCCAGTCTGTAATGTGTCTGTCTGTAATGTCTGTCTGTCTGCATGTCATGCCAATCTTTAATGTCTGTCTGTCTGTCTGTCTGTCTGCATGTCATGCCAGTCTGTAATGTGTCTGTCTGCATGTCATGCCAGTCTGTAATGTGTCTGTATGTAATGTCTGTCTGTCTGTCTGTCTGCATGTCATGCCAGTCTGTAATGTGTCTGTCTGCATGTCATGCCAGTCTGTAATGTGTCTGTCTGCATGTAATGCCAGTCTGTAATGTGTCTGTATGTAATGTCTGTCTGTCTGTCTGTCTGCATGTCATGCCAGTCTGTAATGTGTCTGTCTGCATGTCATGCCAGTCTGTAATGTGTCTGTCTGCATGTAATGCCAGTCTGTAATGTGTCTGTATGTAATGTCTGTCTGTCTGTCTGTCTGCATGTCATGCCAGTCTGTAATGTGTCTGTCTGCATGTCATGCCAGTCTGTAATGTGTCTGTCTGCATGTCATGCCAGTCTGTAATGTGTCTGTCTGCATGTCATGCCAGTCTGTAATGTGTCTGTCTGCATGTCATGCCAGTCTGTAATGTGTCTGTCTGCATGTCATGCCAGTCTGTAATGTGTCTGTATGTAATGTCTGTCTGTCTGTTTGCATGTCATGCCAGTCTGTAATGTGTCTGTCTGTAATGTCTGTCTTGCCAAAAAAATAAAATATTTTTTTTGTCTGTTATGTCTGTCTGTGTCTATCTATTTATCATGTTTTTGTTTCTGATAGACTGTAAACTTTCAGTTTGAAAACTACTTTGAACTACCGAATCTTCAAACTTCATAGCTTTTGAAACTATTTCAAACTTTCAGGCTAGGCTTTTTCAATCTACAGTTTGTCTTGAGAATGTTTTAATCTTGTTTTTATTCTTAATAAAGTAAGTCTCTTAGGTACTTTACAGACACTCAAGCATATCTTTGTCTAACTTCTTCCAATAATGCATTTTAAAATATAGTGTGACCCTGTACCATGTTAATGCCTTTCTTCAAAATTATTCAACATTGTTTGTTCTATATTTTATCTAAATTAGGTGTCTAGAACTGGTGTGCATTTTCCACAGAACACAAACAAGAGTTTTGGGTGCCCTGCTCATTGACACTGTGCTTGCTCTGCACTATCCACCCGGGTCTGCTCCTGATGGCGGATGACGAGTCCTGCGGTGATTTCATCCAGATAACGAGGATGAGGGCTATTGCTTGGGTTGAATGTTTTTTTACTGATGGAGGGAAATTTCAGGCTGAGTATATTTGAATATAAACAATTTTTTTATGCTTAAACAATTTTTGTAACAATAATGTTTGTATATGTGTGTATGATAATCTGTATGTGTACATAATTCTGTAATTATAATGATAAGAGATATCTGCTTTGTTTTTAAATAAATAATTTTTTATCATTTGAAAATAACATTTATACCATCTGCCATTGTTTTATAAAACTAATGATCTATGTACATTATGTTACTAAGAGTGGTTATTTATTTATGTAGTGATATTACTTATTTTATTCATGGTCTTAGCGTAATTAGTTTATACGTTTGTAATGCATGGGGCATGCAGTTCTTGCAAGTTTCTTGGTGTGTTTGCTGTATTGAATTGGGAATGCAAATGAATATTTTTTGAGGCTGAAGATGAATTTCCACCTGCGTGGACAATAAAGAGTTGTAATCTAAACTACACTTAGTTCAAATAAAATACTAGGTACACAGCCATTACAGAGTATACTCTGTAAATCCTTATAATTATATTGTTTTACCACAGATGGCATTGTCAAAAGCAAGGATATGTGTACTCCGTTTAGCCCTTTTTATTATTACTTTAGCGTTTGTAACATTATATTAATCTATTATGTCAAGTTTTCTCATGCATTTTAAAGACGTGGGACGTCAAACAAGTGACATCACCGCATAACGCAAATAGTACACGCATGCGCTGTCACTGTCATTGCGTTTTAAAGATATGCAATACGTAATATGTGACGTATATTAGTGACGTCAGCGCGCTACAGTGCAGAGAGGGAAAACAATACCAAAATGTGTTACTACTGTATGAAAATGACTTATACATTTCAATTTAAACGGTTATCTCTGGAAAATATTCTTACCGTTGTCTCAAAACGAGTTGCCATGTTGCCAACAAAATCTCGTTCTGACTTCTGACATCTCGTGTGGTTCGGTGTGATTTGGACAACGTCAAGTTACGCCCCTCTCCTGCAGGCCGCAGACAGCTTCAGCACCAAGAAAAAGTCCCTGTGTGGGGACTGTGTACCTCATCCTGTTTCAAGGTGGAGTGAAGACCGAGAGAGAGAGAGGGGAAGAGGAAGAGAAGAAAATAAGTTGCTGTTGTTTCTCTTAAATTTTAGCTACGTTTAAACGATTCGCAGTTTGTTTATCTTTTATTTAACGCAGACGTTGGGCACAAAACACACAAGAACTTCGGGAGAAAGACTGAAACAAGGTCGGTATAGTTGAATATGTATATTCAATATAGCACTAAAAGTATAGCACTATAGGCTATAGCCTATTTGAATGTGCGAGTAGACTGTGAAGCATCGAAATAAAATCACCCTGGCTGAAGCGAAACCGAAACCAGAGACATTGGCGAAAACGTAGGCCTACTCAACTTATTATTGTTATTTTTACTATTTCGTGTTATAAATAGGCTACTTAGCAAAAGAGTCACAGCTTTCAAACAATGCAACGTTGGGATGCCTGTTTTTTAAAAAACAAATTTATACGTGTTGTTATTGGGTAAATTTAATTATTTATTTAATTATTTATTCACATCTATCTATCTATGGTAACACTTTAGTATGGTGAACACATATTCACTATTAACTATGACTTTTGCCTAGGTAAACTCTTAATTTACTGCTTATTAATAGTTAGTAAGGTAGTTTTTGTAGCGTTTAAGTTTAGGTATTGGGTCGGATTAAGGGATGTAGAATAAGGTCATGCAGAATAAGGCATTAATATGAGCTTTATAAATACTAATAAACAGACAATATCCTAGTAATATGCATGATCATAAGCAACTAGTTAATAGCTAATAACTGAACCTTAAAATAAAGTGTTACACTATCTATCTATCTATCTATCTATCTATCTATCTATCTATCTATCTATCTATCTATCTATCTATCTATCTATCTATCTATCCCCTAAGTTTGTAAAGCTGTTGTTTTTCTATACTGTTTCCTATTTTATTTTATTGATTGAATGGCATAT
The DNA here is from genome assembly GCF_024679245.1 of Pseudorasbora parva. NCBI lineage: Eukaryota > Metazoa > Chordata > Actinopteri > Cypriniformes > Gobionidae > Pseudorasbora > Pseudorasbora parva. Next base: position 66,603,450 of record NC_090172.1, on the reverse strand, counting down.
TCTTTACCTGATCACCTGCTGCTCCTCTTCCTCTGCTGACTTATTTACCCAGCTGCTTTACCTCCAATCTGTTATACAACATGTTAAGAGATTATACACCTCATAACGTTATGAAATTTGTGTATAATCATTCATAAAATTCTAACATAGAGATTATAAAAAGAAAGATATTAAGTATTACAACAGTAGGCAGTGATTCACTGTTTAAATGAGTGAACCACTTAAATCGTTCATTCATCCAATTCGTTTAAAAGTCTGATTATTTTCCATGGAAAAAAACACTGATGTGAATACTTTTGTCATTAAAGGGGGGGTGAAATGCTGTTTCATGCATACTGATCTTTTTACACTGTTAAAGACTTGGATTCCCATCCTAAACATAGACAAAGTTTCAAAAGTTAAGGTGGATGTTTGATGGGAGTATTTCTTTGTCAAAAATACTACTTCCGGTTAGTCATAAGTTTCGGCAAGTTTTTTGAGATCATGCGTCCCCATTGACGTTAATGGGGGCGGAATTTCCTTGTATGGGCCTTACGGACAATTCTACCGGAAGAGCGTGAGAGAGAGAGAGAGAGAGAGCGAAAGCAACAGGCTACGCCCATCAAAGCGCTGGCTCGTAGGCTGCTGCACAGGTGATGTGCACATAACAATGTCACCAAAAAAGTGCGTTTTTGGTTGCCAGACCAAGACAGTCCTGCACAGATTGCCAAAAAACCCCGCGTTAAGGCAACAGTGGATGGAATTTGCTTTTCCGGATCAGCAACTGAGTTGCGCGAATGTTTATATCTGTTCACTGCATTTCGGTGCCGACTGTTTCATAAACAAGGCCCAGCTCGACGCCGGATTTTCCGATCGCCTAATGCTGAAGGATGGAGCAGTCCCAACGATAAAGGTCCCAACGTTAGAACCGCAGGCTGTGAGTAAGACTGCTTCAAATGTCTGTGTTTTTTTTAGTCCGCTTACTGTCTACACAAACCACGCGTAAACACACAAACACACGTGCACAACTGCACTTCCCACATGTACACCTTCAAAGACAAAAATACGACGATATAATTCAAGTATAAATATGTAAATAACACAAGCCGCTAAGCATATTATATAGTTAGTGTATAACTTGTAGCACATAGAGACGTCCTGCTCTAGTCGTTTTTGCTGCTGCTCCTGTTCAACTGCAGCCTCTGGGTCTGATTCCGGATCATAGATGTATGGCTGGATCTGATTAAAAGCCATATTTTTATTTTGAATAAAGTTTTTTTCCCGCTGTTGACACAGCTTTGCTACTCTTTGCAATGCTACTCTATAGGTACTCAAGATTGACATGACACTGACTGAAACTGAGTGTTTCACCCCCCCCCTTTAATTACAGACACTATTGAAAAATTAACTAGCAAACCAGACGGCTGCTCTGTTAACTTGTTATACTGATAGTTATAGCTAAATGCATTGCAATGGATTAACGTTAGCTAGCTAAAGCATATGTGGTGTGTACTTAGCTATTACCAGGCCCGGACTGGCCATCGGGAGCACCGGGATAAATCCCGGTGGCCTGGCAACTAATTTGGCCTGCTGCCATGGAGACCGTTTATTTTTATTTTATTTTTAATAATTCTTATTTTATATTATTGCTTTTACTAAAGTAATCATTTTCGAATTCACGTTCCCCCCTTTTTTTAATCAAAAGAAGGTGGAGATAATCATCCTAGCACTCGCTGTGGTGCAGTGATCACTCATCAGATTCAGCCAGGCAGAGAAAAAGCTTTTAATGAAACAATTTTTAACTTAAAAACATAAAAACAACATTTTGTCTTAAATATAATACTTTGATTTATACTAAAATAGATGGAGACAGAGATATTTAAGAAAAGTAAGAAAAGGAAAGGGGAAGGGAGGGTACCGTTTGAGATAAAGACTTTAATTATTTAGGTAAAAAAAATAGGGTTGTCTGTGTTTCTACATTTTATTTTGGGTGCATACTGGCCTGGATGGGTGTAGGATTTCCGATTGAAATTGTGTCCCAGTCCGGCCCTGGCTATATGTGCTCTCCTAACTTAGAGGCGCACTTCATAAACTGTAAACCTTTCTACTCGCCACAAGAGTTTTCCTTGTCCGTTCTCAGTACTCAGTATCTGCACTTCACACCTCCACCATCACCTCCTGCACTCCTCCTCCTCCCCTCTCCTGCCATCCAACCTGAGCTTAAGGTCTGTGTGGAGGACGTGAGCCGAGTCTTCAAAAAACAGAAGACCAAGAAAGCTTCAGGCCCAGACGGCATCTCATCTGCTTGTTTGAAAGCCTGCGCTGACCAACTGGCCCCAGTCTTCACGCAGATCTTCAACAGATCATTGGAGCAGTGTGAAGTTCCCAGCTGCTTCAAACGCTCCACTATCATTCCCGTCCCCAAAATCACTGGACTAAATGACTACAGACCTGTTGCTCGCACGTCTGTTGTCATGAAGTCATTTGAAAGACTGGTATTGGCCCACCTAAAGGACATCACTGGACCCTTGCTGGATCCTCTTCAATTTGCCTACAGAGCAAACAGGTCTGTGGATGATGCAGTCAACATTGGACTATATTATATCCTGCAACATCTCGACAGACCTGGGACTTATGCAAGGATCCTATTTGTGGACTTCAGTTCGGCCTTTAATACCATCATGCCTGATCTCCTCACAGCCAAACTGACCCAGCTCTCCATACCATCCTCAATCTGTCAATGGATCTCTAGCTTCCTGACAGACCGGCAGCAGCGAGTGAGACTGGGTAAACTCACATCCAGCACTCTTACCATCAGCACTGGTGCCCCCCAGGGGTGCGTTCTCTCCCCACTGCTCTTCTCCCTGTACACCAATGACTGCACTTCTAAAGACTCCTCTGTCAAGCTTCTGAAATTTGCAGATGACACCACTGTCATCGGCCTTATCCAGAACGGTGACGAGTCTGCTTACTAGGGCTGTCAAAATTGCTCAAAAATGACGTTCGAATATTCCCTCAAAAACAAACACAAATATTCGAACTATTCGAACATCTGGGCGCGCATTTTGTCAATAACGCGCATTACGTCAATAACAGGACAAATTATTTCAAAGAGACATAAACTAATTGTATAGTTTGTCTATTTAAGTTTATACATATTTGACAACGTATTACTTAAACAAAAACAAGTAGATTGTTAGGCCATCCTTAAAAATATTCTTGTTTGCCGTAACCCGACCGACCCTGTCAATTTAGGGCCGACTCAATTTTTTATTTTTTTTTCCTTTTAGTCCGACCGACTTGCCGGTTGTAAATTGGCTTTAAGACCGACCAATTTCTTTTTTTACTTTTCAAACAACTAATACAACAGTAATAAAATAATATGAATTATATTTTAGTAAGTATTATAAATGTATAAATTGCCTGGGCCATACAAACGAAGGCTACGTTCTTTCTTTTATAGAAAAACCCGTGACGTCATCTATGTTTACACTATGGTTAACGGATGTCACACTATGGCCTGCACGTGCGTTCGTTTCGGCTCGGCTCGGCTCATACTCTCATTCACTGTAACGTTAGACTGTTAAAGCCCTGTCGGAGATTTCGCCGTGTGACAGGAGTCAGGACCATGGACACGTTACACACACCGGGCAAGTGCACTGCAGAAGGGAGGGCTTAGTTTGAGCCCCTGCCCTTTTTGAAAATGAATCAAAAGTGCCGCTCTCAACATTCATCATTACTATATTGTGGCGAATAAAACAGATTTTGAATTATAATTAATATAACAACGTGTACAAAACAGTAACAAATGGCGGAAAAGCCGTTTATCTTGTCTCTGTCAGTCTGAAATGTCGTTGTCATAACGCGTTGCTATGGGTGGCGTGTGTTCTGCTCGACCCCAGCGCGTGGTGGGAGCTGCGGCACAGGTTGTAACTTGAAAAATAATGCTTTATGTGCGGTTCTGTCGATGGATACACGTGCACTACAACAGCGATAATAAAAGAAAACATGGGCAAAACGGTCTATATTTGTTAACTGTGTTCAATGCATGCGAGTGCTGCCGTATGACCAGTCATTTTCGCCATCATCACCCAGTATATTCGCCAGAAGACGCGAATGAGAACCCTCTGCAGTAAGAGAAGATCTGTCTCTTTGCGCAGCGCGCGCACGTCTCACAGCGCACAAATATTGAGTTCTTTCAAGTCTTGCGTTTGAACGGATAAACTCACACAAAAAGTATGTCAACATGTCGATCTTGATGAGTATCCATCAGACAGTCTATATCCCTTAAGAGAACTTTATACAGTTGAGAAAGACGATGCATATCTCTGTATTAGGTCTTAAAGGGGCAGTAGCCTTTACTGCTGTCTGTCAAACAAAAGATAAGGACTCACTCACTGCTCTTGATTGAATAGCTGGTTATAGCTACTTAATTAATTGAATTCATAAAAACAACTTTTTGCTTTTTAATATTCAAATGCACTAGTCTATATCACCAGATGCGTTGGTCTGGCAAGAAGTGCAAGCCACTTCAGAGACACAGATAGTTGCGTGTTCTGAGTTAACACAATCGAGCATAAAAATAAGAAACATATCACGGGAAAATACTAAAACGGGAAGACAGCGGGAAAAGAGCTAAAATACGTGAGAAACCCGGAAAAAAAGGGAGGGTTGACAGCTTTGAGTCAATGACAGCTAGCTGGTGGTTGGACCCTTTTCTTAAAGAATGCACCTGAAATTTATGCAATAAACATGTTTTTGACAAATATTTCAATTTGTTTGTTGTCTATATAGCCTGCAATTAGCCTACACGCCCGAAGGCACGGCTTGAAGACCCAGTCAGTGATGTCACGATATGCCAATTTGTTTAAATTCATACCTACGTAATCACCATCACCAAAAATGTACATTTTTTTTTGTATTAAAATTTGAAAAAAAAAAATATAGACCTACCTACCGACCCTTTTTTTAAAAAATTTTACTGTTACTGCAAACCAAAATATTTTTAAGGATGGCCTTATTATAAATTATTATTATATATTATTATATATAAATTAACTAATGGCCAAAACTAACTGATGTATTTGAATATTGGGGGGGGTTACCGCTGTGCCCCTGTGTGTATCTGCCGTACTTTAGCGTGGCGTGTTGTGATCGCAGTAGCTTATCTGCCCGTGCTTTGCTCAATCTCAGCAGAACTAATGAACATTCAGATATTAGTGAGTGTATTAACACAGATCGCTCAACAACTGTTGGGAGCAGAAGCATAAAACTTATTATAGTAAGCCGAGACTTTGGTTTGGATTGTTTTTTTTAGTGACTGTCAACATCAAAATGTGTAACTGCTCCGGATATTACTGTCGTAATTCCACCGAGACGTTTGATTGGTCTGTGAGGCGGAAGTGTGTTTACGGCTGTGTGAAACTGACCTACTGCTATTTTTTATATCATGCTTTTATTTTGAAATGAAAGCAACGAATGGTAAAATTGGATTTTACAACCGTTGAATTATAGCAGTTAGTTTGCTTAATGTTTTATAATGTTACACATACACTGTTTACAATTTTAGTGTGAGATTACAATATATACCAGGTTAATACTTGCATGTAGGCATGTGTCGATATCAAGTTTTCATATTGCGATTAATTGCTGAAGCTTTTATTACGGTATACAATATTATCACGATATTGAAATAAGTTACCATAACAGCTTTAAGAACTATTTTTGTAATAACAAAAATAACTGAATGTTTAAATACAATAATACAATGCACCAAAAATACATATAGCTCTGGAAAAAAGTAAGAGAAATCAATGTTAAGTGGTCTCTTGATTTTTTCCAGAGCTGTAAAAGTACATGTTTCAAACAGATTTAATTGCAAAAGAATTAGGCTATAAAGAACAACAGGTAACAAATTACACTAAGGTCTAGGGCTGCACGTTTTCAAGTTTTTCATTAACCGTTAACCGAGGCCCTTAGCGGTTAATACTCGGTTAACCATAGTGTGCGTCAGGGTTATTTTTAGCTTATTAATTTGACGACCACCATCTCCGTAGTGAACGCGCCTATAGAGAGAAATGCACATCATGGATTACACAATCAGAGAGTACCCTATTTCTTTTCGTTTTAAATTGTTAAAAGACATTTCAAGTTTCTTAAGATCTATTTCATGTCTGCGAGGCGTACGCTGAGTTTCGTTAAATTAGGATGAGATGCGCTCCAGTTCACGAGCAATGCGAGCGGCCGCGAGGTGAGGGCGCCTGCATGATTAGGGCATTAGTAAAATATGCAGCCGAGAATGATTCACACAGACACAGCGTTTGACCTATGCGTTTGACTCGCGCGGCTGCTGAGCCTCTCCCGGCAGAGAGTTCAAGCATCTGTGGACTCGTCCCTTCAGCTCTGGCCATCTTGCTTTCAGTCCACGATCAGCTTTTTTGTTTTCTTCATTACAGTTAAAGTAACGTCTGCTTTTCTCTAGTCATTCACAAGTTTCTCACTTAAAACTTTCTTTCTTCTGCTCCGTTATGCACAGCGCGCGCGGCTCCCGCTCTGCTTCTGCCCTAATGCGACTTATAGTCCAGTGCGATTTATGTTATTTTCCTCTTCATGACGCATATTTTGACTGATGCGACTCATACTCCGGAGCAACTTATAGCCTGAAATATGCGGTAAGCACTGCATTGCAATACTTGCATTTCGCCCCGTCACTCTCATTTTTAAAGTGCTCCGACGCTTTCTTTGCCCGCTTAGAAAGCTGGTCATGACTTCTTCTTGTGGATATTACAAATGTCTGGCAGCGCTCTGGCGGTCTCTAGGGGTGAAAACATATATTACAACTAAATTCAAAGCACGTCATTGACGCCACTTAACCGAGCAAAATGTTTCACTCGGTTACACAATTTTTAACGGTTAATCGGTCAATCGGTTAACCATGGACACCCCTACTAAGGTCTCATTATTTAATGCATTAACTAAGATTGAGCAATAGCTACATTTGGTACAGAAAGTATAATGTTTTTGTTAATGTTAGTTAAGAAATATTGATCATTGTTAGTTTTATCTTAGGTCCATTAAAAAAGTTATTTTGTTATTAAACAGTAACTAAGAAATTAACATTACTTATAAGAATTAATTATTTAAAAGTATTTTTCATTGTCAGTTTGGTGATAATGAAACATATTAACTAATGAAGTCGTATGTCTTTTGGACAAATAATCCAAAAAATTCTAATCATTAGGGCATGTTGTAGTCCAGATTAAAACATAATGTTTCAGTTTGAAAATAAATAGCCTTTTAAGTCTTTAAGTATTAAGTATTTGGTGCTGAGATGAACAACATTGAGATTACAAAAACGAATGGCTGTTTTAAAAACTACACGCGGTTTGTTTTGTTTGCTGGTTTCCGGGGTAATCGCTGCATTCTGCAGTTCATCAGCGCCCTCTGCTGTCACTGAGCGGCACTTCAGCAGCGCGTCTCCTTCACTCGTTCATGTGTTTTTCATTAACATCTGAGCGTGTGTCCCTTTGACGCAGAATACAGCGATGTTGAGCATTTATACGGTTGGTAGGCAAAGTATTCTTGAGTGCATTATAAAAAAAATTATACTGCTTGTAAATTGTTTATTTGTTCTAATTTTATTACTCAGTTTACATGTCTTTTTTGTGGATTCAGTTTGATTCAGGCTTGTGCTGTGTGTCAAGGTTATTATAGTTTTGCTTTTTGAAATTAGTTTTTATTTTATTATCGTTTTCAATTTTGCTATAAATTTCAGTTTAGTTTTAGTTAGTTTTACAAATGGTTTTGCTAGTTTTAGTTTAGTTTTTATTTTGCAAATACATTTCTATTTAGTTTTTATTTATTTAGTTTCAGTTTTAGTTTTAGTAATTATAGTTTAGCAGAGTTACCATAATGAAGTGTAGAGACCAAATCAAGGTTTTTAATTTCAGCAAAGTTTAATGTTTGCACAGATTAAAGTTTAATCTTACTAAACTTCCTTAAGTGAAATAACTTGATAAACGAGCATTATTGTTTAAAGGGGGGGTAAAACACTCAGTTTCAGTCAGTGTCATGTCAATCTTGAGTACCTATAGAGTAGCATTGCATCCTGCATATCTCCGAAAAGTCTTTATTTTTTTAATAATTATATAAGAAAGATGCGCTGTTCCGAGTCTTTCCGAAAAAAGCCGAGCGGGTGGGGGCGTGTCGTGTGAGCGGAGCTAAATAATGATGTGTGCGCCGCTGTGTTGAGTGCGTCGTAAAGCTGTGTCATCCCTTTCAGCGGGAAAACTTTATTCAAAATAAAAATATGGCTTTTAATCAGATACAGCCATACATCTATGATCCGGAATCAGACCCAGAGGCTGCAGTTGAACAGGAGCAGCAGCAAAAACGACTAGAGCAGGACGTCTCTATGTGGTACAAGTTATACACTAACTATATAATATGCTTAGCGGCTTGTGTTATTTACATATTTATACTTGAATTATATCGTCGTATTTTTGTCTTTGAAGGTGTACATGTGGGAAGTGCAGTTGTGCACGTGTGTTTGTGTGTTTACGCGTGGTTTGTGTAGACAGTAAGCGGACTGGTTTTGCACGGCAGGTTAAGTTAGTGTTTACATAGAAAGACACGGAATAGTAGCGCATTTGAATGAAGAAGCGCGCTTATTTAGTTCAACATATTTCCCCACTCTTTGTGTATTGTTGTTTGGAGTGCTTTTACAATACACAAACATAAAGTTACACAAATAGTGGCCAGCTAAACAAATGTACACGCACTACACATCGCATGCTCCATTGATCAATTAACTATACGTGATCATGTTTGGGCTACTTGATGAGCATAGGCAAAAACACAGACATTTGAAGCAGTCTAACTCACCGCCTGCGGTTCTAACGTTGGGACCTTTATCGTTGGGACTGCTCCATCCTTCAGCATTAGGCGATTGGGAAAATCCGGCGTCGAGCTGGGCCTTGTTTATGAAACAGTCGGCACCGAAATGCAGCGAACAGATATAAACATTCGCGCAACTCAGTTGCTGATCCGGAAAAGCAAATTCCATCCACTGTTGCCTTAACGCGGGGTTTTTGGGGAATCTGTGCAGGACTGTCTTGGTCTGGCAACCAAAAACGCACTTTTTTGGTGACATTGTTATGTGCACATCACCTGTCCAGCATCCTACAAGCCAGCGCTTTGATGGGCGTAGGCTGTTGCTTTCGCTCTCTCCCTCTCTCTCTCTCTCTCTCTCTCTCTCTCTCTCTCTCTCCCTCTCTCTCTCTCACGCTCTTCCGGTAGAATTGTCCGTAAGGCCCACACAAGGAAATTCCGCCCCCACTAACGTCAAAGGGGACGCATGATCTCAAAAAACTTGCCGAAACTTATGACTAACCGGAAGTAGTATTTTTGACAAAGAAATACTCCCATCAAACGTCCACCTTAACTTTTGAAACTTTGTCTATGTTTAGTATGGGATTCCAAGTCTTTAACAGTGTAAAAAGATCAGTATGCATGAAACAGCATTTCACCCCTCCTTTAAACCCAGGACGGTCTTACAAAACATGCATAAAGTTGGGTCTTCCCCTTTGAGCAAAAAAGCTTGAGTGAAACTATGACCTATACAAACAACGATCTGGAGATTAAAAATGAAATAAATTATATTTTGATATTAAAAATTATATTTAATATTTTTGACATAGGCTAATACTCAGAGGATCTATCTTAAGGAACAAAATAAATGCAACGTAAAATATAAAAGTAAAAATTATAAATTCCAGACAAACTCATTCATAACAAAGATGAAATATTGTTAAACAATTAAAAGCTTATTTTAATTTCTCCAGTAGTACAATGTAGGCTAGCAGTGTAAGACCACAGCTAAAGTCATCTGAATACAGCCAACACACACTGGTGTGCTGTGTGTGTGTGTGTGTGTGTGTTGTGCTATAATTGTAAAGGGGACCAATGTCCTCATTTATCTAGTAAAATATTATGATAACTTTAATATTATTTATAAGCCTTTTTAACTAGTGAGGACCAGTCAAATGTCCTCACTAGTTAAAAGGGCTTATAAATCGGCCAAAACATGTTTATATTTAAATCTATTGTTTTGCACGTTCTTGGGATGGGTAGGTTATATAGTGAAACAAACGTGTGTGTGTGTGTCCTGGTATTCCCTACTTTGTGGGGAAATGTCTCCACACAGATAATAATATTATTAGTAGTAAATGATTATGATAACACCTTTGAGCCTGTCAATATTATGCAAACATGAAATCTCAAACGCACAGTAGGCTAGTACTTGCTACTAGTTGCTGACTTTTGCGCCTGCGTCTCTCGTCGCGTAAGAAACGGCATTCTGAAACAGTGAGCTTAAGTTAAAAGAAGTTCAACGTGCATCTCATTACCTTGTGTTATTTCCCATTTCACTGCCACGGACGCATTGATTCTTTGTGAGCTGCCGTTTGGGACTAGCGATGTGTTGCCTGTCTGCACGCGTCCGTCACTCAGATCACTTCACGCGCAGTAGCGCAATATACAGACACTCCCTCAACCGCCACAGTCAGATTTTCCACCAGGCTAAATAGGGGCTTATTAATAACGAAAACAAATATTTATTTTTGCTAATTATTATTTTATTTCAGTTAGTTTTTTAGTAAGAGTAGTTAGTTTCGTTTCGTTTTAGTTTTTTATTTATTCAGATTTTTTAATTTTATTTCAGTTTACGAAAATGTTTTTTGACCAATAGTTTTAGTCTTAGTTTCAGTTTTCGTTTACGAAAATAACCTTGCTGTGTGTAAGGTATTGTGCCACAATTGCCTCATTGTAAAAACAAAAGTGTTGTTGCATCAAACATTCAGGTGAGATAACTGTATATTTTTAAGAAAGTCTAAAAAAATCCACTCACCTAAGGGGGGATTCCCCCATTTTAAAAAACGAAATTCAGGTCCTTAATGAATGTCTGTAAATAATATAAATAACTCTACATGATAAAAAGACTTCAGATAGAGCAGTATGGGCAGATGCTGCTTCCTGTGATCGACCATCGGCTCCAACAATCCTGATCGGACCACCCTTATTTAATATATCAAATTTCTGTTCTGCCATGTTTTCATATATGAAATACCGGTATTTATTTAACATACCTGTAGGTCATATTATTGCTCTCACACAGGGTGTATTTACACTTAACCACATAAATGTCTCAACAGAACAACATCGTCGTCAATCTTTGTGATGGCTCACTAACTTTCTTGTGATGTACTTCTGTTATTGAGTGGTTGGACAGCTCAATCAGTAAAAAAGTGAATAGGTGTAATAGTTAAAATAAGTATTAAGTTGTTTATATGAAAATAAAAATATTATTTAACAAAAAAACAAACAAACAAAAAAAAACAACAATCCTGTCTGCCTTTTCTAAATGAGTGTTATTTTGTGTTTAGCAGTTCTCTGGTGATAGTCTTCTGTGAGCTGGAGACATGAGTGAATCACAGGTGAGTTAAACTTTACATTCATCAGATGAAAATGATCTACCTTTTCTAATTCTCATTTGATTATAATAAAATCGGAACATTATTGATTTAAAAAAAAAAAGATATATTAAAATAGTATTAAAATTGGGTATCAAAAAGTTCTTTAACAAGTACATACAACCGTACCACATGAGAGTTTGATGAATTATGAGCAGCAGCTGGTTAAGATGTACAGAGACTGTCATATTTATTTTCCCCAGCAACCACCAATCCATATGCAGGAGGGCTGCAATGATAATCTATTAATTTAGTTATAATTTAGTTAAATTGTCCCGATTAAAAGTAACACAAACAGCATATACTGACTGTATACACTCAAAAAAATGACTTTGTGGCACTGTTCCTTTTACCCAAATATTTTTTGTTAAAATAACACATATATATTTATTTTGCCACCAAAACACTATTGTATTGCGTTAAATTAACTTAACCTGCATCACTTTCCACTATACTTAATTATCAATCGTTAAAGTAATGTAAACGGTTTCATTTCGCAATTCAAAAAAAAAAAAAAAAAAAAACCCGGATGTGACGATTTCCAACGTATTGGATGAACTTGAAGACGACGCGCAGCACGAAGGTGGCAAGGTAAGAAAATATAAAGTTTATTTAAAGGCAAAGTCTTTTATTTCTGTTAATATTTCGTTAAGTCTGTTCTGGGATGTCTGTTGTTTAACTATCAAGTATTGTGGGAAATGTTGTGACATTTTTGGGAGTTCATTCATGCGATTGATTCGTTTAAGGTGCATGTGATTCTCTGTAACGTATATTAACGTTAGTGTATAACACTTATATATGTAACGTTATGTATGGACGTGGAAAAAATGTTTGGGCAACATACTAAAATTCTAAATAGTTTTCAGTTAACCTAGTTTTAAGTTAATGAAACGAGCAGTTAAGTTATCAGGCATTCAAAAACGCTTGAAGTGAAAAACACTGTGTGTGAAGTTTATAACTATGAAGTTAGTGTACACCTTATTAATAAACCGTACTACATGCAGATAAGCAGATTAAGCCTGCTAGCATATGAATGCATTGCAACACATTCAGTTTACTTAACATTAACGTTACACATCATGTTCATTTTCTGGTTAATCTGTTTATCTGCGCACAGCCTGTGGTTTATTAATAAGAATTTGATCTTGTAATATTACCCTCTCAGTATTATTAGCCACCTTAAGCATTTATGGGAGGAAAATGCTTAGAAATTACACATTTTATATATATATAAAATGTGTAATTTCTAAGCATTTTCCTCCCATAAATATGTATTATATATCATATATATATATATATGAATGAATGACAGTATGTTTTTCATCATGGCTTTTCCAGTTCATCCGTACCTATGGTGAAATGAAGAAATGTCACTACTTCATTGATAGAGAGCTACGTTTTTTGGCTAAGGTAAGTGAAGCACTCTATTGCTTTTTAAGATTTTTAAAAAGTAGTAATATTTTTGCTGACTTTTGTTACAATCTATAGTTTGGCACAATGATAGTATTTAGCCTAAAGTTTTATGAATTCTGCTACAGTACGTATTGCACTGATACAGTATTAGCTGTGAGCAGACTGTATCAATTAGTGATTAGAAAAATTGTTAATTACAGATCAATTATTTTGCACTCCTTACATAAATTAGGAAATTCATTTCACTACAACCAAGTTTTATCAAACTGTGGTCAAATATTACTTTAATCTGTCTAATGAGTGCGTTTTAACGAGCAGTGAATGTTGATTAACCATCTGGGGTCATCAACGATACTTGACAGTAAATGGGTTAATATATATATATATATATATTGTGTGTGTGTGTGTGTGTGTGTGTGTGTGTGTGTGTGTGTGTGTGTGTGTGTGTGTGTGTGTGTGTGTGTGTGTGTGTAACATTTGGTGCAAAATGCAGTTTCATCAGTTTTCCTAAATTAGATCGTTCGAATGTTTTACACAATTACATGTGGTAGAGAGCTGAATGTAAAGGCTTTATTTTGTTAATGTTCTTATTTGTATCTTTAGACTGATGACATTGAAGTGAAAAGAGAATGCATAATCGAATCTCTCGGTGTCTACCTGAATGAAGACCCTAGCAGTCTGATATGGGAGTATATTGTGAGTATATGTGCTTTTTAAATGTTTTCTGCATTTTTCAGGATGCTAAATGCTTTGTTAAAGTTAATACACAAGAATTTAAGAGTATTGTATTCTTTTTAAATGTCCCCTCTAGGATGCAGACATTGCCAGCATTGAGGAGGCGATCCAGAAGACAGTGATGGGAATTTATGTAATAAGACTTGAAGGTGCAATGCATAGAAGACAGCCCAGCAGATGTCGGAGTGGTGTTAGAGGGCCAACATTTCTTCAGGATCTTAGCAGTGTCCCATATGCAACAGCCATGACTGATATATGGACTGAACTTGAGCTACCCTCCTGAACTCAGGTACACATTCAATGTACTGCAAAAGTAAGTTCTGGAGCTGGATGTCAACAAGTTATCCAATAAAGTTCAACACTGAAGACCAAGCTGTTAAACACTGAAGAACAAGCTCTTCTCTGATATGTTTGCGTAAGGACTTCCTGGAATGCCAAAATGTTAATGTAACTGTCTAAATTTTGTAAAAATCATTTAAAGGGTTAGTTCACCCAAAAATGAAAATAATGTAATTTAATTACTTACCCTTATGATGTTCCAGACCCGTAAGACCTCTGTTCATCATTGAACACAAATGAAGATATTTTTGTTGAAATCCAATGGCTCAGAAAGGCTTCCACTGGCAGCAATGACATTTCCTCTCTCAAAACCCATAAAAGTTACTAAAGACGTCAGCGATTTTAAAACCCCGCGATCCGAACCGCTGAATCGATCCGCTAATTCATAACACTCCAAAGCTTCAGGAAGAAATGTTTTCGGCCGTCACGTAGTTATTTAGGGTTTTTTTTTGCGCACAAAAACTCTTCTCGTTGCTTCATAAAATTATTGTAGAGCCACTGTAGTGATATGGGCGTTGTAAAGACATATTTAGTGCCTTTTTCAGTATAGGCACCAGTCCAGCCCTATGTCTGATGGAAAAAAAAAGAGAAAAGAAAAACACAGTGCATTGACAGACAATAGTGGGTGTTCAACTCACCTAATAGTTACAACTGAGGCTGGATTTGGTATAGTAAGGGCTAGAATGTTAAACATCTAGGGCTAAAAGCATAAAATATGTATTCATTGGTTTAGAAAATATAGACACAAGATGTTTCATGGAAAAATATGGTAGGTAAACTGAATGTTGGTCACTCCATCTTGTTTAATAAATTTAACTTTAACTAGAGCTGGATTAAATAATAATAACTCCAAAGTCAAAAACATGAAGTCAGAATGCTGTCATCAGTGGGATAATGAGATAAAAATATTATTGGCCAAGGATCCGTGATAATGAAGAGATCTCCAATATCATTCTTAAAGAAGCTCATGAGCAACAACAAAAAGAAAATTACAAACTTAAAATGAGACGAACAAATTATTAAATGCACTTGAGAAATTAAAACAGGCTGTCTCAACTGCATCATAACTAGGTCTACTATCTATTAGACTTCATGGGAAAAAGAAAGGTTCATGTACAGGGAATGCTACAGTGCCATGTTCAGACCTTGTGGCATTCCTGATGTTTCTCAATTAGAACAAAACCTGCTGAAGCAGAAACAAAGATATAGTGCTGCAACGACGCGTCGACGTCATCGATGACGTCGACTACGGAAATACGTCGACGTTCGTGAAATGCGTCGACGCGTCGTGTCAGACGTTCAATTCGCGTAATGTTGGTTTCTGCTCCTGGTTCTATCACAAAAACCTAGACCGCGAATATCAAAAGTATGGGAATACTTTAAACAGAGGCCAAACAGTGTTTCCCACACATAGACTAATTTGTGGCGGACTGCCACATAATCAATAACGGCCGCCACATTCGTCATTTATTCATTTTTACGCTATTTAAAAGACGCACGCATATTCGTTTAGCTGCATTTCCTTAAAGGGGTACTTCAGCGCTGGGAAGATGAATCTGTATTTAAACTGGGTCATCAATGCAGTAGAAATGTGAAATTATTTTTGAATTTGGTGTCTTCTAGACTGAGAAAAGACAGAAAATGTATTTTTGTCCCATGGGGATGAAAGACTACAATTCCCAGAATGCTTCGCTGCCCTGTGAGGCCATTCCCAACGCCAACAACTTCATTACTGTGACTGAGTTAGAGACACTACAATTAAAAACTGAACGTGTCTCTTCAATATAATGAGTGAGTCACCGCGCGAGTCTCACAGCACTGAGCACTAACTGCAGGAGTGATGAGAGCTGAGGTAATCGCGACTACACTCGCGGCATACATTCACACAGGAGTTCAGTCTGGCGCGTTTCAGTTCATGCCTTTGCAAGCTTAACTTTCATAGAAATGAATTTGAGAAGTTAAAAGACTTACATTGCTCACCATAGCTCCGTTTAAATGATCCTGTCTGCAAGCTGAGCTCTCCCTGCAAGCTGAGTGTAATCTCCCATCCCCCAATGCCGGATTCAAAACATGCGGAAATGGCTCCCTCTGCTGGCTGTAGTCTTTAGCCTCTGGGCAAACATTCCTCCTATGATGCAAAAATCGTCATTTTGCATCATAGGAGGAATTTTTCCAGAAATAAAATGCATAAATCTCTCGTCTCAGGGAGATATGAGGGGGGAAAGCACAATAATTTGAATATTCTCCAGGGTTTCTACTGATACAAAGCCATATGCTAATCGCTGAAGTAACCCTTTAAGTTCTCTCTCCGTCCCTTTGCGCGTCTCTTATTCACTCACACACACACACGCGTTGCATTCGACCGTAAAACAAGTTTTATTGCATTTTGGCGCATTTAGTATGACATAGCTTTTAAAACCAGTGCAGTTGAATAACAGAGTTGCGACACGCCTTCATCACGCGGTCACGGCGCTCATATAATTCTAAACAAACCAGCGCGGTGTCAATCAATACAGACCAGTGTTTCCCAACCGGGATCCCGAGCAAAAGGTGCCGGGACGCACTTACACTTCGGTTCATCTCGCATCTGATGACGCATCTTTAATATGGGTTGTAACTTGGAAATAATGCTGTATGTATGTTTGTGTCGATGGATACACGCGCTGACTCCTCAGGTACACTACAACAACAGCGATAATAAAAGGAAAACGTGGGCAAAACGGTCTCTCTTTGTAAACTTGCATGCGAGTGCTGCCGTACGTCCGAATATGAGCAGTCATTTTCACCGTCATCACCCCCGTGTAGCAAGGAGACTCGAATGAGAAGATCTGTCTTTGTGCACTCGTCCCAAAGCGCGCAAATATTGAGTTATCTTTCAAATCCTGTGCTTAAACGGACAAACTCACAAAAAGTATGTCAAAATGTCACAGCCTACTCTATGCCGTAAGTGAACTTTATACAGAAAATACGACGACTATCCGTGGGTCTTAAAGGGGCAGTAGCATTCACTGCTGTCTGTTTAATGTCAAACAAAAGATAAAGACATCACTCACTGCGCCTGACTGAATAGCTTTTGTAAGTTTAATAAGGATTATTTTTTTATTTTAAACAGTTAAATGTGTGGTTATTTTACTTTTGATTACTTCATTCCATTTCTCTACCTAAAAACTAATGTTAGACCTGAAAAGCATTGTTTATTTTGTTCTCATCTTTGCTCAATAGTATTTATTTGTGCTGCTGCTTCTATTTAAGTTATCTGTTCTTATTTTCTTTATTTTCATTTGACAGTAGTCCTTTTTCCCCTGAACATAGCAAATACCGAACTGTACTGAAACGTGAACCTAAAACTGTGATACAAAGTGAACCGTGAGCAGTCTGTACTGTTACACCTCTAGCGTAACTTATGCGAGGGGGTGCCACAGAATTTTGAAAAATTTCAAAGGGTAAAAAAATAAATCGTTAGATTAGTCGACTAATCGAAAAAATAATCGTTAGATTAGTCGACAGAAAAAATAATCGTTAGTTGCAGCTCTACAAAGATACATGATGGGGGTGTGATTGATGGCCATGGGGTGTGAGTGAGTGAATGAGAGAGAGTGTCTGAAGAGACACTAAGGCAAAAAATATACTTTGCCAAAACAGCTGTATTTAAATTTAGTATGTGGGCCCACAGGGCAAATTATGCCCAATAAAACAATGACCATGGATGAATTTGGTTAAGCTTCCTGGTCAATACTTTTGTGGTAAAAAAGAGGGAAAAATATTCCCACATTTGCGCAGCGCATAACATATCTACATTTCTTTTCAGCATATCGCGATGGAGCTGACGGAGCGGATTCAAAAGTGTAATATCATGTAACCGTTAACCTGAGCAAAGTGGGTTGAGTGCTTTCCATATGCATAAGAAATTATGAAAGAATAATGAGACTCAAAACAAATAGATAACTGAGTTGAATTGGCTAATTGTAAAGAATACATTTGAATCTCTTTGGGGAAAAATGGTATGAGACAAAAATGATTATGAATAGGGGTTTAAGCCCTGCTAGTGATGTAAGTTGAGAGCCCTAAAAGGGGACAGGACAGCGCTCAGCCTCACAAAAGCTTTTCACAGGAACAGTGGGACAGATGAGCAGATGATTATTATATGTTGTTGTCACTAACAAGAAATGGTTCAGTCTCAATTATAGGTGACAGGAGCTCAATTCCAGGAAGGATTCCAGTATGATCCAACAAAAAGAACCGCTGAATGCACATTGTGATCTCAGAAGAAGAGTGTGCACTGATCACCAGAGGAAACTTGAGTCCATGCTTCTCATCTTAAAATACATCAGCCAGCTTCAGCATTCCCACATACCAGGAAGTAGGGGATACAGAGCGTACTAGTGATGTCTCTCCCTTACCAACGAGGGAAAGCCCATTGCAACGACTCGCAAAGAGTCACCCTGGTGAAGAGATGATGCTCACAGAATGATCAAAGCTTTTAAAGCAGATGTGGGTCAACAAGTGAAAAAAAGGGATAGGCTTGACCAGAGACACTTAAATGAAAGGTTGCAGAGTGTTGAAAGCTCATAAGGAGCTATGCAAAACTGAAAGAATCAACCTAGAATTTCAAATGTTATGCTTTAGATCTCAACAGATTTATTAACAACTTAAAAACCCCAGCAAAATAAGAACTTATTAAAAAACGAGATAAAACTGCAAAACTGTAGAGGTGCAGATAATGAAAAATAAGACAAAAAAAGGTTGAGATGCAAAACTACTTGTAAGAGCTCCATAACTTCAAGGAATAAGAAAAAATAAAATAAATAAATAAATATTATTACTACTACTACTACTACTAATAATAATAATAATAATACAGAAGAAGAAGAAGAAGAAGAATGTAAGATGCAAACTATATCACTACTGTTCATAAAAAATTGAAGTTTAGACAATAGTAGTAGCAGATATCTTTGGACTTGTGGTAAAGAATGACTTCTAGCCTCTTTGTCACTAAGAAATGAGCGCTAGAGTACGGCTAATAAAGCATTGTCAATGAGAATCAGAACAACTTATAAAGGCTTACAAAGGTAGAACTAAGAGAGCTTATGAACAAGATCCTAATATAAAATAGATGACTCCAGAAGTATACCTAATAAATGTCAGTCTAAAGTTAAAACAAAGTTTGAATTAGGACTATAGGTATTACCACACATTTCAATTTCAATTCAAAAGCTTGTAGCTTGATTTAGTATGACAATATGATACAACTAATTTGAATATTTATCAAGTAGTGCTTACAGAGCCACAACCATAATTGAAAGATATTATTCAAATTTAATAAAAAGTAGGCCCTTAGAAGGCAACAAAAGAGGGCCAAAAAAGATATTTGCCATTCAGATAAAGGACAAATGGTTGTGCATGGTTTGTGACATCTAAGAATGTTAAGGGGGGGAATTAAGATATTATATGATAAGGAAAGATTAATGAATATTTATAAGATAAGGAAAGAGAAAAGTAATTGATTAGTGAACATTTGTGCCAAAATATCGAACAAAAGTACTAAAAGTAACAGATTAGTAAAGTAAAAGATTAGTGAACAAACACTTACATTATACACAAGGGAGTCTTATAATTGTTATAATCATAACTTTATATTTATGTTTCTACTTCTAATCAAGTTTTAGAGTTTTGTTAGTAGTAAAAAGGAAGAAATGATTGCTTTATGAGCAGCTTGAACTGAGCCACTAAAGCAATCAGTCAGACTGCATTAAAGGACGGGTGAAACACTCAATCTCATGTCAATCTTGAGTACCTATAGAGTAGTATTGCACCCTTCATATCTCCGAAAAGTCTTTAGTTTTATTATATTTATAAAAGAAATATAGGCTGCACCGAGTCTTTCAGGAAAAAACGAGCACCTGTAGGCGTATCGTGTGGGCGGAGCTAAAGAATGACGAGTGCATACAAAGCGGTGACATCCTCAAGCGTCCACAAGAAACTCATGGCTATCGATCAGATTCAGCTAATACAGATATGATCCAGAATCAGATCTGGAGGCTGAAATATATTGAACAGGAGAAACAGCAACAGCAGGACGTCCGTCTCTGTGGTATGGACTGTATTTAGTGGCCTGTCAACATTTGTGTGTGTTTACTCGCAGTTTATGAGGACATGATTCGGTTTATGGACTATTGTATGCGACTAAACATTAGCAGTAGCAAGCAAAACAGTTTTGCACGTCAGACTAGTGTAACGTTATATAGAACAACAATGGAGTAACGTTAACCTTTAGCGCATTTGAATGACGAAGCACGTGATCGTGTCGTTTACTGATGTTTACTCACGCGACGATAGCCAACAACACAGACATCTGAAGCAGTTTTACTCACTGACTGCTTCCAAAGCACGACCGTGAACCTTTATCGCGGGGACCGCTCCGTCAAAAACACACTTCTTTGGTATGATTTGGTGAAGTCCTGTGACAGAAGTGACCGTGGAGATCTACTTTGCGACGCAACTGAAGCGATGTTGTAAAGCTTCCCGTCATTTCTGCATTCAAATCGGTTCAAATGCAGCGCTGCCTTCCCGGAATGCTGTGCTGAAGCGTTGGAAGTCGCTTGATGTCACCCATAGGAATAAAGTGGAGCGCGGTGTGACAGAAGTGTTCACGGACGAGTGGATCTGCAGCTGAGCGAGTGTTTATGGGCGTGCATTTCCTCTCTCGCTCTGGTCACGCGCGCACGCACCCTACCGTACGGCCCATACCTTCCGCTCTGTTCACGTCAAGCCGAGCAATACTTGAAAAAAGCTAAGAGGTTAAAATAACAATAAAGAGGGCAAACAAAGTATATATGTTAAGATTGGTCTGACAAACCAAATTGAAATGTACAAACATGTCTAGTATTAAAGGGAGCAAAAGAATCTTTTACTCTTTTTGGAAAAAGAAAAAGAACGAAAAGGAAAAAATACACCTAAAAAAGAAAGAAAATGTCTGAAAAGAGATGTTTGGTTCTGATGCTCATCCAGAGTGTGGTGGCATAATCTGGCCTTTGGCAATAAAGAGTAAGTGACTTAATTTAAGTCATAAGGCAGCATAACTAAGGAAGCTAGATTTTGAAGCTAGACGTCTGGAAGAAAGATTCAAAATTGAGGCTTAGGTAAGCCCCAGAGGGGGAAATGTAGAAGATTTTTATTATTGAATTTAATGTAAAATAAGCTGTATATAAGACACTATTAGATATCGGATGTTTGCTGAGGTTGTGTTTGCCCTGTATTAAGTTTGTGCGGACGTTGACAACGTGCTTGAAAATGACATGTAGATGCATGATGGACAGAAAAAGATCTTGGAATGTTGTGAATATGATCCCGGAAACCAACTGGAAAACTAGCTGAAGGTTGTTACCATTTTGGGAAAGCAGCTATGTATATATACTAGGTAAACCAAAGAACTGGAGTTGTCTCCTGCAGGAGAGACTCGGCTTTGTTGTTGTAAATAAAGTCTTTCTGAAATCAAATGATCTTTGGGAAATGATTTTTGCAAGAAGAAAATTTCCAACATTCTCAGCGTCCCGTCCCGGGGCCTTTCTTCCCGGAGGTGCATGAGGAGCTGACTAGGTCGTGGAAAGCACCATTTAGCGCCCGTGGGCGACCTAGCTGCTCCTCCCCCCTTACTACCCTTGACGGCGGGCAGGCCAGGTGGTATGAGGGTCTTCCGCCGGTGGAACGGGCGGTCGCGATGCAACTGTGTCTGACTTCCGCCTCCAGCTGGCGCGGGGACCCGAAGCTCCCGTCCAGGGCTTGTAGGCTCTCTTCTGGTCTGACCACGGGGGCCTATAGGTCCTGTGGCAAGGCCGCGTCCGCCCTGCATGCCATGGTGTTGCTTCAGGTGCATCAAGCACAGGCACTCATGGACATGCACGAGGGTAGTCCTGGCCCAGAGCTCCTCCGGGAGCTCCGGACGGCTCCAGACCTCGCCCTATGGGTGACAAAAACCGCCGCCCGTACTATTGGCCAGGCGATGTCCACTTTGGTGGTCCAGGAGCGGCATCTCTGGCTCAACCTGGCCGATGTGAGGGAGACCGATAAGTCCCGTTTTCTGAACTCCCCTATTTCGTCGGCTGGGTTGTTCGGCGACGCGGTTGAGAGCTTTGCCCAGCAGTTCTCGGCCGCCCAGAAGCAGACGGAGGCCATCCGGCACATCCTGCCCCGGCCACCCCGCCGCTGGGCGTCAGGTATGACGCCCAGCAGCAGCCTCCACCCGGGCGTTGACGTGGAGCCGGCCGCGGGAAGGACGTCCAGCACGCTCAGGCCGCTGCCAAGCCAGGTGGCAAGCATCGTGGGAAGAGACCCTGAGACGGGCCACCCAGAGATGGAGGATCCTGCTCGACAGGAAGTGGCAGCAGCACCACTTCCTCCCCCCGGAGGAGGGCCGGGGGGCTCCTTTGTGAGTTTAACATCTGTCCCAAAACTTCACAAAAAGAGCAGTTTTCAAAATCTCTGGGTGCCAAGAGAGCGCGCTTGGTGGTGTGGCCACGTGGCCTCCCCGCTATTCCGCGCTCCCTCAGTGGAAGCAGGTAGGTGTTGCCACGCGAATGCAGCCTCCACACCGTACGGGTCGGGTCCCTGCATGCCGCCACGCTGCCGCTGCGGGTACGTCTGTGGTGCCGATGGTCCCGCTGGTGCAGTTGCTGGGGGCCTGGCTAGTACTCCCCAGCTCATCCCGCTGGCTCATCCGCACCATCAGACTCGGCTATGCGATTCAGTTCGCCCTCGACACAGACCGTTTTCTATGCTTTGCGTTCGACGGACGAGCATATCAGTACAAGGTCCTACCCTTCGGGGTCTCCCTGCCGCCCCGTGTCTTCACGAAAGTCGTGGAGGTGGCCATTGCTCCCTTGAGAGAGCATGGTGTTTGCATTCTCAACTACCTCGATATATATATATATATATATATATATATATATATATATATATTTATATATATATATATATATATATATATACACACCCCACACACACAATTAACAAAGATACACATTATATAGGCCTACACAGTGCTTAAATTTCAGGAAGAATTCTAGTAATCAAATGTAAAATTACACTGCATAGGTTATCATAGATAGGATAACTTAATGCTTATTAAAGCTGAAGTTATTCAGTCAAGAGCTGTGAGGGATTTTCTCTTTGCATTTGGTTGTTTAATTCGCAGTAATTTGTCAGCATGTTGATTTACAATGCTGCTTCTTTAAGACAGATGTGCAGATCTATAGGCGACTGATAATAGGCAGATGGACTACATTTTCACTATCGTTATACACACCATAAATGATTTAATTAATGATTGCAAATGTAAAAAAACATGATTTAACAACCAATAACACATTTTTGTCACCGTACTGAGAGAGTGAGGACCCAAATACAGAATGAATGGGGAGTGAAGTTTATTAACAATAATAGACACAGTACAATAATAGTGAGGCGGGAACAAAGTCCGAACAATATGGGCAGGACATGATGGGGAACCGGCTGGTCAGGGTTGAGACAGCAATGATGGCCAATGATGAGACAAGGCTCAGGGAAGCAGGCTTGACAATGACTTGCCGTAGAACTAGAGTGGATGCCGGACCAGGAGAGTCAATGAGCACGTTTACATGCAAACCACTAAATTGACAACGCAAGTAAACCACGTTTACATGACTTTATTAATAAACCGGGTTATTTCCTTGTAGTGACGTCAAAAATCATAATGTCCGTATATCTGACTCAGAGTATTCCTAATGTTACGTCAGTTGTAATCTTAAAGCATGTCAGCGGGAGATTTACAGCTTAAATTATCCCTCATACAGAGAAAGGTTCATTCATTAATTTTTTTATGAAGCATTTTGACTGAACCAGTCTGCGTTTGTGTCCTTATTTCATGCAAAACACTAGCTCGCTCTGTCTGGATGCATTTAAATCTGCTGTAAGTTTGCATTTTTGTCACCTATCACACATGCGCACTTCAATAAGCCGACAGAAAACAGGTTAATGCGTTTACATTAGGGATGGGGCCAATCCAATCCAGTATCGGTATCGGGACCGATACCAGCGTGATTGAAGTATTGGATTTTCCCAATCCAACCAGCAGAGAAATCCGATATCCATGAGCCATGTCTGCGCTTAAACGTTGTCTGCTGAAATGACTCCTGCCTGCTTGTCTGCTAGCTGGCTGAAAACTATGGAATGGATTTCCTGAACGGAGGCGCGGCTCAATGAGACAGAGTTATGAGACAAGCCCCTGCTCAGGAAATCCATTCCGCAGTTTGCAGCCAGATAGCACGATAGTATTAAGCAGCATTGTGGCTAGCCATACACCGCAGAGCAAGACGATGTTTGCAAAACCGTAATTCAGAGAGGTGGAAGCTCCCTCACGTCATACACACCGAACGCAATCAAACATTCAAAAAAGCAGATAAGTTCAGACAAGACTAGGTTAAATGACATTAACAATCGCCATCTGCGGGTGTGTGTCGGCTGTGGCGCATGTAACACTCACACTAGCCACTTTGAACTTATTATGGTCTTCTCAAAATCCATTTGTTATAATCGCGTTGTGCATCACACGTGTTTCTATTGAGTTTATGAATATAATAATCAGAGGCGTTCAGATTAGCCGAAGTTTTGTTCAGAGCGCACACAGCTCTCACTGAAATCTACACTAAAAGCAGAGAAGATTGTGCGATGTACTGCGCAGGAGATTCATTCAGCATACAGTGATTGGCAATGTTTGTTTTATTTCAGCCCTGCAAATACTTTCAAACAAACACAGCAGAACTAGCGCATCTGATATGACTGGCATAAAGTCTGCTTGACGTTCAGGAATTTAGGGACCGTCTCTAAAGTTAAGTAAAACATTGGTATACGTTTCTAACTTCAATAGTATTTGAAGAGAATGACTTAGGGCGTTTTCACACCTGAAAGTCCGCACCAAGGTCCGAACCAAAGTTTGTGTTTGGACATTTGGTTCTATTTGGTTTGCTTTCACATTGCAGTTATGTTAGCGCACCAAAGAACTTTACATGACGCACTGGCGTCCTGTCGTCATCATCTATGTGGGCTGCATCTTAACATTGATTGGTTTGTTAGCGCGTGCGTCTGACGTCAGTGTGTTGTCAATTCAGCGGCTAACTTTGACAAGAATGAATGAACAGACACATCGTTGCCAATAATGTTAATATTATGGCATTACTATCTGCAGCACCAACTATACTCGAGGCAAATTCACCAAATGAACGTCCTCGTTGTGCAAACATTTTATCGGCGCCGACAGGAAAGGAGGAGCTCCTAGAAGATAGGCTTTTTAACCAAACAATGTATTTTATTTTATAGCCTAGTTATGTTTAAATATATTATAATGTTATTTTTACATTTCATCTAGGCTATATTGTTTATGAAACGTGCACAGATTTGCAAAGACATCAAGTCAGAAATAATTTTGACCACTTCATTAGATTTGTTTTGTAGAAAGCTTTATTTTGTATCTTAATTTTAATAAATGTTTCATCATTTGCCTGAATTTAATAAATAAGCTTAAATAAATAATATAGCAGACATCCCGTGACGGAGCGATCATTTGTGTTGCACATGAACTGGAGCGGTCTCATAACTAAACTGAAACTCATATTGTCAAGCAGAGCACGCTGTTCACGCGAGCTGACATGAGTACACAAGCGGTTCTGGATAAAATGCTGCGCGCTCCATCACTGCTGCTCACATGTGCAGTGAGTTTAATCTGTGTTTTTTCACTAATCCTACACCAGAACTTCCTGTAAATGGTCTGAAAGTCCGAACTATACAGAAAATGCTTTCACACAAGAAACAAACCGAACCTTTGTTCAGTTTGGTCCGGACCGAGACTACCTCTTGACGTCGGACCAAATTTCGTCTGTTTGGTCCGGACCATGGTCCGAGGGAGGTTTCACACCTGTAATTTTGGTTCGTACCAAACTGAAAAGTCCGAAAATCCGGACCAAACAAGGTAGGTGTGAAAGCACCCTTAGTCATAAAACTGACTGTAAAGTGTTTATCTAGGTGTCAGGTATGATGCACATTATTTGATATTTAATAAAATAAACATAATAAACAAATATATGCTTTATTTCACTAGGATATTGTATGGGATGGGCTCATACACAAACCATGCTAGATTTAAATGTGTCATAGCTGATAGAACACTGATGAGAATATTGCTTGAGAATATATTTGCAGAGATAATATTAGAGATTATACAGTATATCAGAGATATAATAGAGATTTATGCATTATGCATTGCCATTGACAACGGCGATTTATAAGGAAGGAAATCCCACAGAATCTTGCTTTTTGAACACTTTCATCTTATTTGAACAAAACCGTGATAATATTCGATAACCGTGCTAATTTGGGTCACTATAATCGTGATGTGAAATTTCCATACCATTTCATCCCTAATACATAAATATCATACTTGCCGATTGAGAGGAGTTTATTTTAGAATCATATAAAATCAACAATAATGATAATAATAATATTAAAGCAAACACAGCTCTGGTATCGGAATAGTATCGGCATCGGACGATATCCAAATTTCGGATGACTAATAAAGGGGTGTGGTAACAGGAAACAAGGAGGTGGGACAAGAGGAGCACATGGCCAACACAAACAAAGACAAAGCCATGTGTTCAGACACAAGACAGACAAAGAAACACTGAACAGAGACAAGACAAACAAGTATGCCAGGGCAGGGCCCTGAAAATTTTAGTCAAAAATGATTGAGCTGTGGGAAATATGTTTTGAAATTATGAATTGTAATTATGATTATTTGTTGCAGCCCTACCATGCACAGAATTATGGGAAATCCTAAGCGTAAGAAATCATAAGTGAATGATGCATCAATCAGTCCCTCCAGTTTTTCGCGATTCCGCGATCGCTGAATACAATGCAAAATCGCAAAGTGTCGCATTTGCATTTCACCGCAAGATCATCACAAAAAAATTATTTTCAAAACCCAAAAAATAAATAAATATCTAATTGAGCTATCTCTAATTTATACATAGTTATATATTTAGCTTTAATACATAGTTTTTATGAGGATTACAGACGTTGGGGTGCTTGTGTGTGGTCTATGTGAAAGCGAAAGTGAATCGTTCTCTCCTACCGTCTCGTCTCGCATAAGTGTCAAGGACCGGGCGAATTGATTACTCTAAATGGATGAATGAGCAAATAAAATAACACAAAAAAAAAAGTTAATAAAAGCGCTCTATACCACAAACTCAATTCGCTCCTGACACACGGACTGATGTCAGACTGGCGGAGGATTCTGTGCGTTTGCCACCTATCAGCGCTCGCGAGTGTACAGATTTATTCTGTAAGATTAATGCCCTTGAACAATCATAATCAAATACACCCATGATTATGCCTAAATATCCATCTTGGAGGTGTCTTAAGTGAATTGGTTTGGGAGGTGTGACAGTACACTGTTAGCAATTGATGTAATTTTACAATAAATTTTACAACAACGCATTGTATTCGTGTTTTTGCTGTAAATGCAAATGCATGATGGGAAATGTATGGAAAGTCCTGTAATATTATTGTAAATGCACTGTAGAAGCGTTATTTTACAGCCACCGCGCATAGCATTGTGGGATCGCGGCTGTTTGAATTTTGAAAATAGGCGCCAACGGTACCAGAAGCATTCATCTTTGGAAGAAGGAACACATCTCAGGTATGTAACATGAAATATTGTCTTTATCTTATTTATAAGTCTATATATTAATAAAGGTGATTTCGTTTGGTATATTTCAGTGACATTAGTAACGTTAGGTCCCAAATGTCAGCGCGCCCGACTCGACTCGCTCGCTCCCGGTAGAAACTGACCTGAACTGACCGCGGTGAAGTTAGTTTCAGGCTATGGTTTCAGGTGTCTTCTCACGCCCGTTTCACACATACTCCGTCTGCAGTGCGTGTGCGGTGCGTGTTGCGTTGCGTGTGCGTTGCAGGAGCCCCACACCCTGTAGTGTTTTCACATATGCTGCGTTTGCAGTCCACAACTGATCCGCTTTTACATATCACAAACACAGCATTTATTAATGATTTTTTAAAATCCAAAAGTATTTACTGAACATGCCTCGTCAGAATTCCAATTCTCTTTGTTTACTCTTTAATAGAAGTCAGGTTACATAGCCGACTACATTTAAACAACATATTTTCAATTCATTAATTCATATTTATATATAAATATACTTTAGATTTATCTCACACAAAAGGCAAAACATTTAAACATAGGTTATAGCCTTAAATCACAAACATTTTAAATTAGAAACTTAGAATAGTCTATTCAAAAACAGCCGACTCTCATCTTTTCTTTCGTTTTTAAACCCTTTTAAAAGAAATCCTGCAGGTCAAAAAGAACTTTGCTTTTCACCTCCAAGAAAGTACGAGTGCTTTCCATTATGGCACATTTTTTTAACCTAAATGCCAGGTAAGGTGTTGTTTTGTTGCTTTACTTGAGAAAAAAAGCCATGTGTTGACTTTGAAACAAGAGTATATTTTAAATGATATGCATCTGTGGTGAAATTACTAGATTTTCGTGTCAGTACATGTTTATTTTAATGCGAAAAATGTTCTATCACTTTAATGCAGCAACGCAGCGCAGCGCAGCAAAAAATAGACTCGGTACGAAAACGATCCGTCCACTGCTGCAGACGCACCGCTCCTGGAACGGACTGACGGACTGCATCCGAGTGCAGTGTGAAAGCTGTCATCCGTTAACATGGGTACGGGAAAAAATACGCAACGCACACGCGCTGCAGACGGAGTATGTGTGAAACGGGCGTTACTCTATCCAACTTAAAACTAACTTCACTGCGGTCCTGAACAGTCAACAACGAAGGAATCCTAAACTAACGTAAAGAACAACTGAGCAGCAGCAGCTGTTACACACTGCAGGAGTAACGTTAGCTGCACTACACACCGGCTGCTAGATTATTTCAGACACGGATTTGATGTCGATTATATCTGAACTTCATCGATCGAGCGGCTCGGCTCACACAATAACGGAGTTAATGATGAGATCGTCCCAAAAAGCCCCGTCCTCTCAGAGTAATATTGCAGAAATGCATGCAAGTAAGTTACAAACATTTATAATGTATGGTTTATAATGTATAGTTATTTAGAATTCATTCTAAACTTTAATTCTCTCGTATTCAAATTTCATCATTTCTAGTTATTTAATAAATCATTACTATTGGTCAATTTTTACGTCTCTCTGTGAGTTTTTAAATATTTAACCAATGAAAAGTATTAAAAAAGAGCTTGTGACTCAACCTGGTAACGCCATTGGCTGTTCAAACTGTCAGTCAAACCTTATAAATCCATCCGCCTTCATCGTGAATAATGTGCTGCACGGAGACAGATCTGCAGGTTGTGTACAATGTTATGATAATTAAGAACTGATTGAATAAGTAAAGCGTTTTCTTTAATCCAGAAACATTATATATAAGACTTCTGTTTGCTGTTTTGTAATCGGGGTATTGAAGTTGTGTTTTGCAAACTAGCATGCTTGTAGATGTTACGGTCACTGAATGAATAAAAACAAAGGTGAGTTGAAATATGGGCTTTAATAAATCGACAGTGCTAGTATCTTCATTTAATTCTATAAGTTAGCCATAACTGTGAGCTAATATGAATATAGTATCTTGTTATTTACGTTACTTTGTGCTTTGCGAACAAGGGTGGAAGAGCAGAGCGTGTGTCATGTAAGCTGTCTGTATCTAAAATAAACTGCGCGTACGCAACTTAAACCAATCAGCATCGTTATTAAAACATTTTCTCGGAGGGTTCAGAGCCTGTAGCGTTGTAGATTAGGAAAAGAATTGTGAGGTGAAATCAAGCGGCAACCTCCCGCGATCTCTCTTGAAGCCAATACGGAAGTAATGTAAACTTCAATTCCTCAACTGGCCACTAGGGGCAGGCTCCAGAAGGAGCAGAACCTCATTGAGCCCCATGTTAAAATTCTCAACTTTAAAGCAGAAAAAAAACATGTTTACAGCCTGGAACCAATTGTGGTTTAAGGCTAATTTTGATCTTCATGACAACTGTGAGGGGGGTGAATTTTTTATAACTCATTCGTTTATGTTATATAAAGCCTTAAAGTTCTGCATAATTAAGGGCGTGGTTACAAGTGGATAGCCATTTATCCGCCGTCTATAGTTATTGCGTCACCTCAGCTCCGCGCACATCCCGCCTTTTTGCCCATTTTCTGTTATCCGGGAGTGATACGCGATGACTCGCTCACAAGATGGCAACGCCCAGCTCGCCCCTACTTTAAGCTTCAGAATGGCTTATCGGAATCCTATGGGTGACGTCACGGACACTACGTCCATATTTTTTTACAGTCTATGGGTGAAATCGAATTATTGAGACTGTGACTATAAAAAGCTAAAATATACCTAATTGTGTTAAATGCATTTCAGGAGAGATACTAAGCGCAGACAGGTGGATGAAGTCCATGGAAGGAACGATTGTGATGGGCCCCATAACAGTCTTTTGAATGGAGTGGCAGCGGCCTTCGCTGCTTACTATGTGTTTAACTTGCAGTATCCAAAAGATGCTTCAAGCACTCTTGAATTTATCCAAAGGTATGTTTAAATTGAATTCACTAATTTATTTACTAATGAAGAAAATAGATCCATCATATCCATCATTCTCATATGGAACGTCCCTGAATTGCTTCCTTTTTGTCTAGTATTATTAGGCTCTATGATTTTCTCTATGCGTTCATGTCAATAGACAGATAGGATGTTTGTAAAATAAAAATGAACAAAATAAGAACAAATAATCAAACTACAAGCAACAACACAATAGGGGTGTGAACCTACACTGGTCTCATGGTTCGAGTCGATTACGATTATCAGGCCATAGATTTGGTTCAATTCGATATCGCAATGCATTGACGACTCACTGTATCCTCATTTAATTTTTTTTTCAGGCAGTTATATAAACTGAACCTTTAATTTTACCAGCGCAAAGAAAACACGCTTCATAAATGTATCAAGCAAAACTCAAGTCTGGGCACAGAAGACAACAGGAGCATTTAGAACAAATAGAAAATACTAAAAGACACTTCAGGAGGTGGTTCCGCTCCATACAGTCAAAAATAAAGTCTAAATGCATCTGGTTGTTGAAACCACAAATGTTCATTTTACTCATCGCAACAATGCTAAAAAAATGTAGGTGTATCTCTCATCAAGTAAACACACACACTACCGAAAGTAAGGTTGCAGGTGCTCAAAATACAGTCATATTCATTAAAAGTAAAGAAACTGAATGATCTGACCAGTGCTTTTGTCGCTCACTCTAGGAGGCAATAGGAGGGCGCGCGGCTCAATGGTGATTAATATAATGCAGCTCATAGCTGTTGTTTTCGGTGATGTGAACACAAATAAATCTGCATATAGTGCAGGAAATGTAGATCGGATTTATATCTGTTTTGTGGAGATACATTTATATGCCAACGTGTAAATGAAATCGTTTAGATAAATCAGATAGCTTTGATTTACACAGCACATGTGTTCTCCAGGTCGTGCTTACCAGATTAAGCCGAAATGTGCCCAGATGTCATCTTTTAAAGTAGTTGGAGTTTTTTAATTACTCTCACTTGTATCCCTCTGCCATTGTATGCTACCGCGACAATACACGTGCGTGACAAATTACGTCAGAAAAGAATCAGTACATTATAAGCGGTTATGGTCTATTACTGAACCGATACCGAATCGTCCTCGTCTGCATCGCGATGCATCGAAGAAACGATTCATTTCGACACCCCTACAATACAAATACATACAATAGAGCAAAGATGCATATAAAATAGTGTTTTGAGGATTTTCAGGAATCTAACAGTAGTTTTTAGACACAGACATTTAATAAAGTAATCAAATATGAAATAGCATTGCATGTTATCTTGTGTACGCTGAGAGAAGATTTAGGTGTTTTTCTGTGTGTATTTTGTGTTTTGCTCTTAAATGTTTAAACTGCATTTTTAAAAATCTTAATCTTAAAGGCTTAATTTGTAAAGGCTTTTTTCTTCTCTCTCTGTTTTCAGAGCTTTTTGTGAATCAACTCCCAGACGGGCAGCACAGCAGAGAAGAGACATGGGCTCAACGCACCTGTCTGCACCCTCTTGAGAAAACTCCTGGACTTTGAGTTAATGGGCTAATGGTTGTGTTGAGCCCCTACCCTCAATGACACTTCCTGGCCCCAGATGGTGGTTTAGGAGTCCAATGGCATTGACCATGAACAACTTCCCTCAGTTCAAGTCTGGCTGGGCACTTTTGTTGCATATCACCATGTTCCCCTTGATGATAGGCTGTCTGGGTTTCTGGAAGTGAGCTATTCTTCAGTGAGAATGTCATTTTAAAAAAAGTGGATACTTTTGTATTAAAAAAAAATACAAGTTTGTAATATGTGTCGCATAGTGTTAATAAAAGATTCAGAAAAAATGACATTGTTTTTTTTATTGTAAATAATATTTACAAATAACAGGATATATACAGTATATTGAATTACAATATTAAATTGTAATTTTCCTGTGAAATTACAGGAAATTCCTGGCAACTGAGTTGCAGTAAATATACAGTAAAATACAATAAATTACAGCATTTTACTGTAATGCTACTATAATCACAGTAGCACTGCTGTATAAATACAGTACTTTATTGTATTTAAAAAACAGTAAAATTCCTGTATATTACTTGCTGTAAATTTACGGCAACTAGTTGCCAGGAATTTCCTGTAAATTTACAATAAATTTTTAACAGTGTAGGCTATTGGGTATTAGGCCACTGTAGGCAGTAATCTTTAAAGTGAAAGCAACCTATACAGCTGCCTATAGGCTACCTCAACCACTGAAAAAAAAACCTGTAGCCTGACTTAAACTAAAAAAATTTTTTTAAACGACTTTAAAAAACACTGTTTATCTGTATATTTATATTATATTTATTTGTCCTCGTAGCAATTGTTTATTAGTTCTTATTGTATTACTGACAGTTAACTTGTTTAATTAATTATTTGAGAACTTTTTGTATTAGGCAATTGCTTATTGCTGTATTTACTTTTCTCAGATATTTCTAAGCGATCATGTTATTAAAGCTATAGTACACCACTGGGCTAGCCTTTTTTGTAAGATACCAAAATAAAGAAGATTTGTGCATTTTGTTTGTTCTATTGATGTGTATGACTATTGTACATCTAACATAATACATAATATGGTAAATGTGGTATATTAATTATAAAAATATAAAAATAAAATTTTAAAATTTTTTCGCAAATTTCTGGAAATTACCACCACAAAATCAGTCATATTGATCGCAAAAATCACAAAAAAATATTGCGAAATCCTGGAGGGACTGATCAATGCAGCTTTAAAATGAGCAGATGAGTCTTCATTAATAAGAAGATTTTCAGTATTTAATTGTAGGCTATTATATGCTGAACATAAAGTGGCTCAATGTATAATGCTCATTTTATATATGAATTTGGAGGACACTTTATTAAGAGGCAGTATATATTTTTCCTAAAGGTTGGTGCCAAAAGAAAACTCTCTGACTCCGGTGATGACAGTGATTCGAGCATTGGATTACCTCCTTTTTTCAGCCGTGAGTATATTTCTTAATAGAGCCCAACATGAGTGTTGTGTCAGCAGCATGTGAACTCAAGTGTTGGTTATGTGTCTATTCAGAAGGACTTATGAGAATCAGCCTTTTTATTTTAGGTATTTCATTTATGCCTCACTTGTCAAAATGGAGGGTGTTAGTGCTCATCCGAGTCATGTGTTACTGAATCACTCTACTCTTGAGAATGTGTTTTTAATAATCAACAGTAATACAGTTGTAGTATTTTGTAGGAATTATTCTAACTCTAGATTTTCAATAGATCTTCGATTGGGTTGGCAAATGAGAGGCAGAAATTGTAAAAATGCTTGTTTGTTTTCTTTTAATAAAATGTATTACTATGCATTTAAAAGTAGTTTAAGTAAGGGCTAATGTCCACCCAGCCGGTTGTTCGCAGAATAAACCCCTTCAGAGTGATCAGGACCCCGAGGCGAAGCGGAGCGTCACTCTGAAGGGGTTTATTCTGAGATAACAACTGGCTGGGTGGACATTATCCCGCTTATTACACGGCTACTAGTCTCAAATAAATAATTATTAGACACAAAATATTGTCTCGAGATTAAATATTTTATTAGCTCTTACGCAAAGCTTCCGCGAAGAAAAACAGTTCCAACCTGCTTTAAAGGGATACTTCACCGCTTTTTCATATTAAACTATGTTATTCCCTTAACTAAAACGAGTTGACACACACCTCTCTCGTCTCAATGCGTGCACTTAATCTCTCTGACACGCGGTGATGATCTGATAGCATTAGCTTAGCCTACTAAGCCCAGTTCATTCACTATGGAACCAAACAGAGATCAAGTTAGAAGTACCAAACACCTCCACGTTTCCCCTATCGATCAAGTATGGTGACAAAATAAAACGTGGCGCGTTTCTAATCGGATTAAAAAGGAGAACTATAATGTATGGCGAAATAGCACTTCTTAGAGTACTTTAACGCGGCGCAGTAAAAAGTCCCGGCCGAAACATCTTTCCTCACACCTCTCCCTCACTCTCTCATTTCTGTCAATAGGGAGATGTGAGGGAAGATGTTTCGGCCGGGACTTTTTACTGCGCCGCGTTAAAGTACTCTAAGAAGTGCTATTTCGCCATACATTATAGTTCTCCTTTTTAATCCGATTAGAAACGCGCCACGTTTTATTTTGTCACCATACTTGATCGATAGGGGAAACGTGGAGGCGTTTGGTGCTTCTAACTTGATCTCTGTTTGGTTCCATAGTGAATGAACTGGGCTTAGTGGGCTAAGCTAATGCTATCAGATCATCACCGCGTGTCAGAGAGATTAAGTGCACGCACTGAGACGAGAGAGGTGTGTGTCAACTCGTTTAAGTTAAGGGAATTACAGTTTAATATGAAAAGGCAGTGAAGTATCCCTTTAAGCCTTTATCTATCGCTGCTAAATGTTGAGAATGAATGCTGAAAGGGTTAGGTCACCCAAAAATGAAACCAAGCCTATGATTTACTCACCCTCAAGTCATCATAGGTGTATATGACATTCTTCTGTCAGACAAATACAATCAGAGTTATATTTAAAAAGTCCAGGCTAACGTTAATCCCAGCAGTAGTTGGAGCTGTTTTTGAAGTCCATAAAAAATGCAGCTGTCCGTCAAATAACGTGCTCCACACGACTCCGATGGGTTAATAGAGCCTTCTGATTCCAATCGATGCGTTTGTGTAAGAAAAATATCCATATTAAAAACGTTATAAAGGAAACCCGCCTTGAAGTCTTCCATTGTAACCCACGGCTGTTTAAGCCACAAGATGGCGCCAGCGTTAAGCACAGAAGTAGAACCGGTCAAGATAACTCGCAGTACCCATATGACCAGGTGTTATCTGGAAATAACATACCGCTGGAATGCGCGATTGACCAATCAGAATCTAGTATTTCACAGAGCCGTGTAATAATATGCTGTATCCATTACAATTGAAGATTAATAACATTTTGATTTTTAAAGAATTTTAAGAAAACACAGGTGAAACAACCATTTATTCACTGTAAAAAAATATTTAGAAAAAAGTAACCTGTTTGCCTTAAAATTTTGAGTTCATTGAAATTAAAAGTTTGAGTTAATACAATGAACATTTTTAGAGATTCTACAACCTTTATTAAAATATTATTAAAATATTTTTTTTTAGATTTTGTGTGTTTTATTTCTGATGACGCAGTGAAGCATGCCAAATAGTGCTATTGTCATGATTTATCAATTTTTTTATGTGGTTCAGATACAATAATATTTTGAGTTTCTATTTATTAAACAAATTTCCTTCATTGTATCAACTCAGATTTTTTATTTCAATAAACTCAAAATTTTAAGGCAACCACTTTTTTAAGTTAAACCAACATTTTTTTTACTGTGTGTCAATGGTGTGACCAATGTTTGAAGTAAAATTTTGGTTTGTTCGAAAATGAGCAGGGATATGCAACTAGGTAATAAATAATAAAATCTTTACTTTAAGGACTCAGTTCATTGATGATTTAAAAATATTATATATATATATATATATATATATATATATATATATATATATAATGTAAGAAATGTTTGAAATGTAAACTCTATGTAATAAAATTGTACGTTATATTGTTGCAATTACATTCTATGATACATTTACATTTATGCATTTGACAAATGCTTTTATCTAAAGCGACTTACATTGCATTCAAGGTGCACATTTTACATTTTGTAGATTCTTCCTTTCCCTGGGAATCGAACCCATGACTTTGGCGTTGCCAGCGCCATGCTCTACTGTTTGAGCTATAGGAAAGCCAAGATGTCTCTCTGAGCAATCTCTTAAACTCAATTAAATATGTATTTTAAAACAAAAATGTATCTATTAATAGTGTTGAAAGAACATGGATACACCAAAGAGAGAGAACTTGGACGAGGGTCTTCAGGAACAGCGTATCTGGTCACCAACACAGATGGAGATCCTTGTGTGGTCAAAGTGATAAAATCCAGAGATGTAAGTTTAATCCAGCATTCACTAAATCAAGAATTTACTTAAATATGAATGACCAAAATAACA
Source organism: Pseudorasbora parva (assembly GCF_024679245.1). Lineage (NCBI taxonomy): Eukaryota > Metazoa > Chordata > Actinopteri > Cypriniformes > Gobionidae > Pseudorasbora > Pseudorasbora parva. The sequence goes on along the minus strand of NC_090172.1, from coordinate 66,566,759 downwards.
ATATATGTTCACTGATTTTAAAATGTTATTAAAGATGACATTTTGCCGTTGCTATAAGTGTCACATTGTTTTCACTTGCACATGCTTCTTTTGCAATAAATAAATAAATAAAAATAAACAAATGCACATTTTCCCCGCAGAATGAGGAAGTCGAGATCTTGAGAAGTCTGAAATATGGATATATTGTTACTTATGAGGATTCATTTAAAGGTGTGTTTACATTTTAAGAAAAGGTTTAATGTTCCTGTGTTATAAAGTTATAAAGATTTTTGTTCTATTTTAAGACTATATTAAGAGAACAATTAAAAATGAACATGTAATCTGTAGAGATTGAAGAAAGATATCAAAATGAACAAAACATTAACATCTGCACAGTTGTTGTCTGTGAAATGAAGCCGTACACTTATAAGTACATGTATTTGTTGAAATGATGGCTGTATGTTTATTGATTCAGATGAAGATAATGGACAGTTGTATGTGGTGATGGAGTATTGTGCAGGAGGAGATCTTCATAAGAGGATGCAAACACAGAAAGAGAAAGAGAAAGAGAAAGGGACTTTTGAAGAAAGAAAGGTGAGTGTCTTATGTAGACATACATATTCTGGGCATATTCCAAACATCACATGTGGCTAATAAATTACGTTAATGCTAAACAGTACTATAGTAAATGGGAAGTACTGGGGAACAGTGTTAGGAGTAATGCAGTATAAAAAGTATTGCATTACAGTAACTTGTTAGTTTTTACTGTAATGCAGTAAGGCATTACTAATCCATTTTGAGGAATATTTTACTCGGTACATTTTCAATAACGCTTGCGTTACAACACACTTTTCACACTTTTGAATGAAGTCTAAATTACAGCTTCTGATATATTTGTATAGTGATTTACTTCATTAATTAATACACATTTCTTTCAATACCTTTGTATTGTTTGACAGTCCAGTGAGGGCGGGTTTTACAGGAGTGCCGTTGGCATGATTTCAGCCTCTGTGCTCACGCTGGCCAGTGGAAAAGCGACTATAGAAGGCTTAAAGGCTTGGTAGTTTCAAAGAATAGCACAATGGCGAGCCCGTTGAAGAACGGACGAGGCGCACACTCAATCAGCAGAGCCAAACTAAAGTATAAACAAGACATAAAGGGTGAAGATGATGGCAGAAGAATACTGTACATTCGCGAGATGAATGTATGCACATTACTTAGAGTTTGTCAGAGATAAGGACAAGAAGAATGTAATAGTCAAATAGTCGCAAAATAGCACTAGCAATTAAAAAAACATCTCTTGCACTTTGTGCATGACAGTTTTGCATTGTGAACCTCTTGAATTCAAAGAGAATAAAATAATGACAACAATGAGAAAAGAACAAATGAGCATTGTAAACTCCACCTGTTTGGCCCAACGTAGGAATCCCAACTGCTGGTCGAAGGACTTCTGCGTGTTTTGAGACAGAGGGCGAGAGGGTCATATCTCAGCAGGGGTGAGGAAATAGATTTGGACCCGGTGGATTCTTGTTTTCTCTTGTATTCAGAGAGTGAAGTTCCCTTTCGGGGAACTCGAGCTGCGTCGAAACGCTGTGAGAACGCCTCTGCGTTAATGCGTCGTGAAGCGCCTGTAGAACCATTCCATCGGAAAAAAGATTGATCGTCGGCGTGATGACGTCATCGACCGGAAGCTATAAAGCGTCCGTGAAAACAAACAGGAACTAGCTTCTGAGCCTTCAGCAAGCGATCTGTGTGAACCTGTCTGTCTATTTGGTGTTTTTGTCTGTCTATTGAGTTTTTAATATAAGATACTATAAGAGTTTTTCCACCCTTTTTGTTAAATATTCCATATATATTAACAAAACAAAGAGAAAATAAAATAGATAGAGATTATGGCGAGTGAAAGCAGTTTTAAGAGGTGTGTTCATCCCTGCCCACGCTACATCACGGGTGGGGATACACACTCTCTTTGTGTTGCATGCTTGGGAGCGCAGCATGCCCAGGCAGCCCTCGAGGGGGCTGCTTGCGAGCATTGTGAGAAGTTACCGCTGAGAACGCTGCGCTCCCGCCGGGCACTCTTTGAGGAGGGTGCCTCGGCTCGTGTTCCCCGCGGCTCTGGTCCCGCTGCCGCCGAGGCGGAGCGGAGGCTGCAGTCATGGGGATCACAATTGGATGTTGCAGAGGGGTTAGAGACGGGCGCTGCCTTATCTCTGCCCTCACCTGCACCATCCAGCGGCTCTTCTCGGGGCATGGAAGCACGCATGGCGGTTTCTTCCCCCCCGAGAGAGTCGCCGGTGCTTCAACTGTCCAGCTCTGAGGAGGTGGACGTTGAAAGCATCGAGACTGAAGACTCGCCACTTCAGTCCCCCTGCATGCGAGGAGCTCGTTGAAGTTCTGACGCGAGCTGTGGCCAGGCTTAACATCGACTGGCCAGCTGAGAGATATGAGGCAGGAAGAAAGAGTGTACGCAAGCTAGATGAAAGATTCCTGCCTTCTCGCGCTTCAGAACCTCAGCGACGGGGCCTGCCTTCTTCCATGATTTGCACACTGAGGTGGCAAGATCATGGAAGAGACCGGCATCGTATCGTGTTTTCAGCCCGCAGACTTCGGTCTACAGTAATATCGCCGGGCTGAAACAGTACGGTTATGGGGCGATGCCAAAGGTTGAAGAGACGCTTGCGAGCCATCTCTCGCCTTCCTCGGCGTCGTCCCTTAAGGCCCCGACTTTGCCCACCAGACCTCTTAAAACAACGTCGGCGCTGGTGGGCAAAGCGTACTCGGCAGCGGGTCAGGCGGCTGCATGCCTGCACATGATGGCAATCGTGCAGGCATATCAGGCTGACCTGCTGAGGGATTTGGACAGTAGTGATGTCGTGGGGGGAGATATAGTAGCCGAACTACATACATCTGCTGATTTAGCTCTCCGGGCCACCAAGGAGACGGCCAGATGTGTTGGCCGCTCTATGGCAGCCTTGGTGGCCACGGAGAGGCATCTATGGCTGAACCCCACTGACATCAAGGAGAGGGAGAAAGCCTTCCTGCTTGATGCGCCGCTTTCTCCTGGAGGCCTCTTCGGTGACGCAGTTCACACTGTCACCAAGAGGTTCCAGGAGTCGAAAAAGCAAGCTGCGGTGCTCAAGCAGTTCCTCCCTCTCCGTGTCCAGGTCCCTGGGGCTGCTGCTGACATCAAGCAGCCCAAACCGAGTCCGCGCCCCCCTCGGGGGGCCCCCGAGCAGTCAAGTCAGTCGTTCCCTGCCGGTCCGCCGCTTCAGGGCACTGTGCTTGTTGCTCAAAACGCACCAGAGGCCAGCCTCGAGAGGCTGGTTCCCTTAGTAGATTTTCTAGACGAGTGGAAACGTCTATCAAATATATCTAAACGTTGGGTCCTGCAGATAATCGAAAGGGGGTACGCCATACAATTCAAAAGTCGGCCACCTCCTTTCAGCGGTGTCCTACCTACAGAGGTGGGCCCGGAGCAGGCTCTGGTAATGGCACAGGAAGTACAGACACTCCTGCAAAAAGGGGCTATAGAGAGGGTTCCCCCTCCCAGCAGGGAGTCTGGGTTTTACAGCCGTTACTTCATCGTGCCGAAGAAGGATGGGGGCTTACGCCCGATATTAGATCTGTGTCTATTAAATCGCTCGGTGGCCAAGCTCAAGTTCAAGATGCTCACACTCAGACAGATTGTGTCGCAGATCAAACTGGAGGATTGGTTTGTTACCATAGACCTCAAAGATGCGTATTTTCATGTCTCCATCCTTCCACATCACAGGAAGTTCCTCAGGTTTGCCTTCGGGGGAGAGGCATACCAATATCGAGTATTTCCTTTCGGTCTAGCACTTGTCACCCCACACCTTCACCAAGTGTGTGGATGCAGCTCTGGCGCCGTTGCGTCTGCAGGGCATCCGCATACTGAATTATATCGACGACTGGCTGATTCTAGCGAATACAGAGCAGATGGCCGTTCAGCATCGAGATGCTGTTCTCGCGCATATGTCGAAGTTGGGGTTGAGGCTGAACGCCAAGAAGAGTGTGCTTTCTCCGGCTCAGAGAACCACTTTTCTAGGCGTGAACTGGGATTCGGTAATAATGCAGGCGCAATTATCGCCAACACGCATAGCATCGATCCTGGCAGCAGTCAAAGAACAGAAGCTAGGCCGGGCCGTCACTGTGAAACAGTTCCAGAAACTGTTAGGTCTCATGGCAGCAGCGTCCAACGTAATACCTCTTGGCCTACTGTACATGAGGCCACTGCAGTGGTGGCTCAAAACAGGCGGAAATCCGCTCCGCACGATCACAGTCACGCGGCAATGCCTACGTGCTCTGGTCATGTGGAAAAACCCGGGGTTTTTATCTCAGGGTCCCGTGTTAGGGGCTCATGTTTGTCGCGTAACGCTAACGACAGATGCCTCTCTCACGGGCTGGGGGGCGACCATGAGTGGTCGCTCATCCCAGGGTCTATGGCAGGAACATCAGCGGCACTGGCACATAAATCGGCTAGAGATGCTTGCAGTGTTTCTTGCATTGAAGCAGTTCCTGCCCGACCTCAGGGGCCACCATGTGTTGGTCAGGTCAGACAACACATCGGTGGTCGCCTATATAAATCACCAGGGGGGTCTGAGGTCCCATCCGCTGGACAAACTGGCACATCGGATCCTCATGTGGGCCCAAGGGAAATTGCTGTCAATCAGGGCAGTATATATCCCGGGGGTCCTGAATCAGGAAGCAGACAGCCTGTCGAGGCAGGGGCCGAGGCCCGGGGAGTGGAGACTCCACCCAGAGGTGGTGGAGCTCCTATGGAAGGTATATGGGAAGGCAGAGATAGACCTATTTGCTTCGGTGGAGAATTCCCACTGCCCGCAGTGGTTTTCTCTGACCCATCCAGCCCCGCCGGGGTTGGATGCCATGGTACAGGAGTGGCCGAGGCTACCCCTGTACGCCTTCCCCCCGATTGTCTTGCTTCCAGGAGTCCTGGAGAGGGTACGCCGGGACGGGGCCCAAGTACTTCTAGTGGCTCCGTACTGGCCGACCAGAGTGTGGTTTTCGGACCTGAAATCTCTCCTGGAAGGCTCTCCGATGGAGATTCCGACCAGGAGGGATCTACTCTCTCAGGCGGGCGGGAGATTCCTGCACCCACGCCCGGAGATGTGGAAACTTTGGGCCTGGCCTCTGAGGGGGCTAGGCTCATAGAGGAAGGTCTCTCGGCCGAGGTCGTAGAGACCATCCTTCACTCCAGAGCTCCATCCACGAGGAAGCTGTACGCTCTGAAATGGAAACTTTTCTCAGCATGGTGCAGAGAACGCCAGTGGGACCCAGTTAACTGCCCGGTTGGTACAGTGCTGGAGTTTCTGCAGGCAAGGTTCTCGGCAGGGTTGACCCCCTCCACAATAAAGGTCTACGTGGCGGCCTTGGGTGCCTTCCACGTCCCTTTGGGTGGAGTGTCTTTGGGAAGACACCCTCTGATTACACGCTTCCTCCGTGGTACTTGAAGGTTGAGGCCGGCTATGCACTCGAGGGTCCCAGCATGGGACTTGGCCACCGTCTCCACTGGCTGTCCGGGCGCATTCTACCAGGGGTATGGCTGCTTCGAAAGCACTTCTGTCGGGGGCTTCACGACGCATTAACGCAGAGGCGTTCTCACAGCGTTTCGACGCAGCGTCTCGTTCCCTCAGGGAACTAGGGTTACATACGTAACCGAGACGTTTTATTGTCTTATTGCAGCTTTGATCCCTTGAGTTTGTTCTCAGGTGAAATCCATTCTTACAGCATCTTGTCATGGGATTAGAGTTTATACAGTTCTGCTAATTATTTATAATTAATCATAACTGGTTATGATCAAACTATAAATCTTCAAATCACCTGGGAAGGTTACTCTTCTGGCCACAAAGAATAAACTTTCAGAGCTATTGGGATATTAGTAAAGTATTCGAAGATGCTCATAAGAGCTGTAGCTAGATCTGAACATTAAAGTGACTTATGTCTTGTGAGCAATAATTGATACTACGAATACATACGACTAGATAAAGAATACATGTATATACAGAATAACGACAGGTAACGAAATAGAAAAGGAGAAAGAAGAGAAAGGAAGGGTTCAGAATGGCATTTCACAAACATTACTACAGAGAGCCAGCAAAGAACAATATCACCTTAAACCGGCACCTATCACCTTAAATAGGGTTACTTGTCTTAAAATGCATCTAAATTTCGATGGAAATTATACATGCATGGGTTGCTTTGTGTTTCGCTCTCTCTCTCAGTTCTTCCATGTGATCGTGTCTCTGATCAGCGGGAAGTTTGAAGGTAGTTTGAGAGTGAATGTTGCCAAAGAAGAGGAAGGTTTCCTTCGAAGTTATGGAAGTTCCTTGACCGTTGAAATGGTGCTCAGTGTCTGTCCGCCTTTGTCCGAGGACTGAGTAGTGGAGCGCGCTGACTTCAAAGGAAACATGGCCGAAGCCTCACGGCAAGAGGTGAGCCGGCTTCAGAGGACGGGAGGAAAGGTCCGAGGACGAGTAGAGAAGAACCCAAAGAAATGTTTCCACTTGTCTTTTAAGACAATTAACCCACACCCCTTCTGGGTTAGTTTACCCAATCCAGAGGGTGAATTCTGAGCGGGAAAGATTCTCTTTGTCTCTGTTTAAGACCCACTTTGCCCGTTTTATCAGGTGTCGTAAAGGGTGTCGATTTTATACAGTTTTACTCCCAAGTTTGCTAAACGTATTAGAGATACATTTCATAATCCTATTCTGTGCATCGTTGATTAAGACAAAGAGAGGAATATTTAGGTATCAAACACATTATGACTGGGAGATAGACACATTATATCAGAGACACATTCTTAAACAGGAATACAAGCATTTATAATGAACTTACATTGTTCATACATCATGACTATGTTGGTATGACACAGGGAGCATACATACACACAGGGATATATCATACATTCTGGAATAGTTTAATTGAAGTGTGTGTGTGTGTGTGTGTGTGCGTGTGTGTGTGTGTGTGTGTGTGTGTGTGTGTGTGTGTGTGTGTGTGTGTGTGTGTGTGTGTGTGTGTGTGTGTATGTGTCTGAGAGAGGGGGGTCATGGAATCAGATTAGAATCTGATTGAAGTGGTCAGAGTCCTCCAAAGATGTTGCAGGTTCTACTTCAGCTAGGTCACAAAGCTGTCTAAGGTGTCAACTTCCCAAGACTCACTGGCATCGGGCCCCTAATTTATATGTGACTAAAAGTTATCCACCATAAACATCAGAACTGACTCATCTTTGATCCTGGTGAAAGAGACTCCAGATGCTACAATACTTATAACAGACTTGGATCGTTCGGGATTCTCTCTGTCATCCTTTCTTTCATTGTCTTGAGCCTTCACTTTGTCAATTATATGCTATATTGTTAGCCTGGAGAGCCCACAGTCCTTATGCTTCATTATATCGCCTTCTACTGGATGTGAAATGCTCTGTAGTAGCCTGCATTTTGTCATTTTAGAATGTGAAGTTCTACTTCTGTAGTTATTTTGGTGAAAGTAACTCAAAAGTAATACAGGAGTAACGTAACCCATTACAATTCTAAGACAGTAATATTGTAATGTAAAGAATTACTTTTAAATAGCAGTAACAAGTAATGTATTAGAGTTTGGAAGTAACTCTGCTGAGGTAGACCAGCCCATCCTGAAAAATATGAGTGCACTTGTAAATGTGCCCTAAGCTCTATTGATGAAGGGCTTGAAATAACCTAATAAGAGTAAAGATACAACCATTTTAGTGTATAAAGTGATAACTGAAGAACGTACAAATACATAGTTTTGCAATGTGTAACTAATAATAAAGAACTCACTGCTTTCTCCATGTGTATCTTTTCTGTTTTCTGTCTTTTCTGTAGATCATTGACTGGCTTGTTCAGATTTGTCTGGCTCTGCAGTATGTTCATAAGAAGAATATCCTTCACGGAGAAATAAAACCACAGGTAGACATTGACAAAGCTTGATAAATCATGTGTCACCAAGCCAGATGTGTTATGATTTATGAGTTTTCTGTTGTCATTCTAGAATATCTTTCTGACTGAAGATGACTACATCAATGTAGCTTTTGGATGCTCAAAAACATTGCAAAGGTAAAAAATAAAGTAAATAATAGGATCTGTTCTGTTGAATGTTGTTGAATAGTAGAATATTACCACAACACCACACCTGTCCCTAACTCTAACCTTAAACTGACCCACACCACCACACCTGTCCCTAACTCTACCCTTAAACTGACCCACACCACCACACCTGTCCCTAACTTTACCCTTAAACTGACCCACACCACCACACCTGTCCCTAACTCTACCCTTAAACTGACCCACACCACCACACCTGTCCCTAACTCTACCCTTAAACTGACCGACACCACCACACCTGTCCCTAACTCTACCCTTAAACTGACCCACACCACCACACCCGTCCCTAACTTTACCCTTAAACTGACCCACACCACCACACCTGACCCTAACTCTACCCTTAAACTGACCCACACCACTACACCTGTCCCTAACTCTACCCTTAAACTGACCCACACCATCACACCTGACCCTAACTCTACCCTTAAACTGACCCACACAACCACACCTGTCCCTAACTCTACCCTTAAACTGACCCACACCACCACACCTGACCCTAAATTTATACTTAAACTGACCCACACACCACACCTGTCCCTAACTTTACCCTTAAACTGACCCACACCACCACACCTGTCCCTAACTCTACCCTTAAACTGACCCACACCACCACACCTGTCCCTAACTCTACCCTTAAACTGACCCACACCACCACACCTGTCCCTAACTCTACCCTTAAACTGACCCACACCACCACACCCGTCCCTAACTTTACCCTTAAACTGACCCACACCACCACACCTGACCCTAACTCTACCCTTAAACTGACCCACACCACTACACCTGTCCCTAACTCTACCCTTAAACTGACCCACACCATCACACCTGACCCTAACTCTACCCTTAAACTGACCCACACAACCACACCTGTCCCTAACTCTACCCTTAAACTGACCCACACCACCACACCTGACCCTAACTTTACCCTTAAACTGACCCACACCACTACACCTGTCCCTAACTTTACCCTTAAACTGACCCACACCACTACACCTGTCCCTAACTTTACCCTTAAACTGACCCACACCACCACACCTGACCCTAACTCTACCCTTAAACTGACCCACACCACCACACCTGACCCTAACTCTACCCTTAAACTGACCCACACCACCACACCTGTCCCTAACTTTACCCTTAAACTGACCCACACCACCACACCCGACCCTAACTCTACCCTTAAACTGACCCACACCACCACACCCGACCCTAACTCTACCCTTAAACTGACCCACACCACCACACCCGACCCTAACTCTACCCTTAAACTGACCCACACCACCACACCTGTCCCTAACTTTACCCTTAAACTGACCCACACCACCACACCCGACCCTAACTCTACCCTTAAACTGACCCACACCACCACACCTGACCCTAACTCTACCCTTAAACTGACCCACACCACTACACCTGTCCCTAACTCTACCCTTAAACTGACCCACACCATCACACCTGACCCTAACTCTACCCTTAAACTGACCCACACAACCACACCTGTCCCTAACTCTAGCCTTAAACTGACCCACACCACCACACCTGACCCTAACTTTATACTTAAACTAACCCACACACCACACCTGTCCCTAACTTTACCCTTAAACTGACCCACACCACCACACCTGTCCCTAACTCTACCCTTAAACTGACCCACACCACCACACCTGTCCCTAACTCTACCCTTAAACTGACCCACACCACCACACCTGTCCCTAACTCTACCCTTAAACTGACCCACACCACCACACCCGTCCCTAACTTTACCCTTAAACTGACCCACACCACCACACCTGACCCTAACTCTACCCTTAAACTGACCCACACCACTACACCTGTCCCTAACTCTACCCTTAAACTGACCCACACCATCACACCTGACCCTAACTCTACCCTTAAACTGACCCACACAACCACACCTGTCCCTAACTCTACCCTTAAACTGACCCACACCACCACACCTGACCCTAACTTTACCCTTAAACTGACCCACACCACTACACCTGTCCCTAACTTTACCCTTAAACTGACCCACACCACTACACCTGTCCCTAACTTTACCCTTAAACTGACCCACACCACCACACCTGTCCCTAACTCTACCCTTAAACTAACCCACACCACCACACCTGTCCCTAACTTTACCCTTAAACTGACCCACACCACCACACCTGTCCCTAACTTTACCCTTAAACTGACCCACACCACCACACCTGTCCCTAACTCTACCCTTAAACTGACCCACACCACTACACCTGTCCCTAACTCTACCCTTAAACTGACCCAGACCACCACACCTGTCCCTAACTCTACCCTTAAACTGACCCACACAACCACACCTGTCCCTAACTCTACCCTTAATCTGACCCACACCACCACACCTGACCCTAACTTTATACTTAAACTGACCCACACACCACACCTGTCCCTAACTTTACCCTTAAACTGACCCACACCACCACACCTGTCCCTAACTTTACCCTTAAACTGACCCACACCACCACACCTGACCCTAACTTTACCTTTAAACTGACCCACACCACCACACCTGTCCCTAACTCTACCATTAAACTAACCCACACCACCACACCTGTCCCTAACTCTACCCTTAAACTGACCCACACCACCACACCTGTCCCTAACTCTACCCTCAAACTGACCCACACCACCACACCTGTCCCTAACTCTACCCTTAAACTGACCCACACCACCACACCTGTCCCTAACTTTACCCTTAAACTGACCCACACAACCACACCTGTCCCTAACTCTACCCTTAAACTGACCCACACCACTACACCTGTCCCTAACTTTACCCTTAAACTGACCCACACCACCACACCTGACCCTAACTCTACCCTTAAACTGACCCACACCACCACACCTGACCCTAACTCTACCCTTAAACTGACCCACACCACCACACCTGTCCCTAACTTTACCCTTAAACTGACCCACACCACCACACCCGACCCTAACTCTACCCTTAAACTGACCCACACCACCACACCCGACCCTAACTCTACCCTTAAACTGACCCACACCACCACACCCGACCCTAACTCTACCCTTAAACTAACCCACACCACCACACCTGACCCTAACTTTAACCTTAAACTGACCCACACCACCACACCCGACCCTAACTCTACCCTTAAACTGACCCACACCACCACACCTGACCCTAACTCTACCCTTAAACTGACCCACACCACTACACCTGTCCCTAACTCTACCCTTAAACTGACCCACACCATCACACCTGACCCTAACTCTACCCTTAAACTGACCCACACAACCACACCTGTCCCTAACTCTACCCTTAAACTGACCCACACCACCACACCTGACCCTAACTTTATACTTAAACTAACCCACACACCACACCTGTCCCTAACTTTACCCTTAAACTGACCCACACCACCACACCTGTCCCTAACTCTACCCTTAAACTGACCCACACCACCACACCTGTCCCTAACTCTACCCTTAAACTGACCCACACCACCACACCTGTCCCTAACTCTACCCTTAAACTGACCCACACCACCACACCCGTCCCTAACTTTACCCTTAAACTGACCCACACCACCACACCTGACCCTAACTCTACCCTTAAACTGACCCACACCACTACACCTGTCCCTAACTCTACCCTTAAACTGACCCACACAACCACACCTGTCCCTAACTCTACCCTTAAACTGACCCACACCACCACACCTGTCCCTAACTTTACCCTTAAACTGACCCACACCACCACACCTGTCCCTAACTTTACCCTTAAACTGACCCACACCACCACACCTGTCCCTAACTCTACCCTTAAACTGACCCACACCACTACACCTGTCCCTAACTCTACCCTTAAACTGACCCAGACCACCACACCTGTCCCTAACTCTACCCTTAAACTGACCCACACAACCACACCTGTCCCTAACTCTACCCTTAATCTGACCCACACCACCACACCTGACCCTAACTTTATACTTAAACTGACCCACACACCACACCTGTCCCTAACTTTACCCTTAAACTGACCCACACCACCACACCTGTCCCTAACTTTACCCTTAAACTGACCCACACCACCACACCTGTCCCTAACTTTACCCTTAAACTGACCCACACAACCACACCTGTCCCTAACTCTACCCTTAAACTGACCCACACCACTACACCTGTCCCTAACTTTACCCTTAAACTGACCCACACCACCACACCTGACCCTAACTCTACCCTTAAACTGACCCACACCACCACACCTGACCCTAACTCTACCCTTAAACTGACCCACACCACCACACCTGTCCCTAACTTTACCCTTAAACTGACCCACACCACCACACCCGACCCTAACTCTACCCTTAAACTGACCCACACCACCACACCCGACCCTAACTCTACCCTTAAACTGACCCACACCACCACACCCGACCCTAACTCTACCCTTAAACTAACCCACACCACCACACCTGACCCTAACTTTAACCTTAAACTGACCCACACCACCACACCCGACCCTAACTCTACCCTTAAACTGACCCACACCACCACACCTGACCCTAACTCTACCCTTAAACTGACCCACACCACTACACCTGTCCCTAACTCTACCCTTAAACTGACCCACACCATCACACCTGACCCTAACTCTACCCTTAAACTGACCCACACAACCACACCTGTCCCTAACTCTACCCTTAAACTGACCCACACCACCACACCTGACCCTAACTTTATACTTAAACTAACCCACACACCACACCTGTCCCTAACTTTACCCTTAAACTGACCCACACCACCACACCTGTCCCTAACTCTACCCTTAAACTGACCCACACCACCACACCTGTCCCTAACTCTACCCTTAAACTGACCCACACCACCACACCTGTCCCTAACTCTACCCTTAAACTGACCCACACCACCACACCCGTCCCTAACTTTACCCTTAAACTGACCCACACCACCACACCTGACCCTAACTCTACCCTTAAACTGACCCACACCACTACACCTGTCCCTAACTCTACCCTTAAACTGACCCACACCATCACACCTGACCCTAACTCTACCCTTAAACTGACCCACACAACCACACCTGTCCCTAACTCTACCCTTAAACTGACCCACACCACTACACCTGTCCCTAACTTTACCCTTAAACTGACCCACACCACTACACCTGTCCCTAACTTTACCCTTAAACTGACCCACACCACTACACCTGTCCCTAACTTTACCCTTAAACTGACCCACACCACCACACCTGTCCCTAACTCTACCCTTAAACTAACCCACACCACCACACCTGTCCCTAACTTTACCCTTAAACTGACCCACACCACCACACCTGTCCCTAACTCTACCCTTAAACTGACCCACACCACTACACCTGTCCCTAACTCTACCCTTAAACTGACCCAGACCACCACACCTGTCCCTAACTCTACCCTTAAACTGACCCACACAACCACACCTGTCCCTAACTCTACCCTTAATCTGACCCACACCACCACACCTGACCCTAACTTTATACTTAAACTGACCCACACACCACACCTGTCCCTAACTTTACCCTTAAACTGACCCACACCACCACACCTGTCCCTAACTTTACCCTTAAACTGACCCACACCACCACACCTGACCCTAACTTTACCTTTAAACTGACCCACACCACCACACCTGTCCCTAACTCTACCATTAAACTAACCCACACCACCACACCTGTCCCTAACTCTACCCTTAAACTGACCCACACCACCACACCTGTCCCTAACTCTACCCTCAAACTGACCCACACCACCACACCTGTCCCTAACTCTACCCTTAAACTGACCCACACCACCACACCTGACCCTAACTTTACCCTTAAACTGACCCACACCACTACACCTGTCCCTAACTTTACCCTTAAACTGACCCACACCACTACACCTGTCCCTAACTTTACCCTTAAACTGACCCACACCACCACACCTGACCCTAACTCTACCCTTAAACTGACCCACACCACCACACCTGACCCTAACTCTACCCTTAAACTGACCCACACCACCACACCTGTCCCTAACTTTACCCTTAAACTGACCCACACCACCACACCCGACCCTAACTCTACCCTTAAACTGACCCACACCACCACACCCGACCCTAACTCTACCCTTAAACTGACCCACACCACCACACCCGACCCTAACTCTACCCTTAAACTGACCCACACCACCACACCCGACCCTAACTCTACCCTTAAACTGACCCACACCACCACACCTGTCCCTAACTCTACCCTTAAACTGACCCACACCACTACACCTGTCCCTAACTTTACCCTTAAACTGGCCCACACCACCACACCTGTCCCTAACTCTACCCTTAAACTGACCCACACCACCACACCTGTCCCTAACTCTACCCTTAAACTGACCCACACCACCACACCTGTCCCTAACTTTACCCTTAAACTGACCCACACAACCACACCTGTCCCTAACTCTACCCTTAAACTGACCCATTCCACCACACCTGACCCTAACTTTATCCTTAAACTGACTCACACCACCACACCTGACCCTAACTTTACCTTTTAACTGACCCACACCACCACACCTGTCCCTAACTCTACCCTTACACTGACCCACACCACTACACCTGACCCTAACTTTACCCTTACACTGACCCACACCACTACACCTGTCCCTAACTTTACCCTTAAACTGACCCACACCACCACACCTGTCCCTAACTCTACCCTTAAACTAACCCACACCACCACACCTGACCCTAACTTTACCCTTAAACTGACCCACACCACCACACCTGACCCTAACTCTACCCTTAAACTGACCCACACCACCACACCTGTCCCTAACTCTACCCTTAAACTGACCCACACCACTACACCTGTCCCTAACTTTACCCTTAAACTGGCCCACACCACCACACCTGTCCCTAACTCTACCCTTAAACTGACCCACACCACCACACCTGACCCTGACCCTAACTCTACCCTTAAACTGACCCACACCACCACACCTGACCCTAACTCTACCCTTAAACTGACCCACACCACCACACCTGACCCTAACTCTACCCTTAAACTGACCCACACCACCACACCTGTCCCTAACTTTACCCTTAACTGACCCACACCACCACACCTGTCCCTAACTCTACCCTTAAACTGACCCACACTACCACACCTGTCCCTAACTTTACCCTTAAACTGACCCACACCACCACACCTGACCCTAACTCTACCCTTAAACTGACCCACACCACCACACCTGTCCCTAACTCTACCCTTAAACTAACCCACACCATGACACCTGACCCTAACTCTACCCTTAAACTGACCCACACCACCACACCTGACCCTAACTCTACCCTTAAACTGACCCACACCACCACACCTGACCCTAACTCTACCCTTAAACTGACCCACACTACCACACCTGTCCCTAACTTTACCCTTAACTGACCCACACCACCACACCTGACCCTAACTTTACCCTTAAACTGACCCACACCACCACACCTGACCCTAACTCTACCCTTAAACTGACCCACACCACCACACCTGTCCCTAACTCTACCCTTAAACTAACCCACACCATGACACCTGACCCTAACTCTACCCTTAAACTGACCCACACCACCACACCTGACCCTAACTCTACCCTTAAACTGACCCACACCACCACACCTGACCCTAACTCTACCCTTAAACTGACCCACACTACCACACCTGTCCCTAACTTTACCCTTAACTGACCCACACCACCACACCTGACCCTAACTTTACCCTTAAACTGACCCACGCCACCACACCTGACCCTAACTCTACCCTTAAACTGACCCACACCACGACACCTGACCCTAACTCTACCCTTAAACTGACCCACACCACCACACCTGACCCTAACTCTACCCTTAAACTGACCCACACCACCACACCTGACCCTAACTCTACCCTTAAACTGACTCACACCACCACACCTGACCCTAACTTTACCTTTAAACTGACCCACACCACCACACCTGTCCCTAACTCTACCCTTACACTGACCCACACCACTACACCTGACCCTAACTTTACCCTTACACTGACCCACACCACTACACCTGACCCTAACTTTACCCTTACACTGACCCACACCACTACACCTGTCCCTAACTTTACCCTTAAACTGACCCACACCACCACACCTGTCCCTAACTCTACCCTTAAACTAACCCACACCACCACACCTGACCCTAACTTTAACCTTAAACTGACCCACACCACCACACCTGACCCTAACTCTACCCTTAAACTGACCCACACCACCACACCTGTCCCTAACTCTACCCTTAAACTGACCCACACCACTACACCTGTCCCTAACTTTACCCTTAAACTGGCCCACACCACCACACCTGTCCCTAACTCTACCCTTAAACTGACCCACACCACCACACCTGTCCCTAACTCTACCCTTAAACTGACCCACACAACCACACCTGTCCCTAACTCTACCCTTAAACTGACCCATTCCACCACACCTGACCCTAACTTTATCCTTAAACTGACTCACACCACCACACCTGACCCTAACTTTACCTTTAAACTGACCCACACCACCACACCTGTCCCTAACTCTACCCTTACACTGACCCACACCACTACACCTGACCCTAACTTTACCCTTACACTGACCCACACCACTACACCTGTCCCTAACTTTACCCTTAAACTGACCCACACCACCACACCTGTCCCTAACTCTACCCTTAAACTAACCCACACCACCACACCTGACCCTAACTTTACCCTTAAACTGACCCACACCACCACACCTGACCCTAACTCTACCCTTAAACTGACCCACACCACCACACCTGTCCCTAACTCTACCCTTAAACTGACCCACACCACTACACCTGTCCCTAACTTTACCCTTAAACTGGCCCACACCACCACACCTGTCCCTAACTCTACCCTTAAACTGACCCACACCACCACACCTGACCCTGACCCTAACTCTACCCTTAAACTGACCCACACCACCACACCTGACCCTAACTCTACCCTTAAACTGACCCACACCACCACACCTGACCCTAACTCTACCCTTAAACTGACCCACACCACCACACCTGTCCCTAACTTTACCCTTAACTGACCCACACCACCACACCTGTCCCTAACTCTACCCTTAAACTGACCCACACTACCACACCTGTCCCTAACTTTACCCTTAAACTGACCCACACCACCACACCTGACCCTAACTCTACCCTTAAACTGACCCACACCACCACACCTGTCCCTAACTCTACCCTTAAACTAACCCACACCATGACACCTGACCCTAACTCTACCCTTAAACTGACCCACACCACCACACCTGACCCTAACTCTACCCTTAAACTGACCCACACCACCACACCTGACCCTAACTCTACCCTTAAACTGACCCACACTACCACACCTGTCCCTAACTTTACCCTTAACTGACCCACACCACCACACCTGACCCTAACTTTACCCTTAAACTGACCCACGCCACCACACCTGACCCTAACTCTACCCTTAAACTGACCCACACCACGACACCTGACCCTAACTCTACCCTTAAACTGACCCACACCACCACACCTGACCCTAACTCTACCCTTAAACTGACCCACACCACCACACCTGACCCTAACTCTACCCTTAAACTGACCCACACCACCACACCTGACCCTAACTTTACCCTTAAACTGACCCACACCACCACACCTGTCCCTAACTCTACCCTTAAACTGACCCACACCACCACACCTGACCCTAACTCTACCCTTAAACTGACCCACACCACGACACCTGACCCTAACTCTACCCTTAAACTGACCCACACCACCACACCTGACCCTAACTCTACCCTTAAACTGACCCACACCACCACACCTGACCCTAACTTTACCCTTAAACTGACCCACACCACCACACCTGTCTCTAACTCTACCCTTAAACTGACCCACACCACCACACCTGTCCCTAACTCTACCCTTAAACTGACCCACACCACCACACCTGACCCTAACTCTACCCTTAAACTGTTGTGTCAATAGAAGCCTTCTGAAGGGAAGTGATGTGTTTGTGTAAGAAAAATATCCATATTTAATACGTTCTAAAGTAAAATTTCTAGCTTCCGTTGGACCGCCTTCTGTAACTTTTTCAGAAAGTGTATCACCTCTTGCAGATCTAAACGCTTACGATACGTCTGACATCATCATTATCGCATCAGATATGCTTTTTCCGTTGAATTAGGAAGGCAGTTTAGACGATTGTATTCATCTGAAAGAACAAAAGTCATATACACCTAGGATTACTTGATGGAGAGTAAATTATGGGGTAATTATAGATTTCTGTGTGAACTTTCAGCCGATGTGTCAGTACACCCCTAAGATATGTGTGAAGATTTATCAGTTTGAGTTTATGTTGATTTGACTTTTGTTTTCTCAGAGCTGATGCATTTGCATTATCAGTTGTGGGTGCAGAGCTGTATATGAGCCCGGAGGTGCTCCAGAAGAAATATCAATTCAAAAGGTGTGTTTTTTATGACTTGAAATACATGACATATTGATTTTTTAAGCAGTATAAAATGCTTATAATTATTTAATATATATATATATAAGCACAGTTTATTTTTGTGCCTTTTTCTAGTGACATATGGTCATTGGGATGGGTGCTCCATGATCTCTGTATGCTGGATGTGTGGGTGAGTATTTCTGGAAACTACAGAGATATCACTGATGGGTCAGATTCAATTTGAATTATGATATACAAACCTGGAGTACTGAGCTGTAGAGCAGCTGCAAATTATTATTTGTGTGTGTGTAAGAGAGTTAAAATTAACTCAGTATCCTTTTACATTTGCTTAAATGCACAGCATGTAAGTTTGAAAGCTAGAGGTGAAATGACAAAGGCGTAGCTTGATGGCACCGATTGAGAGCAATCCGATGGGACTGAAATCATGTCCATGGATGAGCGACTGTATTAAAGTATTTTCTAACATTACTCTGGTGTGAAGCAGAGCAGGGCCAAGATCAGTTTACTGCTGTTTGCATTATTCTCGTGTGCTGCAGTTTCATAGAGATATCAGTATCAGTATTAATATCACTGATACTGGCCTTCATTCATAAACAAATGCTACTAGCTCTTATGATGGAAGGATAATATGACTGCCAGTGTGTATAAATAATTAAAATTGAGATATGAGATACAGAAAACAATAAACATTTTACTGCTGATGTGTATCTCACCAGAAATAATGTTAAAAAAATAATCGCTTTTAACTAATGTTAGAGAGGATAAATTAAATTTGGGGCCAAAATACATTTGTTAAAGGAATACAAATACAATTGTTCACCCAAAAATTTAAATTCTGTCATTAATTCCTCATATCGTTGGACACCCGTGAGACCTACGTTCATCTTCAGACACAGATGAAGATATTAGTGTTGAAATCCGATGGCTCAGAAAGGCCTCCATTGACACCTTTAAATTAGTGCCTTTATGGGTCTTGAGAGAGGAAATGACATTGGTGTCAATGAAGGCCTTTCTGAGCCGTCGGTTTCTACACAAATATCTTCATTTGTGTTCCAAAGATTAAAAAAAGGTCTTACGGAATGAGGGTAAGCAATTCGTTATAGAATTTTTGTCCGTTTTTGGGTTTGGACTAGGGGAACCTACACTGGTCTCACGGTTCGGTTCGATTAAGATTATCATGTCATTGATTCGGTTCATTTTGATATCACAATCTCTTGTATACAATTTTTGTCAATAAATACTTAAGTCAGATATATGAACTGAAACTTTAATTTGACCAGAGGAGGCGACCTCGATCGCTCCCCGGGAGCAATAAATATATATATATACAAGTGAACACAATTTGGATGATAGGCTGAAATAGTCAGAACTCCTCAAAGTCAGATAAATCCCATTTAATTGCACATAATTAAATGCCACCAAAAACACAGATATAGTGAACACAATTTGGATGATAGGCTGATAATCTAACTCCTCAAAGTCAGATAAATCCCATTTAATTGCACATAATTAAATGCCACCAAAATCACCGATATAGTGAACACAATTTGGATGATAGGCTGATAATCTAACTCCTCAAAGTTAGATAAATCCCATTTAATTCCTCAGAACTAAATGCCACCATAATCACCCCTCAAGTGAACATGCTGAATGATAGGCTGAATAGACACATCTAACTCCTCAAAGTCAGATAATGTTTCATTTAAATTCCTCAGAATTAAATGCAGCCCTAATCACCAGACCATACTGTTTAAATATGTATTCAACTAATCGTCATCTACACGCTGCCTCAGCAACGCGAGATTCGATTAGTTTACAACATATTTGGCTTTCATCCCTCAAGATGAAAGACCACAGGCGCGAGGCTGAAACACTCGAAAAAGCACGTTTCTGTACGCTGCGAGATATTTCTCAACGACCACAGCCAGCACCCTCAGGAGCTGACTGCATGCCTCTCCAAACAGTATCACATATCGCGTGTGTTGACTTTTGTTGCAGACCCGTAATGCACGCGCTGCCTCGGCAACCCGAGATCGAGCCTTGCATTATGAGGTGGCGAGCTCTCGTTTACTTCACTCCGTCGACGCTGAGCACATCTAATTCCTCGGAATCAGATCGCTCAAGCATCTGGTTCTCCATCCCGGGGAAGAGCCGCATCGCGGGCCTACAGTTGTCTATAAAGTTGTTTTAAAGTCTGGATCCCATGAATTAAGGACAGCTTTTTTTCCTCTTTAAAAGTTTTATTTACTTTTTTTAATAGATTTAATGAAATTTAATAGCCTCATGAAAGATAGATATCAGTGTCTTACTTAAATGATGTGTTAACTCTTGAAAAATATGATTGTTCAACCCAAAAATGTGATTATTTACTCACCCTAATGTCATTTCAAACCTAAATGAATTAATTTCTGTGAAACATAAAATAAAATAATTTGAGTCAGTTTTTTTGTTCATACAATATTCAAATTGTAGCCTAACCAAAATGGCTTGGTTGCCAACATTCTTCAAAACATCTTATTTTGTGTTTCCCAGAAGTCATACAGGTTTGGAATGAAACGAGCGTGAGTAAATGATGACAGCATTTAAAAGAAGTAAATTTGCTTTACTGCATCCTAGCTCTAAATCATCAGTGCTTTACTGCCAAGTGTATTTCTGTGACAAAAAAAGCAATATTAAAGGTGCACTATGTAGTATTTTTGCAGTAAAATTATCCAAACACCACTAGGCTGGTGTTATATATTTTGTTCAGTTGAGTACCTAAGTACAAATAGACCTTTTTATTATTACTCAATTAAAAAGATTAAACCTTCATGAAAGCATTTACAGTGGGCTTTTTAAAGGTGTTTTTAGCATGTTGTCATTGCATTTACACCGTTTCGGCCAGTAAGTGTCATGTGATGTTTTGCAATGCGTTGAACAGTGAATCATCCTGGAAAGCAGTTGGCTCATTTTAATCAGTGTTTTAAAAAGCTTGGTTTCCTTTATCAGTAGAATTTCCTTCATTTTCCTTTATCCCACAGTCAGATGTCATAGAGCGTCGCTTTCAACATGCCAACAGTTTGAGAGGAAACCCGCCTCACATCTCAGAGAGATACTCAGAGGATCTGAGGACACTGATCAGACAAATGCTCAGCTGTGACCCTGAAGACAGACCTTCAGCTGATGAGATTCTAGCTCAACCATTCCTGAGCGAAGCAGTGAAGAGAAACAAGAGAATCCCTGAGGAACTGGAGCAAAGGTTAAAGGAGTCCATCATCTCCTTTAATGAGGCCTACAGTGAGCACTATAAAGAGTTTGAGACCTTAGTTAGTGAGTGGGGGAAAACAACAGATTCACTTGAGAAGACACATTACGATGCCACAGCAGCCAGTCTGTCAGGAGCAGTGATTGGGACAGCTGGTGGAATCGCTGCAGTGGCTGGTTTATGTTTGGCACCGTTCACTCTTGGAGCATCTCTGATTGTAACAGGTATCGGTGTAGGAGTCGGAGTTGCTGGTGGTGTAACAACTGCTGCCTCCAACATTACCAATACGGTTAAACAAAACTCATTCAAAGAATGCCTTCAACAGATTGAGGAGAAATTTAAACTGGTAAGCTTAAAGCTTCTCAATCCACTGAATGAAGTGAGAAAGCTACTGAAAAAGATGTCTAAGTTCCAAGACTTTGCCAGCGACTCATCTTCTGATAATGTCCAGATGATGTGGGGTGCAGGCAGAGGTGCAGTAGGTTGTGCCGCTGGAATAATAAGTCTTGGCATGTTGGCAAATGTTGGCAGAATTGCTGTTCAGGCTGCCAGAATCGGGCGAGCAGCAGCTGCAGTCTCAGGTGTGTTAAGTGGACTCTTAATCATTGCTGACACTGCCTTCATAGTGATGGATTCCAAAGAGATTCATGAGATGAGACAGCACTGGAAAACAGATGATCCAGAAAAGGTCTCATCCAGTATACTCAAGGCCATTGCTCAGATGAGAAAAACACACAATGAGCTTCAGAATGTCTTGAAGGAAATTAAAGAAGCAAAAGAGGAACTTAATACATATATATGAGACCAGTCAGAGGCGTGTCCATCCTCTTACTGACTGATCTGTGGATTTGAGTTAAGAAAGAGTTCTGCAGAATTCAGTTTAATTGTTGATAAATATAATTTCTATAAGGACCACTATCGTCAAGATGATTGATTGACTATTAGCATATAGTTTGGATTGGCGGTATGGTTCTGTTCTGGACAGCCTAGTATGGATAAGAGCAGGGAGAGCAGTGATAACTCTCCTTAGGGTGAACACAACAGAACCAACACAATGTATTGCAGATATCATTAATATCGTTATTAAATGTACAAGATAATTTGTGAATTTAGTCTGATTCAGGAGGAATCAGAGTATCAAATCCTGACTGATGAGAGGTGGAGCTGAGGATGGAGGAGGGTAAATGAGTTCTGGAGAAACGTGATAGCTGGTGATAGTCCTGAAGGAGCTTTGATATGTATGCTGTGAGACGCAATCAGCTGACAGACGTTTGACTAACGTGACCTGCCAGAGCTGATGCTACGCTTGATTATTATGCAATGACTGAGTTTTTTTTAATATATATATATATATATATATATATATATATATATATATATATGCTTCTTACTACTTTTTATTTACTGTAGTTCAAGCACTAGTGTATGTTTATTTACCTGAATTTGTATTAACTGATAAGTAGTGTTGTAGTCAAGACCACCTAAACCGAGACCAAGACAAGACCAAGACTTTGAAGGGTCGAGACCGAGTCAAGACCAAGACCAAGACCAAGACCAAGACAGGCCGAGACCGAGTCAAGACCGAGACCAATGCATGTCCCCACACTTATGATAAAATGTGGAATATGCATATGATTGGCACTTCTCTCGTATGTGTGGGTGTGTAAGTGTACTGTAACCCTCCTACACAATTCCCTTTAGATATTTTTTTTTAATGAGTTATGTGCATGGGGAAAGAATTTGTGAGAGGTTACTAGAATTTTAAACCAGGATGTATTGACAGCAGGTAAACTTTTGGCATGCAACTCTCGCTTAAGTGTAGAGAGGCCTGGTTAGCTTAAATATACTGGGTTCGTTTGTTTTTGTTTTGTTTTTACTGCGAGCATAAAACTCCCATGCACATATACTTAGCCACTATAACACTTAGTTGCAAAAAAATGAAACTAAAAAAAAATGTATATCACACCAATCACATTTCAAAATCAAACACACATAAATATCAGACCACAACTGTTGAATGTTAAACTCAAGATGTTTATATAGATTTTTCTCTTTAGAACTAGGTGGGTTCACCTTTTAACACATCATCATATTTCAAATGAAATGCAATGAACAGTACCCCGGGGTTTTTCTTTTCACTTGTCTCAGTTTTGTGGTACCACAACGTTGGCGCGCTTGTTGGAGCTCAGATGAAACATTTCCAAATAGTATTGTTTGTACTCACGATTCCTTGGTAACAGAAAGATTATAGTGACCGTCCATCCAACTGTTCCGTCCAATGGTGAGATACGCAATGATGAAACTCGTCCTGAAACTCCGTCCGTCCATGTGCAAACGCAACACCTCCGGCCTGTAGCGCGAATCCTGAGCACATCTATTGCAGCAACGTGGGTGGCAACATCTGACGCACACTAGCCAAAAGTTCACAAAATTGAATGAGCTTAACTATATCTTGTCCAAAAATGTCAATTTCATTTTAGTTCACAATGTCCATACTCACTCAGAAACTCGGTGGCAAAGTGGATTTCCGACTATACTGAGCAATTCGCACATGGCAATGGCGTTAGTTTCACTTCAGACGAATCTCCGTGACTCATTTAACCAGCTCCAAACAAAGCTCACCCTCCCGTTTTAACAGATTACTTACTGACAAAACCAAGAAAAATCCGCCCCTGGCTCTTAACTTCGCTTACCATTAATATATCAATCCTACAGAACTTAGAACTAACTTATGCTTGTACCATCCTCCGTTGTGTTGTTTTTTCGTTTCCCTTTTTCCAGTCTCGCGCTATCTTTTTCTCTCTCTCATAAACCCGCCCCCTCTGCGACCTGATAGGTTGCCCAACTGCTCTCTGAACGGCACTGATTGGATGACAAGCAAACTGACACCTGGCCACCCAATACAAAACAAAATGACAGAGGGTTCAAAGGTTACTCACAAGAGGATATTTCAACACTTACACTTTAAAACAGCATTAACAAATTAAAACAAAAGTGTATTTGTACATCAGGGACAATTAAACTGGCCCATACTTCAGAATAACTTGTATTTCTGTTAACAGAACACAAAATAAACAATATATAAAATTAGCAGGGGCTACATTCTCCCCCCAAACAAAAATGGTCATGCCCTCATGACATGTATAACAATATAAATCACATTCAAGAAAATAAGCAAATTTTCTTAAAATATTGCTAGGAAGATTTTTAAAACTCCCTTTAACCTATCCACTTGTAAAAATAACTTTTATATCTCTTAATAGGAGGTAGGGCTAAAGAATCTTCCTTGTCATTTATCTCAACTACGGTAGCACTATGTGTACCAACAGCTACTGATGTTGGGGTCCCTAGAAAGTCATAAGTCAGTCGTGATGGAGCTTTCTTTAGTCTTTGAGGTCGAGTTGTCTCGTCAGGACTTTCGGTTATACAGTTTAGTCTTTCAGCTATTTCGTCTGACGTCTGTATTTCTGTGTCCCTTTCTTGTTTCAAAATTTCTGCAGTCACATTTTGTACCAAATGGTCATCCTCCTCCACTACGGCAAGTTCTTCAGCTGTCCCATCCATTTCTGAGTTACTTGTCAAAACAGCCAAATCCAAATCCAGATTAAAAGGCTCACAGTAATCAATGTTTTGAGGTTCTGGTCCTGGTAACTCTCGTGGTACATAATAGTCATGCCATACACCCATCTCATCATCTTCAGAGTCAGATGCTACCTCTATCTTATCATCCTGTTCAGATGGTGGAAAGCAAAGGGAATCATGGTTCTCTTTTCTCTTTGCTTTGAGCCGCCTGCTGGCTCTCCTCTGTTTCGGGGGCTCCTTGTTCATCTCCCCCCGTAGCTGCACTTCCAGTCCAATCGGCAGAATGTGATTGCGGTGCAGTATCTTCTCAGAGCCTTGTCCACTCTCTGGCTTCAGTTTGAACACAGGCAACCCAGGGAGTTGACTCTCCACAATATACGGAGTATCTTTCCACCGATCAGCAAGCTTGTGTTTCCCTTGTAAACCAAGGTTTCGGATCAAGACCCTGTCCCCAGAATCTAATGGACAGAAACGAACCCTCTGATCATAGCGTTGCTTGTTCCCTTCATTTTTTTTATCTGCCATCCTCCCAAAAACAATCACGTCATCCAGATACACCAACACTTCCAGTAGGTTCATGTCACCAACAGTCCTTTCCATAATCCGTTGAAACGTGGCAGGGGCCCCACAAATCCCCTGCGGCATCCGTTCAAACTGATAAAACCCTGCTGGGCAAGTGAAGGCTGTCTTTTCTTTATCAACAGCAGCTAAAGGGATCTGATAATAGCCGCTTCTGAGGTCAAGCACAGTGAACCACTGGCTACCACCCAGGCAGGACAAAGCATCTTCCACACGAGGGACTGTGTACTGGTCCGTAACCGTTCTCCTGTTTAACGTCCTATAGTCCACACACATTCGTATGGTGCCGTTCTTCTTGCGAACCACAACTATTGGGGAAGCATAGGGGCTTCTGGATTCTGAAATGATTCCGGCATCTTTGAGATCATTCAGATGCTTCCTCACATCCTCCAAATCACCCGGTGGTAAACGTCTAGAACGTTCTCTGAAAGGTCTATCATCTGTCACCCGAATGCTGTGGTGTATGCTCTTTGCACAACCCACATCGAACTCACTGCAGGAGAAAACCTCTTTTCTCTCCATCATCTTTTGACACAGGCGCTCCTTCCACTCAGGTGGCACCGAAGAATCACCAAAGTTGAAAGAGGACGGGGACAATTGAGGTGTTGACAGCTTAGGACCCTCCTTTTCAAGAACTGTATTTATTACATCTACAGGGAATAGATGAGCAATAGGAACTCCACGTTTTAATGTCACATTATGACTGGATACATTCCTCATGGTGACTTTGATGCGACGACAATGAACAGCAATGGACTTTTCAACAACCGGCATGACCAGAAGCTCTTCAGGAAAACAATCCTCCTCCGGATGGTCTATAAGAACAGCTTGGCTAGAGAGACCTCCAGGAAACTTTGGAATACCAACAACAGTTACAGCGCCGCCAGGTGGAAGAGTGAGAGGCTTGTCTCGTGTGAACCAGACAGTTCCTTTTCTTATCTCAGCCGTGTCGTCAGGGGTTTCCTGAAACTTCTCATAAGCTTTTTTTATTACAGGATGAACAGGCAGGGTGTTAAGAAAATGGTCGCCTCCATGTGTTTTGCATGAATTGAACAGTCTTCGAACTATAGAGGTGTTTGTGCCGACCACAATGGAAACATCCCCTTTCATGACCGGATCTGGACACACAAGCACAAGTGTTTCTACAGTCTCAGCTACTCCCACTACATCTCCAGTAAACTCAAGCTTCAAGCACAAATAACCATTATATGGATACTCCTTTGCACTGAGGCCCCAAATCTCCAGGCACTCAATAGGGGTCAAAGGCAGGTGCTTCAAATACTTATCATAAAAGGAGTGATACAGTAGGGTAACTTGAGACCCGCTATCAAGTAAAGCTTTGGCGTAAATGCCCTCAATTTGTACTGAGACAATGGAGTTAGGTCCAACTAAACCCTCTGGCAAGTTAGTCATCTTTTCTGGCAGCGTGTCACACCTTGTGGAACGTATCTTCTCCGGAGCATCAGGCCGTTCCTCTACTGAGCCCCTGGAAAGTTTCCCATCGGCTGTTTGATTTTCAAGAGGCGCTTGTTCACTTTTCTGAGATTTTCTGGGTTTTGACATTCCCGCTGGAAATGACCATCTTCACCACATCTGTAGCAAAAGACATCACCACGATACTGAGGTTTGGGAGCCCTCTCCTTCACACGTGTATATGAGTTTCCAGTAGCTTTCTGGCTGGAGTTCTGATCTACCTGCTGTGCCACACTTGCTGATGCAGTCACAGAGGCAGAAAGGAGGCGTGCAACATCAGTCTTGAGACCTTGAAATTCTCTCCTTAGACTCTCTATTTCAGGATCCTTTTCTGCTATGTCAGAAACTGCCACAGGCTCTGGCAGTACCTGTACAACTGAGGCTGTAGCACACTCTGCACGTCTACCAATAGCTAAAGACACACCCTTCTTTACAATCGGTCTTTCAAGGATCATCTCCTCTTCTTCTCTTACATCCCGAAGCAAATCAGTAAAGCTGGGAGGAGGCTTGAGTTTGTAAGTCAGTCTTATACGAAGGGCAACAAGGTCATGAGGCAGAGAACCTCTAGCAACTTGATCAATGCGCACTTGGTTCATATCCATTACGTCAATTCCACCTTTACGAAGGACTGCATGCAATAGCTTGTCTAATCGGAGTAAGTAGGCTGATAATTTCTCACCGTCTTGCTGAAGTGTATTACGAAACCTTACCATGAGATCAGCGGCACTGTCTGTGGTTCCAAAAGCGGTTTCAAGGACTTTAAAGTAGTCATTGGCAGTGGCCTGGGGATTAGTGACTCTCAATCCTCTGACAATATCTGCTGCTGGCCCTTTAAGACTCTCAGCTACTCTCTGTCTCTTGACAACATCAGAACATTGCCACTCATCCAACATGTGGGTGGTCTGTTCCGCCCAAGCGTCATACTCCTCTTCTCCATGTGGAGTGGGTTTCATACCTGAGAACATGCGTAGCTTGCGATAGCTCGGTCCATCCACAGGAGTGGCTTGACATTTGTCAACTAGTGAGGAGATGGCATTCACCAGCTTTGTGTTCAGGTCTGGAGCGATGGGTGGAGCAGAAGCAGAGGTAAGTAAGCCTGTGACATCAGCTATTGTTTTCCCTTCACTTGCTAAGAATGACAGCAACTTGGACTGGAAGTCTCCTTTACCAGGTACCGGAACACTCTGGGTCTCTGTAACATTCACTATCCAAGGTCCAAACTCATCTCCAGCTAGTAACTGTTCCGGTATGTCAGTCTTGGTAATATCATTAATAGTTTCAACTAAAACTAACTGGCTTTTACTGAAGTGTTCTACACACCGTCCTCTTATTTTACAGGGGCCAAAAACTTCAACCTCATCCAGTACCTTGTATATGGTCTCATCAGTGACACCTAAAGAGACCCTACTAAGCACAAAGGCTTTCCCTGCATCAATACCTTTGTCTTTACACCATTTGAAAATCTGTTCTGAATCCATGCTATATTAGCTTTACATTACACACATCAAAAAAATAAATAATAATAATAAACCAAAATTCTCTTAAACACACCTAAGTGGCTATAGACTATTAAGCTACATCATTTAACACTGGCTTTCCTGTGATTTATTTTTATTTTTATAAACCTGCTCACAAAACAAAACACAGTAAACACGATCCCGGACGAGCCCCCACGTGTAACCCTCCTACACAATTCCCTTTAGATATTTTTTTTTAATGAGTTATGTGCATGGGGAAAGAATTTGTGAGAGGTTACTAGAATTTTAAACCAGGATGTATTGACAGCAGGTAAACTTTTGGCATGCAACTCTCGCTTAAGTGTAGAGAGGCCTGGTTAGCTTAAATATACTGGGTTCGTTTGTTTTTGTTTTGTTTTTACTGCGAGCATAAAACTCCCATGCACATATACTTAGCCACTATAACACTTAGTTGCAAAAAAATGAAACTAAAAAAAAATGTATATCACACCAATCACATTTCAAAATCAAACACACATAAATATCAGACCACAACTGTTGAATGTTAAACTCAAGATGTTTATATAGATTTTTCTCTTTAGAACTAGGTGGGTTCACCTTTTAACACATCATCATATTTCAAATGAAATGCAATGAACAGTACCCCGGGGTTTTTCTTTTCACTTGTCTCAGTTTTGTGGTACCACAACGTTGGCGCGCTTGTTGGAGCTCAGATGAAACATTTCCAAATAGTATTGTTTGTACTCACGATTCCTTGGTAACAGAAAGATTATAGTGACCGTCCATCCAACTGTTCCGTCCAATGGTGAGATACGCAATGATGAAACTCGTCCTGAAACTCCGTCCGTCCATGTGCAAACGCAACACCTCCGGCCTGTAGCGCGAATCCTGAGCACATCTATTGCAGCAACGTGGGTGGCAACATCTGACGCACACTAGCCAAAAGTTCACAAAATTGAATGAGCTTAACTATATCTTGTCCAAAAATGTCAATTTCATTTTAGTTCACAATGTCCATACTCACTCAGAAACTCGGTGGCAAAGTGGATTTCCGACTATACTGAGCAATTCGCACATGGCAATGGCGTTAGTTTCACTTCAGACGAATCTCCGTGACTCATTTAACCAGCTCCAAACAAAGCTCACCCTCCCGTTTTAACAGATTACTTACTGACAAAACCAAGAAAAATCCGCCCCTGGCTCTTAACTTCGCTTACCATTAATATATCAATCCTACAGAACTTAGAACTAACTTATGCTTGTACCATCCTCCGTTGTGTTGTTTTTTCGTTTCCCTTTTTCCAGTCTCGCGCTATCTTTTTCTCTCTCTCATAAACCCGCCCCCTCTGCGACCTGATAGGTTGCCCAACTGCTCTCTGAACGGCACTGATTGGATGACAAGCAAACTGACACCTGGCCACCCAATACAAAACAAAATGACAGAGGGTTCAAAGGTTACTCACAAGAGGATATTTCAACACTTACACTTTAAAACAGCATTAACAAATTAAAACAAAAGTGTATTTGTACATCAGGGACAATTAAACTGGCCCATACTTCAGAATAACTTGTATTTCTGTTAACAGAACACAAAATAAACAATATATAAAATTAGCAGGGGCTACAGTACCATGAGAGAAGTTTTGATCAAATAATCAAAAGGCATTGCAGCTTTGTGGGAATTAATCTTTTTCCTATATATAAGCAAATAACACTTAACTTTTCGTCAATGGGAGGCACTGAAGACGACGTGTTCATATTGTTTACAGTCTATGGTGGACACAAACACCAAACTGACACTAACAGAGTTGTGTGTTTTGTTTTGTGAAAAGTGCTCAATCCCATTTTAAAACTCAAAGTTCCCTAAGAATGCTAATCTGGATGAGGCATTGATCTCAGACACAGTCCATTATGTCTTAAATGAATGTGAATAACAGGAGGTGCAATATG
The DNA here is from genome assembly GCF_024679245.1 of Pseudorasbora parva. NCBI lineage: Eukaryota > Metazoa > Chordata > Actinopteri > Cypriniformes > Gobionidae > Pseudorasbora > Pseudorasbora parva. The sequence goes on along the minus strand of NC_090172.1, from coordinate 66,535,733 downwards.
TATCATACAGATATTAGTATGCTGCTTAAGCTAATTATTTTATATATGTACATATTTTTCATTTACAAATTGAAAATGTTATTGTGCAGCTTTATTGTGCAACAACAAGGAAAAGAAACCCTGTACTTGCATTTTTTGATTAACTACAGTTTGATTTAACAAATATCTCACATCTGCAGGGTTTTTCCCGGGTCAAAAATGGTCTTTTGTGGTGGCTGATAGACCTACACACACACACACACACACACACACACACACACACACACACACACACACACACACACACCATTTAAAAAAAAAAATGCAACGAAACAATCATTTTTTATTATCTTATGTTTATATCTCCTATTATGTATGATCTCTTATCTTGATGTTTCTTTTGTTCCAACAGGTTGAATTGTTTTGGTATATAATCATACCAATATTAGAAATAGCATTAACAGTTAACAAATAGCCACATTTTCTGCCATATACAATTTAATAAAATGATCAGCTAGCTAACAAACAACTTTGTTCTGTTTTCACCTCACTCCAGTCTAAACTAAATGATTTTAGACTATTTATTTTACTACACATTCAACATACATAAGCTGAAATACTGTGGATAGTTAAAACTAATAAATCTTACTCTCCACTCTTGCTAAATTGGGTAAGCACACTTGCATTCTCATTTCTGAGGTGTTCTGAGTAAATGATTAAACTGATTCGTTCAGTTCATTGTTGAACAGATCAGTTCTTATTACCGTCGTTAAAATGATTCGGTTCAAATGAGTCATTTGGTCGTGAATCGGACATTAGCAGACCCGTTGTGTGTGAATCACGGCTGTTAGAACATCGCGGAAGGTTTGTCACACAGAAAACACTTCATAACTGGATATAAATTGTTTCCTGTTTATTTAATGTATGATTTATGTCAGCTGTTTAGCTGGTCAAACGTTTTTTCAGCGCAATTCACACCGAGCGGTACTTCAAAACAGTTGTCCGAACGCGCAACGTTCAACATGGATTCGGTTTTCTGAACTTTTGATTTAGCTTAATATGTGAAGTATCAGAGAGAGCTTATGTGCTTATTTTGAAGACAGAGAGAGTGCGCGCAGGGTGGAGTTCTCTGCTCTTTATATGCCTTCAGCTGTGGTCTTGACCGGTCTTGAGACAAAATCCCGAGTCATCTTCGCCCGAGACCGAGACGAGACCGAGTAAAAATGCGGTCGATACCGAGACGAGACCAAGACCTTTAAAAAGACCGATCTCGAGTACTACAACACTACTGATAAGTACATAAACATTAATATTATGTAAAACACTCAAGATGGCGCTGTATCATGGCGACACGCTACGAGTTGCTCTCCCTATAGTATGTGTATTTCTGTTGTTTTCAGATATTGTCTTGTGCGTACAAAAGAGTAGGATTGTATATAACTGACAACCATCTTGGACATTAGAAATCATGTTGCCAATAACATGGTTTTAACTGGCTTACCAGTGGATTTAGTGCGGAAAACCACAAACGGACTAGGATACAGAGGGCCTGCTGGATCTAAACAGTGGAAAAGGGGAAGGCGAGCCGGTATTTTGGTTAGATGGCGGCAGCGTTCAAACCGACCTCCCATTCCTACCATACTGCTGGCGAACCTGCAATCCATGGGGAACAAGCTGGATGAGCTCCACAGTCGCATCGGTTCAAGCAGGGATCTGCGAGAGTGCAACGCATACTGTTTCACTGAAACCTGGCTGGGTCCGAACATCTCTGACAGAACCATACAACCCGCTGGCTTCTCTGTGTATCGCCTGGATCGTGACATTGAGAGCGCGGGTAAAACAAAAGGAGGTGGTGTTTGTTTTTTCATAAACAATTCCTGGTGTACAAACGTGGAAGTTGTTTCAAAATTGACTACCCCAGTGCTCAAACATCTGACGATCAAGTGCCGTCCATTCTATCTACCCCGTGAGTTTCCATCTGTGCTTCTCACTGCTGTTTATATTCCACCAGATGCCCCTGCTGCAGCAGCGTTAGATGCGCTGTATGATTCCGTCTCGAAGCTAGAGAACCAGCACCAGGATTCATTCACCCTAGCTTTCCTGTAGCTCAACTAGTAGAGCGTGGCGCTAGCAACGCCAAGGTCATGGGTTCGATTCCCAGGGAAAGCAAGATGCGCAAGAAAAAGCAAGAATTGACAATAATGTAAAATGTGTACCTTGAATGCAATGTATGTCGCTTTGGATAAAAGCGTCTGCCAAATGCATAAATGTAAATGTAAAATCATAATGGGTGATTTTAATCATTGCAATATGAAAAAGGTATTACCAACTTGTCACCTGTCCCACTAGGGGCGATCGGACTCTCGACCACTGTTATACACCACTAAGAGATGCTTATAGGTCTGTTCCGCGACCAAACTTTGGAAAATCTGACCACCTGTCAGTGCTCCTGCTGCCGGTTTACAAACTGAAGTTAAAGCGTGAGCCACCAGTCGTGAGAGAGGTCAAGTGTTGGTCTGCTGAGGGTGAGTCCGAACTTCAAGAATGCTTTGATTTAACGGACTGGTCAGTGTTTTAAGATAATGCTAGGGATTTAGATGAATACGCAGACCATGTGACAGGCTATATAAAGTACTGCATGGATGTGTGCATACCTCATCGGACTGTGCGATCATTCCCAAATCAGAAGCCGTGGGTGAACAGCGATGTTCGTCAGTGCCTAAGGGAGAGGTCTGCAGTATTTCGAACTCTAGATACAGGTTAAGATTAGCCATAAAAGCTGCTAAAAACCATTATGGAAACAAGTTAGACAGCAACTTTAGCGCCAGTGATCCCCGCCGACTTTGGGAAGGTATGCAGGAGTTGACGGATTACAAAGCTTCTTCATCAGCAATGTTAAAAGATCCTCCTTCTTCATTTCCGGAGGAGCTAAATTCATTCTATGCTTGCTTTGAAGTAAAAACAGCGGAAGGTGTGATCCTTCCGGAGGACGATGACATCTTACAAGTAGGGCTGTACTAGAATATTCGAATATTCGTTCGGTGAGGTGGCATTCGATTTTCAGTTTTGAGATTCGAATATTCTTTTTTTTTTTCCAACGCGTGACTTCCGTCGCGGACTCATTCTCACTCATGCTTGAAATAATAATAATAAATTATAAAAAACACAGCAACATGCTTTCAATAAAAGCATTGCACATTTTAAAGATTTAAATTAACAAAAAGTCAGAATAAGACAAAATAAATCCCTTATATAGAATAAAACAAATTGTAATAGATATTACATTTTGTGTCATTTTAAAAACAATTCATTTATTCTTATTCAACTGTTTATAAGCATGCTACCATGTTCTTTATTTATTACAGTTCATTGAAATCACTGTGTGTTACTAATTTAATTTCTGTTTTGGGATTCATTTGTTTTAAAGAAAGGTTCGTTATTAATACCTTATTAAAGTTCTTGCTCTCAACAGACTTTGTGTTTTGTATCACTTGTGCACTGTCCGTTTTCGGAGCATAAACCTGCCCGTGTAATGCGTACCGGAAACTGTTCTATTTAAAAGATTATTAAATGTTTATTAATATTTAAAGAATGTGTGCCACCTGATCATATTGCACCAAATGCAACACTGCACTCCACTGGGTCTGCCGCAACACATTTACGATGCCGAAGAGTGAAACGTGAAGTCGTGAAAGATGATACAAATGCAAACCGACACTATTATTATATATTTAGCCCCACCCACCGAAGCTTCGAATATTCGATATTGATTGCCACCTAAGCTTCGAAGCTCAAAAAATGGCATTCGAAACAGCCCTACTTACAAGTCACAGTGGCTGAGGTGAGCAAAGCTTTTAAAAAAGTGAACGCGTGCAAAGCAGCCGGCCCGGACGGTATCCCCTCTAGGCTCCTTAAGATGTGCGCTACACAGTTGTCACACGTTTATACAGATATATTCAATCTGTCTTTAAAACTGCACTATGTGCCCAAATGCTTTAAAAACACCACCATCATACCAATACCGAAGAAAACCACTGCTACTTGTTTAAACGATTACAGACCCATTGCACTGACGTCAGCAGTAATGAAGTGTTTTGAGAAACTGGTTGTAGCCTACATTAATTCTTGTCTCCCTCCTTCCTTGGACCCCTTACAATTTGCATACAAACACAACAGATCAGTGGATGATGCCATCTCAATTGCTGTGCATACTGCTTTAGCCCATCTGGAAAAGAAAAACACCTATGTTAGGATGCTGTTCATAGACTTTAGCTCTGCGTTTAACACAGTGGTACCATCGAGACTGGTGCTAAAACTCAGAGATCTGGGACTGAGCAGTTCAATCTGTAGCTGGGTGTTGGATTTCCTAACTAATAGACCACAGTCAGTGAAAATAGGTGATCTGACGTCATCTACTCTGTTACTTAGGACAGGAGTCCCCCAGGGCTGCTGTATCAGTTCCCTGTTATACAGCCTTTTAACACATTACTGCACTGCAAGATATGAGAATAACAGCATCATCAAGGATGCAGATCATACAACCGTGATAGGCCTCATTAGTAACAACAACGAGGACTCCTATAGGTAGGAGGTGAGAGAACTGACTGCATGGTGTCACAATAACAACCTTGTCCTGAATGTCAGCAAAACTAATGAGATCATCATTGACTTCAGGAAGAACTTGTGCATTCATAAACCACTCTGCATGGTTGATTCACCTGTGGAGATAGTTGACAATTTCCGGTTTCTGGGCATACATATTACTTCCACTCTATCATGGTCTTTTAACACAACCTGCAACCTCAAGAAATCTTACCCTCAAGAATGTGCATCGTGCACATTCGCACTTTCTAGTTGACGTTTTTTTTTTCTTGCGCTCAATTCGCTGTTGCACGTGCATCATCCGCGCGGTGACAAAAGAGAAACTGCAAAGTTTTAAAAATCTATTGTGTTTCTTGAATAAACACCTGAATACAGATGAACATATACACACACACACACTCTCTCGACACCAGTGGCCTATTGCATAATACTATTAGGATACTAGGATAAGGGATTAAGCTGGGATATTTTGGTTATCCCGGCTCAATTTATCCGCTAATATATACAGTTTGCATACATATATTGTTGTTTTGCATGTCATATATTGTTTACATATATACAGCCTTCAGGGTATGTTTACATGACAGCTGTGTACTAAATTTTGCATAAAAATGACAAGATCACCAAGATATCCCGGCTTAATCCCTTATCCTAGTTTTGTGCAATAGGCCCCTGGTTTTGTTAATATTATGGATCGCATGGTTTTGTTGCCGAATTGATTTCTGACAGTTTTATGAATAACTAAAAAAAAATGTGTCTATATGCTTGACTTTTATTGATCACTGAGATAGCAATGATATGAATGAAGTTAGCTTCAGTGTAGTGAAGCTTAATTTAATGTAGAGTAACTGGTAGCTTAGCTCACGACATTTTCCAAGTAGCTTGCCCAACACTGATGGTTAGGTAATCTGTCTGCCCGAGATCTCAAACCCTTAACAAGAATAGTCCAGTCAGCTTCCAAAATTATTGGGGCTGACCTTCCTCTACTACAAAACATTTACCCTGTCTGCTGCAGGAGCAGAGCAGAGTCTACCATTAAGGACATAAATCATCCAGCCCATCATCTCTTTTCATTACTTCCCTCTGGTAAACGTTACCGGAGCATCACTTCTCGCACATGTCTTAAGGACAGTTTTTTTCCCCAGGCTATTAGATTGTTGAATGGTCAGTGAATTGAACTCATGAACATTTTAATATAATTGCTAGTGCCATCACTATGATACTCCTATGTGACACAGATTTTTAGATTTATATTTTAAAGTGACTCATTCTATTTCTTGTTTGTGCTTGTATTAGGTCTTGCATGTATAAATGTTGTCTTTTGTGTATGTAGCTTTTATGTATTTACCCCTTGCAACTTATGGCAAAAGCATTTCACTGTATTGCAAAGTATATGTGACAATAAATCTAAATCTAATCTAAAAGAATGGAAATAACCGATTGTTATATGTGCATGTATACTATCAATTGTCACAACTCACAGTACAAGACGAAGAGCAAAGGATCTTTTTGCAATAATAAACCTGTAATCATATATAAAATATTTAAACAAAGAAGATGGTCTGTAGGACCTGTGATATCTTTAACACAACAACTGAAAAACTGGTGGCAAATATAATCAGTATTTTCCACTTTTGACTATTCTTGACAATTTTTGTGTAAGACTCCCTTGTTTGACCACATTTGCTTAATTACCATATTTCTTAATATACCTAATATATGTTAGGGATTGATCTACTATGAGTATTGCGACTGGAGGCCTGGACATTGTTGGTGATTCTGCTTTATCTTGTGTATAAATATGACCCTTCTTCCTTAATAAACTTATAGTATCACACTGTGTCTGCCTGATCATTCTCTTAATATCAGGTACAGAGAGGCAATTAAAAACAACGAAAAGTCTGGTCCGGTTTTCGGTAAGCAATTTTATGCATTTTTAATCAAGTAGTGACCTGATATTATTTTTTAAAAAATATAAAATGCTGTTAATAAATTATATGTTCATCATTTCACCAAACCCTGAACATATTACACATTTGCATACCGCTTCAGTCATGACATCATTACAGATTAATGTATTGTATACAGAAATAACAGTGCAATTGACCAATCAACAACCCAAGGTAATCTAGATATATCCAGCCCTGATGATGAACAGCCCAGTGAGTTTATATAATCATTACCTGAAACTTTTTTTAAACTCATTTATTTTATTTATTTTTGCGAGTTGTGACGACAAGTGTGTAATTTTCTCTGATGTCCTGTATAGCACCAAGAGCCAGTACAGTTGTTCCAGAAGCAGGAGGAGGACAGCCTGACAGGGATCCCAGAGGCTTCAGCAGCTGATGAGGATAGTCTGCAGTCTTCAGAAAACAGCTCCAGTGAGACAACCAGGGCCGTCTCTGGCACCCTAGGCAAGATTCATATCTTGATTTCTATGATCTATATATGTGTATTTTAAGATGTTCTGAAGGCCAAAGAATTAGATAACAATAGCTTGAAAACCATGTCACTCGGTTGAAGAACACACTGACACAAAGACTAAAAGACGGAGCCGATGCCTCGCACCAGTGTCATATGTTTTAAAGGTTAATCCCATATTTTTTTAGGGGGGGCTGAGGCATAATTCATAAAAAGGGCCTAGTGACGCCCATGGTTATGACAGTATTACTTGATCAATTTACACTGAAAAACAATCTCTGATGTAATGTATTTTTATTCAAATTAACTGCTATAATGTTCTGCACCTGAAATGAGCATGGCGTGTGGTCCCTCCAGTACTAATATTCAGTGTAATGTTTTGCTCAATGATAGATAGAGCGACCAGCTTAGTAGAGAACAAGTAACCAATAAGCAGACTAACATACCTGTATATTTCGCTTTCTTTTTTATATTTCCTCTTTTTTCTTTTTACGATACTGAGCCCCTGATGGCTTTGACCTTTTCATGATGATGAAACTAAAGCACGGATGCCGACGTTCCCTGCCGCCCTCTACATGATCTCATTTCATTACAGCAGCGGTACTATCACCATGGCGATTTCACTCCAATAATCGCAACTCAAATTAGTTTTCTAATAGAATAGAAGTGAGTTCTACTCATGAAAGCACAAAGTATCTTTTTACTCCTGGTCACATATACTGGTCGTTACCAATTTGGGTCTTATTTTATTCCACTCGGTATCGTTCCAGATGCATCCCTGGCAAACAACTCCTGAATCTATTTTATTTGTTTGAGTTCGGGGTACCCCTGTCTGAAGGAAGAGAGAGAGCAGGTTTGCGATGCCCCCTGGACCGTGTGACCGTCTCTTAAGCTAGGAACACACCAAGCCGACGCCGATCAACTAGTGGCGACGAAAGCAAACTGCTGAGTCGGCTCACGTCGGCAGCGTCTTGGGTCCAAAGCGGTCCAAAGTTGCCCTGACACACCAAGCCGACGCTCGACATCAGACAGCCAATAGCGCGTCCGTTCTGCGCCTGCGTTAGAGGAAATACCTTTCCGTCCCAGCTGATGGCAGTAGTCTGTTTTCGTTATTCGAAGCGGGAAACCGGAAGAGCTATAAAGATATCAGCTGTCGTTTTCATTTCCCCACACAGACGGGTTCGTGCATTTCAGAACGTTCCAAATGGCATTGCCGTTGTCAGCCCTTGGTCTTTTACTTGTGGAAGAGGAAAGGTAGAAGCGGACGCGAAAAATACGAGGGAAGCTCACTAAATGGGTGAAACCATGGATACCCGAATTCAAAATGTGAAACCATAGATTATTACACTTGTTCACCTATCAATGAACCATAACAATAACAGGGCATAGCTCAAACAATACCCTGCAAATTGGCTCATTCAGATGCATTGTGGAAGTTAATGTGGCACAATCTGAACAATGGCTACTTACCCAAAGGATTATTAAAATAAATATATGTGTATGACGCATTCTGATTTACAGTAAATTATGTTTGTGACAATGCTTGGTGCTAGTTCAATGAATTATGACAGAATTTGTATATATTTTATTCATTGGAAACATGCCTATGGTGACATTTCTTCAAAATGATATCATGCTGGTTCTTGCACATCACATAACAGCAGTTTGGAAATGAAATCTCCAGTGGCACAGAAATGTTAATGAAAATAATGTAACACTAAACCATACACTGAACTTAACTGACAGTAACCATGCTAACTATTAGTTTACAGATATTGCACTTTGATAACATTGTATTGTGGAAGTAACACATTATGAAAATATGTCTCTATTAATTGAAAATCTATTTATTCTTAAATTAAAACATCAATACAGATGTGTTTATTTACCCTGCTAGTTAGATGTCAAATAGCAAAATAAGGGTTAGAATTCTGCATCATCTTGTGTTTTGTGATCCTTTTTTACATAAAGAACTGTGAATGCAAGTACCCAAAGTCAAAGTTTTTTATTTTCCAATGTTCAGTACAATGGGCACAAACAGCTATATAGAGAATAGCTATAAAAGTAGCTATATGTGTAGATTCAGCCAAGGGTGTACTGGGCCGTAGCTCAGCCGTAATGAAGCTGGGCTCCTCACGGGGGCCAATCCAGGTGTCACTGTTGGTGCCATCTGAGGGTGAACAGGATTCACTTTCAGACAAAGGTTCCTTAAAGACACAATCAAAATGTGAACAATGTGATACAATAGATTCTTACACTTGTTCACCAATAACCCATAACAATAACAGGGCGTAGCTAAAACAATACCCTGCAAATTGGCTAAATGGATCTATTCAGATGCACATTGTGGAAGTTGATTTGTTGAATTACTTGTAAATAGACCCATCTGAACATTCATTGGCCACTTTACCAAAAGCAAAATGTTCATTTGTCCAAATGGAAAGAAAAAATAAATAAAATAAATTATACACACACACACACATATATATATATATATATATATATATATATATATATATATATATATATATATATATATATATATATATATATATATATATATATATATATGTGTATGTGTGTGTGTGTGTGTGTGTGTGTGTGTGTACCCTGATAGTTAGATTTGAGGTGCACTCCTTCCTTTTTGTGTGAGGTTCTAGAAACTGCAGGTGGGTCTTCTGAGCTCCAGAACTTCCTGAGGGTCCATGTTTCTTGTAACACATGTACTGGGTTCGCAATGAGTCCCATCCCCTTCTTGAGCTCTTTCTCTGAGGGACAATAATAAATAAATAAAAACATTACGCTGAGTTATGTCAATTTCATGGCTATTGTAAAGTTCATTTTTGTTCTACTTTTAACTGGATGTATTCTGGATGACAGCATTTTTTTTTACAGTCGCTTGAACACATTTCTCAATACATTTAGGTCACTTTTGCAAAACTCTCCACACAGTTAGTACAACCGAAATATATGAGGGTTAAACTGTGGATTTATCATTGCTTTTGGACATAAAGACATGCATTGAGTGTTTTGATATCTTTAGTGCATTTTGAATGTGAAATTAACTGCTGTGCAAAGATGAAAGTTGCACACAACAATCTAACATGCAGTTTTTTTTGTAAATATGGACTACTGAAGAAGAAAAAACTATTGCAAAAAAGGAAATCTTACCTGACATGACAACTTTATTTGCGATCTCACGCCACAGTTCTGCTTTCGCCACACAGTTGACATAACGTTAACATTTTCCCGTAGTGTGATACTAAGCTGGCCTTTGCTGGATCATGATGATCAGTTTGTCTTCACTTGCCTCGGTCCACACAGCCATATATATTAACATGTGTTAACATGTATCGTAATGAGGAATATAATCAAATGAGACGACACCTTTCTTTTACTGTCTATGGAGGAGACAGGCGTTGTGTTCCCTCTTGACTCTGTCGTTTACTTGCTTCGTCACTTCCGTTTTATTTTCTCGTGCACTGGTTCGCTAGCTGAACAGCAAATCAGAACGATCATATGTCCCGACTGACCGACATGCGGCGACGCCGATTTAACATGTCGAATCGGCTGAAAAACAGCCGACGAGGACCAACGCCAGCCGACGGCGTGGAACTGTGTGGAACACACCGAGGAAACTTAGTTGGCCGACGCACAAAAACTGCCCGACGGCCGACCGTCGGCTTGGTGTGTTCCGGCCTTTAAAGGGGCAGTAGCCTTTACTACTGTCTGTTTAATGTCAAACTACAGGACATCTGCTCTTGAATAGCTTTTGTAAGTTTAATAAGGATTAATATTTAATTTAAAAAGTTAAAATATGCAGTTATTTTACATTTGATTACTTTATTGAATTTCTGTACCTTTCTGCAGGCCATTAGCCCTGTACATTAGCTATTATTAAATGCACACGAGTGAGATCAAGTTAAACATTTTAGTTTGAATTGTATTTTATACTGTGGATTGTTGCAATGTGCTAAATAAATATTTGCATAATTTGTAATTGATTAATATTTGAAACTTTAATATTAATTTATGCAATCGCAATGCCTTGATTTTTAGTAAAGTTACACAGTCACAGCATTAGCCATAAATGCAATGGTACTAATAGTTGGCATAATTTCTTTTGGTGTTTCGGTTTCGGCCAAGAATTTTTATTTCTGTGCATCCCTACTGACAATGTTCTGCTCGGTGTGTCGTCAACACGCTTCAGAAGATGCCAAAACTAATAGTTTCATTGTTGGGACTAAAAACCTAAAACTGGAAGCCATAAAAGATCACGAATCGTCCAAATGCCACATCCAGGTAAAAGAAAAGCACACAGTGCACAGAGCCCGACTCATTTAATGAAATGTATATCAGTTCATGGTTTGTGTGTGTATAAGAGAGAAAGAGAAAATGTCAGTATTTCATTGAGACTTGAGATTAAATAAACTGCTTAAGTATTGTAGAGCTTGTAGTATTAATTTTTCACATGCAGTTACACATTGTCGGTAAACAACATTAAGTGGCTGGTAGATTTTGAAATCCACAGCTACAGTGGCCGGTGGACAAAAAAGTTAATTTCCATCCCTGGTGCACATGCAGGAATTGCATCAATAACGGTTCATCCGTTAGCCCAGCACTAACATCAATGACTGATGGAACATTAAAGTTTGTCAAATAAATCTTGCTCCATCCTCCATCTTTACTCAGAGTAGTAAGAATGACAGACGATCTGCATTAATAGACAGTTTTAGGTAATACTGCAGCTGATTTACAGAAGTGTTTCAGTAAGACAGTAATAACATGAGTTAGCCGGTTAGCCTGATACCTACACAATATGAAGCACAAAGTGCTCTATAAGTCTAACCTTCAAAACGAAATGGCTTGTGATTCATAAAAAAAAGAAGAAAAAGATTTGTTTAATTGACTTAGAGTCAACTTTTACTTTTGAGAGACAATAACTTTATATATGCTGCACTTTCAGATTTAAAACTTTGCAGGATGTTTTCATTCACTTAGAGCTGTTATATATGTAACCAAGTGAAAAATCCCTGTCAACAAAGAGACTGGTTATGTAATCTGAGTTAAATAAATCATATTTTATTGTTTTTGTCATGCACCGATAAAGTTACGCTGGCCCTTTAAGAAAAGTGCTTCTCATCAGTCTCGCGAGAGTCCCGTCACCGGAGAGATTCACAGCGCGGGGTTTAGACAGTGCTCACGCGAGTTAAATCCATGAGAATCACCCATTTTTCACTCATTTCTGAGAAATATGCACTTTTAGTGAATGATAAACTATCTCTCAGTGTTTTGGTGAGTGGATGGCTGTCTGTTGTGAGGATTTGTTGGTGATTTCGGTCGAGTCACATTTCCGTGTGTGGGAATCACTTCAAAATTCAAACGCGTAAGCGATGCGATATCATGAATATCAGTGTGATATTAGGGGTAATATTTTGTATTATTCAATGTATACAATTGTCATTGATATGTGATTATTTTGCTGATTCAAGAGGGGAGAAAAGTGCTCGGTTAGGCCCTCCGTGTGTTTCTGGAGTGAGAAGAGGGTTTTTTTCTGGTGTCAGGCTTTTGCTTGACTCTCTGTCAGTTATTGAAAATAAGAGAGATGAGCGTGAGATGGAGACAAAGGCTGGACAATTCATAACTAAAATGAGGAAAGTATTGAATCAGCTAGAGGACATCATGGAAGAAATTAGGAAAGCAAAAGAGAAAATGGCAAAATGACAAATCCAGTGGCGTAACTTTGTTTTAAAAAGTGGGTGGGACATAAATTGCGTATCATATGCACGCGAAAAACTGCGTACTATATGCACGCCACAGCTCATTTTGACGTGTGAGGGGCGCTCATACAACAAACAATAACTCGCGTGCATATGATATGCACTATATGGCATATTAAGGGGGGTAGCATTGCTGATACAATGTTATATCAGATGTAAAATATGTAGGCTACAGAAAAATTAGTATTAAGATGTCCAGAAATCAATTAAATAGTTAATTTATTGATATAGATCTCGTTTAATTATTGCATCTAAACACAATATAGCGTTGTGCCAAGAATTTTCACGTGAATAAAGGCATATAGATTTGCACACTTTGCTTATAATCCCTGGTCTAGTCTGTTAAACTGGTTAGAAGTTCTCGTTTCTAATCTGCCCTCATAGCCTATACATTTTTTCTCTCATCAAAACCGAATATCATCAATACATTAAGAGCAGGGACAGTTTTTGTGCATTTTGTTTCGTGATCTGGAACACATAAAAAATCTCTGCAACGGCGTTAAGCATTGGATTAAAGCGCTCGTCTGTGTGAAGACTGAGCCGCGAGAGAAATCTGCTCCACTGATAACAGCGGCAACGAGCGCCAGATCGACTCTTATTAAACGAACAAATGATACTCTTCTAGTTAACCAGAGATGTTTTGTTTGTATTAGGTTCATCCGTGAAGCAAGATGTTTAAAAAAAAAGTGGTGGGGACATGTTCAACCCGTCCCACCCGTAAATTACGCCTATAGACAAATCCAAACCAAAATGTTTTTTTTTTTTAACACAACCAGACGAACAAAACTGACAACTTATGCATTGTCATCACTTTCCCACCAGGACTGATTTGCAGAAGAGCTGCTGCGTTAACAGAGTAAGATAAACTATTGATTATCTGTTTAAACTAAAGCCAGTTGGACTCGATAGTGCTCGTTATTATGGCCAGAAAAAGGCCAAGAGGAAGTTGATCCGGCGTTTTTGGCTGTTAATCATCATGGACTCGTCTGATTTACTGATCTCTTTGTAATGTTTAGAACTTGGATGTAAATGAAATATATGCTGATAATGCAATGATACTAATATATGCAAAAGCAATACACTTACACCGAATATAAGAATGAATGAATGAATGAATGAATGTCTCTCACTGATGACGGTTCATTACCGAAAGTCTCCTCCAAAACCGACCACAAAGGCTGAATGTTCTCTAAACTCGTGGCCGGGATGGACAGAAAATGTTTTCTATATATTCTTTTTTAAATGTAGGCCTATCCCATAATCAAGTATATAATCAAGACAGTAGTATGAGTATCCTGGAAGCTCAGTAGGAGATCACTGAGAGATCAAATTGTTGACTTGGGATACATTATATTTTTCATTACAGAAAATAAATTACTGAAAATTATAACATTTCCTACCAAAACTTAAGAATAAAATGTATGCATTGTATTGAAAGTGACATGATTATTACACTGATGTTTAATCTGTATTTTAATTGTTTAGATATGATCACTTAACAGGTTTATAATCGTGGTAGTGGCGCTAGGGTGCTCCAGTCCTCGTTGTGCCCGAGTTCCGGCTTCACACTAGGGCAGGCGCTACCCTCGGTGTGGCCTAGTGGGTACTCGTTCCCCAAATTTGTCGTTCCGACGCAGTGGGAAGTTCCTCATAATAGTGCTCGATAAGGGAGCGGCTCGGGTTATGTATATAACCCTTGTTCCCTGAGAGGGAACGAGCACTGCGTCGCGTCGCCACACCTCGGCACGCCTGGAGCGCATGCTTCAGAGCAATAGCTGCCGCCATTTTGATTATACTGCTTTTGTGGTGGTTAAGTTGGTTTCTCTTGATTCTTTGTAAATTGTGACGGGTCCTATGGTGGTTTATGGTGGTTTTAGATGGTTTCGTCTTGTTTTTTGCTGAATTTGATGGGTTTGGTGGTGGTTCGAGGTAGTTCATCCTGGTTCTTGGTGCTTTTTTGTTCTTTGTTTCTTTTTCTATCTGGTTTTGATGGGTTTTCTTCAAGTTTACATGTAATCATTTAGCAGACGCTTTTATCCAAAGTTTATGGTGGTTTTAAGTCGTTCTTACCCGTTTTGTGTATGTTTTACTATGCTATTTTTTTTTTTCAAGTTTTATTAATTTTGGTAGGTCCTGTGGTGGTTTATGATGGTTTTATGTGGATTCCGATGGTTTTGATGGGTTTTTAGGTGGTCTAAGGTGGTTTTTGATGTTGTACATGGATTAAATTTGTTCTGTGTTGGTTTGGATGCGTTCTATAATGGTTTGAGGTTATTTTAAGTGGTTCCTACTGGTTTTAACTTAGTTCTTTGTGAATTATAATGGATTCTGCTGGGGTTTATGGTGGTTTTAGTTGGTTTCATCTTGTTTTTTGCTGGTTTTGATGGGTTTGCTGTAGTTTATCCTGGTCCTTAGTGTTTTCATGCCGTTTTTTTACGTTTCTGTCTGGTTTTGGTGGGGTTTATTCCAGTTTATGATGGGTTTAGGTGGTTCCCTATCTCGAGGGAACTTCGAGCTGCGTCGAGACGCTAGGGGGACGCTTCTGCGTGCCACGTCATGAAGCACTTGTGTAATCAGTCCAATAGCGGGACGATACGTCACGGGCGGGTGACGTCATCGACCAGGAAGCTATAAAGCATGCCCGGACCAAACAGTCACTAGCTTCTGTGTCTTCACAAGCGCTCTGTGTGATATTGTATGTCCATTTATTGTGTGTGTGTCAAAAGAGAAAAGAGAATGTCTAGTCAGTTCAGGCGTTGTGTTCCTCCCTGCCCTCGTTACATCACGGGTGGAGATACACACGACCTGTGCGTTATGTGTTTGGGGCTCGAGCATGCCCAGTCAGCTCTCAAGGGGGTTGGCTGCGAGCATTGCGAGAGTCTCCCAATGCGTACATTAAGATCACGCCGGGCACTCTTCGAGGAGAGTGCTTTGGCTCGCGGTCCTCAGGGCTTGGGTCCCGCTGCTGCCGAGGCACAGCGAAGGCTCGCGTCTTGGGGATCGCAGTTAGATCTGGTGGCGGGGTTAGAGACGGGTGATCCCCTATCTCTGCCCTTACCCGCTGGATCTCAAGCCTCAGCTCGCGAGTTGGAAGCACGCTCTGCGGTTTCTTCCGCTCGCGCTGAGGCACAAGATCAGCTGCAGCACTAAAGCGTAAGCGTAAATGAAACTGACGAACTACTTCCACCATTACACACACACGCACAGGAGGAGCTAATGGAGGTTGTCACTCGCGCCGTTGCCAGATTAAGTTTAGACTGGCCGGCCGAGTGTTACGAGTCACAAAAACACACAAGCAGGCTAGATGAAAGATTTCTGCCCTCATATACTCAACCTCCTAGGCGGGGCTTGCCATTTTTCCCGGACCTCCACACCGAGGTGTCGAGGTCCTGGGCTAAACCAGCATCTGCCAGAGTCTTTAACCCGTCCACATCTCAATATTCAAATATAAACGGGTTGAAGGCTCATGGTTATGCGGCGATGCCGCGGGTGGAAGAGACGCTCGCGAGCTATCTCTCCCCCGAGTCAGCATCGTCGCTGCAAGCCCCGCAGCTGCCCACCAAGCCCGTAAGAACAACATCAGCGCTGGTGGGCAGGGCGTACTCGGCAGCAGGGCAGGCGGCCGCCTGTTTACATACGGTGGCCGTCCTGCAAGCATATCAAGCTGATCTGTTGGGGGATATTGATGAAGAAACAGAGGAAGTGGGGAGAGAAACGATCGCCGAAATTAGACGGGCGGCAGATCTGTCTCTTCGTGCCACCAGGGAGACGGCCAGATCCATCGGCCGCTCTATGGCAGCCCTGGTGGCCACGGAGAGACATCTGTGGTTAAATCTGTCAGATATAAAAGAGAGAGATAAAAAATTTCTTATGGATTCGCCCGTCTCGCCTACTGGCCTCTTTGGTGACGCTGTAACAACGGTCGTCGACCGTTACCAGGAGGCCAGGAAGCAGGCGGCGGCGTTTTCAAAGTTTCTCCCCCGCAAATCATATCCCCCAGGGGCTGCCGGGCGGGGGCAGCCCCAGCCGAGTACGTCCTCCTCCGTAGCGCATCGAGCGCAGCAAAAGCAGAGCGTGGCCGCTCTGGCCCCCCCGCAGAGAGAACGGGGGTCCGGGCGACGCGTTCAGCCGGGACCTTCCCGCGGTAGGACGGATCTGAGGACCGTCCTTATCGCTAGGAAGGCCTCGGCTAAGAAGTCCTGACGCCAAGAGCGCAGGGCTTCCGATGGCAGTCCCCTCCGGGAAAGTGCGGCTCGCCGAGGCGCCCGCTCTTTCCCGGTGCCATCGGGGGGCCGGTCTGCCAACCCTGCCACCATTGGTGCTTCAGGGCGCGGCGGTCCCCGGCGAATGCATATCTCCATGTCCGCCCGGAAACGTAGCGGCTTGGGGATGTTCGCGCCCTCTCGGGAGGGCCCCTGGGCGGTCAGTTCAGTTGCTACCTGCCGGTTATCCGTTACAGGACACCGGGCTGACCACACAGGAAAATCCAGAGACCAGCCTCGAGAGGCTGGTTCCCTTAGTAGATTTTCTGGCAGCGTGGAAACTTCTGCCGAATGTCTCAGAATGGGTCCTGCGTACAATAGAAAAAGGGTACAGAATTCAATTCGGGTTACACCCGCCCGTGTTCAACGGGGTTACTGCCACGGTAGTAAGCCCCGAGCAGGCTCTGGTAATGGAACAAGAGGTACAGACTCTTCTGCGAAAAGAGGCTATAGAACGGGTCCCTCCCCACTGCAGAGAGTCAGGGTTTTACAGCCGGTACTTCATAGTTCCGAAGAAGGATGGGGGGTTAAGGCCTATCTTAGATCTGCGTCATCTAAACAGAGCAGTAAAAAGATTAAAATTCAAAATGCTCACGATAAAACAGATCGTGTGTCACATCAGGTCCGAGGACTGGTGTGTCACGATAGATTTAAAAGATGCGTACTTCCACATCTCCATCCTTCCGCAGCACAGACAGTTACAGCTTTTGGGGGAAAAGCGTACCAATATCGAGTGCTGCCATTCGGTCTAGCTTTATCGCCCCACACTTTCACGAAGTGCGTGGATGCAGCTCTGGCTCCGCTGCGACTCCAGGGCATCCGCGTGCTAAATTACATCGACGATTGGCTAGTGTTAGCACAGTCGAAACAACTGGCGGTTCAGCATCGAGATGCTGTTCTCGCCCACATGAAGGTGTTGGGGCTAAGGTTGAACGAAAACAAAAGTATGTTGGCGCCACAGCAGAGCATTACTTTTCTGGGGGTAGTTTGGGACACGAGAACGATGTCGGCTCGGCTATCTCCGCCCAGGGTAAAAACGATCCTGAGTACCGTCAACCAGATAAAGCTAGGCCAGTAACTCACTGTCAAACACTTTCAAAGAGTGTTGGGTTTGATGGCAGCAGCGTCCAACGTGATACCTTTTGGCCTGCAGTACATGAGACCCTTGCAGTGGTGGCTCAGGACCAAGGGGTTCAAATATGGCTCTCAGACATCATGTCTCTCCTAGAGGGTCCTCCCTGGGAAATCCCAGTCAGGAGGGATCTTCTTTCACAGGCCGGGGGGTCAGTACTGCACCCACGCCCGGAACTGTGGAAACTGTGGGCTTGGCCCCTGAGGGGGCCCAGTTCATAAACACGGGTCTATCGACTGAGGTGATAGAGACCATGTTGCACTCCAGAGCACCATCCACAAGGAGACTTTACGCACTCAAATGGAGAGTTTTTGTCGCCTGGTGTACGCACCAGACTTTGGACCCTGTTAACTGCCCGGTCGGTTCAGTTCTCGAGTTCTTGCAAGAAAAATACTCCGCAGGGTTATCCCCGTCGACTCTGAAAGTGTATGTGTCGGCGATATCTGCGTATCATAATCCATTAGATAACGCATCATTAGGGAGACACCCGTGGGTCACGCGTTTCCTCCGTGGTACCTTGAGGCTCAGACCTGCGGCACGCTCCAGGGTGCCGACTTGGGACCTGGCCATAGTGCTGGAAGGCCTTATGTCGGCTCCCTTCGAGCCGTTAGAGGAAGTGTCAGAAAAGTTCCTCACACTAAAAACAGTGTTTCTTCTAGCGATTTCATCACTGAAAAGAGTAGGAGACCTACAGGCTCTATCAGTAGCACCTTCTTGCCTTGAATTTGCACCAGGAATGGTGAAAGCATTTCTCTTCCCGAGGGAAGGATATGTTCCCAAGGTCTCGACCAACGTGCCGGGACCAGTAATGCTGCAGGCTTTCTGTCCGCCTCCGTTCACTAGTCAAGACCAAGAGAAGCTATATCTGCTATGTCCGGTCAGGGCCCTAGATGCATATGTCCACAGAGCTGCCCTGTGGCGAAAGTCAGAACAGTTGTTTGTATGTTTTGGGTCCTCCAATAAGGGAAAACCGGCTTCAAAGCAGACGCTTAGCAAGTGGATAGTCAAGGCTATTTCGCTCGCTTATGAGTCGGTCGGACATCCTTCACCTATGAGGGTCCGCGCCCACTCCACTAGGAGTATGGCTGCCTCTATGGCTCTTATTTCGGGAGTTTCGCTGTCAGAGGTTTGTGATGCGGCTGGGTGGTCCTCTCCACATACATTTGTGAGGTTTTACAATCTTGACGTAGCCTCTACTCCGGGGTCCCGGGTGTTTCTGAGTTAAATCACACAAACAGACATTTGGGACTCTGGCGGCGTGGGTATTGAGGTCCCCTAGCGTTTCGACGCAGCTCGAAGTTCCCTCGAGATAGGGAACATCTCAGGTTACGTATGTAACCATGGTTCCCTGAGAGGGAACGAGACGCTGCGTCGAGATGCCATACTCCCGGCATGCCTGTGATCGACTTGTTCGACTTTTTCAGAAGCTAGTGACTGTTTGGTCCGGGCATGCTTTATAGCTTCCTGGTCGATGATTATCAATAGTCCCGCTATTGGACTGATTACACAAGTGCTTCATGACGTGGCACGCAGAGGCGTCCCCCTAGCGTTTCGACACAGCGTCTCGTTCCCTCTCAGGGAACCATGGTTACATACGTAACCTGAGACGTTCTTACTGGTTATTTTGGGTGTTTTCAATATAATATTTTACTTTTTTTATTATTATTATTATTATTATTATTATTCTTTTGTCGATTTAAGGTGAGTCCTATGGTGGTTTTACGTGGATTCTGCTGGTTTCGTGGTGATTTTAATTAATTTTTAAGTGGTCTGAGGTGGTTTTTGAAGTTGTACACAACCTCAATTTATTTTGTATTACTTTGGGTGTGTTTTCTGATGGTTTAAGGTGATATCAGGTGGTTTTCTGTGATTTGGTTCCTGATCGGTCTTATGTGGTCCTGATGGGTTTTGTAGCGGTTTGAAATGGTCTTATGGTGATTTTGTGGTGCTTCTTATTGGAACTGGTGTTGTGGGAGATTTATACGGTGGTTTTCTTACTGTTGTTCATATTTTCTAAGAAATATCAACCGATTGTTCTAAATCTTCTTGTTATTATTGATATTGGGGTGTTCAGGCTAGGAAAGACAGTTGAGCTGCAGCTCTTCGCTTATCCCTAGTCATCATGTGTCCCCAATAATAACAAGAGATTTTTATTTGTTTATTTTTAATTTTTATTTTTTTGTTTATATATTAGAAAATACAAGGGTAATTGTGCATTTTAACAAAAAGGTATTAATACGTGATACATACAATCAATCATATAACTATTTACAAATGTTGTGCGTATTCCCATCTATCGTTGAGTCCTTTAGGTGTTCTTGTATCTAGTTTGTTGATGCACTGCCATTCCGCTCTTCTCCTCTGGGCCTCCGTTCAATTAGGGTTATGGTCAAAGCCCCGGATGTGGAATTTATGTACCCCATGTTTGCAAAAATGTCAGTGTACAATTACTTCTCATTTCTACGTTGGAGCAGATGTTATACCGGTGTTGGTGCAGTCTTGACCTAATTTAATTGTTTGTTTGTCCTACGTATTGTTTCTTGCATTTGACGCATGTGATGGCATAAACAGTTTCTACTGTTCAGGGGGATCCTGGGGAGATAGTACGCTTTGTTTTGGCCGCGTTGTTTGATTTTAGGTTTTGTGCTATGGCTCACGGGTTTCTTGTCCCTCGGGACACGACTTTGGACTAGAAGGTCTCTTAGGTTGGGATTTCTTTTGTACGCTGCTAGAATTTTGATGTCCTGTATTGGGGCTAGGGTATTTATATAGTTACTTTTGATAAGATAAGAGACCTTATCAAAAGATAAGATGACCTGTTTGGTTTTGGGGGACACTCTGGTCTTGTTTTTTAATATGTGATACGCATGTTCTAGTTTGGCCCCCGGGTAGCTGACCACTTGTATATCTTCCTGTTCGGTGGGAGGGAGGTGGCAGAGGTTGGATGCACCAAGAATAATAATGGGTCTTTGGGGGGTTAGGGACCAGTTTTTAAACTTGTTTTGGTAATGTTCCTGTCTCGGGAACATGCTCAGGGCTGGGTTTGGAGTACGGATCCCTGTCTGGGGTTTCGTTGGTGGTTCCTTTGGTTCTGTGGGTTAGGGTTAGGGTTAGGTTTTGAAAAAAAGACTGCGCCTTCCCCCAGAACAACCTCATCGGTTTATCCAGTTTAAAGTTGGAAGAACGCAGGAGGCTGGCGCATGTTTTTGATGAGGCTGCTCAACCCCTGCCATTATCCCTACCACCGGAATACAAAATCCACCACTTGATTTATTCTCCACCCCGACAAGTTATATTTTATTTTTTCTTTCCCAGTTAACCTTCTTCTTACCTCCCTTCCCCTCCCCCTAGTTCCTTGCCTTCCCCAACCCCTTCTCTTCCCCATACTCTTTTCCCTTAATCTTTCCTCCCTAGGTGAATACCTCTCTCTTTCCTTCTTCATAATCATGTATTAAATTTGTTTTAGAGTCCAGGGGTAGGCTGCTAGTCCTGTCCATCCTATTCATGCCCTTCCCATTTCCCCCCTCTCTCCCTGTTCCTCCTTCCCTCTCCCGCTCCCTCCCAATTCCCCCCAAAAGTCTCCTTTCCCTACCCCAATGAACACATCTTCAGTGTTGTACCTAAGGATCATTGGGTGTTTCGGCTCTTTAACCTGATAACCGTCACGAGGACGAGGACGTGCTGAAGCTCTCTTTGCTTAAATTAGCTCAAAATTACTATCAGGTGTAAGTAATTACCTTGACAAACTATACATCATTAAAAAGATCTAAGACTAAAGTTTAATTTTTTTACCTCTGTTTTATTCTCAAAGTCTTATAGTGACCGTAATGTGTGTATATGTGCCAGGAGTTATGAATATGATCTTGGGCGTCGCTACCTTTTGATTGTAATATGCGCGTCATTTGCTCCCATTCATAAAAAACTCCTCTGTGGTCGTCATGAAGACACTCGACAAAACAACTTCCCTCAGGGCTTTTACTTCAAATGTGTGCAGATGTGGAGAAATATTGATAGATTCTCTCATGTTTGAGTCAAATTTCTATACAGAGAAGTATTATTTATTCAATCTTTATCCAAAATCCGCGGATGTATGATTATGAGAGCAGTAGACTGTGATATGCTGTGTTTTCAATTCATTCTGGCAGCCGGAGGGCGCTGGAAAGCTGTACTACTGAAAATTCACTCCCATATGGAATAGATGAAGAACAGACACACCATGTGACATTCAGGAAGTATCTGGCATGACCAATACAGCTCCCAGAGATCATTAGATCGCTATTTTATGCAGATAGACACGTTTTAAGACCATAAACACACAATCGCGGCAATATATGGTTGGTCTGTGTTCTTTATGCCATGTTGGGTGGTTTCATAATAGATTATATTTATAATGCAATGCTATTCCACATAGCTTTTAGCATTGTATATTTTCTGTCAGATTTTTTGACCCAAAGCTATATGAGATCACATATTGTTATATAAAACACTCTACATATAAATTATAAAGTGATATGAAGCAAGTTTTGAATAAAACATGATTTTAATCGTATAAATTGTTGTTTTGCTGGTGTGCTAAGCTAACATGCTAGCGTGCCCTAGAGATGCACCTGCCACTGAGTAAATACTTTATTTTTATGAACATTTTCTAAATGTAAAACTACTGAAATGCTTATTTGGACGAAATGCATTCAATAGAGTCTCAGTGAGGGTAAAGTGAGAGGTTTGATTTAGAAATGAGGTTTGAATAGAACAGTTTGAATAGAGAATCGTTAGTAATTATAATGCAGACAAAAGAATAATAATTGGAGCCATAACCAGTCCGCAGAAGTGTGAATGTGTGCCGGGGAGACAAACTGAACGGGGCAGTTTGCACCTCTAAACAATAGAGGCAAAATAGCGAATGAAAGCTGAGAAGACATGGCAATAAACATCAGTTGATATTTTAGAGATATCTCAAAATAAAATCACATGAAACGATCTTGTAAAACGTTTAATAAAATTCAGAGTTTTAGACTGATCATCTTCAGATCTGAAATATAACATGGTCAGACTTGTGGCTTTAACTGTAGTGCATTTCTAGATTGTTACAAGGCCAACTTCAATTTTATTTTCATAAAGATATTTCATCAAATACATTTCTAATAACTTTACAAAACTTTGAAGCTTATTATAGCTTTTTTTGATTATAAAAAATATTATCATTTTGACTTTACAGTAAACTGCTAGGTGTCTGCTTTCAAATGAGACCATAATTATGCTTTTAGTGCAAAGGATTCACAAACTGTATTTGTTTTAGTCTGAGTATACATTTCTTAGGATTTTTTCAAAATTTGGAAGTCAGCTTACACACCATACACCCTCCTCTGATCCGCCCAAGTTGGATCAATCCTAGGCGTGTGTTCTCCTCTTATTACCCAGCTCTCCCAATCCCCCGACCCCCCGTTTCCCCATTTTACTACCCAAACTTACAAAGTATCCACCCCAGCCACCCTCCAACAACCCCTTTATTAAAGCCGCACTTGGCTGCTTTTGCTCTCGGGGTCCCCCTACAGTTTGGAAAAAATAATGTCCTCAACTACTGTCGTAAGCTCTGTAATCCTACAACAGGGGATGCCATCACGCGTGCATTTGTTGACATGACAGCCCTGATAGCCCTGAACTAGTGATGCGCGGGTCGTCTCATAACCCGCGGACCCCGTATGTCTATTTAATGGTCGCATGTGCGCAGTGGGTTGTAAAAATATATACAGTGGTGCGGTGCGGGCCAAATAACTTCATAAAAGCGTCCCGTGGGTTGGTGCAGCACTAACAGTTCCCCTGAATACTGCAAGAGGAGTTCGAGTTCTTCTGGCGTCGCGTGTAAAATGTCTTCATCCCAGGTAACGTTACAGTCAGTGGCATATGCTTCAGCATGTCATATGAATATAATTTCATGGGTTTTATTTTTTTCAAATGCCAAATAATCACGATGCTCACGTTTACAAGCCAGCGTCATTATAGTAGTCTATTGGTTACCGTTTTACAGAAACTATATGATACTTCAGTTCAATGTTTGAGAGGTAGGTAATCACCGTAACAAGCAGGACCGCATCGGTCGGGCACGCCTCCTTCAGCTCACGCCGACGAGCAAACGCTGGTCACATTTTGATCCTCGTCCTGCATTTAATCCCATCACTTTTTCGTTTCCTCTTATTGCTTTCCTCCAACAAAACCTTTTCTTTCTTATGTGTCTGTGCTGCTTCGGACATGACTATATTATCTGACGAACAAAGTTGGGCACGCATGTCCGAATTTAAGGAAGTGTGTGTGTTGGTGGAAGTGACGTATATGCCGTAAAGCAGTCGAATTTTGTAGTTCTTTTTGTTCTCGGGTTACTACCCGAAACCCGAAGTTTAAAAGTATCATTAAAAACGATACAGACCCCATCAGGCTATGGCAGACGTGTCATTCAATCTATTGTAAGTCGATTCATCATCACAAGAGTCTTAAAAAATATATTATGAAGGTTGAAAAGTTACCTAGTGTTGCTTTAAAACTACAAGGTACTATTATGGATGTTATTTTCTGCATCAGAGTCTTTACATTTCTGTCTGAGTTGATCGAATTTCTTAAATCTTAATAATCCGCTGTGTCTTTACATTCAGAGCATATGCCATTAATTTGACCTATTAAGGATAAAGTGGAATTAAGGCCTGTGTGGCCAAACCTCAATCTGTTAATATACCTTCTTCGTGCCTATTAAGACCCAATGAGATGATTCTTTTCCCTTCAACACATTTCTGGTTCATATGATAGTATCTAGCATTAATCTCTGACTCCCATTCATCTTGCCACCTTAGCATAATCTGTGATTTAATTAAAGCTTTAGCATCTCCTTTACCCAATGGAATTTGAATTTCATTAGCTAATTTTTAGCTAATTTATCAGCAATTTCATTGCCATTGATTCCATAATGGCCTGAAATCTAACAAAACTGCACCGACAGTCCAAGTCTTATAAGATTTAAGAGAAGATGCTTAACCTCTAATACTAAGCCTTCATGTATTGCTTTATCTCTTATAAAATTTTGTAGTACTGCCATAGAGTCAGTACATATAACGGATCTAAGAGGTTTAGTCTCTTCAACCCACCTAAGGGCAGTTATTATTGCAGTCATCTCTATTGAATATACTGATAGATGGTCACTCACTCTATACCCATATCTTTTTTTCAAATTCTGGAATATAAATACCAATGCCACAATGACCTTTGGGTTCTTTAGAACCATCTGTAAATATTTTCAAATATCCATAATATGAATTATTTAAATAACTTAGGCAGGCTTCAGTAAATCTTTTAAATCTTTTTTTTTTATTTTGACGCACACCTTTGTCCGCTAATAAATCAATATTTACCTCTGGAACAGGAAGCAGCCATGGGGGAACACAACTTAAAGCTAATGCTGGACCATACTTCAACACTTTTGATCCATAATGATTCACTAAATTTTCAATATTCCAACCAAACCCACTGGGCTTTTTAGAATATTCCCAACAATCATTAAGCACTGTCAGAGCTGGGTTGTTGAAACTTCCTTTTAACCTCACCCAATACGTAAGTGACAATTTCTCATACCTTAAATTAATAGGGGTTTCCTTAGATTCAACTAATAAAGCACTTGTAGGAGTTGTTTTAAAAGCACCAAGGGCAATCCTCAATGCCTTAAACTGCATTCTTTCAATTTTCTTGAGGGATGTCTTACATGCTGAGCTATATATTATACAGCCATAATCAATATTTGATCTTATCAATGATTTATATATATTAATCAAAGACAGCTTATCAGCTCCCCAATTATGCCCAGTGACCATTCTCATGAGGATAATTACCCTTTTACACTTTGTTTCAATATATTCAATGTGATATTTCCATGTAAGTTTTGCATCCAACCATATTCCTAGGTACTTAATTTTTTTCAATTTGCTGATTATAAAGTTGTATAAAATTGTAAGTTTCAGGGACCTTTTTCCTAGTAAAATAAACAACCTGTGACTTTGAAATAGAAATTTTAAAACCCCAATCAATTCCCCACTGTTCAAGTACATGGATGTCCTTTTGAATCTTATCATTAACATGAAATGTTACGTCATCTTCTCCAAATGACAGCATCGTCTACATATAATAAACCTTCATTTTTATCTCACAGTTTTTCATATATATCATTGATCATTATGTTGAACAAGGACTGATAACACTCCCCTGAGGAATTCCATTTTCAACAATAAATTCATCAGACATTGCATCACCCACTTTGACCCTAATGGAACGTTCAGAGAGAAAGTCAAGTATGTAATTATACATTTTCCCATTGATTCCCAATTTTCCTAATTTAATAAATAAACCGTCTCTCCACATAGTATCATAGGCTTTCTCAATATCCAAGAAAACTGCTGCCATAACTTCTTTCATTATTAAAGTCTTTTCAATGTCATTGCATACTTTAACCAGAGCATCAGTTGTTGACTTGCACCTCCTAAATCCAGTTTGATAACCTTTAAGTGGATTTATGTATTCTTTTTTTAACATTATATTTATTGGGTTTTAATATTACATTTCAGTACAAAATACAGGATAGACTGTACAGATCTTCCCTTGTACAAAACCCTATAACATACCCCAATCCCCACCCAGTGCCACAAATAAACCATAAACACACTGAACAAAAGACATGGAAAGTTATTTGAAATTTAAGTACTTTGTCCTGTTGTTATACCAAGATACGAGAGAAAGTTGCCCCAATGTTTTGCAAACAAATCTTGACGTTTCTTCAAACGAAATGCTATTTTTTCCAGTGGTACATAGGATGATACTTCTGTAGTCCACATAGAAGACGACGGAGGTTTAGGATCCTTCCACCTCAATGTTACACACTTTACAGCTGCTAAAAGAGCTAATCTAACAAACCTCAAACTGAACCCCTTTTGCTTATCCAGCAAAGAAGTGTCCCCTAATAGGGTAAGCCTGGGTTCCCTGGGTATATTATTGCCAACAACTTTACTAATGATCTCCAAGACCCCATCCCAGTATCCCTCTAGGATAGGGCACGACCACAGCATGTGTAAAAGAGTCCCTCTGTCATCTTTACATCTGGGACAGAGCTCTGAGTAGGTACTTTTAAAAGTGTGTAGTCTTACTGGAGTATAGTAGACTCTATGGATTACATTAAATTGGATGAGTTTATGATGACTGTTAAGAGACAAAGTCTGAGCATTCTTACATATGATTTCCCAATCCTCTTCATCAAACGTGCATTCCAGGTCTTTTTCCCATTTAGATTTAACATTGCAAAGATTATTAGCAGTCAGCTGGGACAGCTTGCCATAGATAAATGAGACAAGACTCTTATGGTTTGTTTTTCCAGATAGGATTGCCTCCAGGGGGGAAAGGGAGAGGTCTGATAAACGGCCACCTTGCTGAGTCTGAATGTAATGTCGGATTTGAAGGTATTTAAAGAAAAATTTAGGGGGGAAGTAAAATTTTTGTAGTAGCTGCTCGAAGGACATGAGTGTATCCAGGGCCGGCTCTAGCTCTTTGGTTGCCCTAGGCGAGATGGAGTTTTGCGCCCCTCCCCTCCCCTCCCCTCCCCTCCCCACTCACTTTTATCGTCTCTAATTCAGCACATGTCTGTTTTCCTAGGCCTACCCCTAACCGAGAAGCACTTATTTTTAAACACGTTCGACGCTTTATTTCCACTTTTCAAACATTTTCTCACTTTTTATAAAAAAATATATGCCTTTCCAATTTGATATGTGATGGGAAAAGGGAATAGAGCGAGTGTGGCAAAAGGCAGGATCGAACCACTGATCGATCTGCATCAAATCTTAATGCCGTGCGTCTTACCACTACACTACAGCCACTGTGAAGAATTTGGTGAACACAGCATATTTGTTTTTAATGTAAATAATATGGCATCTTTCATTAGGCTGCTCCAGTAAAAAAAAAAAAAAAAACGAGAGGCCGTATTTATTTCCTTCCGACGCCCACGTAGAGAGCGTTTGTACTTTTCATAAATAACGTGCATACGTTATCCATATTCATAACGAACTGGACTTTTGATATTTAAATGACATCCATGTAGGTTACTGTAGATTATTGTCAGTGAAGTTATGTTTGCAATACGTATAGTAATTATGTAGAAAACTAGCAAGTGATAGCTTAGTGACAATATTAATAATATTTATAAAATAAATATTAGTTGATAAGATTAATACTAAGTAATTTTATTTTGTTTGACAACTTATTGGCTGAGATAAGAAGACTAACCTCCATATTGGGCTTTCTTTCAATTTTCTTCCTTTCTTTTTTTCTCTTTTTCCTTCCCTGTGCATCCGCGGGGTTTAGACGCCTCATTTTTGATGAACGCGCAAGATGAGCACTTGCCTGACCTAACGCCTGAACTAATAATCAATAATCACCATCAATTCAATCTAATAATCAGGTTGATACGTAATAAAACGCAGTTTGTCTTTTTTCTTAGGTCTGTGAAAATTTTACAAGTACCAACAATCAGTGGATTAGAAGTCAATCTCTTTACGCAATTTATAGGAACAAAAGGTATTGCAGCGAGAGCTATACCTTGTATTTGTACTTCCTCTATTTGTCGCCAGGCAGGGGGAGAAATGCAATTTGATCGCCAAATCCACAACGAACGCAGCTGAGCTGCACAGTAATATAAATAAAAGTTAGGCAACTTGAGTCCTCCTTTTCGGAATGTCATAAATAGTGAATTTAGCTTGACCCGCGGTACTTTCCCTTTCCATAAGAACCTTGAGATGATTCTGTGGAGGTCCTTAAAAAAAGACTTTGGCAACACAGGAGGGAGTGCCTGAAACAGATATAAAAATTTTGGTAGAACAGTCATTTTGATGGAATTTACTCTGCCAATCAACGAAATAGGAAGAGATTTCCATCTATCTAAGTCCATTTCTACACTTTTAAGCAAAGGAGAATAGTTTAGATTGTAAAGCTGAGACAGATCTCTGGGTATTTGTAATCCTAAATACTGAAACTTATCTATATGGATTTATGTATTCTAGAAAATAATTCAAAAGCCCAACTATAATTTTTTCCATTCATTTTCCAAAATGTGAAGTGAGTGCAATAGGCCTATAATTTCCTGGATCACTTGATTCTTTACCTGGCTTAGAAAATGGAAGGATTCTTGCCCATTTCCACATGCTTGGTAAATTACCTTCATTCCACACTTTGTTAAACAGCTTAAGAACTTTCTCAAAAACTCTCCATAGGCTGTTCCATCACTCATGCACTCTTGAGGGGCGGTGCTGCATATTTTCCAGAAGTTTCCCAATGGTTAGCTCGCTGCTGCTAAAAAGCCGTTTTGATCTTTTCTGTCTTAATAACTAAGTTTGGACTGTTTTCAAGTGCAAAGCTGAACTTTTCTACAACACACAAGTGTAACAGACTTTATCTGATCTCGCATAATGTATCCATTTGATACGCACTGGCGCTCTTTATGTATATGTGTGTGCAATGTATTTTTCCCCTCGGGGCTTGCCGTAGATAGGTGGGTGCATGCGCACTTTTGGTGTACTGGAGTGTCGCGGGTTTTCAGGTGGGGGTTTTTACATGTGTGTCGGAGAATAAAGAAAGGAATGTTCAGACGGCTGTCGTTTATTGTTTTTCTTATGATAAAGTGTTTTTAGGCGAACCCTGCACGAACGCTCGGTCACATTGGTGGCAGCGGTTTTGTTTTGTTTATTTGCTTTGCGTGGCTCAGTGTTACGGCGTGTGTTTAACTAGTTAGTTTGCAGTTGAAAGTTCTTAGCCAAGTTAGCACGCGCGGGTTCAACATTGACGGCCATCATGTGGTATAAAGAGGAGGATGATTTTTATTCGAGAAGGGACCGCGAAAAGGTCAGCAGACACGTGAAAATTGAGCTACCGCCGCCGTTCTCCGGTGATGAGAAGCAGAGTTTTCTGTGCTGGACGCGGCAGTTCGAGGTTGCCGTCAGAGCGATCACGGAGGGAGACGGCGCTGCGTCACTTAATTATGAGCTGGTGAGGATTCTGCCGACACGTTTGGCCGGCGCGGCGTTTCTTCTGTGGGACAGTCTTCCTGCCACTGTTCAGGGTGACTATAAGACGGTGAAAGAAAGACTTAAAGAGGCTTTCGGACAGAGACAGTTTATGGATCGCTTTCGAGCCAGTTTATCAGCCCGCCCTCGGGCCCCGCGCGAAAGTCTGGAAGTGTATGCGGCAGAGATCAGCAGATTAGTGGACGAGGCTTTTCCTGAGTATGGTGACACGGCCCAAAGAGAAGAAAAGTTTCGTCGTTTCTTGGCTGGTCTAGATCCTGTGCTCAGAGCTAAATGTCATGAACAAGGAGCAACAGATTTAGAGGAGGCTGTGATAATCGCAGGTCGGTGTGAAAATGCCAGAGACTCAATAAAGACTGATTACATGCCTGTTAATGCTGCCTATGGTAATAATGAGGGAGGAGCAGTGGCTGCTGTTCACTCTGTGACTGATAATGGAGGGCTATACAGGGCAGTGGATAGATTAACGGAAGAAATGAGAGACATGAGAATGGAACTGATGCGCTTGGGTGACGAGAACCAAAGACTGAAAGCCAGAGCGAGTCCTAGAGCAATGGATGAGTGGAGTGGAGATCGCTCTCAGTCTAGTGGAATGTGCCAGTGTGTCTGTGGGGGTCGTGGATGCCAGTCACGTGTCTTTGCAGCACGGAGAGGTCGTTCCCCTGAGAGAAAATCATTCCAACAGCATGATGAGCACACATCAGGTATGGATGATCGTGGTTATAAAGACTCATACTCTGCTC
The DNA here is from genome assembly GCF_024679245.1 of Pseudorasbora parva. Classification (NCBI taxonomy): domain Eukaryota; kingdom Metazoa; phylum Chordata; class Actinopteri; order Cypriniformes; family Gobionidae; genus Pseudorasbora; species Pseudorasbora parva. The sequence continues at coordinate 66,504,719 of NC_090172.1, read as the reverse complement.
GATCCCCTGCTAAACGTAGCCCTAGCCCCAGTCCTCGCAGATGGAACAGCTATGAGAATGACTCCAGAAAGCGGGGTGTGCGTTTCATGTCTCCTGGCAGAGTGGAGCGCCGCAGTGGGCCGGGAAACGGATTTTAGCTGATGTTGCGGCCCAAACACCAGCTATGCTGCCTGCGGGCCTTAAAATAGACAATGCTGATGATAATGACTCCATTTCAAAAGACATTAATGTGATTGCAGACGCTGGCCGTGATGGGCTAGTGTCATATGTGAGAGGGGCAATTGAAGGTGTGGAGGTTCAAATGTTAGTCGACTCCGGTTCCAGTGTATCTCTCATGAGTGCCGACTTCCGTATGTCAGTTCCAACACTTCGAAATCGTCCATTGAAAAAGGACTATGTGTCAGCCCGTGCTGTAAATGGACAATTGCTAGATACACTGGGCACCATCACAATAACATTTCAGCTGGGTACTGAGTCATGGCAGCATGTCTTTCATGTGCTAAGAGAGACCACACAGACTGTGTTGCTGGGTTGGGACTTCCTGTTGAAAAATCATGCTTTGATTGATCTCAGCCATGCTAAGCTACAACTGTGGGACATCTCAGTTCCTCTCCTTAGCAGCAGAGATTTCGTTCCAATGTGCTGCAATGTGTCGCTGGCCACCGCTATGAAATTACCACCCCTCACTGAGTCAGTTGTGGCAGTTAAAGTGTGTTCACCCAATGCAGCCCATATGGCGAGTGACTTTGTTGGCTATCTAGAACCCAATGTGGCGGATTCTTCCGGTCTAGTAGTTGCTCACACGGTGGCCACAGTTCACAATGGACTGACAAAAGCTCGAATTTTGAATCCTACTGGACAGGACATTTCGTTGAAACAAGGTATGCACCTGGGTGAGTTTTACTCAGTTGATGACTCCGATGTTCAACCGTTTCATGGTCCAGCCGATATAACTGCAGCGGCGGTGTCCAGAGTTGCGCCTCCTGTGTCGCTGGATGAGTCACCTATTTCGGAATCAGAGAGGGCTGCGCTTTCTGCATTGCTGCTGGAATACTGTGACATCTTCAGCTCCTCCAAACGGAATTCTGGTAGATGTACACTAGTGAAACATCGCATTAGAACGGGTGAGCAGGCTCCCATCAAACAGCGTGCTTATCGTGCATCCCCTGAAAAACGTGCTGAGATAGAGAAACAGGTGGCTGGCCTATTAGCGGATGGCGTCATTGAGGAGAGTTGTAGTCCCTGGGCGTCACCAGTTGTTTTGGTGAAAAAGAAGTGTGGCACATGGCGTTTTTGTGTAGACTACAGACGCTTAAACAGTGTGACTATTAAAGACTCTCATCCTCTACCCCGTGTGGATGACACGTTGGACGCATTAGCAGGTGCAGTGTGGTTCAGCACACTAGATTTCTCTAACGGTTACTGGCAGGTGGAAGTTGCAGAGGACGATCGTGAAAAGACAGCCTTTACGACAGGACAGGGCCTTTATCAGTGGCGATCCATGCCGATGGGGCTATCCAACGCCCCCGCCACATTTCAACGTTTGATGGAGCTGGTCCTCAGGGGGCTCCCGTGGCACATCTGCATGGTTTATCTCGATGATATTTTGATTTATAGCAAAACTTTTGAAGAGCACCTGTCAAGCCTGAAAGAGGTGTTTTTGAGAATCCAATCTGCTGGCTTAAAACTGAATCCAAGCAAATGTCACCTTGCCAGGGATCACGTGGTCTTTCTAGGCCATGTTGTTTCTCGAAAAGGTCTTCAGCCTGATCCAAAGAACACAGAGAAAGTCTTAAACTGGCCAATTCCCCATTCCCCTTCTGAGGTGAGAGCCTTTGTGGGACTGTGTTCCTATTACAGACGTTTTGTCAAGGACTTTTCTAAACTCGCTGCTCCACTAAATCAGCTTGTTGGGAAAAACGTGCCCTTTGTGTGGACTGCTGAGTGTGACGAATCCTTTAACCATTTGAAGAGCGTGTTGTCATCCGATCCTGTGGTAATATTGCCTGACTTCAGTGTGGCTTTTAAAATCTACACGGATGCTTCCAACTTGGCTGTTGGTGCAGTCCTTGCCCAGGACAGAGATGGACGTGAGCATGTGGTTGCGTACGCCAGTCGGGCATTGAATTCCACTCAGAAGCGTTGGTCCACCTTTGATCGTGAGTTGTGGGCTATTGTGTGGGCAGTGAGGGAGTTCAAGCATTACATCGGACTTGCCTCATTTACCATTATCACCGACCATCGACCACTCTTAGCGATTCGTCGTTTGTCCATCGACGATGATCCAACAGGAAGAAGAGGGAGATGGATTCTGGAGCTTGATCCATTGAATTGGGTCATTGTGCACAAAGATGGAAAACAGCACAAGAATGCTGATGCGCTTTCTCGCCGTCCTAATGCACCTAGCCCTAGCGAGGCAGAGGCCAGTGTTAATGAGGTACTGGAAGTGAATGTGGTGAGTTCTACTCAAAAAGACTACATTCAATATTCATCGGAAGTCACTGATTCTGCAGGAGATGTAACTGCTGTGAACTCACTTGACGATTCAAACAGTATGTCTTTCATGAATGCGTTGTCTCACAGTTTATCAGATATTAGGGAATTGCAGCAGGCTGACCCCGATATTGAGACTGTGTTGAGTTGGGTGACGCAATCCCAAAGACCATCAAGAAAAAAATTACAAGGGGCTTCTCAATGCTTACGCAAATTTTGGACTGAATTTAACCGTCTTTCTATCACTGATGGACTGTTATGCCGCACAGTTTTCTGTCCCCTCACAAGTAGCCCTGTAATCCAGATAGTTGTTCCCTCTGCTTTAAAATCAGACATTCTTTTGCAGTTGCATGGGGCCCCAGCTTCTGCTCATTTCTCTTCTGAGCGTGTGTGGGAACGAGCGAGACAATTCTGTTACTGGCCCTCCATGTACAGGGACATCAAAGCATGGTGTGAGCAGTGCAAAGCCTGTCAAACACGACGCAGTCCGATTCCAGCCCACTGTGCACCTATGGGTGGGTCCCAGTCAGTGCGTCCATTTGAAAGAGTGGCTATGGACATATTAGAGCTGCCGGTGACTTCGAAAGGAAACCGGTATGTGCTGGTTGTCGAGGACTATTTCACGAAATTTGTCAATTTATATGCTTTGCTCAATCAGTCGGCACAGACAGTGGCTCGTTGTCTGTTTGAGGACTATGTTCTGATTCACGGCGTTCCAGAGACTTTGCATTCGGACCAGGGTCGTCAGTTTGAGGCTGAGGTGGTTCAGAATCTCTGTCATCTGCTGAACATTAAAAAGACACGCACCACTTCCTACCATCCGAAGTCGGATGGTATGGTTGAGCGCTTTAATCGGACTTTGATTGATCAACTAGCTAAGACACTTTTGACCTATGGAGGGGAATGGGATGATTATGTGAAGCATGTGGCTTTTGCTTACAACACAACGACTCACTCCACCACTCGTTTCACACCTTACTTCTTGACCCATGGTCGTGAAGCACGGGTTCCTGCTGATGTACTGTTGCCCACTCGTGCACTTGACTCTCAGATGTCAGCATCACATGCTGAGTTTGTTTCCTCGTTGCTGACAAAACTGAACTCTGCCTTTAGCAGTGCACGGATGCACGGTGACGCAGCTCACGATCGTCAAAAACTGTACCATGATGCTGGCTTACGTCACCAACCTTATGATGTAGGTGCCATGGTGTGGCTCCACAACCCAGTAGAGAGCCGTATGAAGCTGGCACCGCATTGGAAGGGACCTTATAAAATTGCACAGGTCATGGACTCATGTGGGGAACAGGGACTGACCTACAAGATTGAAAATCCTTTTGACTTAGGTGAGAGGGCGCAGGTAGTACACTATAATAGGTTGCGGCCTTACACATTGCCTGTGTCTCCTCTGTCACAGAATCAGACACTGTCTAATGCTCGGGACTCACAGCCTGACTCTCTTTCCCTGGAGTCAGGAGTCTCTGGTGAAGAGGTGCGTGATTCTCCCCAGGAGGATCTGAGTGTTTTGCCTGACCCACCACGTTCAATTAGGTGGTCTGTACCAGACATGAGTAGAACGGGGAGGGTTCGTAGACCTCCTAGTCATTTAAATGACTTTGTTTTGTATTGAGATACCTGTATTTCTCTATGAATGAAGATTTGTTATATTGATGAGCATGTTATTGCTGGAAATTGTGCTTGTTAAACTTATCGGAAATATAAGAGAAAAAAGGTGCTTTGTTCTGTATTTCATTGTACATGGCTGTTTATTGTTATGCCTGTGAATGTTGTTATTCTGATATATAAACGGGGACGTTTATTTTGTAAGGGGGGGACGTATGTAACAGACTTTATCTGATCTCGCATAATGTATCCATTTGATACGCACTGGCGCTCTTTATGTATATGTGTGTGCAATGTATTTTTCCCCTCGGGGCTTGCCGTAGATAGGTGGGTGCATGCGCACTTTTGGTGTACTGGAGTGTCGCGGGTTTTCAGGTGGGGGTTTTTACATGTGTGTCGGAGAATAAAGAAAGGAATGTTCAGACGGCTGTCGTTTATTGTTTTTCTTATGATAAAGTGTTTTTAGGCGAACCCTGCACGAACGCTCGGTCACACAAGTTTATTGCTTTTGTCTGTCAGCTCCTAGTTCTGTAATTCGAATCAGATATGTGTTATTTGTGATGATAAAATGAGTGTGTGTATTAACATGCTTGTGAACTCCGAACTCTGTTTATTTTAAGATTATTCATTCAACGTTGATGCAGTGCCTCTAACCGGCCTTTTTGACCGCGTGTTTTTCACAGGTATGTGTTTTTGTCATGTTTTATGAATGAATTGTTATCTGAATTGAGTGTCAGTGATTAACACACGTGCTTATGCTCTCACATGTGCTGAGCGTGTATTTTCGCCATTTTAGATCTGTTTTCTTCCCTTTCTGTATATAATTTATACAAAATATGTCAAATATTGGTCACTTGAGTTTATACTTTCTTTATATTAACGTAATGTGATGAGTATTGAGAAGAATATATATTGTTTTATAGTCTATTTTCTTTAATGTATGTTTTATTAAGAATTTTGTCCACTATATGTTCACGATCACTAAATAAAATTATTTATTTTGAGCAGTTTCAAGTTGCTTCGCTACTGATTTTACATGCAACGTTGATGGACCGATCTAATCAGCCTTTTTGGCCGTGTGTTTTTCCTCAGGCCAATAAAAGAAACCTTGAGGACCATCCACCAGATTTCCTGATAAATTATTACCATCAAGATCAACACAGTCACATATATACAGGATAATGAAAAGTAACGAAAGGAAGAAGAGAAAGGAAGGGTTCAGAATGGCAATTTCGCAAACTTCCAGCAAAGAACAATATCACCTTATACAGGGTTACTAGTCTTAAACGCATCTAAATTTCGCTGGAATTTATACCTGCATGGGTTGCTTTGTGTTGAGTATAAAAGAATGCGTGTGAGTCCTCTCAGAGTGTTCTGTGAGCTGGAGCGCTCTCTCTCTGTTCTTCCAAGTGATCGTGTCTCCGATCCACGGGAAGTTTGAAGGTAGTTTGAGAGCGAATGCTGCCAGAAGGTGAGGAAGGTCTCCTTCAAAGTTGTGGAAGTTCCTTGACCGTTGAGATGGTGCTCAGTGCCTGTTTGCCTTTGTCCGAGGACTGAGTAGTGGAGCAGGGACTCCAAGGGAAACAAACAATGTGACTGCACCTCCAAGCCAGGGCCGAAGCCACATGGTGAGGGATGAGCCGGGTTCAGAGGACGGGAGGAAAGGTCCGAGGACGAGTAGAAAAGAACCCAAACTAAATGTTTCCATTGTCTTTTAAGACAACTAATCCACATCTCTCCTGGGTTGACCTGTTAGGCTGCACCCACACTTTTGAAAAAATCCTAAGAAATGCATACATATACAGTATGTATAACAAATATCTAATTTCATGAAAATTTTTTAAATGTAAATCTATTTTTTTTAAGTATAATTTTTTTATATAATAATTTATATATATATATATATATATATATATATATATATATATATATATATATATATATATATATTTTTTTTTTTTTTTTATTCCTGAATGTTTATTTAATGTTTACTAAAATTATATCAGGTTACTACTTGATTAAAAATGCATAAAATTGCTTACCGAAAACCGCACCAGACTTTTTGTTATTTTGAATTGCCTCGCTTGTACCTCCTCTTCAGATTGTCAATGTTTTCCTACATTTGATCCAGTCAAATGTTTATTCTATAGAAGGAAATAGCTTGCAAGCTGTTCTCCATACCACTTCCTACACTTTATGGTTCTGAATGGTTTTGTTAAATAATAATAAAAAAAAGGTTTAATCACCCCAAACTGACACTAAAGCGAGTGTTTCTTTGCGTGTCCGATGACACTTCCTCGTTGCCATTTTTAACATCTGAGTGAGCGTGTGAATCAGAGCCGATCCTGAACTCCCCGGGGCCCTAAGCAAAGGATCATCTGGGTCTGTGATAGTACTGGCTGAGACTGGATGTGGATCATCTGGGTCTGTGCTAGTACTGGCTGAGGCTGGATGTGGATCATCTGGGTCTGTGCTAGTACTGGCTGAGGCTGGATGTGGATCATCTGGGTCTGTGCTAGTACTGGCTGAGGCTGGATGTGGATCATCTGGGTCTGTGATAGTACTGGCTGAGACTGGATGTGGATCATCTGGGTCTGTGCTAGTACTGGCTGAGGCTGGATGTGGATCATCTGGGTCTGTGCTAGTACTGGCTGAGGCTGGATGTGGATCATCTGGGTCTGTGCTAGTACTGGCTGAGGCTGGATGTGGATCACCTGGGTCTGTGCTAGTACTGGCTGAGGCTGGATGTGGATCATCTGGGTCTGTGCTAGTATTGGCTGAGGCTGGATGTGGATAATCTGGGTCTGTGCTAGTACTGGCTGAGGCTGGATGTGGATCATCTGGGTCAGTGCTAGTACTGGCTGAGGCTGGATGTGGATCATCTGGGTCTGTGCTAGTACTGGCTGAGGCTGGAGGTGGATCATCTGGGTCTGTGCTAGTACTGGCTGAGGCTGGATGTGGATCACCTGGGTCTGTGCTAGTTCTGGCTGAGGCTGGATGTGGATCATCTGGGTCTGTGCTTGTACTGGCTGAGGCTGGATGTGGATCATCTGAGTCTGTGCTAGTACTGGCTGAGGCTGGATGTGGATCATCTGGGTCTGTGCTAGTACTGGCTGAGGCTGGATGTGGATCATCTGGGCCTGTTCTAGTACTGGCTGAGGCTGGATGTGGATCATCTGGGTCTGTGCTAGTACTGGCTGAGGCTGGATGTGGATCATCTGGGTCTGTGCTAGTACTGGCTGAGGCTGGATGTGGATCTTCTGGGTCAGTGCTAGTACTGGCTGAGGCTGGATGTGGATCATCTGGGTCTGTGCTAGTACTGGCTGAGGCTGGATGTGGATCATCTGGGTCTGTGCTAGTACTGGCTGAGGCTGGATGTGGATCATCTGGGTCTGTGCTAGTACTGGCTGAGGCTGGATGGGCGGTGTGTGTTTAGCTTGACTGTTCATTCTGAAAACTGCGTCCTCTCGCTATATTTTTATTTTTGTTGTAATTATTATGCTCCTTGTAAAAGTAAAATACAATAAGTTTGTATCTGTAATTGCGAACCAGATGGGTCATTCAGTGAACGCCTGTGGCTCGACGGCAGGAAAAACAATCCAAACAGTCACGATTTTTAAACTTTTTCATCATTAATAAAAGATATTATTATAAAATGTAGGCTGTCAATAAGGAGGAAAGAGGGGCAGTGTCTCTTCAAAAAAACAGAAAGAGACAATACATAATATTTCAAAAATAAATCAACGTAAATGTATATAAAACATTATAAACACGCATGTTTTTTATACTTCTTAATGTAAAGTAACACTGTCCAACAGCGACACCCGCAGGTGAAGTTAGCGGGTTTCCTGATCCCATAAAATTAACACACCTGCCAAAGTCACGCTATAATTGGATGTTGGAGAACATAGCGTGGCATGGGGACGTAATGACGTGCCATAATCGATCTATGTTCTAGCACATGTAAAACGGGAACATGAACGGAGTACTCTAAAAGCAACTCATGTAAACACCTTAATCAGAATATTGTCTTATTCAGAATAAGGTCAATAATTAGATTACTGCTGTCCATATAAACGTAGTCAGTGATTGATGCGCTTTGACACGAGGGGGAGGCGGGGCCTTGAGTAAATTGCGGGGCCCTACGCAGCTTGCGTAGTGAGCGTATAGGGCTGTTCGGCTCTGGTGTGAATGATTCAATGACTGACTACATGATCAGTGTGTTGCCAGGTGCTCAGCAGTGGCGTAGGCAGAAAATGGATGATGGGTGCCTCTAATAGTGTGGGTGGGCCGCCGGAATAATTTGCATTACCCCCTAATTATGGGGGGATTCAAAATAAAAATCCTATTAAAACAAATAGCAACTCAGCAAAAAGTAGGCTATTCCTCATATGTTGGACCTTTTATTGTCTATTGACTTTTAATATAGTCTATTCTGCATGTTGATGCCTTCTCAAGCCCCCATATGAGCTGTGTTTGTGATGTCTGAATGCGGCGCGCAATTTTTTTTAAAATTCCGCTAGCTGCTACTAGCTAGTATAAATAATAATAAATAATAATTATTAAAAATAAATAATAATTGTTTCCCTGGATCTGACAGGGTGGACAAGCTGTCAATCTGGGTGGGCACAGGCCCATCCTGTCAGATCCACCCGTAGCTATGCTAATGGTACACAGGATCATCTAATCATAGTCATCTACCTAATACAATCAATCCTACATAACAGGAAAACATTACGAATGACTAACCCGAGATGGAGGAGGATTTTTGGTCCTGTGTTTCTCGAGAATACGGTAAATACAGTAAATGGACGGTAAATATCCCAGACGAGCCCCCAAATCTGTTAAATTTCAGGTAGACTATCCGGTGGCAGCAGTGCAAAATATTAGGAGAATGATCAAGCAGACACAGACACAGTTTGATACTATAACATTAGGTTTATTAAGGAAGAAGGGTCATATTTATACACAAGATAAAGCAGAATCACCAACAATGTCCAAACCATCCAATCAAAGTACTCAAAGATCAACCCCTGATATATAAGGCATATTAAGAAATATAGTAATAAAGTGAGATCAAACAAGGGCAGTCTTACATTATGATTACAGTTTAATTGTTGCTTAACTCTTCGTCTTGTGTTGTGACAGTTGACAGTATACTTGCAAATATAACAATCAGTTATTTCCATTCTTTTACATAATATACATTGGTATGTACTTATCAGTTAATACAAATCCAGGTAAATAATTATACACCAGTATTTGAACTACACTAAATAAAAAGTAACAAGAAGCATATCATAAAAAAATAAATAAAAAAAACCTCAATCATTGCATAATAATCAAGCATAGCATCAGCTCTGGCAGGTCACGTTAGTCAAGCTCGCATCACCTGACTGTCAGCTGATCACATCTAGACATTCTAAATTCCTTAATAATTTCATACCTTTAATATCTGCAATACATTATGTTGGTTCTGTTCTGTTTACCCCGCTCTTATCCATACTAGGCTGTCCAGAACAGTCAATCAATCATCTTGACGATTGAACTGAATTCTGCAGAACTCTTTTTCTTCACTCAAATCAGATTAGTCAGTAAGATGATGGACACGCCTCTGACTGGTCTCATATATATGTATTAAGTTCCTCTTTTGCTTCTTTAATTTCCTTCAAGACATTCTGAAGCTCATTGTGAGTTTTTCTCATCTCAGCAATGGCCTTGAGTTTACTGGATTTTACCTTTTCTGAATCATCTGTTTTCCAGTGCTGTCTCATCTCATGAATCTCTCTGGAATCCATCACTATGAAGGCAATGTCAGCAATGACTAAGAGTCCACTTAACACACCTGAGACTGCAGCTACTGTTCGCACAATTTTGGCAGCCTGAACAGCAATTCTGGCTACATTTGACAACATGCCAAGAGTTATTATTACATAACCTGCACTTTTGCCTGCACCCTGCACCATCTGGACATTATCAGAAGATGAGTCGCTGGCAAAGTCTTGGAACTTAGACAGCTTTCTCAGTAGCCTTCTCACATCACTCAGTGGACTGAGAAGCTTTAAGCTTACCAGTTTATATTTCTTCTCAATCTGTTGAAGGCATTTTTTGAATGATTTTTGTTTGACTGTATTGGTAATGTTGGAGGCAGCACCTGTTACACCACCAGCAACTCCAACTCCAATACCAACAGCTGTTACAATCAGAGACGCTCCAAAAGTGAACGGTGCCAGAATTGCACCAACCACTGCAGTTATTCCACCAGCTGTCCCAATCACTGCTCCTGAGAGACTCCCTGCTGTGGCACTGTAATGTGTCTTCTCTAGTGAATCTGTTGTTTTCCCCCACTCACTAACTAAGGTCTCCAAGTCTTTATAGTGTTCTTTGTAGGCCTTATCAAAGGTCTTGATGGACTCCTCCAAGCGTTGTCGAAGTTTCTCTGGAAAAATCTTGTTTCTCTTCACGGCTTCTCTCAGGAATGGTTTTGCTAGAATCTCATCAGCTGAAGGTCTGTCTTTAGCGTCATGGCTGAGTATTTCTTTGATTAATTTGCGTAGTTCTTCAGAGTACCTTGTTGAGATGTGAGGAGTGGTTCCTTTAATGCTGGAGTCAAGTCGTGAGCGACGCTCCACTGTATCTGACTGTGGAGGAAAATAAAGGAAATTCTTCTGATAGAGGAAACCAAGCTTTTAAAACACTGAATCAAAAGAACCAAAAATGAGTCACTGTTCAAACCACTGCACAACACCACATGCTGGTGACAACTACTGGCCGAAACGGTGTAAAAGCAAAGATAACATGCTAAAAATACCTTTTAAAAAGCCAAGTGTAAATGATTTCATGAAGGTTTAAACTGTTTAGTCATCTTAAAAAAATAAATAAATAATTAATTAAAGCTGCAAGCTGCATTTAGCGGGGTTCAAGCATTTAAGGCCTTAAACAGTTAAAGCTGCCCTAGAATGATTTGAAACAATATGTTAAATTGTTCTCTGATATCTACATAGAGGGTATTTGGCTTATTTAAGGGCAAAAATTGTCCAGATACAGTTTTACAGGTCCATTTACAACCCTATAAATTGTCCCTACACTCTCAGAAAAAAAGGTACAGTTCTGTCACTGGGGCGGTGCCCTAAGGTACAAAAGTGAAAAGGTACATCTTTGTACCTTACTCACCCCTAAATGGTTCATATTAGTACCTTAAAAGGTACATATCAGTACTTTAAGAGTGCAAATTAGTACCTTAAAGGTACATAGTAGAACCTTAAAGGTACATATTAGTACCTTTTTGGTTTTGTACCTTAGGGTACCGCCCCAGTGATAGAAATGTACCTTTTTTTCTGACAGTGTAGGATGTAATGCTCTGTTTTTGCCTTATTTGGAATGGTAATGAATATTAATGTTGTGCTCTGATTGGCTTATTTCAGCAGCTCACAGCAGTTCAGCGAAGTGGCTCGATAGTCCTGACAGAGCACAGACCGACACAATGAGATTTTAAGCAAAACATCTCAAATGGAGATTGATAAAATGCAGCTTACTTGTTTATTGGTGTTTTCAAATCATCTGCGCACGAGAAAGAACTCGCCTTCGTGCAGTTGCCAGATTTCAGTAATTTAATCCCCCAAACAGAGCTTTTGATAAAAAACCTGTATGATATCCAGTGTTATACCTAAACATGTCCAATCTGGCAACCACATGCACGCAAGCTCTCTCTCGCGTGCCGGTGAACTGAAAACACCAATAAACAAGTAACCTGCATTTTATTAATCTCCATTTGAGATGTTCTGCTTAAAGTGTGTCATTCAGTCTATATTTTAGACTTGTCTTTTTTTGTCAATGATATTGCATGTTTATATAACGTTAGTCACAATGTAGGCTAACATTACACAGTGACTGTGATGTAGCCTAATCTGAAATACAAATAGGTATAAACATCATAGGAAACACCATACTTCAGTTCTCAAAAATATGAATATATAACTTATATTTTCTCTAAATGAATAGACTTGTCAAATTAATAAATTTTTATCTGTGGGAAGGGTAGAAAAGTCCTCAGGTCTCCTGAACAGCCTTGAACATGACATGTCCCTGCGAGCAGCTTGTTTACCTGATGATTCGCTTCATTTCCGCCTGACAATGCACATGTTTGGACAGATGCAAATGTTGGGGGCGTGCATATAAATGATCCCCAATGCTTGCGTCACTGTTGGGTTTATGTTGAGAAGCACTTATTTTTCCGTTGTTATGGATTCACGAGATTTACATAAGAAGTATGAGGCAATTATGTTTGAGACTCACTGTATGTGATGTCCATGTACTGGACTCTTATTATTACACCATGGCAAGGTTAATTCAATTTTTCATACTAGGGCACCTTTAAGATCTTTTGATTTAAGGCATTTAAGCATTAAATTAATTAAAACTGAGAGATCAGATTAAATGAAGATCTGTGCAATCACTGAGGAGTTAAAGGCTTTCGGGGACACCTGGTCTAGGCCACGTATTGAAATGACCCAATTATAGCCATCCAAATGCAAATGTAAGTCATTTTGGATAATTATTGACCTGTCAGAATTAGCAGATCTAACAAATCATTTAAACATTATATGATAATAGAATCAAAAGACCATTTACAACCAATACAGGAAATTTACCATAGAAAACGCATGATTTTCAAAGCTTTTATAGTTATAGCGCCACCCGTGGGCGTCGGAACTATTGTGTGTGGGTGGGACAAGACCTACCCACTTTTTAAGACCAATGATATTGGACCCACTCACTTTTATAGTCTCTAATTCAGCACGTATTTTTACCTACCCTTAACAGAGAAATTATTAAACATATGTTAAATGCTTTATTTCCCCTTTTCTAATATTTTCTCCTTTTTAATTTAAAATAAGTGCCTTTCTGATCTGATATGTGATGGGAAAAGAGTGTGGCAAAAGGCGGATTCTAACCTCTGATCGATTAGTGTCAAAACTTGATGCCATGCATCTTGACTCTACACTTTAGCCACAGTAAATAGCTAGGTTATTTCTGTAATTTTGTCTGGACCAATCAATCGTTTAGTAAACGGCACTTTTTCTATTTGAACACGGAGCATAATAAACATGCAACTTGTTCATTATCATTATCTGTGAAACTGTTGATTTCTATGGCAGTTAAATTAATATAGTTTTTTATTAGGCTATTGTATTGACTGCTTTGAGGTCTTTTATTGATATAAGCAAAGGATATGGCCTCAAACGCACCATAATGCAGGAAATCACATCTACGAAATAGGGGTCGAACGACTTCCGTTTTTTTAAAGTCGACATTTATGTGATGAAAGTCGAGTCGATGTCGAATAGTTGATGATGACGTCATTAATGAACAAATAAGCCTGAACCTCGAGCTGAGACGCAAAGATGGATTTTCTTGTGCCTAGGACAGCTAAGGAAAATGACACAGCGCTGCCCATAAGGCTATTCCTACATGACAGCTTTTGTATCAGTTCTTTTGTCTTATGGTCGTTATATTTCTCACAAATTTCTGTTTTTTTCTGAATAAGATACAAATAAGTAGCACAATAAAGAGTACATGTATATGAATGCATTAGTGACTGATTGCATATGATTTAATTCTACCTGGCAGCGTCTTCTATTCTAATAGTGAAGCTGTGAGTTTTAGTTATCAAGAAATATATGCTAGAACTGTTCAGCTTCTAAGCTATTTTAAAGATAAATCACAGAACAGTGTTGATAATAATAAATTTCTGCGCTCCTGAATGATGTGTGATCACCTATGTGTGTGCGTTGCAATGCAGCACGCATTAGTTTAGCGTGATGATTAACTTACGTGTACAATAAGCCTGCATTCTCCCGATCAATTTTGAGCATCCAGATGGTATAATCAAACATGTCTTGTGGAGAGCTCTCAGAGTATGCATTTATTTGTCATTTTAACTGTTGAAAGCAGAACTTGACGTCGACTAGTCGCTGGCCTATAGAGGCGCAACACGATAAACAATTCCTGACACGCAGGCTTAAAGCGTCATGACAGAGCATTAAGGTCGACTAGTCGGTGCAACCCCTACTACGAAATAAAAAAAATCGTGGTGGAGAATCCCCAGACCCCCGCAAAAAAAATTACCCCACCTATAATATTTTTCACCAGCCACTACTGGGACCCATCCACTTTTTATTTGCTTCTGACGCCCATGGTGCCACCTATGGACCGATCTCCATAAAAGTTTGAATGCATGTTTAGAGTTATATGTCACATGTACTTGTCACATACATACAGGGAGTGCAGAATTATTAGGCAAGTTGTATTTTTGAGGATTAATTTTATTATTGAACAACAAACATGTTCTCAATGAACACAAAAAACTAATTAATATCAAAGTTGAATATATTTGGAAGTTTAGTTTTTAGTTTTAGCTATTTTAGGGGGATATCTGTGTGTGCAGGTGACTATTACTGTGCATAATTATTAGGCAACTTAAAAAAAAACTAATTTATACCCATTTCAATTATTTATTTTTACCAGTGAAACCAATATAACATCTCAACATTCACAAATATACATTTCTGACATTCAAAAACCAAACAAAAACAAATCAGTGACCAATATAGCCACCTTTCTTTGCAAGGACACTCAAAAGCCTGCCATCCATGGATTCTGTCAGTGTTTTGATCTGTTCACCATCAACATTGCGTGCAGCAGCAACCACAGCCTCCCAGACACTGTTCAGAGAGGTGGACTGTTTTCCCTCCTTGTAAATCGCACATTTGATGATGGACCACAGGTTCTCAATGGGGTTCAGATCAGGTGAACAAGGAGGCCATATCATTAGATTTTCTTCTTTTATACCCTTTCTTGCCAGCCACGCTGTGGAGTACTTGGATGCGTGTGATGGAGCATTGTCCTGCATGAAAATCATGTTTTTCTTGAAGGTTGCAGACTTCTTCCTGTATCACTGCTTGAAAAAGGTGTCTTCCAGAAACTGGCAGTAGGACTGGGAGTTGAGCTTGACTCCATCCTCAACCCGAAAAGGCCCCACAAGCTCATCTTTGATGATACCAGCCCAAACCAGTACTCCACCTCCACCTTGCTGGCGTCTGAGTCGGACTGGAGCTCTCTGCCCTTTGCCAATCCAGACACGGGCCCATCCATCTGGCCCATCAAGACTCACTCTTATTTCATCAGTCCATAAAACCTTAGAAAAATCAGTCTTGAGATATTTCTTGGCCCAGTCTTGACATTTCAGCTTGTGTGTCTTGTTCAGTGGTGGTCGACTTTCTGCCTTTCTTACCTTGGCCATGTATCTGAGTATTGCACACCTTGTGCTTTTGGGCACTCCAGTGATGTTGCAGCTCTGAAATATGGCCAAACTGGTGGCAAGTGGCATCTTGGCAGCTGCACGCTTGACTTTTCTCAGTTCACGGGCAGTTATTTTGCGCCTCCACACGCTTCTTGCGACCCTGTTGACTATTCTGAATGAAACGCTTGATTGTTCGATGATCACGCTTCAGAAGCTTGGCTATTTTAAGACTACTGCATCCCTCTGCAATATATCTCACTATTTTTGACTTTTCTGAGCCTGTCAATTCCTTCTTTTGACCCATTTTGCCAAAGGAAAGGAAGTTGCCTAATAATTATGCACACCTGATATAGGGTGTTGATGTCATTAGACCACACCCCTTCTCATTACAGAGATGCACATCACCTAATATGCTTAATTGGTAGTAGGCTTTCCAGCCTATGCAGCTTGGAGTAAGACAACATGCATAACGAGGATGATGTGGTCAAAATACTCATTTGCCTAATAATTCTGCACTCCCTGTATAGCCTATTTTTGAGAAGATCTAATCATTCATTTAGGAGTTTAAGGCTTTTGGTACACTTGGTCAAAGTCACATATTGATATGACCCTATTATAGCCATCCAAATGCAAATGTTTTTGTTTTTGTTTTTTTTGGATAATTATTTACCTAGAGAGTCAGAATAAGGAGATCTAACAAATGATTAGAACATTATATGATAACACATGGACAAGACCATTAACAGCCAATACAAGCAATTTACAATAGGAAATGCATGGTTTAAAGGCTTTTTAACAGTTATAGCACCACCTATAGTCCTCACATGTCCTCAGATATATACATGGGGCCTTGGACCAAGACACTGCATACCAATTTTCAAGCCAATCGGAAGCCTAAAGGCCCACAATCAGACCCATGTCAAATCAAAGGGTTTGGTTTATAATCTTTCAGACATAACAAACCTAACTTATAGCTTTCAGGTGTTTAAAATATGAAACAGCCCTATTTTGAAAATATCAAAATTTGACAAATGAGATTGTTGGACAAAAAAAGGTTATTCCTGTAATACAGAACACCTGGAAGGCAATAACACATGTGGAGAAGGCCATTTCTATGGATATGGAAAGTAAAGACAGAAAATAGAAGCATAAAGCTAGATCTGCAGGAAATAAGGTTAGATATAAAATTAAAAATTTTAAAAATGACTAAAAACACCTGGTCGAACCAGGTCAGGCCATGAAGGATTAAACTGGGTGACATGAGAAAATATGGTTTTGCCACTTGAATTGAGCAGAAGCAGAAAAAAAATTGTCAATATCTGACTAAGAATACTGTTTTTAAGCTCCAAGCCTGAAAATGAGTTATGGTAAATTTGGACATATATTGCAATTCAGAATATGGTAAAACTAAAGCCTGGATTTGTTATTAGAGCTCGAAAATATGTCAGGTATTATATTATGGATTATATTTTAAACAATATAACTGACTTGTAATATTGATCTGCTCTGGTTCTTTATGGTAGGGAAATCAATAAGCTACATCGTTGGACCCATACAGAAGGTAGCGTGGGGAGAGGTTACAAAGTAATGATAGCTTCTAATAATTTTAATATCAGAACATCAAGTCCTTTGTCTAGGTATAGTTTAAGACCTGACGGTTCTGAAAACGAAAAAGATCAAATGAAATCAAACATCTGGAATTTTGGAATTGGAAAGTTTGAATACAGAAGGAATGAGGAAGTAAAATATTTGTGGATCACAGCAAAAGAGCAGATCAGTTACCTTAGTATGTTCGACCATTGTACTGTGAAAACGCCTGGGACAGTTTTTAGCCCAAATCGAAGATGTTTACATATAGAAGAACATTTTTTTGTACATTAAAGGATTTAATGAAAATAGGACAAGAAAAACAAGGTAGCGAGACAGGCTGGGATGCTATCAGTACAATAACGCCAGGGGCTCCTTTGATGATGATAGCGAAAAATCAAATAATGAAGAAATGTGCATTTTCTTTGTTAATAAAGAGTCAACAAGAACTAGGAGGAATGTTTGATCTAGTCGATGACTACCTCGACGGCCTTTCAATGGGTCATAGTTTCTTATTTTTTGCTGAATTTTCATCTAAATTGGTAAGGCCATATGGAGGAAATTTGTTTACCATATACTGGAGATTGCAGAAAAAAAAGCCATTCTGTGGGTGCTCGATAATGTTAAGGAGTTAGCTGTCTCTGTAAGGGACTTGTTAATGAAACATTGGTACTACATTAAGATAGCCGCAATTTGCCTCTCTATTATCTTCACAATAATAGTAAGTGTAATCATGATCATCAAATTTTCCAAATTGAGCTTGGCCTGTAGCCGACTTTGGAAAGTTAATAGATCAGTAAAAGACCGGAAGACACTTCTCTCATCAAGCGAATAAGAATCAGATGAAGAGGCCTGGAACTGTAGTTCCCGCTATACGAGAGGCCCCAGATATCATATAAGAAGTGACAAGTTCAGGTTTAAAGACCTTACCACAAAATTGAAGGTAAAAGAAACACGTGTGTGTCTGTAATAACAAAGTCTTGACTAACCTTACCTACTCCAAATTGCAACAGCAGCCATTACAAAAAACAATGGCTTACAATTATTCAAACACTTGATCTTATTGGGTATGCGGTGCTAACGGGAACATGGATTTAGTGAGTGTAATTTGTATTAATATATGGTTGATTATGTACTGGCTCTCTGAATTTTTCTAGAATCACCGCAAACAATTCATTCTAATGTGTTTGAGTCTAGGACTTTTCAACATATTGAACGATTGTTCTTTAGTTCTAATTTTAGTAACTCAGCTGTTGCGTAGTGCCAGAGATGTTAAACTATTTGGCCAAAGAGGCATTTTTGCAGTAATGATTTTTGCCAATGCAATCTTTGTATACAAATTTTACAAAATGTTACATTACCATTAATTGGGTAAAATACGTAGGAATAGCAATTGCTATCCTGACGTGTATTTTTCTGATCACATTAAGTTATCAGGGAAATTACATATTAGGACCTCTTGTGAGAAAGCTGGCTGTGTTGTATTTTCTAGAGGAGCTAGAGTTATTTATGCTCTCAATAATTGTGGGCGTAAATGGCCATTATGTGGCGCAAGAAATATAACCCAATGATTAGTATTATCAGATTAGAGGTGGACTGGTGTATTGCAATTAAAGTTGTGCATGATATGAATGTTTTTATAATTTTAAATGTTTATACTCCATATGATTGCTATAAAAATGAAGATGAATATATGAATAGATTGGCATTTTTAAACTCCTACATTAAGGAATGTACATATGCAAATATATTTGTGATGGGTGATTTGAATGCAGACATCTCTGATGATAAATCTATCTTTGGTCAGCACTTGGTGCAGTTCTGTCATGACAGTAAACTGGTTCTCTCCAGCATGAAATTACTGCCTGTAGATAGTTATACTTACATCAGTGAAGCATGGCACACAACATCCTGGCTGGATCATGTAATCTGTACAGCTGATGCTCATGAAAGTCTGGAAATAGTTGAAATTTTGTATGGGTTGGCTACCACTGATCACTTACCTGTCTCTATGACGATAAATGTTAATAACCTACCTGACTGTAGCAGATCGATAGAAGTTGGCGTCAATGGGGTTAGAGTGAATTGGGCTAAACTAGCAAAAGAAGATGTCTTATTTTATTGTGGGAGGACAGATGTTCTCTTAAAGGAAGTACACCTACCCAGGGATGCTATTTTATGTTCAAATATTAACTGTGATGATGACATTCATTGTAATGACCTATGTAAAATGTACAATAGTATGGCTAATAGTATGTAGATAATAGTAGATAATAGTATGGTAGCGCTATACATAAGGCTAGTAGACCTTTACAGAATCATTCCAGAAAGGCTAAGAATAACAAGCCTGGTTGGACCAAGTATGTAGCTGACCATCAAGAAGCCGCTAAGACGGCTCATAGAGCCTGGGTTATAGCTGGTAGACCCAGACAGGGGCCAGACTTAGAGCACAAGAAACTTACCAATGCCAGATATAAATATGCAGTGCGCTTTGTTGGGAAGCATGAGCAAGTCTTAAAAGCTCATTCTATGGCTGAAAACTTGCTTGGTAATAATGTCACTGAGTTCTGGAAAGAGGTAAAAGCTACAAATAGGGCCAAAGCTGTACTGCCATGCCACATTGAAGGGGTATCTGGTGCAGACAATATAGCAGAGCGGTGGAGGCAGCACTACGAAGCTCTGTTTAATTGTATCAAAAGTGAGCCCTATTGTGTGAGCAAGTTAAATGAGGAAGTGATTCATTTTACTCCCAATGAGGCTTATAATGCTATAGAGCAACTAGCTGATAACAAAGCTAGTGGCAAGGATGACATCACTGCGGAACACCTTAAGTTAGGTAGCCCCAGAGTAGCAGCTCTGCTGTCCATTTGCCTCACAGGTCTGATGACACATGGTATACTGCCAGACACCATGCTAACAGTCATATTAGTGCCAATCATTAAGGACAAGGCAGGTAAAATAGGGAGTTTGGACAACTATAGACCCATCCACGAGGACTAGATGGAGAATGGTGCCGAGTTGGCTTTATCTCCTCAGGTGCTGATGGGAATGGACAGAGCCCCGAGAACCAAGAGCTCATTCCGTTGGATGCCCATGCGCAGGGCATGGTATCAGGAGACGGCAAAGAATCTGTTGGCACAGTACGGGAATCTTGTGATCGGGTTCTTCTGTAAAGAGAGTGGTACTAGGTATCGTTTCATGAGTGTTGTCTGGATTATATAATTCCGACTGTATATGTTGTTAACATTAAAATGGATAAGTTGGATGTAATATACCCTAGAAATGAATATAACAATAAGGGAAATTAAAGTGTTTTTTTTAGTTCAAGAGGGGGTGTAAGGGAAGATCATAATATAAATATTAAGAGGTATTGTGAACTTACAAATACACTTCCAGATACACACACACACACACACACACACACACATTTGAGACACAACCCAAAGCCAAGAGGAAGGAAGGGAAGGAACAATGTCCAAAAAAGGCATTAACCTGAAGAAACCACCATCCGCCAACGCAAGTCACCTGACAGCTCTAGCAGCCCTAGTTCCTCTGGAAAAAAACCCGAAGGAACTGCATAGAGATCAATGCAGAGTATTCAGTATAAATACCTCTGTTCTTTGTCTGTTCGGTGTGCATCTTTTGATTTGATTGATAGGTGTATCCTCGTGGAGAAATTGGTTCTCTACGAGTATTTGCTCAAATTGCTCTGCTGTATTATTTTAACTTGAATTGCTCTGATGAGAACAAGTTATTTTTTACATCTATTGCTTGGAACTGCATACAAGATAATTAGCCTTTATATTCTTCCACTCATACAAGACTGCCCTGTTGAGATGGGAATAGCTCAAGTATTTTAATCTGTAACCTTTTGATATTTTGCTAATATATTGATCATTGTGTAACCAGTATTTTTATCTTTTGTTTAAATAAATTTTTATTTTTATAAATACAAAGTACTGTTCAGTTTTTACTTCAGCTTATAAAGACAATTCTGTAAGAATAGAAAGAACATTATAGTGCATCTTACAAGGCCAAGGTCAACTAACCTACCTGAAGAGAATCTGCTGGAAGGGTAAGCATGAAATCATTCAAAGGGTTGTTGACTGATTATTGATTTTTGTATTGTTCATTAAAGGGTTGAAGGTCATTCACCTAGATCACTGGTATAACTTAAACAAGCTAGTGTAGGTTAAGACCTAATTCTGACCTGACAGCACAAGGCTACTTAGTTGCAATTATCTATACTGTATTCTAAGGGTTAATCAGGAGTTGAGGTAAATACCAGATCTCACCACAATATATATATATATATATATATGTGTGTGTGTGTGTGTGTGTGTGTGTCAATCAATCAATCAATCAACTTTATTTATATAGCGCTTTTACAATCACGATTGTGTCAAAGCAGCTTCACAGTGTCAAACAGGATAATATTGCGACAAAATTAGATTTGGCTGTACAGTCGTACTGGAGAAAACAGTGATGTTATCAGCTTATTTTAATTTATCATATAGCAACAATGTTGGCAGATCAGTATTTTAGTTTATAGAATTAAATAAGACCTAATTCATACATTTTATTTGTATAATAAGTTGAATAACTTTAATCATATTTTTAGTGTCCCCAAACTGAGCAAGCCAAGCCAAAGGCGACAGTGGCAAGGAACCAAAACTCCATCGGGGCATGATGGAGAAAAATAAACCTTGGGAGAAACCAGACTCAGTCGGGGTGCCAGTTCTCCTCTGGCCTATTAACACACCGTGTAAGATTATTATTCTGGCAACCTTACAGGTCAGAAATCATATTATTCATGTGTGTGTGTATGTATTTATGTACGTGTATATGTATGTGTGTATATGTGTGTATGTGTATATATATATATATATATATATATATATATATATATATATATATATATATATATATATATATATATAAATATATACAGTCTTGTTCAAAATAATAGCAGTACAATGTGACTAACCAGAATAATCAAGGTTTTTAGTATATTTTTTATTGCTACGTGGCAAACAAGTTACCAGTAGGTTCAGTAGATTCTCAGAAAACAAACAAGACCCAGCATTCATGATATGCACGCTCTTAAGGCTGTGCAATTGGGCAATTAGTTGAAAGGGGTGTGTTCAAAAAAATAGCAGTGTCTACCTTTGACTGTACAAACTCAAAACTATTTTGTTCAAAAAAAAATTTTTTCTGGGATTTAGCAATCCTGTGAATCACTAAACTAATATTTAGTTGTATGACCACAGTTTTTTAAAACTGCTTGACATCTGTGTGGCATGGAGTCAACCAACTTGTGGCACCTCTCAGCTGTTATTCCACTCCATGATTCTTTAACTACATTCCACAATTCATTCACATTTCTTGGTTTTGCTTCCGAAACAGCATTTTTGATATCACCCCACAAGTTCTCAATTGGATTAAGGTCTGGAAATTGGGCTGGCCACTCCATAACATTAATTTTGTTGGTTTGGAACCAAGATTTTGCCCGTTTACTAGTGTGTTTTGGGTCATTGTCTTGTTGAAACAACCATTTCAAGGGCATGTCCTCTTCAGCATAGGGCAACATGACCTCTTCAAGTATTTTAACATATGCAAACTGATCCATGATCCCTGGTATGCTATAAATAGGCCCAACACCATAGTAGGAGAAACATGCCCATATCATGATGCTTGCTGTGGCTTGAATTCAGAGTTTGGGGGTCGTCTCACAAACTGCCTGTGGCCCTTGGACCCAAAAAGAATAATTTTACTCTCCAGTCCACAAAATGTTCCTCCATTTCTCTTTAGGCCAGTTGATGTGTTCTTTGGCAAATTGTAACCTCTTCTGCACATGCCTTTTTTTTAACAGAGGGACTTTGCGGGGGATTCTTGAAAATAGATTAGCTTCACACAGACGTCTTCTAACTGTCACAGTACTTACAGGTAACTCCAGACTGTCTTTGATCATCCTGGAGGTGATCATTGGCTGAGCCTTTGCCATTCTGGTTATTCTTCTATCCATTTTGATGGTTGTCTTCCGTTTTCTTCCACGTCTCTCTGGTTTTGCTCTCCATTTTAAGGCATTGGAGATCATTTTAGCTGAACAGCCTATCATTTTTTGCACCTCTTTATAGGTTTTCCCCTCTCTAATAAACTTTTTAATCAAAGTACGCTGTTCTTCTGAACAATGTCTTGAACGACCCATTTTCCTCAGCTTTCAAATGCATGTTCAACAAGTGTTGGCTTCATCCTTAAAGGGGGGGTGAAATGCTGTTTCATGCATACTGATCTTTTTACACTGTTAAAGACTTGGAATCCCATACTAAACATAGACAAAGTTTCAAAAGTTAAGGTGGACGTTTGATGGGAGTATTTCTTTGTCAAAAATACTACTTCCGGTTAGTCATAAGTTTCGGCAAGTTTTTTGAGATCATGCGTCCCCTTTGACGTTAATGGGGGCGGAATTTCCTTGTATGGGCCTTACGGACAATTCTACCGGAAGGGCGTGAGAGAGAGTGAGGGAGAGAGCGAAAGCAACAGCCTACGCCCATCAAAGCGCTGGCTTGTAGGATGCTGGACAGGTGACAATTACACATAGCACATAACAATGTCACCAAAAAAGTGCGTTTTTGGGTGCCAGACCAAGACAGTCCTGCACAGATTCCCCAAAACCCCGCGTTAAGGCAACAGTGGATGTAATTTGCTTTTCCGGATCAGCAACTGAGTTGCGCGAATGTTTATATCTGTTCGCTGCATTTCGGTGCCGACTGTTTCATAAACAAGGCCCAACTTGACGCCGGATTTTCCCAATCGCCTAATGCTGAAGGATGGAGCAGTCCCAACGTTAGAAGGGTGAGTGAGACTGCTTCAAATGTCTGTGTTTTTTTTAGTCCGCTTACTGTCTACACAAACCACGCGTAAACACACAAACACACGTGCACAACTGCACTTCCCACATGTACACCTTCAAAGACAAAAATACGACGATATAATTCAAGTATAAATATGTAAATAACACAAGCCGCTAAGCATATTATATAGTTAGTGTATAACTTGTACCACCTACAGACGTCCTGCTCTAGTCGTTTTTGCTGCTGCTCCTGTTCAACTGCAGCCTCTGGGTCTGATTCCGGATCATAGATGTATGGCTGTATCTGATTAAAAGCCATATTTTTATTTTGAATAAAGTTTTTTTCCCGCTGTTAGGGATGCACTCGACTCAACACACAGCGCGCTGCTGCACACGTCATTATTTAGCTCCGGTCACACGCTCGGCTTTTTTCGGAAAGACTCGGAACAGCGCATCTTTCTTATATAATTATTAAAAAAATAAAGACTTTTCGGAGATATGCAGGATGCAATGCTACTCTATAGGTACTCAAGATTGACATGACACTGACTGAAACTGAGTGTTTCACCCCCCCTTTAAATAGGGGCCACCTGATTCACACCTGTTTCTTCACAAAATTGATGACCTCAGTTAGTGTTGTAGTACTCGAGATCGGTCTTGGTCTCGAGACCACTTTTTAAAGGTCTTGGTCTCGTCTCGGTATCGACCGCATTTTTACTCGGTCTCGTCTCGGTCTCGGGCGAAGATGACTCAGGATTTTGTCTCAAGACCGGTCAAGACCACAGCTGAAGGCATATAAAGAGCAGAGAACTCCACCCTGCGCTCACTCTCTCTGTCTTCAAAATAAGCACATAAGCGCTCTCTGATACTTCACATATTAATCTAAATCAAAAGTTCAGAAAACCGAATCCATGTTGAACGTTGCGCGTTCGGACAACTGTTTTGAAGTACCGCTCGCTGTGAATTGCGCTCAAAAAACGTTTGACCAGCTAAACACCTGACATAATTCATACATTAAATAAACAGGAAACAATTTCTATCCAGTTATGAAGTGTTTTCTGTGTGACAAACCTTCTGCGATGTTCTGACAGCCATGATTCACACACAACGGGTCTGCTAATGTCCGATTCACGACCAAATGACTCATTTGAACCGAATCATTTTAACAACGGTAATAAGAACTGATCTGTTCAACAATGAACTGAACGAATCAGTTTAATCATTTACTCAGAACACCTCAGAAATGAGAACGCAAGTATGCTTACCCAATTTAGCAAGAGTGGAGAGTAAGAATTATTAGTTTTAACTATCCACAGTATTTCAGCTTATGTATGTTGAATGTGTAGTAAAATAAATAGTCTAAAATCATTTAGTTTAGACTGGAGTGAGGTGAAAACAGAACAAAGATGTTTGTTAGCTAGCTGATCATTTTATTAAATTGTATATGGCAGAAAATGTGGCTATTTGTTAACTGTTAATGCTATTTCTAATATTGATATGATTATATACCAAAACAATTCAAACCTGTTGGAACAAAAGAAACATCAAGATAAGAGATCATACATAATAATGCAAGTACAGGGTTTCTTTTCCTTGTTGTTGCACAATAACATTTTCAATTTGTAAATGAAAAATATGTACATATATAAAATAATTTGCTTAAGCAGCATACTAATGCATATCTGTATGATACATATTCCACCTCCTGTTATTCACATTCATTTAAGACATAATGGACTGTGTCTGAGATTAATACCTCATCCAGATTAGCATTCTTAGGGAACTTTGAGTTTTAAAATGGGCACGAGCGCTTTTCACAAAATAAATTACAAAACTCTGTTAGTGTCAGTTTGGTGTTTGTGTCCACCATAGACTGTAAACAATATGGACACGTCGTCTTCAGTGCCTTCCATTGACGAAAAGTTAAGTGTTATTTGCTTATAGAAGAAAAAGATTAATTCCCACAAAGCTGCAATGCCTTTTGATAATTTGATCAAAACTTCTCTCATGGTACACTTACACACCCACACATACGAGAGAAGTGCCAATCATATGCATATTCCACATTTTATCATAAGTGTGGGGACATTCATTGGTCTTGGTCTTGACTCTGTCTCGGCCTGTCTTGGTCTTGGTCTTGACTCGGTCTCGGCCCTTCAAAGTCTTGGTCTTGTCTTGGTCTCGGCCCTTCAAAGTCTTGGTCTTGTCTTGGTCTCGGTTTAGGTGGTCTTGACTACAACACTAACCTCAGTGATTGAATGCCACACTGCTATTTTTTTGAACACACCCCTTTCAACTAATTCAACTAATTGCCCAATTGCACAGCCTTAAGAGCGTGCCTATCATGAATGCTGGGTCTTGTTTGTTTTCTGAGAATCTACTGAACCTACTGGTAACTTGTTTGCCACGTAGCAATAAAAAATATACGAAAAACCTTGATTATTCTGGTTAGTCACATTGTACTGCTATTATTTTGAACAAGACTGTATATATATATATTATATTTACATATTGTTTGAATGGAGGCTGGCGAAATTAAATTGAGTATTTATATATTTACATTTTTGTGCAGCACTTTGGAAACTGATTGTTGTTTGTTAAATGTGCTATATAAATAAAGTTGATTGGATTGATTGGATTATTCATTCTGTTGAGATCACTAAACAAAATACACCCATTAGGATGTGTCCCTGTTCTTGAAATACAATCACTGACTAACATTTTTGGTTTTAAAGGGGGGGTGAAATGCTGTTTCATGCATACTGATCTTTTTACATTGTTAAAGACTTGGAATCCCATACTAAACATAGACAAAGTTTCAAAAGTTAAGGTGGACGTTTGATGGGAGTATTTCTTTGTCAAAAATACTACTTCCGGTTAGTCATAAGTTTCGGCAAGTTTTTTGAGATCATGCGTCCCCATTGACGTTAGTGGGGGCGGAATTTCCTTGTATGGGCCTTACGGACAATTCTACCGGAAGCGCGTGAGAGAGAGCGAGGGAGAGAGCGAAAGCAACAGCCTGCGCGTGAGAGAGAGCGAGGGAGAGAGCGAAAGCAACAGCCTACGCCCATCAAAGCGGGGCTTGTAGGATGTTGGACAGGTGACAATTACACATAGCACATAACAATGTCACCAAAAAAGTGGGTTTTTGGTTGCCAGACCAAGACAGTCCTGCACAGATTCGCCAAAAACCCCGCGTTAAGGCAACAGTGGATGTAATTTGCTTTTCCGGATCAGCAACTGAGTTGTGCGAATGTTTATATCTGTTCGCTGTTTCATAAACAAGGCCCAGCTCGACGCCGAATTTTCCCGATCGCCTAATGCTGAAGGATGGAGCAGTCCCAACGTTAGAAGGGTGAGTGAGACTGCTTTTAGTCACCTTACTGTCTACACAAACCACGCGTAAACACACAAACACACGTGCACAACTGCACTTCCCACATGTACACCTTCAAAGACAAAAATACGACGATATAATTCAAGTATAAATATGTAAATAACACAAGCCGCTAAGCATATTATATAGTTAGTGTATAACTTGTAACTTACCACATATAGACGTCCTGCTCTAGTCGTTTTTGCTGCTGCTCCTGTTCAACTGCAGCCTCTGGGTCTGATTCCGGATCATAGATGTATGGCTGTATCCGATTAAAAGCCATATTTTTATTTTGAATAAAGTTTTTTTCCGCTGTTAGGGATGCACTCGACTCAACACACAGCGCGCTGCTGCACACGTCATTATTTAGCTCCGCTCACACGACACGCCCCCACCCGCTCGGCTTTTTTCGGAAAGACTCGGAACAGCGCATCTTTCTTATATAATTATTAAAAAAATAAAAACTTTTCGGAGATATGCAGGATGCAATGCTACTCTATAGGTACTCAAGATTGACATGACACTGACTGAAACTGAGTGTTTCACCCCCCCTTTAATGAGAAAATAAATAAACTATACACAGCGGATCTATGTATTTATTCACTAACATAAGTCACGTGACATGCACATGGAAGACAAACGTTAGTGTGTACTTAGTAAATAATATTAGTATAATAATATTTAGTAAAAATACAGCTATTATTGGTTGTTAAAAGTGTACTAATAATGATTTAATCTAATATCAAGGAAGAAAAAAAATATGGGTTGGGGCATCAGGGGCAGGGGTACGTTAGGTTCGGCATGAGAGAATCGTGGTTCACACTCACTCTTCACTCTTTTCTCTTTGCTGTGCCTAGCAACCATCTCTTAAAATCCCTGGTCATAACATAATTTGCCACACATAAGGTCAAAACCAAATATCCATAGGAACAATATACACTCCTTAACAAAATCTTAAGACCAGGGGATGCATTTCAAGTTTTACACATTTCGCACTTGTGGATCATAACCGTGTTGTAAGTGCTGCTTCAAAATGCCAAAACAAGAAACAGGAGCAAGAGACAAAAAATAGAGAGTAGGCAATTTATTGAAAACTGCATTTAAACTCAAACAGGCCGTTCATCAGCTGATGAAAAGTTTAAGACCATAGCCCAAAAATAAACGCACAACAGACCTAAAAGTGTCAAAAAAGAGCTCAGTAGTGAGTAGCCCCACAGTTCTTGTTGATCACTTCAAGAAGTCGTTTTGGCATGCTTGATGTGACTGTTTTCAGGAGGCTGGTGGGAACGTTGCTCCTTGTGGTGAAAATGGCTTCACCAAGGGCATCCATGGTCTGGAACTGACGTCCATTTTTGTAAACTTCCCTTGCCATCCATCCCCAAATGTTCTCAATGAGATTTAGATATGGGGAGCACGCAGGATGGTCCAATAGAGCAACGCTATTCTCCTGGAAGAAGTCCTTCATCAGGGGGCATTGTGAATTGCAGCGTTGTTCTGTTGAAAGACCCAGTCATTACCGCACAAACGGGGGCCCTCGGTCAAGAGGGATGCCCGCTGCAACAGATCCACATAGGCAGTCGCCGTTTGACGCCCCTGCACAACCTGAAGCTCCATTTTCCCATTGAAGGAAAAAGCAGCCCAGATCATGATGGATCCTCCTCCACTGTGCCGAGTAGAAAACATTTCAGGTGGGATCTCCTTGTCATGCCAGTAACGTTGGAAGCCATCAGGACCGTCCAGGTAAAAAAAAATTCTTGTCAGAGAATAAAACTGTCTTCCACTTTTAAATGTCCCATGTTTGGTGCTCTCTTGCAAATTCTAAACGGGCAAGTTTGTGTCGTGGGAGGAGACATGGCCTTTGAAGACGTTTTTTGTTCTTGAAGCCCTTCTCTAGCAGATGACGTCTTATGGTTATTGGGCTGCAGTCAGCATCAGTAAGGGCCTTAATTTGGGTTGAGGATCGACCTGTGTCTTCACGGACAACCCGTCGGATCCTGCGGTTCAGTGCAGGTGAAATCTTTTTGGGTCTACAACTTGACTATTTTGTTTCATAACTCTCAGGATTTTTTAAGAAATGTAAAATGACTGTCTTACTGCGTCCAACCTCAGCAGTGATGGCGCGTTGTGAAAGGCCTTGCTTGTGCAGCTCAACAATCCTGCCATGTTCAAAGAGAGAAAGCCTTTTTGCCTTTTCCATCAGGAGATCTTGACATTATGACTGCTTGAAGAACAATGCCATGAAAGCCATATTTTTTGTGCAGATTTGACCTTTTTATGGCTTTGGTCTTAAACCTTTGATCAGCTGATGTTTGAGTTTAAATGCAGTTTTCAATAAATTGCCTACTCTCTATTTTTTGTCTCTTGCTCCTGTTTCTTGTTTTGGCATTTTGAAGCAGCACTTACAACCCGGTTATGATCCACAAGTGCGAAATGTGTAAAACTTGCAATGAATCCCCTGGTCTTAAGATTTTGTTCAGGAGGTATATTAAACTTTTTTCCATGATCTAATATAATGTTACACATCAGATGCTTTTGCCCAAGAGTTAAGAAAACGTTTACTTAAGACACAGTCATCATTGATATTTCTGTGGTTTTTATGCGCTTCTTTTTTTTCTTTTTTTTTGCAGAAAAAAAAGATGCAAATACTCACCCACACATCCAGCATACAGAGATCATGGAGCACCCATCCCAATGACCATATGTCACTAGAAAAAAATCAAATGAAAAAAAGAATCTGTACATATACAGACAATACATATATGTCCTTTTATAGAAAATATATAATCTTGCACAAAAACACACACACACACACACACACACACACTATATATATATATATATATATATATATATATATATATATATATATATATATATATATATATATATATATATATTTATACACACATTTTATGACTGTACAGCTAAATCTAATTTTGTCGCAATATTATCCTGTTTGACACTGTGAAGCTGCTTTGACACAATCGTGATTGTAAAAGCGCTATATAAATAAAGTTGATTGATTGATTGATTGATTGACACACACACACACACACACATATATATATATATATATATATATATATATATACAGAATATATATATTTATATATATATATATATATATATATATATATATATATATATATATATATATATATATATATATATATAATGTGTGTGTGTGAGTGTGTTTTTGTGCAAGATTATATATTTTCTATAAAAGGACATATATGTATTGTCTAAAAAAATAATCAAAAAAAAAATCCAGAAATCACAATGTATGATTTTTAACTATGTATTTGTATGATACAGCTGCAAATAAGTATTTAAACACCTGAAAAAAATCAATGTTAATATTTGGTACAGTAGCCTTTGTTTGCAATTACAGAGGACAAATGTTTCCTGTAGTTTTTGAACAGGTTTGCACTGCAGGAGGGATTTTGGCCCACTCCTCCACACAGATCTTCTCTAGATCAGTCAGGTGTCTTACTGAGCTGCTTCCAAAGATTCTCTATTGGGTTTAGGTCTGAAGACTGGCTAGGCCATGCCAGAACCTTGATATTCTTCTTACAGAGCCATTCCTTGGTTATCCTGGCTGTGTGCTTCAGGTCATTGTCATGTTTGAAAATCCAGCCTCTACCCATCTTCATTGCTCTAACTGAGGGAAGGAGGTTGTTCCCCAAAATCTCGCAATACATGGCCACGGTCGTCCTCTCCTTAATAGAGTGCAGTTGCCCTATCCCATGTGCAGAAAAACACGCCCAAAGCATGATGCTACCACCCCCATGCTTCACAGTAGGGATGGTGTTCTTGGGATGGTACTCATCATTCTTCTTCCTCCAAACAAGTTTAGTGGAATTATGACCAATTGTGTGTTATTGTTCGTTAAAGCGCAAAAGAGGACTTGAATCTGGGCGTTGTGTGAGTTTTTCATATAGCACATTCTCTTTTTCTTGTCGCTCTTAAATGGTTTAAAAGCATTTACATGAATAAACTTGTGATCATATAATGTAACACTAGTCAGATTACAGAAATATTTACCAGCTGAGTCTTCTCCCGTTTCTACTATGCTTGATTTAACTTCCCTGTGCAGATATCAACAGCGCAACTAGGTAGCCAGGTCGAGGCCACAAATGGTTTAAAATTTGTGTCATGTAAAGATTTTATAAGTCAGCATTTCATACAAGATCTGGCAACTGAACAACCTTGGAATAACATTATTTATTATTATTCAAAGAAAGAGGTTTGGGCCATACAAATTACAGGAGATTTCCAGGCGAAATTACAAAACGGGAGGGGGGCGGGAGATGGGTGTGAAATACGGGAGACTCCCGGCAAAAACGGGAGTGTTGACAGGTATGGTTCAGCCCCCATTACATTTTTCACTCTTTGTTATATTGCAGCCATTTGCTAAAATTCAGTAGATTCCCACTCACAAGACCCATAAAAGGCACTAAAAACATGGATACAAAGTCCATCTCACTACAGTGGCTGTACAATAATTTTACAATGCAAAGAAAATAGTTATTGTGCGCACAAAAAATCTAAATAATGACTTCATCCACCAAGTTATTGACGTGAACTTGACGCATGCATGAGAATATGACGCAGATCCTCTGTTCGATACATGACCCAGAAATTAGGAGGAGCGCCGCTATCATGTGAGTTCACGTCCGAGACCTACATGGAAGACAATAACTTGGCGGATAAAGTTTTTTCAAAAACTATTCTCGTCGCTTCGTAAAATTATTGTACAGCCACTGTAGTGAGATGGACTTTGTAACAACGTTTTTAGTGCCTTTTATGGGTCTTGTGAGTGGGAATGTACTGAATGTCAATGGAGGCCTATCTGAAGCCTTTCTCAGCCATCAGCTTTCAACAAAAATATCTTAATTTGTGTTCCGAAGATGAACAAAGGTGTTACCGGTGTCTAATGACGTGAGGGTGAGTAATTAATGAAATAATTTTTGGGTGAACTAACCATTTAAGTTAATTTTTTTTTTCTCATTGATGTACACACAGCACTCCATATTGACAGAAAAACACAGAATTGTTGACATTTTTGCAGATTTATCAAAAAAGAAGAATTGAAATTAGTGTTGTAGTCAAGACCACCTAATCCGAGACCAAGACAAGACCAAGACTTTGAAGGGCCGAGACCAAGACAAGACCAAGACTTTGAAGGGCCGAGACCAAGACAAGACCAAGACTTTGAAGGGCCGAGACCGAGTCAAGACCGAGACCAATGAATGTCCCCACACTTATGATAAAATGTGGAATATGCATATGATTGGCACTTCTCTCGTATGTGTGGGTGTGTAAGTGTACCATGAGAGAAGTTTTGATCAAATTATCAAAAGGCATTGCAGCTTTGTGGGAATTAATCTTTTTCTTCTATAAGCAAATAACACTTAACTTTTCGTCAATGGGAGGCACTGAAGACGACGTGTCCACAGGGTTGCCAACTCTCACGCATCTGGCGTGAGACTCACGCTTTCAGGCTCTGTCTCACGCTCTCACTCCGCCCAACTCAATCTCACGCCAAATTGCCAAACCTGCTTTTGATATTAAACAAAGCTATAAGCTTTATTTTTTTTAAATGTGTTTTAATGAAATTCAAACAATAAACAGCGTTTTGGCGCTAATGTGGCATAATGTTAAAGCCAGAGGCGTTGAAAAGCGGAGTTGCAGGCTCTCTTCTCCCTGCGGCGCGCGCTGGTCACGTGGCCCATGAGCGCTCAATACTTCTAGCGCTGTGCCAATGAATTTAAATGGCTTAAGCGGATGCACAACAGTTTCACCATATAGATGTTTGCTGCAAGTTTTGGTAAACAGTACAGCATAGTGTTAATGTGTATTGATTATTAAGTCAGCCATATTTACAGGATCGTTTTATTATGGAGAGTGATAGAGATTCAACATTGTTAACATTAATGTTATTCTTGTATTTAGCCATCAGGTATTCCTTACTAATAGGTCACACTCATACTCATTAAATTGTATTTATTGAATATTTTGAGATCTTTTGGTACTAAATACTATTTGTGCAAAAATTAGGCTATTGTAAATAAATGACCACTTAAAATATTTTTCTTTTAATATTTGTATATATTTCTTCTAATATTTATATTACAATATGTTTAGTAATTAATGTTAAAATAGAGAATTCCAATTCAAAGAGGACAAATACAGTCATTTTGTGGCCAAAAAAAAAAAGTTTATTTGTAATGCCATTAGGTGCCTTATGGCTCTTTAATAAATATCCATGTATATCTAGTTGCTCAAAAAAGTATTGCAGTCTTTGCATTCTAATAAATATTTAGATATGATGATCAAACACTAGATTTCTTTAAATGTGAAATTTCAAAACTTGAATAACTTGCATCCTAATATTTTTAATGAATAATGATACTTATATAAGCACTCACAAGTGAATATTAAGGAATGGCACATATAATTTGACCCAAGAAATGTTTAAACTAGTGCTAAAACAAACATATTTTTTCTTATTATGTATAGTATATATACTATACTGAATCAAGTCTCAAAAGCATTGCGCACAACCCCGGCCCCCAAAAAATCTCACTCCAACCTGAACTTAAAAGTTGGCAACCCTGTGTCCATATTGTGTACATTCTATGGTGGACACAAACACCAAACTGACACTAACAGAGTTTTGTGTTTTGTTTTGTGAAAAGTGCTCAATCCCATTTTAAAACTCAAAGTTCCCTAAGAATGCTAATCTCGATGAGGTATTAATCTCAGACACAGTCCATTATGTCTTAAATGAATGTGAATAACAGGAGGTGGAATATGTATCATACAGATATGCATTAGTATGCTGCTTAAGCAAATTATTTTATATATGTACATATTTTTCATTTACAAATTGAAAATGTTATTGTGCAACAACAAGGAAAAGAAACCCTGTACTTGCATTATTATGTATGATCTCTTATCTTGATGTTTCTTTTGTTCCAACAGGTTTGAATTGTTTTGGTATATAATCATATCAATATTAGAAATAGCATTAACAGTTAACAAATAGCCACATTTTCTGCCATATACAATTTAATAAAATGATCAGCTAGCTAACAAACATCTTTGTTCTGTTTTCACCTCACTCCAGTCTAAACTAAATGATTTTAGACTATTTATTTTACTACACATTCAACATACATAAGCTGAAATACTGTGGATAGTTAAAACTAATAATTCTTACTCTCCACTCTTGCTAAATTGGGTAAGCATACTTGCGTTCTCATTTCTGAGGTGTTCTGAGTAAATGATTAAACTGATTCGTTCAGTTCATTGTTGAACAGATCAGTTCTTATTACCGTTGTTAAAATGATTCGGTTCAAATGAGTCATTTGGTCGTGAATCGGACATTAGCAGACCCGTTGTGTGTGAATCATGGCTGTCAGAACATCGCAGAAGGTTTGTCACACAGAAAACACTTCATAACTGGATAGAAATTGTTTCCTGTTTATTTAATGTATGAATTATGTCAGCTGTTTAGCTGGTCAAACGTTTTTTGAGCGCAATTCACAGCGAGCGGTACTTCAAAACAGTTGTCCGAACGCGCAACGTTCAACATGGATTCGGTTTTCTGAACTTTTGATTTAGCTTAATATGTGAAGTGTCAGAGAGAGCTTATGTGCTTATTTTGAAGACAGAGAGAGTGAGCGCAGGGTGGAGTTCTCTGCTCTTTATATGCCTTCAGCTGTGGTCTTGACCGGTCTTGAGACAAAATCCCGAGTCATCTTCGCCCGAGACCGAGACGAGACCGAGTAAAAATGCGGTCGATACCGAGACGAGACCAAGACCTTTAAAAAGTGGTCTCGAGACCGAGACCGATCTCGAGTACTACAACACTAATTGAAATATAACATTGTCCTAAGTACTCAGAACCTTTGCTGTGACACTCATATATTTAACTCAGGTGCTGTCAATTTCTTCTGATCATCTTGAGATGGTTCTACACCTTAATTTGAGGCCAGCTGTGTTTGATTATACTGACTGGACTTGATTAGGAAAGCCACACACCTGTCTATATAAGACCTTACAGCTCACAGTGCATGTCAGAGCAAATGAGAATCATGAGGTCAAGGGAACTGCCTGAAGAGCTCAGAGACAGAATTGTGGCAAGGCACAGAGTTACAAAAGGTTACAAAAAAATTCTGTGTGAACTGTGTTCTGACTGAAAATGACACCGGTGATGACCGACAGCCAATGAAAGTTTGAGATACAGGAGCAGCGGAAGGTTCAGAGAGGAGTTATAGACAGGATTCTTAGTAGGACTGTTTGTTAAAGATCTATAACTTTCAGCACAACAATTGGGATGTCATCTTGTGTGGGGTGAAATTTGGCACAGATCTCATGGTGCCACCAGTGCGACACATCTTCACTTGTATGCCCGACCTCATTGGGTGTTTCGGCCACTTATCACAAGACACCCTCTGTCGGGGTTGGCCCACCACGGGTTGATCAGGCCCGGGTGTGTGTCGCACGGTGGTGGCACCATGCGATCATTTGGCAGCCCATGTTGCGTCCATACGTTTCAGCCACAGCCAGTGACTGCTCCGTTCCACTGCAGTGGCAAGTTCTTTGATTGCCCTCCGTTTGGACTGCCCTCTGATCCCTACTTCCTTCAAGAGCCTTGTGGTAGAGCTGGCTACAAAACCTCTGGATCCCACCTCCACTGGCCACACCTTCACATTCCAGCCCCGCCCCGCCTCGCCCCGCCCCGCCCCTCTGCTTCAGCTGCTAAGTTGGCATATCGCGGCCTCTTCCACTCAAATGCCTCGTCGATGGCATCCTCTCACGGGAGAGTCATTTCAACGATGAAGGATTTAGTATTTTAATAGATATAGTTACAATTCTATCAAACAAAAACAAAGCCCAAACATTTGCACATCCAGCCGCAGCTGCAGCACATTGCAAAATTAACTATTTACCTCAAACTCTCTTTGCAGAGCACAATCCTGGCTCCCTCTGTCTTTCCAACAATTTCCTCCGGAATATACTTTTTTCTTTTTCTCCACAAATCAGCAAAACAGACAATTTGGAGCAAACTTTGTGCAGTTTATTATTTTTAATAACAATTCCAAGTCTTGCGCGAGAACTCCGGTCTGACGCACGTGTGACCTCGCGTTGTTTACTTGTCACATCGCACGTGTGTTTGGTTGGGAATGTTGGGAAACTTAGTTTGCTCACCGGAGATAGAGAGCTATCGGCGATCCTTCCTCCTGTATAGTCATGCAGTGTGAACTCCTCTGTCGCCGCTCCATTGTGCAGTGTGAACACAGCAGTAACTGAAAGCTACCCCAGATAGTCATGCAGTGTGAATAGAGCAGTGACCTGACGAATTTGAGAATCGTGCAGTCTGA
Organism: Pseudorasbora parva; assembly: GCF_024679245.1. Classification (NCBI taxonomy): domain Eukaryota; kingdom Metazoa; phylum Chordata; class Actinopteri; order Cypriniformes; family Gobionidae; genus Pseudorasbora; species Pseudorasbora parva. The sequence goes on along the minus strand of NC_090172.1, from coordinate 66,468,096 downwards.
ACTAGGCTTTACCCGCAATCTGTGTTTGTCGATCGTTGCAGTTGTCCCTGTGTGTTTCTCGTGTGCATTCGTCTTCCCTGGTGTCATGTGTAATGGTTTCCATCCAAGAGTTCCCGTTGCCTGGTCCTTGCCCATTGCATCCATGTGGCATTTATGCTCCAACATCTCCGGATCTCCTGAATCTGTTTGCCTGCTACGAACCTTCTAGACTGTTGAGATTCTATTTCTGTAATTCAATGGTCTATGTCAGTAATAAAGAGATATTTTACACTCGCTATTGGATCCGCATCTGTTTTCCCACATTACCAGCATGACAGAAATAAGATTATTTTGTCTAATGAGACCAAGATATAACTTTTTTGGCCTTAACTCTAAGAGGTATGTGTGGAAACAAAAATCACCTGTCCACCTGTTTTCAGCTGCAGGGACAGGCGACTGGTTGCAATCGAAGATGAATGCGGCCAATTACAGGGATATCCTGGATGTAAAAACCTTCTCCAGAGTGCTCAAGACCTCAGACTGGGCTTCCAACAAGACAATGACCCGAAGCACACAGCTAAAATAACAAAGGGGTGGCTTCACAACAACTCCATGACTGTTCTTGAATGGACCAGCTAGAGCCCTGACTTAAACCCAATAGAGCATCTCTGGAGAGACCTGAAAATGTCTGTCCACCAATGGTTACCATCCAACCTGATAGAACTGGAGAGGATCTGCAAGGAGGAATGGCAGAGGATCCCCAAATCCAGGTGTGAAAAACGCGTTGCATCTTTCGCAAAAAGACTCATGGCTGTATTAGATCAAAAGGGTGCTTCTACTAAATACTGAGCAAAGGGTCTGGATACTTAGGACCATGTGATATTTGAGTTTTTCTTTTTAAAAAATCAGCAAAAATGTCAACAATTCTGTGTTTTTCTGTCAATATGGGGTGGAGTGTGTACATTAATGAGAAAAAAAAAGAACTTAAATGATTTTAGATGCCTACAATATAACGAGTGAAAAATGTAAAGAGGTCTGAATTAAAGAGGTCTGAATACTTTCTGTACCCACTGTATGTATGTATGTATGTGTGTGTGTGTGTGTGTGTGTGTATATATATTTATATATATATATATATATATATATATATATATATATATATATATATATATATATATATATATATATATATATATATATATATATATATAATCATTTTATACTGCTTAAATATCAACATTTAATGTATTTCATGCTATAAAAAGCCCACCTTTTGGATGTATATTTCTTCTGGAAAACCTCTGGGCTCTTATACAGCTCTGCAACCACACCTGATTCTGCATATGCATCAGCTCTGAGAAAGAAAAAAAGTCAAATCAACGTGAACTCAAAATGATAAAACTTCACAAATATCTTAGAGGTGTACTGCCACAAAGGCTGAAAGAAAATAAAAGCTGAAATAGTTCAAAAATTAATCACGTCATGGCTTTGCGAGATTGGGGGCACATCTCGAAATAGAAAGATGTTGTTTTGATCTCTCCAGGACAGAGGAAGTAGCCTGGTTCTGCTCTCCTACGTACTTCTGCTCAATTTTCATTTTCCTTAAGTACTACGTCTGGGACTGCTGTGTAGTCTTAGGTTTTCTCCGAAAAAAATTTTTACCGGTCCAATCAGCAAACAGAGGGAGTGGCTGAGAATGATGACGTTGATGTCGAGCGCTAGTTTGAGATGTAGTTCAGTAATGGCGGCGGAGAAAGATGCAAACTAAACCATTCATTGCGTTGTGGCACCGCTGCCGAATTTCCAGAAGTTAAAGCCGGAGCAATAACAGTCTTTGCTGGGGTTTGTTGGTGGCCCTCCAAAAGGGTAAACTCGGGAAAAGTTTGATTTTCCAGATCGCTTCGTTAGTGATGAAGGAATTGGCTGAAGCTATTCGGACGGTAAATGTTTCTCGTTGGGTCGGAAGGTATTGCCATCATTTAAGTTACAGGGACTGGTCAGTTATTTTATTGCCGTCCGTCTCAAAAAAATCCCCGGCCGAATTACCTTCTGCTTTTGACTAACGCAAGGCCGTGTTGATGTAATAGCTGTCCGAATCCACAAACAAACAAAAATTAATGGATAGTTAAGTGCTATTCTTTATTGGTCAGGTGCAAATGGAAGAGATGTGTCTTAAGATGTTTTTTAAAAATGGCTACAGACTCGGCAGCACGAATTGAAATTGGCATGTCATTCCACCAGGTGGAAACGGTCCAGGAGTCCGTGAAAAAATGTCCGTGAGAGCAATTTCATGCCTCTTTGGGATGGAGCCACGAGGCGTCGCTCATTCGCAGAACGCAAGCTTCTGGAGGGTGTGTAAGTCTGAACAAGTGAGTTTAGGTATATTGGTGCAGAGCCAGTGGTTGTTTTGTAGGCGAGAACTAGTGCCTTGAATTTGATGCGAGCAGCCATTGGCAACCAGTGCAGTCTGATGAAGAGAGGCGTAACATGAGCTCTCTCTTCGGCTCATTAAAGACCACTCTCGCCGCTGCATTCTGGATCAGCTGCAAGGGTTTGATAGTGCATGCTGGAAGCCCAGCCAGAAGAGCATTACAATAGTCCAGTCTGGAGAGAACAAGAGCTTGAATCAGGAGTTGTGCAGCCTGTTCTGATAGGAAGGGTCTAATCTTTCTAATGTTGTATAAGGCAAAACTGCAGGACCGGGCTGTTGCAGTAATGTGGTGAGTGAAGTTTAACTGGTCATCAATCACAACTCCAAGGTTCCTGGCTGTCCTGGATGGAGTTATGGTTGATGAACCAAGCTGAATGGAGAAATGTTGATGAAGTGCTGGGTTGGTTGAGAAAACAAGTAATTCTGTCTTTGCAAGATTGAGTTGAAGGTGATGCTCCTTCATCCAGTCAGAAATGTCTGTCAGACAGGCAGCGATACGAACACTGACTGTAGGATCATCTGGTTGAAATGAGAAGTAGAGTTGAGTGTCATCAGCATAGCAGTGATAGGAGAAGACGTGTTTCTGAATGACAGAGCCTAATGATGAAATGTAGATGGAGAAGAGAAGGGGTCCAAGCACTGAGCCCTGGGGAACCCCAGTAGCTAGATGATGTGACTTAGACACTTCACCTCTCCATGACACCCTGTAGGACCTACCAGAGAGGTAAGACCTGAACCACTGGAGAGCAGTTCCTGAGATCCCCGTCTTCTTAAGTGTTGACAGGAGGATCTGGTGGTTAACTGTGTCAAAAGCAGCAGACAGATCCAGCAGAATGATCACTGAGGATTTGGAAGCTGCTTTTGCCAGTCTCCGTGCCTCAGTTACCGAGAGCAATGCAGTCTCAATCGAATATTCACTTTTAAAGCCGGATTGGATGTTGTCCAGGAGGTTGTTCTGTTCAAGAAACACAGAGAGTTGATTGAACACAACTCTCTCAAGTGTCTTTGCAATGAAAGGCAGAAGGGATACCGGTCTGTAGTTTTCTAAAATTGCTGGATTCAGAGAGGGTTTCTTAAGCAGTGGGGTTACCCAAGTCTACTTAAATGCTGTGGGAAAGGTTCCTGTGTGAAGAGAAGTGTTGACAATGTGAGTGAGTGCATGAGTCATTGAAGAAGAAATGGCCTGAAGGAGGTGAGTGGGTATAGGATCAAGTGGACAGGTAGTAGGGTGATTGGAAAGGATGAGTTTAGAAATATCTTTGGAATTGTCCGCGCTAGGCGGCTAGGCTAGCTCTCGCCAACCCCAGTGCATGCTGTGCTCTACCGGAAAAGTCTTGGTCACTCTTGTCTTCAGGTGCCGATCCAGAGGCGATGATCACCGGTTTGGGAGGCCACAAAAAGTTGGGACGACCGAGTGTAGACCGAGTATTGTCGGTGTAGCGTTCACGGGGTGATTTGGTCTTACTGGAGGCGGGCGAGAAATGCTCTGACGATATAAATATTCAAGCAGGGCAGATCGTGATTCCCCCGAGGTGGGTGGAAGTGAAGTGATGGTCCTTGCATGGCCTGTATTAGAGAGCTGCAAAAAAGTTTGTCGGCAGTGACCTGCCATGATACAGAGAAGCTTGTGGCTTCTTTTCTGACACCAGTAAAATCAGCGGTGCAAACTCGTCTGCCGATCTTTTCTGTCATGTTGAGCATACAAGACCTCATGTGTTGATTTGTCAAAACAATTAGAATGAACTGAAGCCACTAATCTCATAGTCTGTACCGACAGAGGAGGAAAATGCAAGGTCATGCAGCGGGGTTCCACAGGTCCTGGGAATCCTTGCTGTCCGCCTCGAAGTCAAGCGGTGGCGTGCACATGCACTTAAAATTCCAGAGGGGCTGTCGGCTGCGGGCTCTCTCGCGCCCTGTCTGTTTCGGCGGAGTTACTGCAACTTTGTTGGTCGAGAGGGCTTCCCCACTACTGAGGGGAAAATCCGTGCTTGATCCCCTGGGGATCCCCGGGTCTTTTGACAGAGGGGATTCCTCTAGGGAGAGCTACATCACGTATAGTGGTGATGACGGATGCTACACGGATGGGGAGCTCTGTGCCAGGGCAACTCTGTAAGGAGAGTGGCCGGCAGCCGAAAAGAGCGTCACATAAATGATGTTGCAGGCAATTCTTCTGGCACTAAAACACTTTGCTTAGCACTTAAAGGGCAGACATGTGTTAGTCAGAATGGACAACACGACAGTAATGTCGTATATAAACAGACAGGGAGGTACTCACTAGCCTCCTCTGTTGCAACTGACATGGACGCTCCTGATATAGGCCAGCGAGCATTTAGCGGCACTCCGGGCCAGACCTACTATCCAGAGGGGGACCACGAGTCAGAGAGTGGCGCCTGCACCCTTGAATAGTGGCGCAGATCTGGGCTCGGTTCAGCAGGGCCGAAGTACGTGCAGGGCCGAAGTGTCCAAAAACGTGCTGTCTGCTGTTTTTCTCATTAGACAGGAGCGCCCCCTGGGGGTGGATGCCCTGTAGCATGGCCCAAGACTATACTGTACGCGTTTCTCTCGGTGGAACTGACAGCCCACTCTAAACAGAGTTGTTCAGGAGGGTCTGTCACTGATTGTAGTGGCCCGTCGCTGGCCCGGCAAAGACATGGTATGCAACTCCAAAGGCAGCGCTTGCAGGTTTACCACCTGGTCTCTGAACGGAGTGGTGGGAACCTTGGGCACATATCCAGGCCGGGGTCTCAGGATCACGTGAGAGTCACCCGGTCCGAATTCCAGGCACGCTTCGTCAACCGAAAATGCCTGCAGGTCCCCTACCCTCTTGATGGAGGCCAATGCGGTCAGGAGCGCTGTCTTCATAGACAAGAACTTAACATCTACTGACCGCAAAGGCTCAAATGGGGCCCTCTGCAGAGCACTTAGAACTACTGAGAGGTCCCAAGAGGGTTCGAGAGGAGCACAAGGAGGATGTAGTCTCCTCGCACCCCTCAGGAACCTGATGACCAGGTCGTGCTTACTTACCGGTTTACCGTCCAAAAGGTCATGGTAGGCGGCAATAGCGGCCACATAAACCTTCAGGGTGGAAGGAGACAGCCTTCGATCCAACCCTTCTTGGAGAAAGGAGAGCACAGACCCGATCGGGCATTTCCAGGGGTCTTCTTGGCGGAAAGAACACAATCTGACGAAGAGGTTCCACTTCAACGCATAGGCCTGTCTCATGGACTCGGCCTGAGCGGAAGTGATGGTAGCCACCACCGTAGGTGGTAGGGTACTCAAACCTGCTGCGTCCCGTCCAGGAGCCACACGTGGAGGTTCCAAAGATCGGGACGCAGGTGCCACAGGGTGCCCCGTCTCTGAGAGAGGAGATCCTGCCTCAGAAGAATCGGCCAGGGAGGGGCTGTCGCACGGAGGACTAGTTCTGGGAACCAGGTCCGGCCGTGCCAGTACGGGGTGACCAAAGTGACCTGCTCCTTGTCCTCCCTGACCTTGCACAAAACACGTGCAAGAAGGCTCACTGGGGGAAACGCATACTTGCGTAGGCCCTGCGGCCAGCTGTGCGCCAGAGCATCCATGCCGAGCGTGCCCTCGGTCAGGGAATAGTACAGGGTGCAATGGGACGAGTCGTGGGAGGCAAACAGATCTACCTGTGCATCCCCGAACTGATCCCAGATCAGCTGGACCGACTGGGGAAGTAGTCTCCACTCCCCAGGGATTGGCTGAATCCGTGAGAGCTTGTCAGCTGCACGGTTCAGGATCCCCGGGATATGGACAGCACGAAGGGACCTCAGGCGCTTCTGACTCCATAACACGAGATGCCGGGCGAGTTGGGACATGCGGCGGGAGCGTAGACCGCCCTGGTGGTTGATGTACGCTACAACGGCCATGTTGTCCGACCTGACTAAAACGTGTTGACCCTTCAGCAATGCTAGGAAGCGGTGCAGGGCGAACCGTACTGCCAGCAACTCGAGGCAATTGATATGCAGGCGGCGCTGGCTCTCTGTACAGGAGCCCGCGGCTGCATGTCTATTGCACATGGCACCCCAACCCGTGGTGGACGCATCTGTTGATACAACAACATGCCTGAAAACTCGTTCTAAGGGCACACCTGCCCGTAGAAAGCTGAGGTTCGACCACTGGGTGAGTGTCTGTCTGCAGGCCCGAGTCACTGGAACCCACAGCGTGCCAGACTGCCATGCCCATCTCAGGACTCGATCATGAAGCCAGTGCTGAAGCGGTCTCATATGAAGCAATCCGAGCGGCGTCACCGCGGCTGCAGATGCCATATGCCCCAGGAGCCTCTGAAACAGTTTCAGTGGAACCGCACTCTTGCTCTCCAACTGACGGAGGCAAGTAAGCAGTGACTGCGCGTGCTTGCCGGTAAGCTGCGCGCACATGGCGATTGAGTTGATCTCCATACCGAGAAAAGAGATCCTCTGAACGGGGCAGAGTTTGCTCTTCTCCCAGTTGACCCGAAGGCCCAGACGAGCTAAGTGGTGGAGAACCAGGTCTCTGTGTTTGCACACCCAGTCCCGAGAGTGGCCCAGTATAGTTCAGGATGTGAACCCCTTGCTGCCTGAGTGGCGCAAGGGCTACCTTTTAAATCTTCGTAAAGACGCGAGGGGACAGAGCTAGCTCGAATGGGAGTACGGCATACTGATATGCCCGCCCTTCGAACGCAAACCGTAGGAACGGTCTATGTCGTGGAAGGATGGACACATGGAAGTATGCGTCCTTCAGGGCGATCGCTGCAAAACAATCGCCCGGACGAACGCATTCGAAAAGGCGTTTCGCAGTCAACATCCTGAACGGAAGCCTGTAAAGAGATCGGTTCAGGATGCGAAGGTCCAGGATTAACCCACCGAATTTTTTTCGGTACAATGAGGGACGAGTTTGATCGCACCCTTCGCCAGTAGGGTAGCGATATCCGCACGCATGACAGGGGCATTGGGCCCCACCATGGTGAACCGGACACCCCTGACGCGTCTTAAAAGATAGCGGGGTTGGCCCCACTTTATATTAGGTGGCCTTAAGTACTATGTACTTAAATCAAAAAATAAGTACAATGTACTTACTTTGTTCAAATTGTATTGCAAAACACCTTTGCTGATATTGAGGTGGGATACGGGTAGAGTTAGGGTCAGGTGTGGTGGTGTGGGTCAGTTTAAGGGTAGGGTTAGGTGTAAGGGAAGTGCCAACTGTGTAATTACAAATGTAACTACAGAAATTAATTACAGACGTAATTACAAGCAGGTATTTTTTTAAGTGTAAGTACAATGTAAAAACATGTATGTACACAATAAGTGCATTGTATCAAATGATTAATTACAATGTTAGTACATAGTAGTTAAGGCCACCTAATATAAAGTGGGTCCGCGGGGTTCGTCTAAGCGATAAAGAGGTTTCAGAATGGTTGGCCGGTGAGGATGCTTACACATTACACAACCACTCTATTTCGTTTGTATTTTATAGGAGCTGTTTTGTGTAATGTGTAAGCATCCTTACCGGCCAACCATTCTGAAACCTCTTTATTGCTTAGACGAACCCCGCTATCTTTTAAGACGGTGTCTTTTAATCGCTTTTTACCCCCCAAAGAACCGGGGTTGGCTGGTGTATAATAAGTCTTTTTCATGAGCTCCGACATGATGTCGTTTCAGCCGCTGCAAAAAGAATAATGCGTACAATGATTTTGAATCAATCTTTTATTAAAAAAGTTACAGAATACAAAAGTAAGTAAAAAATGGATACAATGAAATTACGGAACACGTAATCCAAGTACATAAAAACAGATATAATGATGTTAATATAGCAACATCTAAGAAATAACTTACGGGATACAAAGTAAGTTAAAAAATGAATATAATATTGCTACAGGATATAATGGCTAGTAAAAAATAATGATGGTAATAATGACATCAATGAAAGTCTAACCAGAAAAGAAAATCTCTGCAGGCCATCATGTTATGGGCGAGGATGTAATCGATAAACATTACGACAATTTTCTCGACAATGTTTTCCATTTCGTCAATTTTGGCTAAGTCATTTTCATCATTTTCATCATACCCGCGTGTACTCAATATCAGTGTCGAACATACGTCCGCCACATAGGTACAGGAACACAACAGGTCTGTGATTCCAATCTCAGACTGCGATTGAAACAGCATATCTAGAACATCTTTCATCATTACATCGGGTGGTTTGGTACCATCTGCGCATTGTCCGTCAAATCGTCCCATGAATTAGGTATTCCTCTAATTAAAACCATATTTTTCTTGAGATTCGCTTCACGCCTTGTGTCGGTGTCAATTGGAAAACCGGGGTTGGATGCATCCGCAATAATCTTATGCATCAGATAACTCATCTGGTTTCTGTAATGATCTTTAAACATGAATTCCACACAACTCTTTAGGCTGCAGTTTGCACCAATTATGTAAGCTTGTCGGCGATGAGATGTTCCAGCAGCACCACGGTCGCGGCGTGATTTTGAATCCGACGTCGCTGAAACATCCGTCTGTAGCATCGTAACGGCCTTTATCAGTGGAGAGGTAAGTCAGGTTGTGTGATCCGATGTCCGAAGCAAATTTATCCAGCCAGTCCTTGTGGAGGTCCGGTGGTTCAGGGGAGAAAGTTAGACTATGGTCGCACGTGTTGTCATCAGGAGGGTCGAGAATGCTGCCGAAAGAGATACCGCAGCTACAGACATGAGCGGGGTCTGATGATGCTTCTTCAGTCATGACTTATAAATGACGCATGGGTGGGTCTCTGCGGCGAGATTTTTGATGCACGTAGTGAATGGGCGTGGACGCTATAGCAGCACTGCTGCTGCGCACGCATTTCTCGGGGTGGAACAGCTGCACTTTAACTTTGCTGTATCCGTCATGCATGTCACACCATTTGAACATTTTGTTTATGGTCAGGAAAATAACTTTCAGCAGATCCATATCACCCCAGCTAAACAATAATTGCATTTCAAAGAGATCGTTATGCTCGCTAGGTATGACAGTCCTCGCCTGATCGTTGTTGAGTTTCGTCTTCTCTTTACAGCAGAATATGTAAACAGATTCCTTCACCATCTTTTTAGTGTGATCACCCACCACACGGTACCGGACATTCGGGCGTTACACCGTCCCACTCTGCAACGTACAAAGGCTCTTGACCGCAGTCTTTCAGATCCTTCCAGACAAAATTGTAAAATAGATTCCAGTCTTTTTCAGGAAATACAACGCTGGGGTCTTCCTCCGCCCGGGAACCAGGAGTGTCCAGGAGTGTCGGTAGTGTAGAGCGTAACAGCACGAGCCGGTTTATGAAATCTGCACCCGAATACGCGTCCGCCGAACATGGTAAATTCGTCCGTTTTCCATTCCGTAACTTCATGGAGAAAATCTGTCAGATGGACGTGACCGTACGGTTTTCTTGGTGCCATAGGCAGACTTTCTGGCGAATTAGGGGGGGATAAACCATCCATCCTCATGTAGCTCATGATTCTCTTTTGTAGAACACACTACACATTGATCAGTTTATATACGTCGCTATGGAATGAGGAGGAGGAGGAGGGTCCTGATAGCCCGAACTTCAAAGGATAAAACTTTCCGTCACAAATATATATCATACCCTCTTCAAAGGATAAAACACCATATATTATCATTATTAACGACTTCATATATTATTAACGACTTCAAAACATCATATATTATACCCTCTTCAAAGGATAATACTTTCTGTGGCCTCCGTTACAATACCCACTTCAAAGGATAAAACCATCTGTCAAAACTCTGTCATGCCCTGATGGAGTTTGGGTTCCTTGCCACTGTCGCCTTTGGCTTGGCTTGCTCAGTTGGGGACACTAAAAATATGATTAAAGTTATTCAATTTATTATACAAATAAAATGTATGAATTAGGTCTTATTAAATTCTATAAACTATAATACAGATCTGCCAACATTGTTGCTATATGATAAATTAAAATAAGCTGATAACATCACTGTTTTCTCCAGTACGACTGTACAGCCAAATCTAATTTTGTCGCAATATTATCCTGTTTTACACTGTGAAGCTGCTTTGACACAATCGTGATTGTAAAAGCGCTATATAAATAAAGTTGATTGATTGATTGATTGAAAACATCATAAATTACACCGGTAATCCCCATGAACCCCAGGAAGGTCAAAGGGCACATCATAAATTATACCCGTAATCCACATGAACCCCCGGAAGGTCAAAAGGTCACATCATAAATCATACCGGAAACCCCTCCATGACTGCAACCCCGGAAGTTCAACCGGTCAAAAGGTCAAAGCCATAAATCTTTTTGTCATAAGCCGCATCCTATTACTACTCTCGTGCCGTATTTTTCGTGGTTATCGAGTTAATGAAAATAACTTCTTTCATTCTTACCGTATTTTTATAAATACGGTAAGAATGAAAGAAGTTATTTTCATTACATATTTTTTGTGATTATCCTCGTATTTTTATAAATCCGGGACGAATGAAAGAGCGATATTTTCATTATATTTTGGTGGTTATCTTCACTTGCGCGTGGGAAGGAAATAGGTGACTTTGAGTTGAAGATGTCTCTCTTTCTTCAAGATCCTCCGTTCAGAAGATCCTCCGTTTCTCCTTTGTGGTTGCAAATCAATATATTATTTGGTTACACTTTATTTTGATAGTCCACTTTAGACATTCTACTAACTATAAGTAACTTTGCAACTACATGTCAGCTAACTCTCATTAGAGTATTAGTAGACTGTCAGTAGACTGGTAGGTTACGGTTAGATGTTAGGGTTCGTAGAATAAGTTGAATTGTAGTTGCCAATGTACTTAGAGTCAGTAGAATGTCTGTTGGGGACCAACAAAATAAAGTTTTAGTAAATATTAATCAGACAGTCTACTGATACTCTAATGAGAGTTAGTTGACATGTAGTTGCAAAGTTACTTATAGTTAGTAGAATGTCTAAAGTGGACTATCAAAATAAAGTGTTACCTATTATTATTATTTTTTCTTCTCCCTCACATTTAGGCAAAATTAATATAAAAAATAAATAAGACTGCAGTCTGTTTTATTTTAAAGGGGGGGGGGGTGAAATGCTGTTAAAGACTTGGATTCCCATCCTAAACATAGACAAAGTTTCAAAAACTAAGTTGGGCGTTTGATGGAGTATTTCTGTGTCAAAAATACTCCTTCCGGTTTCTCACAAGTTTCGTAGAGTTTTTTTAGAGTATGGGTCTGCTTGACGTCGACAGAGCGGAATGTCCTTGTATGGGCCGTACGGGCTCTTCTCCTGGAAGGGTGCGCGTACGCCCATAAACACTGCTCTCAAGATGCAGATCTACTCGTCCATGCAACACTTCTGTCGCGCCGCACTCCACTTTATTCCTATGGGTGACGTCAAGTGACTTCAACGATTTGAACCGACACATTAAACATGTTACACGCTTACACGCTTCTGTCGTGTCGCAAAAGTGGATCTCCACAGTCACTCCTGTCACAGAAATCACGAAATCATCTCGGTTACGTATGTAACCCTCGTTCCCTGAAGGAGGGAACGGAGACGTACGTCAGAACTGAACCGACGAATTAGGATCTGACTTTAGAGACCAATCCTACTTCGAGTGTTTAAAAACGAGCCAATGAATTTTGGCATGCGATCCACGCATTCCACGCTCCGCCCCGCAGCGCGGGTATAAAACAGGAAGTGGAATGGTAGATCAGCACTTTTTCTGCTGAGGAGCCGTCTAGTGACCCGGACTCCCAGCGGAAGCACAGCACCTGGCAATGGGACGTACGCCTCCGTTCCCTCCTTCAGGGAACGAGGGTTACATACGTAACCAAAACGTTCCTTTTCAGTCGGTCACGTTCGACGTACGTCAGAACTGAACCGACGAATTGGGATCTCTATTGAAAATGCCAGGATGCTGGCCCTTCCAGCATCCTGCTTGAGCACACTGTACCGTCTACCGTCTGTACTGTCTAGTAAAGACAAAACTGAAATCACTACATTTGGAAACAAAGATGAAATTCTCAAGGTGAACGCATATCTTGAGGCTAAAGGCCTGATAACAAAAAATCAAATCAGGAATCTTGGAGTGATTTTGGAGTCAGACCTGAGTTTCAGTAGTTATGTCAAAGCAATAACTAAATCAGCATACTATCATCTGAAAAATATTGCAAGAATTAGATGCTTTGTTTCCAGGCAAGACTTAGAGAAACTTGTTCATGCTTTCATCACCAGTAGGGTGGACTATTGTAATGGCCTTCTCACTGGCCTTCCCAAAAAGACCATTAGACAGCTTCAGCTCATACAGAACGCTGCTGCTAGGATTCTGAGCAGAACCAGAAAATATGACCATATCACACCAGTCCTCAGGTCTTTACACTGGCTTCCAGTTACATCTAGGATCGATTTTAAAGTACTACTACTTGTTTATAAAATACATTGCAGATATGCTGATTAAATACAAACCCAACATATCACTCAGATCAGCAGGATTAAATCAGTTAGAAATACCAAGAGTTCACTCAAAGCAAGGAGAGTCTGCTTTTAGTGCCAGCCGTAGTTGGAACCAGCTTCCTGAACAGATCAGATGTGCTCCAACAGTAGCCACATTCAAATCCAGACTCAAAACACATCTGTTTAACTGAGCATTTACTGAATGAGCTCTGAGCCACTGTACGTCCGACTGATTGCTCCTTATGCATAATGTTTTTAATTCTTTTTATAACTGTTTTAGTTTACCTTTGTTCTTTTCTTTGGTTATCATCATTTTATTATTTTTAATTCTCTTTACATTGTATTCTTTTTCTAATGCATTTTTGTCCCTATTTTACTTCCTTTCTATGTAAAGCACTTTGAATTGCCATTATGTATGAAATGTGCTATATAAATTATCTTGCCTTGCCTTGCCTAGTATGGTACGGAAGCCAGGGCTCCAAGCAGGGAGGACAGTCACTGCTGTTTCTGCAAGACCCACTCAGAATGACTATTGGATAACACTGGGAAAGCGTGCCTGTCTCGGGAGATGGAACGCTGCGGACCACGGCCCCCTGAGGGCATGGTGGTGGAGTAACATAAGGGCTAGCCTACAGGGTAGTGCAACATATGGCAGTCTCTGCGGTGGTTCCAACCTAATTGTAGGGGGGAAAGAACACGCCCAGAGACGACAGAGCGAGCTCTGTCCAGGGAAAGACACGGGGCTAGCCCGAAGGGTAGCTGGTACCGTGGAGAAATACACATATGGGGTTGCCGTGGAATATGGAACCCAGCCTACAACCACGTTTCACAAGCAAACGGGTGCAGGCCTGGTGTCAGACGGTCCGCAGCGTCTCACACCGATGGGGTGACGGAGGAGTTCAACAGGGTTAGCCGATTTCCCGGGGAACAAAATTGAAGACAATCAAGTGTCGGTGTCGGCTGACGAGAGAGCTCGTCGGCTGTCTGGTTCAGTGCACCAGGGACATGAATGGCCCGAAACGACCTCAGCTGCCTCTGACTCCACAGGAGGAGGTGGCGGGCGAGTTGGAGCAAACGACGGGAGCGTAGACCACCCTGACGGTTGATGTACGCAAAGGCCGTGGTGCTGTCCGTATGGACCAGTACATGCTTGCCACGCAGCGGCCCCTTGAGCCGGCGGAGTGCCAAGTGTACTGCCAGTAACTCGAGGCAATTGATATGCCAATGCAATTGCGGCCCCGTCCACAGACCTGCAACTGCATGCCCGTTGTACTTGGCCCCCCAGCCGGTGGCCAAGGCATCCGTGTACAGCACAGCATGCCTGAACACTTGTTCTAAGGGCACCCCGGCCCGGAGAAACGCAGTGCTGGACCACGGGCTGAAGGTTTGGCGGCAGTAAGGAGTCACTGGGACCCGGTACTGACCGCTCTGCCACGCCCACCTCGGGACTTAGCCAGCGTGAGCCAGCGTTAAAGCGGTCTCATATGAATCAGTCCGAGCGCCGTTACCACGGCTGCAGATGCCATATGCCCCAGGAGCCTCTGAAAGAATTTCAGTGGGACCGCTGTCCTGCCCTTGAACATATTCAAGCAGTTCAACACCGACTGGACTCGCTCCTCGGTGAGGCGCGCAGTCCGGTTGACCGATTCCAGCTCCATACCGAGATAAGAGATCCTCTGTGTAGGACAGAGTTTGCTCTTCTCTCGGTTGACCCGAAGGCCCAACCGGCTGAGGTGACTGAGCACCAGGTCCCTGTGTTCGCACAACTGGTCCTTCGACTGGGTGATGGTTCTGGTTCACACTCCAGACATGAGCATCACTGCTTCCCAGGGAGGTGAAGAGGATGCCCTTGTACTTGGGCGGCCGGCACGCAAACTGAATCACGTAGCTGAGTCTGATGGTACGGATGAGCCAGCGAGACGGCCTGGGAAGACCTAGCCAGGCCCCCAGAGACCGTGCAAGCGGGACCAACGGCACCACAGACGTGCCCGGGGTGGGGCAGCGAAGCGGAGTGCTCTGGCCCGACTCGAGAGGCCCGTAGGCGGCCCGAAGTGTTGCCCGAACACTCCTGGTTTGGACAGAGGGTGGGTGAGAAGGCCCGGAGGCGTCCTCGAAGCCCGCTCTGCTGTCCACTGCCCGAAAGCAGGGAGGTGGAGCACTCAGGCCCGGGGGGCGGCCCGGAGTGTTGACTGAGTGTTCCAAAGAGAGGCAGCGTCTGGGGGAGAAAGCCCGGGGGTGTCCTCGAGACCCACACTGCTGCCCCCTGGTAAAGGGAGGGGAAGAAAGGAGTGACAAGGCCCGTGGGCGTCGCACACTGCCAACCTGACCCTCTTGGGGCCCAGGGAGTCAACCCTAAGTTGTGGGCGGACCATAAGGACGAAGCAGGATTCATTGATGTCCAGCCCTATGTTGCTAAGCTAAAAACACACAAGCCTGTGTAACAAAAACAGTATCACCTTTCCAAAGAAAAGGTGGATGGTATTCTTCATGTTATTGATAAATTATTGGCTCAAGGCATTTTGGTCCGAACTCATTCACCTTATAATACTCCAATTAATCCAATTAAGAAAGCAAATGGTTCTTGGTGTTTAACCTAAGATTTGAGAAAAATGTATGAGTTAGTTACACAATTGGCTCCAATTGTACCTGATGTGCAAACTATAATTAATTATAGTCCTTCTGAGCACTCATTTTATACAGTTTTGGATCTTTGCAGTGTATTCTTCTCCATTCCTGTCGGTCGCCAAATGCAGCCACTGTTCGCCTTCACACTGGAGAATTCGCAGCTGATGTGGACACGGCTCCCACAAGGGTACAAGTGATTCTCCGGCTGTTTTCTCTGCTGTGGTGCACTCAACGCTAAAAGATGCCAAACTTCCTCCAGACACATGCTTGCTGCAATATGTGGATGACATCCTCATCACAGGAGCATCAAAAGACGTGTGCTGCTGCTTCCAACATTTTAGCAGAAGCTGGTTTCAAGGCATCTAGAGAGAAACTGCATTAGGTTCAGAGGAGGGTCAATTACCTTGGCCATGAGCTTTCGCAAGGCACATTTCAACTGTGGTGTGATGGGTGTCTGAGGCTGGGATTGAACCTGGGTCTTCTAGTTAACTGAACTGTGATTTTACCTCAGAGCTATTGTGGAGGACCCACAGTAGATGGACCCAAGAGCAGAAGAATAATTTGTAGACTCAAATGACTGAACAAAAGGTGTCTTTACTAAAGCATCCACGTATTTAAAATACAACAAAAAGGAAGCCGAGCTTCCAGGGAAAAATCTAAGAAATAAAAGTTGAGCAAATGGCAAATGCAAAAACACTACAAACTTAGCTTTCTTAGCAAAGTAAATACAAAGCATAGTATGCTCAAGACTGAACACAACTGAAAGAAAGAGGCATGCTTAAATAGCCCTACACAAACAAGCTAATGAACCCCACAGGTGTGAGACATCAAATATTAATGGCTGGCAACCATGGACCTAGCATAAGCTGAGGCCACCTAGTGGCTTGGAGAGTGATTACAGTCTTGCGCCCACTAGAGGCAGGGAGAGTGATTACAGTCTTGCGCCCACTAGAGGCAGGGAGAGTCATTACAGCTAGAGCCTTACAGGAGCCCCTCCTCCAGGAACGGCTCCCAACGTTCTCCTAGCTGCGTTGTTTATGGCGGTTGAACTCCCTGATGAGACTTCGGTCTAATATATCTTGAGCCAGTACCCAAGACCGCTCCTCAGGTCCGTAGCCTTCCCAATCCACAAGATACTGGGTTTTCCCACGGACCTGGCGAGAGTCCAGCAGTTGGTGCACTGTGAAGGCTGGAAGACCACCAATGATGCGAGGTACTGGAGAGGGTTTTCTGACTGGGGACAAAGGAGAATAGACAACAGGTTTCAAACGGGAGACATGAAATGTGGGATGAATACGCATGGCCCTGGGTAGAAGAAGGCGGTAGGACACTGGGTTGATCCTTTTGAGGACTTTGAAGGGCCCGATGAAACGAGGTGCTAGTTTCCGTGACTCAACATGCAGAAGGAGATCCCTAGTAGACAGCCACACCCTCTGTCCTGTTCTAAGCGATGGTCCCATTCTACGGTGCTGGTTTGCATACCTCTGCTGCCGTTGAGTGGCTCTTAGCAGGGCAGCTCGTGCTCTCCGCCATGTTCGTCGACACCTCTGGACAAGTTGAGCAGCGGCTGGTACACGGACTTCAGGATCCTGTTCAGGGAACAGAGTGGGAGGAAAACCAAACTGGCACTCAAAAGGAGACATTCCTAATGATGAGTGGTGTAAAGTGTTGTGTGCAAATTCAGCTCAAATCAAATGGGAGCTCCAAGCAGTCTGATTACTAGATACCAGGCATCTGAGAGTCTTTTCAACCTCCTGGTTAACCCTCTCAGTCTGTCCATTTGATTGGGGGTGAAATCCAGAGGACAGGCTGATGGATGCCCCAATAAGGCGTCCGAAAGACTTCCAGAACCGAAAGGTGAATTGTGATCCTCTGTCAGACACCATATCTTGGGGGAAGCCATGGATTCTGAAGACATGTTGCATCAATAATTCCGCTGTCTGACCTGCTGTGGGAATCTTGGGTAATGGTATAAGATGACATGCTTTAGAAAATCGGTCTACCACCACCAGAATAACTGTGTTACCTTGTGATTTGGGTAGACCCGTAACAAAGTCTAATGATATGTGGGACCAGGGGCATTTAGGGATAGGTAGTGAGTGAAGAAGGCCATGCGGATGAGTTCTGGGTTCCTTATTTTTGGCACACACAGCACAGGCAGCAACAAAAGCCTGAACGTCTCGTTGCATGTTGGGCCACCAAAATTTTCTCTGGATGAGTTTCAGTGTTCTTGTGCTCCCTGGATGGCCCGAGGGAAGAGAAGCATGACCCCACTGTAACACATTAGAACGCATAGAGTTAGGCACAAAAAGGCGATCCGGAGGACCTTTACCTGGGTCAGGATGTTGTTGTTGGGCCCTCTTCACCGCTGTTTCAATTCCCCACTGGACAGATGCCATCACCTTGGAGCTAGGTATGATTGGTTCGGGTATGCCCTCCACTTTCTGTGGATCAAACTGCCTTGAGAGAGTATCAGGCTTTGAGTTCCTGGAACCTGGACGGAATGAGAGGGTAAAGTCAAAGCGGTTAAAAAAGAGGGCCCGGCAAGCCTAACGTGAGTTCAATCTCTTGGCCTCTCGGATATAGGTGAGGTTCTTGTGGTCCGTCCAGATGAGGAATGGGTGTTTGGCTCCCTCCATCCACTGTCTCCACTCTTTAAGTGCCAACTTCACCGCCAACAGCTCCCGGTTACCAATGTCGTAATTCCTCTCGGCCGGGGAAAGTCGACGTGAGAAGTAAGCACAAGGGTGAAGTTTGTGGTCTTTACTTGATCTCTGCGACAAGACTGCCCCTACCCCGACCTCCGAAGCATCCACTTCCACTACAAAGGGCAACTCGGGATCTGGAAAAGTCAAAATGGGTGCAGAGGTGAAGAGCTGCTTGAGACTGTCGAATGCCCGATCAGCCCTTTCGGTCCACTTAAATGGTCTTGATGTCTTCTTAGTAAGAGCGGTCAGGGGTTCTGCAATAGCACTGAAGTTCCTAATGAACCTTCTATAAAAATTAGCAAATCCCAGAAAACATTGGACCTCTTTGATAGAGCTTGGTTGGGGCCAGTTCAGAACTGCCTGAATCTTGCCAGGATCCATCTGGACATTTCCACTAGATACAATGAATCCAAGAAAAGAGACAGTGGGGACATGAAATTCAGATTTCTCTAGTTTGACAAACAGTCCATTCCTCAACAGTTGAGATAGGACGAGTCGGACATGTTGGACATGCTCTTGTTAACAACGAGAGAAGATGAGAATGTCATCAAGATAAACAAATACAAACTTGTTTAGCATCTCACGTAACACATCATTAATAAGTGCCTGAAAAATGGCTGGAGCATTGACTAGCCCAAAGGGCATTACCTGATATTCATAGTGGCCATTTGGAGTGTTAAAAGCAGTCTTCCACTCATCTCCTTCTCGTATACGAACAAGGTGGTAGGCATTTCGAAGGTCTAACTTTGTGAAAATGACCGCCCCTTGTAAGAGTTCAAAGGCCGTGGTCATTAGTGGTAGTGGGTAGCGATTCTTTACCGTAATGCGATTAAGACCCTGGTAATCAATGCAGAGCCGAAGACCGCCATCCTTCTTCCCCACGAAAAAGAAGCCAGCCCCCGCCGGCGATGTAGATGGACGGATAAATCTGCATTTAAGAGCATCCTTGATATATTCCTCCATGGCAGCTCTTTCTGGAGCAGAGAGGGAAAAAAGTCTCCCCCGAGGAGGGCAGGTACCTGAAAGAAGATTTATTGGGACACTGGGTGCCACAGGATTAAGCTTGTGAATAGTTAGTACCTCTGTGGATTGAGCTGGTGACCTGAGAGGAACAGGCAGCAGTCTGGAGGTGGTTGGTTATGAGTAAACAGGTGTCCTTAGCAACTCGGAAAAATAACAGATAGAGAGACCACAATTAGTGCCCCAAGCAGTTACTACCCTAGCAGTCCAATCTATATGCGGATTGTGAAGGGACAACCATGGGAAGCCAAGAATTAAAGGGAACTCAGGTGAATGAATAAAAAAAAAACTTTATCTTCTCATTATGACCACCAATTTGGAGATGAAGGGGTTTAGTGCACTGGCTTACCTGACCAGATCCCAGGGGTCTCCCATCCAATGCGGTTATGGTCAGGGGTTCTTTAAGAGAGATGGGCTGAATTCTCAGGTATCTGGCCAAAGTAAAGTCCATAAAATTTCCAACAGCCCCATAATCAAGGAAGGCCAGAAGCTTGTGATGCTGGCTACCCCAATGCAGTGAAACGTTGAGTGAAACCCCAGAGGTTGCTGGTTGGGGAAAGGTAATTACTCTCGTCCCAGTCCCCCTCTTCTTGGACGAGAGTTGTCTTTTCCCATCAACTCGGGACAGTTGGACCTGAAGTGATCTGGCTTTCCACAATACAAGCAGCATTTCTCTCACATGCGTCGTTCCCTCTCGGCTTGGGACAGTCTGGCCCTCCCCAACTGCATGGGTTCCTCGAAACTCATGGAAAATGGAGCAGACTCTATGGCACTGCTAGAAACTTGGGGCTTGGGCAGCCTGACCTCCCCGCGGCGTTCCTGTCTGCGTTCTCGAATGCGGATGTCCACCCTGATGACGATGTCAATGAGGGATTCAAGGTCAGGAGCCGGGTCTCGGAAGGCCAGTTCATCTTTCAGTTCCGGGGACAGGGCATGGTAAAACGTTGCTTTCAGGGCTCGCTGATCCCAACCGCTCTCTGAGGCTAATGTGCGGAACTCTATTGCAAACTCCGCCACACTCCTTGTCCCTTGGGATATCTGAAGCAGCCTGTGGTCAACCTCTCCTCCACTGGTAGGATGATGGAAGACCTTCCTAATTTCTGCAACAAACTGGTCACAGCTGTCAGTAAGTGGGGACTGCTATTCCCACAAAGCCGTAGCCCAGTCCAGTGCCCTTCCGGTGAGGAGAGTGATAATGTATGCCACCTTGCTGTTCTCTGTAGGAAAGCTGTTAGGTTGTAAACCAAATGCCAGAGTACACTGAGTGATAAAGCCTCAGCATCTCTCAGGATTTCCATCATACCTCTCTGGGGCTGGCAGTCTCGGCTCAGGAAGAAGGCCAGTCAATGGAGTTCTGCCAGCTGACCCATATTGAGTGGTTACAACTGGAGAGGCTTGAGATGCAGTCGGCTCACTTAACCGTTGAAGGATCTCAGATAAGATCTGCTCATGTCTGTGAATGGTGGAAGCTTGGCCCGACAGTGCAGCTAGAATACGGTCAACATTGGAGCTAGGTGCAGCACCTTCTGCTGGGTCCACTTCCATGGTTCAGTCTTGCTGTGATGGGTGTCTGAGGCTGGGATTGAACCCGGGTCTTCTAGTTAACTGAACTGTGATTTTACCACAGAGCTATTGTGGAGGACCCACAGTAGATGGACCCAAGAGCAGAAGAATAATTTGTAGACTCAAATGACTGAACAAAAGGTGTCTTTACTAAAGCATCCACGTATTGAAAATACAACAATAAGGAAGCCGAGCTTCCAGGGAAAAATCAAAGAAATAAAAGTTGACCAAATGACAAATGCAAAAACACTACAAACTTAGCTTTCTTAGCAAAGTAAATACAAAGCATAGTATGCTCAAGACTGAACACAACTGAAAGAAAGAGGCATGCTTAAATAGCCCTACACAAACAAGCTAATGAACCCCACAGGTGTGAGACATCAAATACTTATGGTTGGCAACCATGGACCTAGCATAAGCTAAGGCCACCTAGTGGCTTGGAGAGTGATTACAGTCTTGCGCCCACTAGAGGCAGGGAGAGGGATTACAGTCTTGCGCCCACTAGAGGCAGGGAGAGTCGTTACAGCTAGAGCCTTACATGCGGACAGAGTGAAAGCTATTGCCACCTTCAGACACCCAACGACAAGGAGGAAAATTCAAAGCTTCCTAGGACTGGTCAACTACAGCCGCACCTGGGTGCCTAACTGTTCCTTTTATGACAAAATCCTGCGAACTGCTACTCTTGGAGACACAGAGAACATAACATGGACATCTGAGATGGACAAAGCATTCAGACACTTGAAATCCTCCCTGATGAGACCTCCGGCACTCAGACTCCCAGACTACAAACAAGCGTTCCATCTCTATGTGCACCAAGGTGGGGAGACAGCCGCAATCATAAAATCGTGGAGCAGGTGTTCTTCGTCCGATTGCGTACCTGTCCAAAACTCTTGATCCAGTGGACAGGGGACTCCCGGCTTGTTTTCCACAGCGATTATGGAACAGGAAAGATTCCCGTAGAACGATTTAGATTCTCTGCCCGAGCCCGAACCTGTCCCACGGGCCGGGTCGGGCCGAGAATTCCCGGCACTATCCTCAGGCCAGGTAGGGCCCTTGATCAAGCGTTTGTTTTTTTAATCATTAGCCTACTTTATTAGTCTAATTAGGTGGGCAGAAAGCTATGCTATAATCAGAAATTATATATATTTTTAACAAAGTAAGAACTAATACAACAACTAAAAAACAAATGCGTAGGTACAAAGTTGCACAAGTCAGGATTAGTGTAAAAATGCGCATTAAACTCACAGCTCGAGCAGTGATGAAGCGCAGCATTCTAAACAGAAATGCTCTGTGTCAAGAGCTGCTCGCATGAACACTGCACTTTGCTTAATTAAATATCTTCAAATCGTTTTGTTTAAAAGTGGACATTTCACACTTTCTATACACATATTTCTCTTGTCTGTGAGGCGAGTAGCCTGCTGAGTTTCGGTTTATTTATGAGACGAGCGCTCCAGTTCATGAGCAATGAAAGCGATCACTCCCACGACTTGATGTCACGATTATAGTCTGCTATTTGCTTTTTATTTATTAAATCCAGGAAATTGGTCTAAGAAACCTTTTTTTTTTAAAATTAAGATACAATTTAAACAAAACGAAAGAAATGCTTTCTACAAAACAAAACTTAATATTAAACTAAATATAACCACCAAAATTATTTCTGACCCACTTGCATCTTTTCACTTGAGATGAAATGTAAAAATAATAATATAATATTTAAACATAAATATGAAGGAAAAAACACATTGGCCCTCATTTATCAAAAGCGCGTATACCAAATTTCCAGCATACACCTTGCGTACACCCAAACCCACGGTGACTTTGAGATTTATCAATATGGACGTTGGCGTACGGCACGCTCAAATCCTACGCCAGCTCAGGAGGTGGTGTATGCACGTTTGAGTTAGTGGGAAAATGCGCAGAAAAACAATTCCTAACACCACAAAACACACTGACAAGATATGCTATATTATGAAAAACCACAACAACAACATTCAGTATTTTTGTGCAACATGAACGTCAATGTTTAATTTGTGTGACTTTAACAAAGCGTTTGATTTGTAGGCTTCCTACAGTTGCGAGCCTGTGCGCTTTACCGGCCCGCCTGGCCGGCAGCTGCGCACGGACTGGGACTAAAATAATTCAGACTGACAAAATAATAAAAATGACCTTCTTCTTTTAATTAATAATAAAATCAATAAAAACGACATTCTTCTTCTAAATAACAAGCGTCATTAAGAATAAGAATAAGAATAAGAATAAGAATAATAATAAGAATCTTACAAATTGTCATGTAATTATTAATGTGAATGAATGGTAGGCTACTCCACATCACATCATCATCACTGTCGTACACCCCAATACATGTGCCGTGATACGAAATTAAATGCTAATTGTTTCAAAACGTGCTGTAAAATAATGCATTGTGATGGTAATTTATCATCCAAACATCTATTTAAACTGCTGGAGTGCGCGTCTCAACCCCCACACTATTAACAGTACTCGTAATTTGGGTCCATATTTTGTTTTTGTGGGTGCCTTTATTCCCACTCTTTATACTCTTAAATAAAACAATTTCGTTTTTTTTTTTCCTACTTCCCTGGTGAGGGTCTCGATGGAGCGCGTCAATCATCTCACTAGTTCAGTAGTCAGAGCACTGATCAGGGAGTCAGCCCGTTGACTTATGTCCTAATCAGTGCCCTGACTAGTGGACTAGTGAGATGATTGAGACGCGCCCGATCTCCACGTCGGAGAAGTTTTGCTTCTTTGCCGTCTTCTGTTTGTCCATGGCGTAAAATGAGGGCGTGGGGGAGGCGGAGACTTGAATATATAGGGGCGTGTTATTCTAATAACGATCAGTTTCAGCCGCCGCATTTATCAAGGGCAAGTACTGCGTACACCTGAATTGCAGAGGTGCGCACAGCTTCATAAATCAGGCGGTGAGAGGAGTGTAAGCATAATCTTACGCCAACATATACACCCGTTTCTATGCAAGATTGATAAATGAGGGCCATTGTTTAATGGCTACAACAAAGTAAGCTACAGATAAATATCTGAGCTAGATTTGAGCAAACATCAGTTTACTGCTGAGCGGTTCATGAGTGCACCTGCCGATTATTGAGCGGAGTCGAGTCAACTTTATTTATATTGCGCTTTTACAATGACGATTGTTTCAAAGCAGCTTAATAGTGTTAAAAGGAAAATATTGCAACAAAATTTGATTCAGCTGTACAGTCGCTGTGGAGAAAACAGTTATGTTATCAACTCATTTAAGTTTATCAATGTTAGTTTTAACATGAGTCTCACCAGTCCGCTTCGCTGTGCTTTGCTCATTACAGGCTCGTTCTCATTAAAACGCCCACGTATTGAAAAACGGTCGGGTTTAAATCGGGCTCGGGCTCATAATTACAGTTAATGTGTCGGACCGGGCCGGGCTCGGACACAATGTGCATGGGCTTGGGTAGGGTCGGGCTTGATTCTTTGAGCCTGATCTAACCTCTAGTACAGGATGCTGAACAAATTGTGCTGTCACATAAATTGATTGTGCATATGTGACGACCACAAAAGTGTCATATTTGTGTTATAAGAATATTCAGAATTATTGTTTTTTTTTTTTAACACAAGTTATTGTATTTCTTTTTGAAAAAAAAGTATCAAACAGGATTTTATTTTTATATGATTTACCTTCTTTAAGAAGTTAAGTGTGTAGTGTTTGCTCCGAGCCAGCAGGGGCGAAATCGAGTGACGGGTTTAGCTGCGTGAGTAGTTGGTTTCTCATTAGTACAGAGAGCTCGAACCTGACACACTAGCTGTGTCCCAAAGTGAAGGGTGCGCACTTCAAAGGCCAGACCAGGCCACGCCTTCAAAGTGCACGAAGTGCACGAAGGGCAAACCGAGGGACAGGGTTGCCAGGTCTGAATAATAAAACCCCTCCAATTGTTATTCAAAAGTATCGGAATCACAGCCAGAATGGGCCAAAATATCCCAAAATGCGGGGCGCGGGCAGTAGAAATATTGCTTAAGTAAAGACAACTTAACCTGTGGACTATAGGCTACCAACACCCCAAAGCAACAGTAGCCTAAATGCAACCCCATTCCAGACTTGGCAACAATGAACCAAAGCGCCGTTAATGGACTAGCAGGTTCTGACAACTGACAGCGGACGTTCGTGAGGAGATTTTAAAAAGAGAAATGGAGCATATACTACTACTTATATACTTTTTTGAGCTTTCTATTGGGTTTTGACATGCTTCAAAGCCTGCGACGATGGGCTGGACCATAAGCATGTAAATCTGTAGCCGGTTAAATATTGTCAAATTGCAAATATTAGTTAACAGTTTATTTCTTATGTTAAATGTAACTGTTACAATATATTTTAAACATTTAGCCTATATACGTCCAAGTTTTTTTTTTTTAAGTAGGCCTACTTATTTTTATTCAACTCATCATCTCAGATGCATTTTTTATGGCATGCCATGCAGCCGTCGACCGTTTCGGCCCCGCAGAGCTGCGGACAGTGGAAATATGCACTCATCCCAGAAGATGATGTCCCGCTCAGGCCTTACCAGAGTCTCTATAGTGCATTATTCCCCATCCCGGTCCAGCTCCAGCTTCTCCCGCTCAGCCCAATGAAAGTGTTGAAAAGTGTTTTCTTCTGGTTTGGCTGATAATAAAAATGTGTTGTTTCTAATGTTAAACTTATAGTTATTTTATTGGTCTATAAATAGGCTAGTTGTAAAAAGCCTACGTAGGCTAATAGACCAAGGCTGCATTTCCCGAAACCTTCTTAACTCTACGTCATTCTTAAGTTAAACCTTAAGGTATCCCTTAATGTTAATATGTGTTTCCCGAAACGAACTTTAAGTCATACTTTCGTAAGGTTGGTCTGGACCACTCTTAGCTATACCTTATCACTATTGAAAGTTCATTCCACTAGTGGCCACCACTGTGAAAAAAGCTTCTTTATATGTCAGTCTATCCGAATATAATTCCGAAGTTGTAATATACACCCAGTGTTCAATTAGGCTAGTTGAATTTTTTATTTTTATTTATTTATTTATTTTTTAATGCAAGGGTTAAAATTGTCATAAGAAATTTCATTGTCATAAAATTTCATTACAAACACCAATGGTTGTTAGCTTTTTAATGATATTATCCAAAGGTACATCAGCTGGCAAACCATTAGACAGGAAAGGCTTAGGAGCCTATTTAAAGGGAATGATTGGAGGGGAGTTTAGTCAAACTTTGGCAGCGAGGCATCGAATAGAATTGTGCTAAATCAAAGATGGCGCTGTCCGCGGAGCCATTTAGTGTATGTGCATTTCATACATGAAAACTTTAGTTAGTTTGTATTGTGGATTGTGTTAATATGTCTGTACTGCATAACAAATTGCCTCTCTGAGGACATTAAAGTTTTCTAAGTCTAAGTCCCTGGCTACCATGTCAGAAGGCTGCTATAAAAAAAAAAAAAAAAGCCTACCACGACAGCAAATTAAGCAGCTTTTAGATCTTGTTGGACCAGCTTTGTCGAGACAAACTGGACGGAGCTCAGCTACTAAAATCAGCTGCTGGCGGCTCTTCTCTTTCTTTATTTTTTCTCCGCCATATAGTAGCAGATGATTATATGTTTTGCGTGTTGCGTTTTTATTGAGTAGGCCATCTAATAATATAAATTAGTTATTGTTATGCAGCTGCTGCATGGTCAATCATCCCTGGTTGTGGATTAAATCAAGACACTATGGAAAATATATTGTAATAATTTAAATGACGCGTGATGCTCATGGTGCAGTTGAGCATGAGATTGCTGGTTCGTGCACTCATTTCAGAATTATGTAAAATTTAGGTGCAATTTTGTATGATAAATGAAAGTTCAACTATTTCTGAAGTGTTTCTTTTATAAAGAACATAATTTGTTTCGCATAACGCAGTGAAACAGCCCCTGCATAGAGTAAATAATCGATTCTTGAGCCATCGATATAAGCCAATTCAGCACCGCGGCCACGGACAGCACCCGCTAACGTCGCACTTAAGAAGGTATACCTTAAGCGACCTACTAAGGTATAGTTCGGGGAACACACCTAGAAATGGTATACCTTCAGTTAAGTTATACCTTTAGAGTCTTCGTAGAGCGCTAAGAGACAACGTTATCGGGAAATGCAGCCCAATTTATTTTCATTTACACATTTTAAATTACATGGCAAGAAAATATATGTATAAACATAAATGTGTTTAAAGTAGCTACAAATTATAACGTGCATTACAAAAGGAAACAAAATCTAAATTTAGCTGGATCAGTCGGGTCGGGAATAAAATAATTTATAGCTGGTGAGCACGGAGTGAATTTTGCGCGAGCGGAATGGTGCGGTGCGGAATAGCGGGAGCAGGACGAAAATACAGCGCCGCGCAGATTTTGAAGGCTATTTAAAGAAAGTGTATGGGAAAAAAAGAAACAGCGAAAAGGGTGATAATGGACTGATTCCTCTTCTTGAGATAATGGTTGAGGAATAAATAGCATTTAAAAATAGGGAAATTAAAGTTTATCTTGCTCAGGGCAGGGAACTGGGAACTGTGTGAATGCACTAACGTTGGACGTTTTATTTACTTCTAGCGCTTGCGCTGTTGTGTTCAATAGTACCCAGGCTACACTTGAGTTACCGACCGCTACCGTCTTTAACTGGAATCTGATCGAGTGCCGCGGGAATGCGGACCAGTCAAATCCTGTAGTCACCAGTGTGCTATGAATTCTGGGATAGGGAAGGCTGCGAAGTTATGGGAAGGTCCCATCTGCTGTACCCTTCCTTTGCCTGAGAACCGAAGGGCGCATTTTGAAGTCGCTCATGAATTGCGGCAGCCTTCGTCGCACCGCTGTGACGCAATCACACTTCAAATGCGGCCTTCAGAGGTGCAGCTTTCACTTTGGGACAGCCTACGTAGTGCCGCTGTGACGTAATCGCACTTCAAATGCGGCTTTCAGAGGGTGCAGCCTTCACATTGGGACAGCCTTCGTAGTGCAGGTATGACGTAATCGCACTTCAAATGCGGCCTTCGAAGTGCGCGCACTTCACTTTGGGACACAGCTACTGTCTCCTCGTTTCTCTCCTGTGTTACAGGTTGGTAAATGTACAAAAACCCATCAGAACTATAATTTAGCCATGCTAAAATGTGTTTGATATATGATTGAACTGCTTTAGTGAAGTAATTTTCGTTAGAGTCTGTTTCTGATTTTGTTGGTAATGAGTTTGAAATGAGAGGGCAAAGTCTGGCAGATTAACGGCCTACTGGCAACGCGCACATGGAGCGGGTCGACACACACACACACACACACACACACACACACACACACACACACACACACACACACACACACACACACACACACACACACACACACACACACACACACACACACACACTTTTCAATGTATATAAAAGCACACAAAGGTATTTTATGAGCTTGCAATGTCAACGAGTATTTGTTAGCTCACTGTATGTTAGTTTCTAACTATCAGTTGAAAATGTGTTTTTCTCAATGAGTTTAGACAAAAATGGTTACTGTTTAAAAGGAGGTTTGAAGTTCCATTTGGAGCACTTTAGTAGTTGTCAGCATGATTTGCAGGACTGTATTAACGTGATACTGATAAAATACTGGAAATAGAAGTTATTAAGCATCCTAAACATAGCTGGTGAATATTACCATTGTCTTTACATTTTGTTTTGATAAATAGTGTAAAATACAAGCATGAAGAGTAAGTGAGCATACATTTGGTACTCAGAGGTGTATTTTATTATGGATTTTGTATTGACATGGACACTGGAATTCATTGTAATGTGAAAAAAGGCACTGAATATGTAATATGTGAAACATAAAATAACTCTAAATAATAGAGATGTGTTTACTGAAGAAAAATCTTTAATAAATTACTACAGAGAGCTCGGACCTGACACACTGTCTCCTCGTTTCTCTCCTGTGTTACAGGAGTCAATCTGTTCACCACGGTGCCGTTGCCACGGTACCTGTTACACATACGTCACATCAGGTAGGAGCTATTTTGAGTAATGGGCCTTTCACACAGGATGCGGAATGCGCTGCGCTTGCCGCGGGGTTCAGCGTAGCCCTTCAGATAGAACACGATATGCGTTTCGCTGGCCAGAGCAAAGTAGGCAGAGTTTTTAAAACTTTCTGCGAGTTATGCGAGTGATAGCACTAGTGAGGAAGAAGAGGCTGTGGGTGCATGAAACCCTTAGGTTTAGTGAACAGTTTGGTGAATTTAGGCTTGCAAAAGAGATCTGTTTTCACAGCGACCGTTTGACAGTTCTTCAGACTTCAGATGGAAAGCCAATAGCCCACCATAGCCTTGTAGCTGAGCTCATTCATGCAGCACAACACCCATCAAAACTCGCTGTTATCAAAGTAGCAGGACATGCTGCAGGAGAAACAGATGAAGCCAAAGGAAACAGACTTGCAGATGAGATAGCAAAATGGGCTGGAGAAAAGAAGTAATTCTGGAGCTAAAGAAGTAATATTACGTCCATATGTAAGTGAACCGGGGACAGATTTTCTTTCCCTATTAATGTTTGCTGCTGCATACTTTACGTCTATGGCTGATCTTAATTTCTCCAACTACAAACTTGGATCAAACAGAAAATACGCACTGCGTTAACGCGCGCTAATAAATTTAGTGCTGTTAAAATGAATTTGCGTTAATGTGTTAACTCTGACAGCCCTTATATATATATATATATATATATATATATATATATATATATATATATATATTATTCTACTATTCAATATATATAACATTCAACAGATCCTATTATTTACTTTATTTATTTTTTACCTTTGCAATGTTTTTGAGCATCCAAAATCTCCTACATTGATGTAACCATCTTCAGTCAGAAAGACATTCTGGAATGACATCAGAAAACTCATAAATCAAAACTCAAATCATAACACATTTGGCTTGGTGACATGATTTATCAAGCTTTGTCAATGTCTACCTTTGGTTTTATATCTCCGTGAAGAATATTCTTCTCATGAACATACTGCAGAGCCAAACAAATCTGAACAAGCCAGTCAATGATCTACGCACAGAAGAGATACACATGGAGAAAGCAGAACATTTTGTGTCATTAGTTACAAATTGAAAAACAATGTATTTGTACTAAGTTCTTCAGCTATCACTGTATACCCTAAAATGGTTGTATCTTTACTCTTAAGGTTATGTCAAGTCTTTCAGCAGAAGAACATAGGGCAATTCTAGTCCTATGTTCTTGTGCACTCATGTTTGCAGATTCTTGTGCACTCATGTTTGCAGATGATAAACAGTAACGTAATCATCACGTCATCAAAGGGGCTTGGGTTATATTTACTGGAATCCTAAACTGAGAGCTTGCACTAACAAGTGCACTCATGTTTGCAGGTTGGTCTGGTCAAGTGCACTCATGTTTGCAGGTTGGTCTGGTCAAGTGCACTCATGTTTGCAGGTTGCACTCATGTGCACTCATGTTTGCAGGTTGGTCTGGTCTTTCTCTAGCCTGCCGTGGTTATACTCAATTCTAGTCAGAATATGAGTCTGAAACTGCTCCATTGGGCTGTGATTATGGGGCGTGTTTCAACCGAACCAGGAAAGACATCAATTGGATAGACA
Source organism: Pseudorasbora parva (assembly GCF_024679245.1). NCBI lineage: Eukaryota > Metazoa > Chordata > Actinopteri > Cypriniformes > Gobionidae > Pseudorasbora > Pseudorasbora parva. The sequence goes on along the minus strand of NC_090172.1, from coordinate 66,437,675 downwards.
TACAACCAATCAGAGCAACGAAGCCACGCTTTGTCAAATGTCAACAGACAGAGCTCAACTGCACCCCCCCCCCCAAAAAAACACCATTTTTTCCCCAGAGAACCCCCCGAGAAGCTATTGTTTAGGGCTAGTAGTTGGTGGATTTTGTTGTAAAAACTTGGCAACCCTGTCTGCACGCACTGGAATATATGATCTTAGCCGGTGTTGTAAAAAAATAAAATAATTTATTGATACACAGAGTACTTACCCAACATGATCATCATCTTTGAGTGAAATTATGAAGGTGAATGCATTTACAAACAAGCTCTCAGTTTAGGATTCCAGTAAATATAACCCAAGCCCCTTTGATGACGTGATGATTACGTTACTGTTTATCATCTGTCCGTCATTGTCTAAAGCCCGCCTTGATGATTTCATTGATTCGGACCATTTTTGTTCGGAGATAATTACTCCTCTATGGAGCGATGCCAGACTGAACTGCCAAACCTAAAAATGCTGTGGGCGGGGCTAGGTTCGGCTGGCATTCAGGCTAGTCTTCCTAAGTACTTCAGTTCTATTTTAGTAGGGGTGGTAGCCTAGAAATCTAGACGCACCCTAGCGGCAGCAAATTTAATCTGCCCGTGAGTGTCGTCTAGCAACTCTCAATACCCTTCTGAGCTGTAATCGCCAAACTCTTGCCGGGCCAATCACATCGTGTATAGAGTCGGTGGGCGGGGCCATACTGACGATGGCCGAGATGCATTTGCGTGCTTCTAGTAAACACAGAAACGGGCGAACAGCGGAGGTCTTTCGAATCAGCTTTGACCGTGACTCCGGAAGACTTGGAGTTAAGCTTTCCTCTGAGAAAAGAACAAAGAACGGCACTGAAGTCATTCTTAAAAAGGGAAGATGTGTTTGGAGTTTAGCCGACCGGATACGGTGAATGTTTAATCTGTCAACGAGCTCTGCTTCACCTTCGTTGCTCTGGTTGGTTGTAGCGTTATCCTATCGCGTGCAGAGGGAGTTTGAAAGACAACCGTTTATCCGCCCCTCGGATTGAGCTGTCAATGGTGAGTTTCCAGACCAAACATCTTGATGTGGGTCAGGCTTGTCAGGCTATAGGGGTGGGTGATATAGCTTCAAAATTATATCACAATATTTCAAGAATATTTGAGATAATGATATTTATGATGATATAGAAAACAATATATGGAACAACGTTTTATTGGTTATTGCAGCTGATAGGCAGCAGCATTTATTAGTGCAAACAGCATGAAGGGTATTGTCCACCCTCTTCCAATGAGCTCCTGTTATTCATGAGAGAATACCTCATTCCAAGTGGAAATGTATTGTCATTAGGTGGACGCAGCAGGATTTCAGTCACACAGCATGAGTCAAATGTAAGCAAAGTTAAAAAGTAGTATTGGTTCAAGTTGGTAGTGTTTTCACTTGAAATCTTAAAAAAAGGGTAACATAACTTTTTAGGGGGGGTGAAACACTCAGTTTCAGTCAATCTCATGTCCATCTTGAGTACCTATAGAGTAGCATTGCATCCTTCATATCTCCGAAAAGTCTTTAGTTGTATTATATTTATATATAATGCATGTGATGTCATCGTCAGCTGGATCGACTGCGATTACGCCACGCTAAGTGACAAAAAGACTGAGGACCAATGGAGGCAGAATGCTGGATCTATCGAGTCGTAACTGACAAAAAATAACCATCAATTTTACCCTTCCGGTCAAATATTGCTCTGCACACATCAATAACAGCTTATCGATGTTTTGTCAGTTGTCAAGAAGTCTGAACGCTCTTCGTGACGTGTTGCTCTCAGATAGGTTTTGTAGACACTTGGGAAGTAAATGCGCCATACATCATTGCGTCGCTGTATCATTGATATCGCGATATGACACTTAAGTAAAAATGTATACCGGTGTTATCGTGGACAGTATATGGCACACCCCTACTGTTTAGAATTAATGTAACTTATAAACCACATGTGATGTTTGGAATATGTATGTCTACATAAGACACTCACCTGTTTTTCTTCAAAAATCCCTTTTTTTTTCTCTTTCTGTGTTTGCATCCTCTTATGAAGATCTCCTCCTGCACAATACTCCATCACCACAAACAACTGTTCATTATCTTCATCTGAATCAATAAACATCCAGCCATCATTTCAACAAAGACATGTACTTATAAGTGTACGGCTTCATTTCACAGACAACAACTGTGTATGCAGATGATTTTGTTTTGTTAATTTTGTTACATTTCTTCAATCTCTGCACATTTGAATAATTTTCAATTGTAATTGCTCTCTCTCTCTCTCTCTCTCTCTCTCTCTCTCTCTCTCTCTCTCTCTCTCTCTCTCTCTCTCTCTCAAAAAAAACTTTAAACTAAAGCATCATTACACCTTTTATTAAAATGTAAACACACCTTTAAATGAATCCACATAAGTAACAATATATCCATATTTCAGACTTCTCAAGATCTCGACTTCCTCATTCTGTGGGAAAATGATAATTTGTTTATTTTTATTTTTATTGCAAAAGTAGCACTTGTGACAACAACATGATCTTAAATAAAAAATTTAAATTAGTGAAAATATATTGTTATGGTGATTAATATTTAAGTAAAATCTTGATTTAGTAAATGCTGATTGATCTTACATGTCTGTAATCAATCACTTTGACCACACAAGGATCTCCATCTGTGTTGGTGACCAGATACACTGTTCCTGAAGACCCTTGTCCAAGTTCTCTCTGTATGGTGTATCCATGTTCTTTCAACACTCCTAAAATCAAGATTTAGAGTAATTCCTACAAAATACTACAAGTGTATCACTATGTTGATAAGTAAAATGATTAATTAACATGACTCGTATGAGCATTAAAGCCCTCCATTTTGAAGTGGGACATGAATGACATGCCCAAAATAAAGGCTGCTGCTTAAGTCATTCTGAATAGACACATAACCAATAAAGTAGTATTTTTCATTGTCAGTTTGGTAATAATGAATTAACATGTTAACTAATAAGTCGTATGTCTCAAAGTTTTACTGAACAATAAAATAAAAAAAATCGAATCATTAGGGCATGTTGTAGTCCAGATTAAAACATAAAAAAACATAAAAATGTTTAAGTTTGAAAATAAATAGCCTATTAAGTCTTTAAGTATTAAGTATTTGGTGCTGTGATGAACAACATTGAGACAACATTCGTTTACAAAAAAACGAATGGCTGTTTTAAAAACTACACTTGCGCGGTTGCTTTTTGTTTGCGGGGTTTCCGGGGTAAGTGCGGCGTTCTGCAGTTCATCAGCGCCCTCTACTGTCACGGAAGAAGTGCTGCCGGCACTTCAGCAGCGCATCTCGTTCATGTGCTTCTCATATTACATCTGAGCGCGTGTCCCTTTGACGCAGAATACAGCGGTGTTGAGCATTTATATGGTTAATGGGCAAAGTATTCTTGAGTGCATTATAAAAAAAATATCAATTGTTAATAAATTATTATTTACGATATTTTAAAGTGCCCACAATAAAAATATTGTGCATATTCATTATCGTGATAAATCGCATTATCGAAAATCGCCACTTGTCTACTGCTGACAAAACATCTCGATTACTTATATAACCCTTGTTCCCTGAAGGAGGGAACAGAGATGAACGTCGGACGTCACTGACAAATTGTGATCGTGATCGCTTCTGGGAGCCCCTATCAGCTTACAGAACGGGCCAATGGCCATTGGCGTGCGAGATTCGCATATCATGCTCTGCCCCACAGTAGGGAAATAAATAAGGAAGTGAATGCAGTGCACGTTTGTTTTTCATTCAGGAGCCAAACAAGTGACTCGGCCTGCAATGATGGTTCAGCAACTGTGGCAACGGGACGTACGTCTCCATTCCCTCCTTAAGGGAATAAGGGTTACATACATAACCAAGATATTCCCTTTTAGTTGGTCATGTTTGATGTACATCAGACATCACTGACGAATTGGGATCCCTATGGGAAACACCATGGCTGCTGCCACTTTCAGCGTCCTGCATAAGCCCCATAAACCCCCATCTGCTGGGGCGGGAACTTACTCAAGGAGAATTTACCGTTTCATTTGAGAAAACGGTCAGTCATATCATGAACACAGACGCTCAAAGGTCTTCACAGCAACCAGTCAAAATAAAAGTTTGGTGTAACATGAAGAAATTGACAGAATATATTAGGCTACTGTTAGCCTGGGAAAACCCAGACAACTTCCGGCAAATTTAGATTTGCTCTGCAAGTAGTCTGGCAAAGAGCCCATTCAAACACATTTCTAATCCGTCGAAATCGCGGCACCAATCAGAAACGTTGCTTTATACGATGACTACAGCGCAGCGACAGTGAAGCAGATTTTGTACATTACAAAGATGGATGCACCGTGGAACATCACTCGTTCGAATCAGCTATCGCGTCTGTTTTAAGCGATTTAAACATTTCTTGTAAGTTAAAACTCGAGCAAAGAACAACGCTCAGTTGCTAACACACACACACAGCTCTGGATCTGGCCTATCTGTGCTTATTTCCTTAAACTAGATGCGGTAATTATTTAAAAACTGTAAATACATAACTAGCGTAACTATGCTCAAGTCTGAAAATGTTCTAACACATCTGAAATTACTGAATTTGAATAAAGTTTGTGAGATACAATTTTCCGAAGATTCATCAATATTATTTTATTTTAAAAATATTACAAATCGTGTTCTAATCGCAATACAGATGCCTTACAACGGGTGCGAATGCGATCAGAGCTCAATGTTTTCTGTTTCGACCGTCAATCCGAGATGTTTCAGTCGCTCTGAGATGCTATTAGGGTTTCCAAATTTTACAAAAATGTTGATGGAGTTGTGGTGGACACCAGCTATTATCATATTTATTTTACAACAACAGCAAAATTCATCAGAAGCCTTTGCAACATCTTCCTAGAAATTACAAACCGAGTATTGCTGTCAGAGTCTCAGATGTTTCTCCGCTCTGCAATCATCATCTCCTTCATCACTCTGATTGGTTTTAGGTCTATCCAGTTGCCCCCAGTGGCATTTGAGTGATGTCTGTTGGCGACGCCCCTTTGGAAATTATTTGTCAATGAAGCTTTGCCAGACAATAACTCTGTTACTACTGAGAATGCTCTGGTTTTAACCAGGCTAGGCTACTGTTGTACTGTAGATTTAGCTATATCTCTATGTAATAATAATAATAATAATAATAATAATAATAATAATAATAATAATAATAATAATAATAATAATATGCCTCTCTTTTTCACTTAATTTTAGTATTGGTTACACTTAATTTTTTTTTATAAACAATGTTAAATTTTAAACAGCACACAGCCTTTAAATGTTTATGTATTATTTACATATAATGATTATTATTAATCATAAATAATAAACTCATTGAATTTAATAAAAAATATAAAAATAGTTAAATAAAATAAAATAAAAACATTTAGCTGTGGTGCCGAAATTGGTACGAGTACCAACAAATTTTTATGGTATTGGTACTGACTACTGGAATTTTGGTTCTGTGACATCCCTAATTCCACCTGATGGAGTTTCGGCTCCTTGCCACTGTCACCTTTGGCTTGCTCATTTGCGGACACACAATTTTCAACTAAATATCCAAATAAATATTCAACTATATATTAACTATATATTTGCCCACATTGACCCTATATGATAAATTGAAATGATTGAAATGGTTCGGATGGAACAGAGAAAAGCCACGGCTGGGTCTGCCTCCTCCGAAGGCAGCGCTTGCAGGCTTACCACCTGGTCCCGCGAGTGGTGGGAACCTTGGGCACATATCCAGGCCGGGGTCTCAGGATCACGTGAACATGGCCCGAATTCCAAGCACGATTCGTCGACCGAAAATGCTCGCCGCTTTTCTTGGGTACAATGAAGTATGGACTGTAAAAGCTGGTCTTCATATCGACTGGAGGGACCGGCTTGATCGCGTCCTTTGCCAGTAGGACTGCGATCTCCACCTGAAGCACCGGGGCGCCCTCCTTTGACACAGAGGTGAAGTGAACACCCCTGAACTTGGGGGGATGCCGGGCGAACTGAATCACATAGCCGAGTCTGATGGTATGGATGAGCCAGCGGGACGGGCTGGGGAGCGCTAGCCAGGCCCCCAGCGACCGAACAACCCGCACCCGACCGACGTTTTCAACTAAACCTCCCGCAACGTACCGTAAAAAAGAAAAAGAAAAAAAAAAAGAAAATATTGTACCTAACTCACTTCCTGACCCGCATTTTTTTTAAAGTAGTAAATGCTCATTGTAACGTCATCTTTCATTACTCCGGATAATGTCTCCCACACTTTGCTCTTTCTATTTGTGTATTTGCGGAGCATACTATGGAAGGATATCACGGACAGTTTTCAAAAGCAATTGCAAATTGTGCAAAAAATGGCGCATTTCCGTTTGCATTTTTGTTTACGCAAATGCTCAAGGACTACCATAATATAAATGGAAAAGCAAAGTCTTTTTGCAATTGCATTTCCAATGTCTTACAAGTAATGACCCTGCCATTTTGGAATAGTAATAGAAAAATCACCTATTTGCTATTTCATTTCCTCCATGTCCTGCAACAACCTGCACAAAATTCAAATGGAATCGCAATCCCCTTTGCGTTTGCATTTCTATGTCTAACACAGTCAATTGTCAATCAGGCCTGAGGGCGGGGTTTATTGATGTAGTCTGAACGTAGGTTACGCCCCACAAGTGGTGGAAAACTGGAGTTGTGGCTATTTTTGTAATAAAAATGTAAAAAGTTCAAACTCTTTAGTTCAAAGTCAAAATGCTGAACTGACTGTATGTTTACGTGACAACCAGAAAAAAACAGCAAATAAGAAAACTGACATGACTGCATTAGGTAGCCTAGGCTATCTATGAGACAAATATCCTCATATTCGAACTGAAACAGTAAATTACCATGATGAGTTAAAATCAGCGAATCTATAGAAACTTGACATGATGTGAGTGGTGTGTTGTCCATATGATTTTGTGCTCAAGAGCCAAGCGATCAAAAAAGAAAAGAAAATTACATTAGTGACATTCAATCGCAGTTCATGTTCGTTTCATAGGATGATCTGATTTTCTGCTTCATATCATTTTATTCAACATTATTATTTTTCATCATATGTCAGCTATACATATTCATTTAACTTTATATTTGTATCTTTATTTTGACATTTAAAACATTTTCAGACACACATGCTGCTTAATTGTGGGGGTTACCGATGTATCTTCCTTCAGCTCAATTCCGTGAATTTTCCCGACAGACAACCGCCGTTCATATTAAATATTAACTGTTAACTGATTGGCTATATCATAATATTAAACTGCCATTAAATAAAAATACAATTGATGAGTGTCTGTGACTCATTAAAAAGACAACAAAAAAATGTCACAGGTTTATTTTAACGTGCAAACAGCAGCATTGAGAACAGCTCAGCAACAGAACCTGGATTGACACATTATAAAATTGTCACGCACCTGTAGTGTTTCTGAAAACAGAGAAATAAAATAATAAAAATAAAAGCATAAAATAAATAAGCCTACACTAAATATTCTCACTTAGCCTAGATAAATAATACATTAAGATGAAAAAACGAAAACACATTGAATCCGTTTAAATCTTTAAAGAACCATAATAGGTGGGGTTTTTTTTGTTGGGTGTTTTTTGTTTTGTTTTTTTGTTTTTTGTTGGTCAAACTAATTTTTTTCATCAAATAAAAATGGCAGTCTATTTACTCGCTCATTCTCAGCGCAGCTTGCTCAACCCAGAATGCCCTTTGTGACATGCTGGCTCGAAAATATGTGAAGTAATATAGGCTGTCCCCGACTAAAGTTTTTTTCCTACTCAACTTGTTCATTTAAGGCAGGGGTCGGGAACCTTTTTGGACCAAAGATCCCATTTTTTATTTTTTATTAAAGCAGTTTTCCAAAAGAGCCACAGTAAAAATAAAAATTATATAAAAGTATTATTTAAAAAATAGGCCTATATATATTTTATTTTTTTTAAATTTTAATAAAATTTCAACACTATAACAACAACAACAACAAAAAATCCAGCAAACGATAAATAAGTTGCAATATTGAATTAATTGTGCAGGTCTTTCACTGTGAGGTCGAGTTAAACATTTGTGTGTGAACACTGGTGAACACACAGTGCTATGTCTACTGTGTTTATGTGAATCCTTGGCATTTTGAAATATTTCTGTTTATTTAGCCGTTTAGGCGGGCTATGCTTGTCCGTATTGTGCTCGGAGTGCGCACATTATCCTGTCAGTAATCGCACTTTTAATATTTATTTTCGTCAACTGAAATCTGCGCGGATTATCATAAAAACAACACATGTACCAGCGGGTGAAATGTTTCAAAATGTCTCTTTGCACCAGTTTCAATAACCTATAACCTAAAAGGATAGGCCTATTTTAAAGATTGTATATGATGTATTATATATATATATATATATTTATTTTTTATGTCACATTTTATGCGTCCACAAATTGAAAACGCAATTGCAAATACAATTTGCAATTCCTTTTGAAAAATGTCAGCAATATCCTTCCATAGCTTCCACTCCCCAGTCTTTACTTGTTGCACCAGCAGTGTGTAAGGTACAACTTAGTTAGTTAGACCTAGTTTTGATGTAAATGGGCACTATGCACTACTTAATATTTTTGCGTTGCACCATTAAACTTAGTTAAGTGTAAATCTACATATAAATTAAATATTTACAGAAGCCTACTGCGGGAACATGACTATCCACAAATGCTGCGTCAGCATGCTGAATGCCCACATAAGACAACGATTGTGATAGTCAGCTGGTGACAGGGAACGACCACATCCAGAAACACATGGGTGGAATAACTTCTTGAAAAAGACACAGTGTCACACCCATGAACTCTTTTAGGGAAAAGCTCTTTCAGCGTGCTGAAGCACACAGGGAAATGGCAGTGGCAAAAACACAGGAAATAGTGCAACCACTATTAAGGATCACCCAACAGAGTTTTGCTGTAAAAACAGCAGAGTTTGTTTCACTATTACTGAGAATGAGGCCCTCGCTGTTGTGCCTTCATGCCAGTACCACCAAAACAACTTCAATCATCCTCTTAACACAGAAAACACTCTTCAGCAGTATAGAAGTCGGCTCCACAGTGAATGACAAATGTGCACTGCATCTGCTTCCTTATTTATACACTGCAGAGTCGGTTCGCAAGATGCAGATGCAAACCAGAAGTGATCCAAATTCTTCTGTGATGTCCGACGTACAGACTGAAAGGGAACTGATGTTGGGCTGAATAAAAATGTTTTACTCACGGCTGAATATAGGAGGTACTTCAATGCTCAAATCGCTGTCATCACTAGAGTCAGAGAGTTTGATTCCAAAGCTCGTATCCGAAACACCACGGTCATCACCGGACTCAGAGAGCTTTCTATAGCTAAAATTCTTTAGGAAAAATATTTACGTATTAGTACTGTCTCTTAATAAAGTGTCCTCCAAACTCTCACATAAAATGAGCATTATACATTCAGCCACTTTAATGTTCAGCATATAATAGCCTACAATTAAATACTGAAATATCTCCTTATGAATGAGACTCATCTGCTCATTATAAAGCAGAATTAATGCATTATTCACCGCTTAAGATTTCCCATAATTCTGAGCATGGCAGGGCTGCAACAAATAATCAAAATTGATAACAATTGATAATTTCAAAACACATTCACAGCCCAATCATTTTTACTAAAATATTTGTTATTGGGTGTTAAATCTTGTTTTTTACATTTACAATATTTTATTAAAAATTGTATGTACAACACAAGTAATTGTACTATTTTTCTGGACATTCACTGAAATGCAATGTAAAAAATGAGAAGTATTTTGCATGTAACAGTTAAAAAAAAAGACTGTTTCACTAAAACTCTGAACCTTTATTAATTGAATTATTTAAAATGTCCAGCTGCTTTAAAACTGTGGACAAACTGTTTATTTAATGTTATAATGTAATGTTTGAATTTTAAAATTTTATATATATATATATATATATATATATATATATATATATATATATATATATATATATATATATATATATATATATATATATATATATATTGTAAGTATATCATAGCCTTCATTAATTTTCCTTCAGTTTACTGCACACTTGTATAGTTGAATAATGCATATACAGTCAATACGCTGTTTGTATTACTTAATAATCTGGATAGTTGAACAAATTATTACTAGATTAATTGTTGCAACCCCCCTGCATATGGATTGACAGTTTCTGGGACATATACATACTGTCTGTATGACAGTCTCTGTACATGTGAACCAGCTGCTGCTCATAATTTATCAAAAAGTAATTTGGTATTGTTGTAAATAAACTTGTTACAGAACTGGCCATTGTAATACCATTTTTTATCAGTAATGTCCCTTTTTATTATAATCAAATGAGAATGAAACAAGGTTAAACAATGTATATGATGAATGTAAAGTTTCTCACCTGTAATTCACCCATGTCTCCAGCTCACAGAAGACACGCACCAGTGAACTGCTAAAGACAAAAAAAAATATTTAGAAAAGGCCTTTATTTTTTTATTTTTTTCATATAAACAACTGAATACACTGGGGCAAAAAAAGTATTTAGTCTGCCATCAATTGTGCAAGTTCTCCCACTTAAAAAGATGAGCGAGGTCTGTGATTTTCATCATTGGTACACTTCAACTATGAGAGACAGAATTAGAAAACAAATCCAGAAAATCACATTGTCTGATTTTTTTTATAATTCATTTGCAAATTATGGTGGAAAATAAGTATTTGTTTGAATAACAAAAGTTAATCTCAATAATTTGTTATATATCCTTTGTTGGCAATGACAGAGGTCAAACATTTTCTGTAAGTCTCCGAAAGGATTTTACACAGTGTCGTAGGTAGTTTTGCCCATTCCTCCATGCAGATGTCCTCTAGAGCAGTGATGTTTCGGGGCTTTGCTGGGCAACACAGATTTTAACTCAAAAATCCGTGGTAGTTTCACGGAATCGCCGATAATGCTGTGATGGGTTCACGGAAGTGATGCCTCTGTAAGTCAATGACAGGCAGCATCCGTGATCCACACACGGATTCCCTGTTCAACACCTTATATTCGTCAGTTTGATTCAGTCAGCATAATTTATTAACATTTATTTTTCTTTTTATTCAGACACGTTTTGAACACGTAACTCCATCCCTTCCCTAAACCTACCCATTTGTGTATTATTAAAAAACAGGCTATAACAGGCAGATACACAGATACTGAAGGCACAGTTTATTCAGAAACTACAAATATTCCAAATGATCTGAGGCCAAACGATTGATTTGTGTGAAGAAAATCCCCAAAAACGATCAGTAACGTCGGCATCTGGCGAATATTAACACATTTCAAATATTGCCGGCGGAAGAAACGTCACGTCAGCTTTGACAGCATTGGCTGTTGTGTGTCTTGTGACCAATTGCGTCATTACGTCAGCTTTGATTGTAAAATGCCATTGGCTCCTGTGTGTCTCGTGACCGATCGCGTCATCATACGGTCGTCTGTATCATTTGAATCATGAGAAATATGAACGAGTGTGTGTGTGGAACACGCTCATCATTTCAACGATTAAAACATTAAGGTCAACTACATCAAGATATCGTATGACTTCAGAAGACTTGGAATGCATGAGTTAATACTTCTATACGGTTTCTGATCAGTTTTTGCAATAAATTACTGTGACTGTACATTTATTTGCCTGCTATGTGTGTTATATTGTTGATAAGTGTGTAGGTTTAAGCTAGGAACGGAGTTAGTTGCTCCGAAATATAAAAGTAGGCTATAAATATTCATAAAATCACGTCGACTTTTACAAATGCAAATAATTAAATGTGTGTTGGGAATCTGTGTGTGGATCACGGATGCTGCCTGTCATTGACTTACATAGGCATCACTTCTGTGAACCCATCACGGTATTTTCGGCGATTCCGTGAAACTACCACAGGTTTTTGAGTTAAGGGTCCGTGTTCATTTCACGGAATTCTGTGAGGCCAGGTTGTCCCCCCGTGTGGATCTGGGATTTTTGCTCACCGTTCTTGTGATCATTTTGACCCCACGGGGTGAGATCTTGTGTGGAGCCCCAGATCGAGGGAGATTATCAGTGGTCTTATATGTCTTCCATTTTCTAATGATTGCTCCCACAGTTGATTTTTTTAACACCAAGCTGCTTACCCATTGCAGATTCAGTCTTCCCTTTTTTGACTTTTTTCAAAAATATATATTGTTTTAAGTTGTTAAATCCTCCTCTGATGAGATCTTCAGAGATTGAATGTCTTCTTTTATATTCAGTTGATTTCATCTAAAGCTGTGGCTGAAGTCAATATAACTGTAATAAAACCATGGTTTTTAAAAATACCAGTTACTACAGTAATTAAAACTAAAGTTTTACTATAGTATTACTACAATATAACTATAGTAAAACAATGGTTTTAAAAACCATGGTTCGCACCAAAATACCACGGTTACTACAGTCATAATTAAACTACACTTTTACTATAGTAAAACCATAGTTCTTTTTCGTAAGGGAAGTTAACCCAACTATGGCGACTTCCGCTCTGAGAAACCCGGAAATGTGAAAAGGGTCTAATTCTACTTTTTTTTCTTTCTTACAGTGTACCAAGTATTCAGACATAGTAGCCTTGGTACACTTTATTATCTTTGCTGTGTCTGAATATGCCTTCCCTACCAAGTAGAAAGCAAAGATAGCAAAACCGTGTGTGTGTGTGTGTGTGTGTGTGTGGGTGCGACCTGGTAATCCCTACGTTATGGGGACAAAATGTCCCCACAAAGATGGCAATATCCGAAATCCTTGTCCTTGTGGGGACATTTTTAGGTCCCCATGAGGAAAACATCTTATAAATCACACAGAAGGAGTTTTTTGGAGAAAGTAAAAATGCAGAATGTTTCCTGTGATGGGTAGGTTTAGGGGCAGGGGCAGTGTAAGGGGATAGGATGTACAGTTTGTACAGTATGAAATCTATTACGCCTATGGAAAGTCCCCATAAAACATGGAAACACGACTGTGCGTGCGTGTGTGTGTGTGTGTGTGTGTGTGTGTGTGTGTGTGTGTGTGTGTGTGTGCGTGTGTGTGTGTGTGAGAGAGCGAGAGAGAGAGAAAGACCCAATTGGATCCAATAAAATCCTGTTGAAACTATCCTACAGAATATGTATGTATTGTCTTATAAGACAATTCTCACAGAATCCAATAGGAATCAGATAACATTTGGAATCTTATTGGAATCCTTTAGGATTTATCCTACGGGATATTTATGTATTATCTTATAAGACAATTCCCAAAGAATCATATAGGAATCAGATAAGAATCTTAAAAGACATAAATTATCCTAGAAGATTATTTCTAACGGAATCCTACAGGAACGGTTCCAAAATATGATAGAAATTTTAAATGGAATCCTCCATTTTATTTCCATTAAAAATCCTTAAGGATTTTTTGACAAGGGCAGTTGTAGATCTTACATCTATATAAATGCAGTCCATCTTGTATTTCTCTTTCCTTCTGTGATTCTGCTCATTATCATCAACTGTCTTAAATAATGCTCAATCACCACTTAATTGATCACTAAATTATCTCATTAACTTTACCACTGATTCAGAGTTATTTTAAATCTATGTAGAGAGGGCCCATGGCTGCAACCGAAACCTCGTAAATGCTGCCTTCGCAAGACACTTTTGAAGGCAGGAAGGCATCAAGCCATGCCCGAATCTAATGTTAGCTTCACTTTCTGTCTCTGATCAAATTTGTATCATACATCTATCTTTCGCTGCCTTTGATATCCCACAATCCTGTGCTTTCCATTCAATGACAGTTGAGCTGGGGAAAAATTATGAAAGTCCGAAAGTCGTGTTTGCTGGTATGTTTGTGAGTAAATGTATGTTTTACCTATATTTTCCACTTCTGATGTCATTTCTAGTGAGAAATTACTACTGTAGTAATTAAATATATGTATTTAGTTCTCATCAAAGCTCTCTCAATTTTGCTGTAGATCATTAAACTCTTTCATTGCCTCAGAAGTCTGTCTGAAATTAGTTTTGTGAGTTGCCTTCATGCACAAAACACTGCCTAACGCCCGTTTCACACATACTCTGTCTGCAGTGCGTGTGCGGTGCGTGTTGCGTTGCGTGTGCGTTGCAGGATCCACACGCCCTGTAGTGCTTTCACATATGCTGCGTTTGCAGTCCGCAACTGATCCGCTGTTGCACACCACAAACACAGCATTGATTCATTATTTTTTATTTAAAATCCAAAAGTTTTTACTGAACATGCCTCGTCAGAATTCCAATTCTCTCTGTTTACTCTTTAATAGAAGTCAGGTTACGTAGCCTACTACATTTAAACAACATTTTATTAAATTCATTTATTCATATTTATATACTTTAGATTTAGCTCACACAAGTGGCAAAACATTTAAACATAGGTTATAGCCTTAAATCACAAACATTTTAAATTAGGAACTTACAATAGTCTATTCAAAAACAGCAGACTCTGGTCTTTTCTTTCGTTTTTAAACCCTTTTAAAAGAAATCCTGCAGGTCAAGAAGAACTTTGCTTTTCACCTCCAAGAAAGGACGAGTGCTATCCATTATGGCACTTTTTTTTTTACCTAAATGCCAGGTAAGGTGTCGTTTTGTTGCTTTACTTGAGAAAAAAAACCATGTGTTGACTTTGAAACAAGAGTATATTTTAAATGATATGCATCTGTGGTGAAATTACTAGATTTCCGCGTCAGTACATGTTTATTTTAATGCGAACAATCTTCTATCGCTTTAACGCAGCAACGCAGCGCAGCAAAAAATATACTCGGTACGAAAACGATCCGTGCACTGCTGCAGACGCAGCGCTTCTGGAACGGACTGACGGACCGCATCCGCGTGCAGTGTGAAAGCTGTCATCCGTTAACATGGGTACGGAAAAAAAGACACACCGCACACACACTGCAGATGGAGTATGTGTGAAACGGGCGTAACTCTGGAAATTTTGCGGTGCACTGCCTCACAGACCAATCAAACGTCTCGGTGGAATAGCGTCAGTAATATCTGGGGCAGACACATTTTGATATTGACAGTCAAAAGTTTCAAAACAAACCAAAGTCACAGCTTACTAAAATAAGTGTTATGCTTCTGTTCCAGACAGTTTTTGAGCACTCTGTTACACTCACTAATATCTGAATGTTCATTTGTTCTGCAGAGATTGAGCAAAGAACAGGCGATCATAACACGCCAAAATAGCACGGGAAATACACGTTTAATGCTTGAATATATAGGATAAAAAAATAGTAAAAAAAATATACAGTTCGGTCAGTCGTTTATTAGTACGTTTTCGCCAGTGTGTCTGGTTTTGGTTTCGCTTCAGCCATGCAATATTATTTAGATGCGTCACAGTCTACTCGCACATAATAATCAAAAATAGGCTACAAGTTACTGCACACTATACATTAGTGCCCTATTCGACTATACCGACCTTGTTTCAGTCTTTCTCTCGAAGTTCTTGAGTGTTTTGTGCCCTAATGAACTGGAGAAGCTCGACGTCCACGCGATGAGAGGGTGAATATCCACTAACACACACAGAACCAGTCCATTCAGTTTAGTTTTAGCCCATTACACAAATGAAAGATAAACTGTACATCATTCAAACTTAGCTAAAGGTTAAGAGAAACAACAGCAACTTATTTTCTCTTTCTTCGCTCCGCCTCTAAAGGAATGAGGTTAAACAACAGAGCAGAACGGAATCCAAAACTTGTTTCCACACATCCATCATAAAGAGAAAGAGCAGAACTGAACTAAACCAGTTTTACGTGATTGAGTAACTTAAGATAAGGGAAACATGATATACAGCAACACAAGAGTGAATATATTACTTATATTTCTGAAAATGTTTTACAAGAAATAGCTGGAGATCCTTTAATTATATTTATTAAATGTAATGTTGTCGACATCATCATCAGTGATATCATTATTCATCAGTTTCAACACTAGATGTCCTCAATGTACAGTGCTGAATAAATATCCCTTTACAAGACAGAATAACAGCTCAAAACTGACAGAAACATATTCATACTCATATCCTGTAAAGTTTTTATAACAGTCATGCATTTGACAAACTCTTCTAAACATTTATGTTTTCTGTCAGTGTCATTTTTTCTGATAGTTGTGGATTACTAATATTTCGCATTGGCAAAAAAAAAAAAAAAAAAAAAAACTTCCAATTTTTTGTTCTCATAAAATGTATCCAAATAAACAGGGCTATTTTACAGATAAATAAATAGAATACTGTAATTAATTTTGTATTAAAGTGATAAACATTTAGGAATATGATAATGAATAAGTAGTTATGCATAACATTTAATTGCAAATAATGAATTAGACAAATATGAGTCACAACCCTCCTTTCAATAAACTCCAAATGTTAGTTTATTGAAAATTTGTAATGTATATGAGGATTTATGCATTAAATAAAAAATAATAATTTAAACCTTTTTACCTTTAAATCAGAAAAGATCACCACCCCAAAATAAAACTTAATATGTATGCTTTGGTTGAAATTCTACAAAAATGACTTCAGAGCAAACTTGTGATGTCCGTTTAATCGGCAACAAAATACATTGTCCCATATGTTTACTTTTTCTTTTCTAGAAGAAACAGTTAAATTGAAATTGCCTATCGTTTCAATACATTTATGAAGTTCTGGGATAAGAAACTAATGTGCACACAGACCCACCCTTTAACCACTCTATATAACAAGACACAATACATGTCTAATAGGGGTGCATTCCTGTCTGATCTGGTTTATCAATGTACATATCTGGACTGGTATTCTGAACATCTTGTGCACAAAAACGAATTCTTATAAACAAATGGTGTCAAATTGGATATTGATGTTTATTTATTTTTTCACTTTTTTGAACTGAAATGGTTCTTGTTCCAATGGTGATAATTGGCTGGTGCTTCGCCAGAGGAACCAATGACTCTCGGTGTTATGTGTCCACACTACAGAGTGTTAAAATGAAGCAGTTTTGTAGACAATTAGATAATTACATGACAAATTAAGTGATGATTAAGCATTAATGATGAACACCTGCTGTTAAAGGTAGGATAGGCTATTTCTGAGTAGGGGGGCCATTTGTCCGGATTTTAAGCCCCCTGTCCGGTGTCCGGCGCAACCTCAAGCTGGACACTCAATCAGCCTAAAAAAAACACTCTAGAATCTTTATTGGGACGCAGCAGCATAGCGTCTAATGCCGTAAGATCTCTAGTCAAACAAATGATTGGCTGAAAGTGGTGTAAAATAAATATTTGATATATCATTGGTTAAAAATGTAAACAAGCACAACGTGCTGGCTATGTCATATCATAAAGTTACATGCCGAAACTGTCAGGAATCAGGAAATGGAGGACCCAGATGCAGAAGAACAATAATGACGGTTTATTAACAAGACAGATCAACAAGACACAATGGGGTAGTGGATGAGTGACAGTCCAAACACCAGACACCAGGGCAGGGGACGGACACCACAATTACGGGCAGGGGAGGATGACCACTGAGAGCAGTCCAGGCAGACAATGAACTTGACGACAGCTTGGGAGGCAACACCAGGCAGGGTGATGGTGGGACAATCCAGGCAGGAACCTGAGGCTTGATGTACTCACGGCATCAGCTCCCGTCTTAGCTGACAGGCAGTGGAGACAGCGGCCAGGGAAAACACAGGGCATGAACCAACACAGGACACACACACACGACAAGACTCTAGACGAGACAAGAAATAACAGACAAACTCAGAACTATGACTAAATGAAACAAAACTTAAATAATAAGTGGAGCTAGCAAAAAGGGGAAAAAAATAAAACCAATCTCTGTAAAAAGACTGAACTAAAAATAAAACTGGAAAAAATAAAATAAAAAGGTAAGCTTCAAAACCAAGAAAACTAAACAATAAGGCTAGGGAGAAATGCCCAAATAAAACCTGGAGAAAACGAGAGAAAATAAAGTCAGAAACTAAACTAAACTAACACTAGTGATGGGACATCTGAAGAGAGGCTCCGGAGCTTGTGTCGAGCAAAAAGGGGCGTTCCAGATGAAGCCGCGATTCGAGGCTTGTATCGTTTCTGTGAAAATCACGTGACGATGACAAACGAGGCCTCATTTTCTGTTGAATACGTCATTGCTTCATTCTGAGTATCGCTTTCGGATAAAAGTGGTTCGAAACCTCGCGGCTCTTGAGGGGTTTGCAGTAGGCATTTGCATTGGTGTTGAGGTGTTGGTTGTATGTAGTAACGATATCATTATATCATAGCTTGTATTATATATTATATTACATTATACTTAGTTTAGTAGATTATTAGAGTAAATTAGCCTATATCTAGTTGTAATACCTATACTACGTAATTATAATATATATATAGCCTATTTTAGTAGTAGTGTTATTATTATATATATTATTGCTATTATTATTATTATTAATATTATTATAAGACTAGACTGTATTAGGGAAAGCTTTCCCCATCCCTGTTCCACAATTCCAGTCCCATAAACACTGCACTCACAATAATTTATTTACAATCATTCTGGGCATTCACTGTCATCACTAACCCAAAGAACTACTGAATAGTTGAACACAAAGTTGTGTGTTTGTGTGAGTTGTGTGTGCATAGGTTAATACAAGCAGAGTAAAATACTTTATTAATACACAGGCAATAGAAAAAGGGTGTGCCCACACTATGACAATTTGGTTGCTCAGGATGAATAGATTTGTGTGCGATGCATTGCTTTGCACAGCAGGTGTCACTAGGGAGCACACTGTTTCATGAGGCTTCAGCTAAATGAACCTTTTGGTGAAGCAATGGGCTGGAAAGCTCAGTGGTTCAGGAAGCCTCATTTGGCCATCACTACTAAAAATACACGAACAAAGGAAAAAACTGAAAATAAATCAAAAGCTAGAAAAATGAGACACTAAATCTAGAACAGGCTAGACAAGGCGCTAGAGACATGTATGCACAAGCAAACACACACAAACGCAACAAACCAGCAAAGACATGAGGGATGGTAGCACAATAGCTGTGTCTCATCTCGGAAGACTGCGTCCTCCAGAGGTCGCATTCGAAGGCTGCATACGTCATAAGGCCGTCTCATTTCTAAAAAGTGAGTAGGACTCTCCAAACGCGACCTTCCAATGCGTCCTTCTTTCACAGGATTTCGGAGTGTGCATGAGGTGTAGCCTTCACGGCTGGAGATAACCCACAATTCTTTGAGTCTCCATTAACAACCGTCATTTTTTTTTAAATATTATTTGAACAAACGGCACCACCGCCAGATATACATGCGAGCGTAGGTGTGGTGTTTAAATTTCAAGCTTTTTTTGTTTTTTTAAGCTCTATTATACTTATTATACTTTATCTTATCTATTATACTATATATACTTTATGTACTGTTTAATAAAGCGTCTATTTGGACAAGATTAAAGTTCAACATATAAACATACACTATCAATGAAGTGTTGTCAACGGTTTTTATCAGTTTTAGTTTGATAAACATGATGATATAACATCGCGGCTACATGAAAAGAGGTTTTACTGTTATAAATAAATTATTTGTGAGCATTAGCATAACGTAAGGTTTTAGAATAAAAACGAAACCCACGTGTTCGCTGTCATACGGTGAATCGGCCAATCGTGGATCAGCTGTGTCGTCATCAGAGCTCTTGCATCCACCTGCAGCCACCCTTGAGAATCTGCAGCGGCTGCATCAGCCGGCTGTTCTCGAATCGCTCTCGCGGTACTTTGTTGACATACGTCACAGTCACGTGCCGTCGGCGCTGTCTCAAGTCGGACAACATTTCTAACCGGCATGCACTGCTTCAAGTCAGCCGCCGATCGGTCTGCGCATCGCTAGGTGAAGTCGAACAAGCCTATTGACAGATCCAAGTACTAAGACACAACACAAACATAGAGACATTAAACAAAGACAAAACAGACAGAGCTGCCAGGGCAGAACCCTGACAGAAACGTCAGACCTCATTTAATCCGGAATGGACAAAAGAGCACAAATTTATATAAAAAAGCACACAAGTGAAACGTCGCTGTGAAGTGAATGTTAGTAGACAAGAGAGAGCCGCCACTGACCGACATGCCAGAATGGAAAAACATAAAAGTAACCGACGAGCCGCAGGTACGTCTTCCAATGTAACAAAGTTCCTAGAATAAGGAGGAAGTAGACCGGCTCGGCGTGACTGGGGCTGCGTTTGGAAACCGCATACTCATTTAGGTAGGTACTCAATTTCAATAAGTACTTACTTAACGAGCGCTAAAAGAGTAGGTAATATATATCCAGGGGGGTATTCCAAAAAGCAGGTTATGTGACATACCTGGGTATGTTTAAGGGTAAGTTCGTGGATAACCTCAACGTTCGGTTCCAAAAACAGAGGTAACTTTCTGGGTATGTATGTAACCATAGCAACTGACTCTCTGAAGATAACCTGCTCGAGAGCAGGTTATGTTTCAGTGTAACTTCGTTTCAGAAGGTTGGTGAGCATGGCGTGCCCTTTTGACGAGGATCCTGTGGACGTAGAAGCACAAATTATACGAGGTTTTTTTCGTCGGGAGAGGGTTATAAGACCGCATATTGATGTGTTTGCATACCCTAATGAATATTTAAAAGAGCGTTATCGTTTTTCAAAAGATTCATTAGTTTATTTAACACGTCTTTTAAAACCGCATATCGCAAATGTGACAAACCGCGACTCTGCGCTTAGAACAGAAAACATTCTGTGCATAGCACTTAGGTTTTTTGCGTCCGGCCATTTTTTGTACAGTGTGGGCGATTCAGAGCATGTGGGAAAGGCAACTGTGTGTACAGTGTGTCTGGCACTTAAACAGTTGTTACCTACGTGTGTACAATTCCCTGGCCATAAACCTCTGCTTGTTATTAAAGACGAATTCCACAGAGTGGCAGGTTTGTCCTTTGTAGTAAAATATATGACGCATATGTAATATTTAGTCATATTATTAATATCTATACATGTATTCCTTATGCACACACTTCATACTTCCATAACTTTTTGTTTCAGGGTTTCCAAATGTAATTGGGTGCATTGATGGCACTCACATTCCTATTAAAGCTCCCTCAATAAATGAAGGAGACTATGTTAATAGGAAATCTATTCATAGTATCAATGTGCAGGTAACAACTTAATTTTTTCCCCTTCTTAAAATCATCAAAGTCATTACTTTTTCCACTAACTATAGGTAATATGTGAGGCAACCCAAATCATCACCAATGTCGAGGCAAAATGGCCAGGATCTGTGCATGATGCCAGAATTTTCCGCCAGTCATCATTATGCCAGACATTTCAGCAGGGTATTATTTGCTTTATACAATTTTTGTTTTTTCGTTTTTACTATATTTGTGTTGTACACGTCAATCATTACAGGACAGTACAATGGTTACTTGCTGGGGGACAGAGGATACCCTTGTCTGCCCTATTTAATGACACCCTACCCTGAACCTGAGCCTGGACCACAGACACGGTTTAACCTGGCTCACAGCCGAACACAGGCCAAGGTGGAGATGACTATAGGGATCCTCAAATCTCGGTTTCAGTGTCTGCGTGGGCTCCGGGTTAGTCCAGAGAGGGCATGCGACATTATTGTGGCTTGTGTTGTGCTTCACAATATTGCCACTATAAGAGGAGAGAGCCTCCTTGTATTGAGGAAGATGGCCCAGAGGAACACAGTCAGATTTTAGAGGCCAACAGAGACGGAAGACTTTTGAGAGACAGGATGTGTCAAAATTACTTTTAATAGTTTTTTTTTTTTTGCACTGGTCTGCCCTGCCAGGCAGTTTATTTCTTCATTTCCTGAAAAACAATAAAAGTAAAATTCATTAAAATGTTTTTTTTTATATATATATTGCTTTACATAGATAGATAGATAGATAGATAGATAGATAGATAGATAGATAGATAGACAGACAGACAGACAGACAGACAGACCACTTTTAACATGCAACAGATTAATATTCAGACAAGTTCTCACCTTAAGGCGATTCTCAAGTAATTCTATTTCAAGTGCTGCTTTTTTAATGAGGAGCCTTTTCTCTTCCATTTGAAGCTGTATAAGGTCCATCTCCATGTCACTTTTTCTTATTTGTTTTTGAAGATGGACCTTATACAGCTCCTTTGCTGGCAACTAAGGTGGAAAAATGTAATAAATGAGATTGTTTGGTCAGACAATAAAATTCAAATATGGACACATGGACACAAATTCTTACCCTGCTTAGATTGGGGCGGCAGTGGCTCAGTGGTTCATGTAGGTTGTCTACAAACCAGAAGGTTGGTGGTTCAATCCCCGGTTCCACCTGACCAATTGTCGAAGTGTCCATGAGCAAGACACCTAACCCCAGCTGCTCCCGACGAGCTGATGGCGCCTTACATGGCTGACATCGCCGTCGGTGTATGAATGGGTGAATGTGAGGCAAAAATGTAAAGCGCTTTGGATAAAAGCGCTATATAAATGCAGTCCATTTACCATATAAATGCAGTCCATTGTGTGCTGAGGCTGAAGGACCCTCATCTGTGTGCAAATCCCTAGGTATGTACTATGAGAGGACAATGACAGTTACGCTAATGCAAAAAGGGCCCATACATCATAATGGTATGCATCATACCTCAGTGGATCTACCAGCATTGTCCACTACTGTCACAGCAGATGTGATCTCTTCATCGTCAACATCATCTTCATCCTACAAGACAAATATTCAAGTATACATTATTTGGCAAAAAAAACAAAAACGTAAAAGTACCTGACAACAAATCACTTATAACTGTGACAGACTGTGTTCTTTCTGGAGAGTCCAATAATACAATCCGTCCATCAGTATCTATAAGAACACACAACCCGTTAAATTCTCAATATTATCAAAGAAAATAATACATCATATGCAGTTAAATAAAATAAGCCTACGTAAAAAATGTATCTTGTTCAAAAAGCCTTCAAGTGACAGAGATAGTAATTTATCAGGACAAAAAATGAAAACAAATCATAGAAGTAAACTTACATGTCACCCTTTTTTCACCATCACTTGTGGTGCATATGTGTGATGAACTGCCCCCTGGAATGCCAGCAACCACTGGTCGGCCTTTATTAAGGGACAGAGCCAGCTCCTCAGATGGGGTGAGGGGAGGTGGTGGTGGCCCCCCGCCAGTTAGACGGGCTTCAGTCTTCTTTCTGTTAGCTGCATGACAGAAGGAATATACTAAATCCTGTTATAATAATAGTTCAGTAATTGTGTAATCAGATATTACCTTTTTGCAGAATGTTTTTGTGTTTCATTTTGACTTGGCTTAAAGTTCTTGTGGCTCCAGAAGGATTACACCTTATTAAATAAGAAATATACATTATTATTTCAAGCTAAATAAATAAATGGCAGGAAAAGTAAATGCTTTCATAGTGATTTAACATATTCATAAGGGTGTATAAGTCATACTTCATTATTTTGCATTTTAATAAAACGGAAACCAAAACCAAATTTGTAATTTAATAAACTCACGCATTTACTCTGTCCGTTATTTTTTGCCAAGCCAACTCTCTTGCTTTAGCCGATGCAGCTGTATTGCTGTGACTGTGTTGATTTTGATGGAATAATTTCAGGCAGACAATCAGGTGGATGGTCACTCAAGGTTTCTCTGTTTATTTGGCCTGAAGAAAACACACAAGGCCAAAAAGGCTGGTTAGAGGCACTGCATCAGCGTTGCATGAATAATCAGCAGCGAACCATCGCGAAACTGCTGGAGATACATTATTTCCAAGTGATCGTATAGTGGACAATTATTAATAAAACATACATTGAAGAAAAAATAAAATAAAACTGCATCTTTTTTTCACAATAACCATAACATTACATTTATATAATGTAACTATAAACTCAAGTGACCGATATTTTACATATTTTGTGTAAATAGTATAGAGAAGAAAGAACACTCATATCTAAAATGGCGCAGAAACACGCTCAGCATGTGCGAGGGCCTAAAGCACGTGTGATCGCTAACACACAATTCAGACGATAATTCATGCACAACATGACAAAACATACCTGAAGAAAACACACAAGGCCAAAAAGGCTGGTTAGAGGCACTGCATCACCGTTGCATGAATAATCTTAAAATAAACAGAGATCGGAGTTCACAAGTACATTAATACACACTCCTTGTTTCATCGTCACAAATAACACATATATGACTCGAATTACAGCGCTATGAGATGACAGACAAAAGCAGGAAACTTGTGTATAGTATAAAAGTTCAGCTTTGCACTTGAAAACAGTCCAAAATAAGTTATAAAGACGGAGCAATGATCAAAGCAGCTTACCAGCAGCGAACCATCGCGAAACTGCTGGAGAATACGCAGCTCCGCCCCTCAACACAACGTGCGTGAGTACAAGTGATGTAACAGCCAATGGCGAGTTTTCCCAATTTGTGCATGAATTTAACTAATATTATTTAAACCCTGTTACATACACCCCCCTTAAATTCTGCTAAATTGGGCAAGAACGAGCATATGTAACGAACAAAGCATACAGTAAAAATGGTAGAGAGAAAAGAAAAAAAAAACAGGTGTGAGTACAAGAGCTTTGCGATACAATTCGTCAGATAATCAATCTCTTCTCAGGAAGTGTATAAGAATGGAATGGTACCATGTCCCACACTCAATACAGACTATAGGAGGTGCAGTCTACACACTCCTAGTGGTTATAAACGTATCTCTGCTCTTCAAATTTCTTTTGATGCAATAAACTCCTCAGACTCTTAGAGAAGAAAAATAACTCATTTCAATGTTAGACTCTTAATCAGTTATCTTAGATAGAAATCAACATTAAACAAAAATGTTCCTTATCAACTCAACAACAAAGTTTGTTCCCTGAAAAATAACTCGGCTATCACTGTGTGAATCACTTTTCACTATTTTCTGATTCTCAATTTCACAAATAAGTCTGTTAGGAGGCTTAACTGATCTCCCTAACCGTGTAGTGATATTGCTTGTGTGTGTACTTGTGGGCTGTTCGCAAATGACAGGGGTAAGTCTGTTATCAAGTTCATGCAAACAGCTGGAGAAATCATCTGGCTTAGATTCAGGTAACCTTTCTGTACTTTCAACAGGTTCAGGAACATGCTCAGTTTCTGGACTTTCTAGCTGATCATTATCAAAACACTCTGGACGATTCATCTCATCAGGGATATCTGAAGCTTCACCACAAGTAGCATCCTGAGTAACATCACTATCATGTGTTCCATCCGTCTGAAGTAACCATTCTGATGTCTTTGAAACAGGATCAGGATCCTCCATTAGAGCGGAATCAAGAGCACTGCCACGGGTAGCACCAGTGGAATCTGATCGAACTGACTCCTCACTATCATCATCCCAGGATAAGAAGTTAACTGGAAGCAACAGATTTCTGTGCACCACTTTTTCTTTGCCAGTCTGAACATCCTTGATCTTGTACACATTGATTTCTGGTTTCACTGATTGTACCTCATACAGCACAGAGTCCCACTTGTCCGCAACTTTCCTCATGCCTTTCTCTCCACGGTTAGCCAGCAAAACTCTATCTCCCACTGCTAAGGGTGAACCTCTGACCTTCCGATTGTAAAAATGGCATGGCGGTTCTGCTCTTTGAGACTGTGTTTTCGGGCAATTTCTGCAGCTGTGTTCAGGTCTCTTCTTAGTGCAGTGACAAACTCATGGTGGCTGACCACTCCATCATCACAAAGTACATGCTGAAACATGATGTCGATCGGCAGCCTCGGGATACGCCCAAACATAAGATAAAAGGGAGCGAACCCGGTCGTCTCATGCACTGTACAATTATAACTGAATGTCAACGTTCGTAGAAGCTGTGGCCACCTCGCTTTAGATTTCACTGGGAGAGCTCTTATCATATTCCCCAGAGTCCTATTGAATCGTTCTGCTAAGCCGTTACCCATAGGGTGGTATGGTGTAGTGTGCGATTTTTGAACACCAGCCATCTCAAGCAAGTTCTTTATGATTTTGCTTTCAAAATTTGCACCCTGGTCCGAATGTATTCTCTTTGGAAATCCATAAATGCAAAAAAAGTCATTCCAAAGGCGACGGGCAACTTGTTTAGCTGACTGGTTTTGGCAGGGAAAGGCATGTGCCATCTTAGAAAAATGATCTGTCACTACTAGAACATCAGCAACCTTCCCTGAAGTCTGTTCAGCACTCCAAAAGTCTATGCATACCAGTTCCATAGGCTCAGAGGTCCGAATGTGCTCAAGGGGCGCACGAGCATCTGGCTCTGGAGTTTTCCCGACAACACATCTCTGGCAGTTTTTCACATAAAGCTTGATGTCCTTACTCATTCCTGGCCAAAAGAACCTTTCAGCAGCGAGGGAGAGAGTTCTCGCACTACCCTGATGTCCAGCTGCATCATGAACACCATGGAGAATTTCCTGCTTTAAGGAATCAGGTACAACATACTGAAGGAGTTTCTTATTCATCAGACGATCCTTCTTTACTCTGTACAGCACGTGATTACGACTCTTCAGCTTTTTCCAGTGCTTCAAAAGGTTTTTCACAGAGCTAGGTTCCTTTGCTCGCTCACTCTTTGAAGGACGTTTATGTCTCAGAACATAGTTGATGACTCTACCGACTATGTTTTCCTGCTCTTGGAGATTAGAGAGTCTGGAAAACGGGATTGCAACAGATGGATCTTCAGCAGGGAGTTGGAGTGACGTCGGACTGGCCACAGTTAACGGACTAACTCCACCATCGCAGTGAGCGCCTAGGACAGCAGAAACTTCAGCAGCATCAAAGGATCCAGGACATGAGTCATCCACAGCATCTTGCAGCTCGTTCTCAGTACTGTCATCACTGGTATCCTGCACACTTTGATAGTTGTTAGTGACACGAAAGGCATCTTGCACAGTTCCGGTAACAACACCATTGACCTCATCCAAGAGAGAGACATATGGTTCTTTCAACAGACGATGGCTGACACAAGACTTGACAAAGGGCTCTCTGCTCAAGGCATCTGCAACAACGTTCTTTGTGCCTGGCACATACTTCAAGTCAAAGTCATAAGCAGCAAGCTTCGCCACCCAACGCTGTTCACATGCATCTAATTTGGGTTTGGTCAGAATATAGGTCAAAGGATTATTATCAGACCATGCAGTGAAATGTCTCCCTTTTAGCCAATGGCTAAACTTGTCACAAATGGCCCACTTTAAAGCCAGAAATTCGAGTCTATGTGCTGGGTAGTTCATCTGAGACTTGGAGAGTGTTTTGCTAGCAAAAGCAACTGGGCGTGCGATTTTCTCACCAGGGGGCACCTGAGATAGCACAGCTCCTATGCCATCAAATGAAGCATCAACAGAGAGAACAAAGGCTTGACTGAAATCTGGGTGAGCTAGGGTCACACTGTGCAGAAGGTCTTGCTTCAAAGTTTCAAAAGCCGTTCGACACTCACTAGTCTAATCCTCAGGTGAAAGCTTTTTGACACTGAGTGGCTTCCTCACACGACTACACTTCCTTTGAGTTTTATTCTGCGATCCATCTGAAAGGAGACTGAAAAGAGGTTTTGCCTTCACAGAACAGTCCTTAATGAAATGCTGATAGTATAAAATCATACCCAGGAAAGATCTGATCTTCTTTTGAGAAGGTGTTATACTATCGGTTTCCATGAGGTCAGCAGTCTGTATGTCACTGATCACTCTCACCTTTTCTGGGTCAGTCTGAACACCATTACCAGTAACGACATGTCCCAAGAACTTAACAGATCTCCTGAGAAACTTGCACTTCTTTGGCGCCAGCTTTAAATTGTGCTTAGACAGGCGTGAGAAAACTAGTTCTAGTCGATCGAGAGCTACCTGCTCACTCGGTGCAAACACCATCAGATCGTCCAAGTAGCAGAGAAGGCTTGTGAAATTCTCATCACCGAAAATGGACATCATCATTCTCATAAAGGTTGCTGGGCTGTTGGTCAATCCCTGAGGTAAACGATTGTACTCATGGAGGCCGAAAGGAGAGGAAAAAGCAGTATACTTCTTATGCTCTTCAAACAAGGGAACATTATAAAAGCCAGAAGTCAAGTCCATGGTAGAAAAGAAAACGTTGCCTCCTAAAGCTGCGAGTGCATCTGCTTGGTGTGGGAGTGGATGGGCATCTTTCACTGTCTTCGCATTCATCTAAAATCTGTACAAATACGAAGGTCACCATTCTTTTTCCACACCAAAACTAGTGGAGATGCATATTCACTCTGAGATTTCCTTATAATACCTTTTACTTCCATCTCATTCAAGGCAGTGCGCAGCTTATCATAATGACTGGGGGCTACACGTCGATAAGGCAGTCTAAATGGCTTCTCATCCACCAAGTGAATTTTGTGAACAAAGTCGGTGGCTTCTCCACAATCCATTTTTCCACGAGAAAACGTTGACTCATACTTCTCAATGAGATCCAAAAGTCGATCCTTCCACTCCTCTGACACTTCACAGTCATCCAGTTCCAGATGACTACATTGCTTCATTTTAATATTATTGGCTTAAACTCCTCATAAGTATGCATTAAAACTTCCAACTCCTGTGAAATACGCAGCTCTCTTTTTTTCGCTTTGAGTTTCCATGGTGACTCGTGAAATCGGCGATCCATTGAAAATGTCTTTATACATGCACCGTGCACGCGCATTAACTCTGGGTAACCCGTCAGAGGTTGATTAAACTAACTCTTCTCAGGTGTTTTGGAACTGACATACTCATGGTATGCCTGTTTGGGGTAAATCAACCCAGAGGTTATAGTTTATCAAATGGTAAGTTAACCAAGCTTTCTGGAATACCCCCCTGATCATTTGCTTCCGTTATTTTGCTTATTTTATGTTCTGTTGGTGTTCTCAAATGGCTGCCTTACAAAAGACTTGATACGAAAAATCTAAGAAACCAAGTAAATAAAATGAGTACTTGAACAGCCATTTTGTGTTGTGTCATTTATGTTGCGGTCCTGCCCTAGACCTGGGCCGTAACAACAGAAAAATATGTGTTTGATTATGTCGGTCTGTTGACAGATCACCTGAACATGAATGAATGTTATCAGTTCAGTCACAGTGACTGAGAGCCTACATGTGTTGCTTGACCAGATGAAATGAAAACAAACCCAGATAGCAAGCATGTTTGGGCCACATGTGGGTATTATCTGGCACATATGGCCCAGATATGGCATTCCTGAACAGATATGGGCCAGAATGTGACCATATTTGTTTTGCCATAACTTTAAAATCGGTGGGAAATGTGGTCTTGGTTCACAACTGTTTTTGAGAGTTTATGGCCCAGATAACAATGTACACATAAGGGCTATATGTGTTTGAATTTGAATTTGAAGAATTTATTTCACACACTTTATCATTTCATTTTAGAGGCAAAATTAACAATAGTTACAGAATGGTTATTGTGTGTAAAATGGGAAACCCCAAAGAAGCTACTGAAAGCTTTTAGGAGGGGGCCCGATTAAAAACGGATGCATGCAAGAAAACTAGTCCGGAGTTTTAAATCTATGGCACATAGTATTTGAGCTATGGCACAAAGTGAGAAAGGCTGACTTGTGGTAAACCTTTGGATTATATATGGAAAAACACAGCAAACCTGAAATCAAGGGCAGCTGACATCCGAGGTTTCACACCTCAGGTGGTTGCATCTCATTAGTGGAATGAATCTGACTGATACGGCACCATTTTCTCATCTGCTCTCATGAGTTTTCAGTCACGCATATCTTCAGGTAAGTGAAGTTTTGGTATTTCAAAATCTTTTTAAGGTTATTTGTGCAGCATTATGTATTTGTTTGAGGAGAGTGTCGAATTAACCTCAGTTGAGTGTATGCACCATTTCAATCCCATGTGTAATGCAGCACACAGTCACCGAACGAGTCATTGATTTATGATTTAAAACTCCGGACTGGTTTTCTTGCATGCATCCGTTTTTAACACGCCTCAACTATCGTACAGTCTGACATTTATGACAGTTTTGATCTTACAGTGTGAAATGGCTAACAGCACTGATGTTTGTACAGCCTGACATGGAACAATCGTGAAGGACTATAATAAATCTAAAAGTGTGCACCTGGGTTAAGTTTTGTTGCGGCCGCGACATATAGTTACTTTTGGAAACTCGAGTGTGCTGTGGCCATGAGATCTTTTGAGGGGAACGACATCTTTTTGTTCGCGTCTATGAGCTTAAAGCGATGGTTAACCCAAAAATTAATATTCTGTTATTTACTCGCCCTCATGTTGTTCCTAAGGATTTATTGAATGTGTGTATATCATAGACCGTAAAAAAATATGGACGACTCGACATCATCCGTTTCCGCTTGGCAGATTTGAAGCTTTCAGGCGGCCTTGCACAGCGCTGACATCTTGGGACCGAGTCTGCGCAGTAGCGATTTCGGGACCGGAGTTGCGCAGTAGAGCGCAGGAAGTAGAGCAGGAAGTAGAGTCGCGATATCAAAAGCCCGCCCACACTCTCGCAGATGCAGAACAATTAATTATGTTAGTGTGAAATAAACCGTTATGGAAATGTAGAAATTAAAGCTAAAGCTCTAATCTGCTCCCAAAAATTTCGAAAAAAGTCTGTTAGTGCCTCAGTGACAACTTCACTCAGAGAAGCCGTCAGCCTTAGCTGTCAATCATGACGTCACACCCCCCGTTTTTATAGCATCAAATAACTAACTCAAACTAAACTTATTTTTAAAACGAACACCTGAAATGAAATCATCGTGATGATAACTGCCTTCAGTGACATAAACTAACTTTGGGGAAAACATTTTGAAGTATAATTTTATTATTTAGTTTGCCTCGCGTCCATTAGAAAGCACAGAGGGGCGGCTATACTGGGACCGGCCACCGGGGGGCGATCGAGGCGCGAAAGCTTCAGTAAATGAGAGGGAGACTGCAGGCTTGGTGGATATATATATGTTGGGTTTTTTTGGTGCAAAAAAATAATTAATAAATCAATAAATTAAAATCTTAACCTGGCTAGTGATGGATTGATCAAATTTAAAAACAAAAAAAATTATAATAAAAAAGTGACAATAAATGATGACAGAATTATATTTTTTGTTGAACTATCCCTTTAGTTTAAGATTTATTTTAATCATAATCATGCCGACCTAGCTTCCAGGTCGTATTGCTATTAACATTATTTAAATTAAACTTTTTATTGCAGGTGCAGTCGGTTGAAACAACGGAACACCAGGAACACATTTCCAACACTGATTAGTGTCACAATTCACCAGTGTGGTACCAATCCGGACTGTCATTCTATCACAAACTACATTACCCATTATCCTTTGCCCAGACTCATTAGCACTCACTGTTTACACCTGTGTCTTATTATCCTGTTTTCCTCACCATATATAAGCCTGGTTATCTCTGTTATTCACTGTGAAGTCTTGTTTTGTGTGCACTGCATTTTTGAGTATTTTCCCTGGTTTCATGTCTCTTGGTTTGTTGGATTTCTTGCCTGTTTCACGGATTACCCGTTTGCCTGTCTCTCCTGTCTTGTTTGCCTTTTTGGACTGTTTGCTTGTGTATGACTTTTTGCCTGTTTCGGACTATGATTGTGGATTACCCTCTTAATAAATACTGCATTTACATCTCCTACCTTCTGTCTCAGAGCGGTTCTTTACAATTAGAGACTTTATTTACCTTGTGAAGTTGTTGTTTGTTATAAATAAATTGAACAGGAGAAGCAGCAGCAGCAGGACGTCCGTCTCTGTGGTATGGACTGTATTTAGTGGCCTGTCAACATTTGTGTGTGTTTACTCGCAGTTTATGAGGACATGATTCGGTTTATGGACTATTGTATGCGACTAAACCTTAGCAGTAGCAAGCAAAACGGTTTTGCACGTCAGGCTAGTGTAACGTTATACAGAGAACAACAATGGAGTCCGTTAGCGCATTTGAATGACGAAGCACGCGTCGTGTCGTTTACTGATGTTTACTCACGCGACGAGCCAACAGTACAGACATTTGAAGCAGTTTTACTCACCGGCTGCTTCCAAAGCAGGACCGAACCTTTATCGCTGGGACCGCTCCGTCAAAAACACACTTTTTTGGTATGATTTGGTGAAGTCCTGTGACAGAAGTGAACGGTGGAGATCCACTTTGCGACGCGACTGAAGCGATGTTGTGAAGCTTCCCGTCATTTCTGCGTTCATATCGGTTCAAATACAGCACTGCCTTCCCGGAATACTGTGCTGAAGCGTTGAAGTCGCTTGACGTATTTTTAACACAGAAATACTCCATCAAACGTCCAACATTAGTTTTTGAAACTTTGTCTATGTTTAGGATGGGAATCCAAGTCTTTAACAGTGTAAAAAGCTCAGTATGCATGAAACAGCATTTCACCCCCCCCCCCCCCCCTAAATTAAATGTTATTTTTAACCCTGGTACATTTACATTCAGAAATAAGTACGTAATGATAGGCTACAATCACGTCAAAGTTTCTGTGAGGATAAGTGTATTACTACCAGGACTTGTTTAACACAACAATGACAAACTGTGGTGCTCAGTGATATTCAGCAGCTTATCCAGGCCAAAGAACATACAAGTAGGAATGGGAACATCTTTTACAGGATCTTGTACAATAACAATATCAGGCCAAAAAGGATTTATTATTTGTCCTTTGTGTCATCATGAACTATGATGAAGATCTAAATGTAACAGTAGTTGCTGTACGAGTAAACATCACTCTTCTGTCCTCAAGAGACGCTCTAGCGACTTAATCTAGGAGTTACAGCCTTTAGCCTCCGTGTTAGAGCGTCCGAATCTCATGTGGGCGTAAATCTCTACAGCTGCTTTACTATAGTGAAATATCCATTTAAAATTATGTATTTGAAATAAGATATTGGTGGAACTTGATGCTGAAAAAACACTATAGTGTCAATAAGTTAAAATTAGCCAATTGTTTTGTTTCATCTTCTAGCATGTTATTGTTTAACATGATTTGTCGTTTTTGAAAGTCTGACATGTCACCCATTTCACCCACGCCTTGCACCAATCACAAGAGAAGAATAAAAGACAATGATATTCAATGTGCTACTAATTCTGTGACTGATCTGTGAACTTTGCAGCCTTTTATCTAACATTATTCTCAAATGTGTCAACATACCCACATACAAACAGACTCAGTCCTCCAGAACAGCCATTATCTGTTGTCAGTTAACTGAATCAACTATTATAAATATGTTGTTAGTCCTGATGAGCTGAGAGGCTGAATGCATTTTATTCAGGCGTAACGTTAGACTGACGTCTTTGCTTCACACATGATTTCTCAGAAGTGTTGTGGTGGTGGTGGGGGGGGGGGGGCAGAGATGGCAAATCTCTGTACTGTACTGTACTTCAACTGTACTGGGTTCACGCCTAAAAATTCAGGGCAGAGATGGCAAAAGTACTCAGTTCCCATACTCAAGTAGAAGTACAGATACTTGTTTTAAAAAATACTCTGGTAAAAGTAGAAGTAATGATTTAACTTCTTTACTTAAGGAAAAGTAACACAGTACAGGATTGGAAATTTACTTAAAGTTTAAAAGTAAATGTAGCTTTGCGAATGACAACCCCCTTTTTATGTAAAGCTATCTGAACCACACAAAGTGTTACAAGTGTGTATGCTGAGAAACTTGTAAGGGTGGATCGCCTACAGTGGTTCTAACTGCAGGGTTGCTGAATGACTAAAGAAACATTATCAACAAGATGGTAGAAAACTGTACATTTCTTGTTTATAACCACCCACTGCAACTTATACCAATGACGGAAATAAGCGCAGTTACAATAGCAAAATATGTGGGAGAGCGATGCTTTAATGTGACTATATTGTATTGCAATAGGTAGCACTTCAAAGTCAATACCAAACCAAAACTAGTTAGCAAATTACTTGCAATTGAAAGAATTTAATGACAAAATCTGGTTGAGAGAGAGAGAGAGAGAGAGAGAGAGAGAGAGAGAGAGAGAAAGAGAGAGAGAGAGAGAGACTTTGACTTTTGGGTCTTCTTTAATCCATCAATAAATACATAAGAGCCTTATTAAATAAATGACAACAAACATCCCATCAAACAAAGGCATTTGTGCCTACTTACAGTACATTTATACATGGTATTTTTTTTAAATAAAAATTAAACAGTAAACAATCATCAACATCACAAATACAATGATTTACAGCCCATTTACCTTTAAACATCTTCATATCATTCACCAATTTGTAATATGTAAACTCAATTTTAATATGAGATTTTAATAATCCCTTTAAAACAGACACAACATCAGTTGACCCAGCATCACTCATGCGATGTTTTCTTGATAGCCAAATCGCCAATTTTGCCTGACCAAAAAGAAACTTTAACAGAACATTTTCTTCCCTCCTACTTTTAATATACTTTGGTCCATAAATAAAAAGTACTGGAGTAAAAACTTCTCCTAAATTTTGAGCCCACTCTTCTAAGATACAAAACAAGGATTGAAGCCTTTTACACTTGAGGAACAAATGAAAAACGTTCTCCTCCTCACTACAAAATGGACAACCCACCCCAACCTCTGGATCAAGGTGTGCTCTGTGTCTGTTTGTAGCTATACTCCCGTGCACTACTCTCCACTGAAGGTCACCATACCGTTTCTCAATGGGTAGCTTATACAGGGACCTCCAGCGTCCTTTAGGGGATTCACCTGGCCCTAGAACCTCCCGCCATTTGGACTCGCTGACACTCTGCAGTGTGTTAAGATGCCACACTTTCACACACATGGTGTAAATGTCTCTCTTATTCGCATCGCCAAAGGCGGCCAAAAAAGGTATCTTAAATGACAATATACAGCCTTCTTTTTCTTGCCATGTACCAGTCTTTGCTGTAAAAAACAATTCTGGAAAGTCACAGTTATTAGCCTCTTCATCAACAGTCTCCGTTGCCTGTTGAAAGTCCTGAGGCGGAGACTCTAGAATCTGAGTCAACATATTTTGTGCCATCCTGACTGATTTTATTACAAGTTTTGAAGCAAAATTTTCAGGGCTTATCCAACTTTTTTTATCTTTTAAATGTCCAATTTTTGTCATATTTGCAGCCCACATGGCTTTTCTGAAAGTATCTGAAAACATTTGATTCCAGTTCAGAATTGAAAAAAAGTGGTTCCTCTTTCAGCCATAATTTTTCCGCACTCCATGAAAAACTAAAAATTGTCCATGACTTTAAAATTGATCTGTAAAAGACACTCAGCCCACTTAAATTCAGTTTGTCAAAGTCCATCAAAAACAAATGGCGGTCCAGCCCCATGTTTCCAGCTCTTCTTAGGAGGGCACAGGCCACTTCAGCCCAGCTCACATCCACTCCATAGAGCAGTCTTTGCGCCGTCTGCATTCTGAAAGTCCGGAGTCTTGCTCTGATGTCCACTAGTCCCTGGCCTCCTTCTTGTCTAGGTAGATACAGTACCACCACCTTCAGCCACTGCTGTCCCGACCAGACAAAAATCCACTAGTCGCTTTTGTATTCCTCGCACTAGATCCTCAGGAGGTTCAAGTATTGTCATTCTATGCCAGAGTGAAGAAGCAACCAAGTTGTTGCATATTAGGACCCTCCCCCTATATGACAACTGGGGTAGCAACCATTTTCATCGAGACAACTTTGCACACACTTTCTCCAAGAGGCCTTCCCAATTTTTCTTCTTAAACTCCTCTGTCCCCAAGAACACTCCTAAATAATTAAACCCTGCACTTCCCCACTGTAAACCACCAGGAAGTTTAGGACCTTTGAAAACACTACCACACCATAAAGCATCGCTCTTTCCTCAATTAACTACTGCTGATGAGGCTCTTCCATACAACTCTAATGCCTGTTTAAGCACTTGAATGTCACTTTGATCTCTGATTATAACAGTGACGTCATCAGCATAGGCCGAGAGTTTAACAGAACAGTTTAGGGTATTGATCTGCAGGCCCTTTAACTCTCTTCTCATTTTACATAACAAGGGTTCAATTACAGTGCTGTATAATTGGCCCGAGATTGGACAACCTTGTCTGATTCCTCTTTTAACATTAATAGGAATACTCAAAACACCACCCATTTTGATCATACATGTCGCTAAGGCATATAAAAGTCCAATCCTTGAAATACATTTTTCCCCAAACCCAAAAGCTGTACTTTTTTCTGTGTACTTTTAGACAGTGTGAAACCAACCCTAATGAGTTTATGATCAGAAAGTATGTTAGGAATAATTTCTGTACTAACAACTCTATTTTTCAAATTACAAAGATATATAAAACCGATCCAAGCGAGCAGCAGAAATCCTATCATGACAGACCTTTACCCATGTATATTGTTTTATAGAAGGATTGTGTTCCCTCCATACATCAAAGAGATTCAAATTTTCTATAACACTAGCTAAAGTGGAAGCTGAAGATGCATGAGCTTCCTCCCCATTTCTGTCAAGAGTAAAATCAAGAGTGCAATTCCAGTCCCCCCCCCCCCCCCACAACAATATACACATCTTCATTCTCTTCACTAACTATTTGTTCAAACTTTTTGAAAAGTAAACTCCTTTCTGCTCCAACGTTTGGAGCATAAATATTTACGAACAAGAATTTAAAATTACCAATTTCAGCTTTAACAGTTAAAAGCCTTCCTGGCTCTATTTCATTTTTTAATAGCACCTTAACATTTATAGTGAGAGAAAAGAGGATAGCCACACCAGCACTTAAATTGGTCCCATGACTGAGAACATACTCTCCTTTCCACCAAACCCCAGTTAACTTCATTACTCAAACTGCTATGAGTTTCTTGCAAGAATGTAACACTCAGTTCTTTCAGATTAATGATTTCTGATAAAACCTCATTCTTTCTCCTATCCCTCATCCCATTGATATTGAGAGAACCAACCCTTAAAATCTCCATAAGAAATTTAGAGAGAAGGAGATAACAGATCAGATAGAAAGAGAAACTTTCAGCCATTACAATTATTTAGATTTTCCCTTCGCTTTTCCCATCCTTTTTCCTGATCTAACAACAGTTAAATACTTTTTAAGACGAAATCTTTTCTGTTGTGAAACTTCATCATAGCTGCTTTCTTTACTAGCCCACATACAGTCTTGTCATCAATTTTGTGAAGAAACAGGTGTGAATCAGGTGGCCCCTATTTAAGGATGAAGCCAACACTTGTTGAACATGCATTTGAAAGCTGAGGAAAATGGGTCGTTCAAGACATTGTTCAGAAGAACAGCGTACTTTGATTAAAAAGTTGATTAGAGAGGGGAAAACCTATAAAGAGGTGCAAAAAATGATAGGCTGTTCAGCTAAAATGATCTCCAATGCCTTAAAATGGAGAGCAAAACCAGAGAGACGTGGAAGAAAACGGAAGACAACCATCAAAATGGATAGAAGAATAACCAGAATGGCAAAGGCTCAGCCAATGATCACCTCCAGGATGATCAAAGACAGTCTGGAGTTACCTGTAAGTACTGTGACAGTTAGAAGACGTCTGTGTGAAGCTAATCTATTTTCAAGAATCCCCCGCAAAGTCCCTCTGTTAAAAAAAAGGCATGTGCAGAAGAGGTTACAATTTGCCAAAGAACACATCAACCGGCCTAAAGAGAAATGGAGGAACATTTTGTGGACTGATGAGAGTAAAATTGTTCTTTTTGAGTCCAAGGGCCACAGGCAGTTTGTGAGACTACCCCCAAACTCTGAATTCAAGCCACAGTACACAGTGAAGACAGTGAAGCATGGAGGTGCAAGCATCATGATATGGGCATGTTTCTCCTACTATGGTGTTGGGCCTATTTATCGCATACCAGGGATCATGGATCAGTTTGCATATGTTAAAATACTTGAAGAGGTCATGTTGCCCTATGCTGAAGAGGACATGCCCTTGAAACGGTTGTTTCAACGAGACAATGACCCAAAACACACTAGTAAACGGGCAAAGTCTTGGTTCCAAACCAACAAAATTAATGTTATGGAGTGGCCAGTCCAATCTCCAGACCTTAATCCAATTGAGAACATGTGGGGTGATATCAAAAATGCTGTTTCTGAAGCAAAACCAAGAAATGTGAATGAATTGTGGAATGTTGTTAAAGAATCATGGAGTGGAATAACAGCTGAGAGGTGCCACAAGTTGGTTGACTCCATGCCACACAGATGTCAAGCAGTTTTAAAAAACTGTGGTCATACAACTAAATATTAGTTTAGTGATTCACAGGATTGCTAAATCCCAGAAAAAAAAATGTTTGTACAAAATAGTTTTGAGTTTGTACAGTCAAAGGTAGACACTGCTATTTTTTTGAACACACCCCTTTCAACTAATTGCCCAATTGCACAGCCTTAAGAGCGTGCATATCATGAATGCTGGGTCTTGTTTGTTTTCTGACAATCTACTGAACCTACTGGTAACTTGTTTGCCACATAGCAATAAAAAATATACTAAAAACCTTGATTATTCTGGTTAGTCACATTGTACTGCTATTATTTTGAACAAGACTGTATCTGAGGCAATAAACTTGTCAGCATCAGGGAAATAATCTCTTATTTCAACACCTGCCTTTCCTTTTGTCTTATCCAGAAATGAATTAATCTGCTCAAGGGGATATAAATCCTCTACCACATCATCCCTCATTCCATCATCAGTATACTGTGATAAACTTTCAGTCTTTCTCAGAAACACCTTTCTGTAAAACATCATCATCATCATCCTCAGCATCACTCTGATCATCATCCTCCCTCACTTCTTTTTCAGGTAAATTAACACATCCAGGTTTCTCCACACAGCTAGCATTCTCATCCAGCTCACTCACCTCCTCCTGTTGCTCGTCTTCTCCCTCTATAGCTTCTTTATCCTGCTCCTTGGTTCTCTCCTTTTCTTTGTTATTAACCGGTAGCATTTCTTTATTAACTACCGTCACATCATTTCCATCCTCACAAGATGTAGAAGGGCGCTGTTCTGATCTATGTGGACACATTAATCGCTTATTGCCCAAATCTCCACATTCATAACACTTCAAACTCATCGTACTCGCGTAGACCATGAAAGAATTCTCTCCGTGAGAAACACGGAAAGAAACTTCCAAGGTCTTCTCCGGCGAACTGAGAAACATATAAACATGTCGTTTGAAAGACAAAACGTGCTTTAGTGCGGCGTCCTTACATCCAAGTGGGACTGCTTTTAAAGGACTTGCTATCTTACCAAATCTCAGTAACTCTTTCAGGATAGCTTCATTAGATATGAAGGGGGGGGGGGGGGGCATTCGAAACTATTACTTTAGTCTAAACTATTACTTTATTAATAGTAATAGTTTATAATAGTAATAGTAATTTTTAGTCGAAACTATTACTTTAGTCGCTGGAGCAGATAGCGGGGTTACCGGAACAAAGGTTTCCTTCACCCATATTCCGCTTACCGTTAGTTCACTAACGAGTACTTCAGTTTTCAAAAACACGACTATCGCTTTATTCGTCCGTGACGCCGAGATAATTTTTCCAAAACCAATTTTCTGACCGATAACTAGGAGTAAATCCTCCACTGTCACCCCAGCGTCAGGAACACACCTGCAGCCATTCCGGAGTGACAGAGGGGATGTTCCCTATGCGTGGGCAGTCCCGGCGACTACACAACGCACACACACAAAACAACTTTCCTTCCTATACTGACAGATTTAAAAACACAGCGAAGGGAGAAATATAAATAAGTGCATAAAGCAGAAAGGAAATACCAAAGAACACTCATCCACGCGCTCAGCACCTCCACAAACTCCCAGCATGCACCAGAGAGAGAGAGAGAGAGAGAGAGAGAGAGAGAGAGAGAGAGAGAGAGAGAGAGAGAGAGAGAGAGAGAGAGAGAATAGAAGGAGAGAGCAAAGAAAAGAGCCAAAGAGAAGGCCCATAGACGAGACAGCCAGAGAATAAGAGAGACAGAGCAACAGTTCCGATCTTCGTTTATCCATCCCTTGACCATGTGACTGAAACCCTGAGACATTCAAACTGACCAATCAGACCAAACTTCCCCCACTGTACTACAGGTGTGGCACCATTTGGCCTACAGGCCCTCAACATCCCTTTGTCTTTAGGAATCCCAAACCCTGATAAGAGAGAGGGGGTGGAACACAGTAAAACAAATGTCTTTGTTGAATTTCAAATATCAAATATCTTTGATTATTTTGGATTCTTTCAGAGGCACACGCGTGCTTTATGAAAGGGGGTTGCTTACTGTATAATGACTGAAATCGTCAAATTGTCTTGAACAATTACTACAAATGGACCGCAGAAGATTACCTTTTCTAATACATGCATAAATGGCCTGTATTCTGTTAGCGCAGCACAAGCTCGCGGTGCCATCTGCTGGAAACTCTTCATTTAGCTCGATTGTTTGCCAGGCTTCAGTGCATTAGGCATTAACCGGTCGGCACTGCTAGATTTTTGTCCCTTATGTCGATTTCATTTAACATGTAAACGCATTTACCTGCTTTCTGTCAACATATTGAAGTGTATTTTAATGTAATGTGTTCTCACATGGCAATTTAAAAGTGTGGTCCATGTATATAGCAAATAACTTAAAAAAAAACATTAGATGTATATTTAAATCAGGTTTATTTTTTAATTGCAAGCAAAAATAATCAGTGGTGAAAATTGTAAGTTACTCGATTCTGAAGTGTATTTTTTTTTTTTTTTTTACAGAGAAAACATCCTTTGAAATTATAGCAGTACATTGAATGTGTCTTAAAAAGAAATAACTTTTTTATGTAAAATTGTTAATGTCCAACACTTCGCAACCTTTTTTAACCCTTGTGTGTCGTTCATATTTTTGTTACTCAGCCAGTGTTCGTGGGTCTGGTGGACCCGCTGCATTTCGGGTTTTTAATTCAACACAATAAAAAATGTTATATGTTAAAATATTCAACAGATGTTTACTTCATCCCAATTACAAGCAATATAAACAGCAGATATGGTTAATATTTTCTCTTTACTTTTGGGAACGGCAGGGGTAGAAACAAAACTCACTCTTGTAGCTACTCCCTCACACTTACACAATCTCTCTCTCGCATGCACACACACACACACACACACACACACACGGATATGTGGTGTATGGTTCCTCTCCATAGGCATACTGGTTTTTCTAATGTACAGACTGTATAATATATCCCCCTACACTAACCCTACCCCTAAACCTACCCATACCTCACTCCTGGGTTCTCTTTCTCCCCTTCCCCTCATGACAGTTATAATGCTAATACTGTTTTATTAATTTAGCTTATTTCATTAAAACTGCCCTTGATAGTAATTGGGTTATGCAAAGAACTATTATAGCAGTTATTTGCTTGGACTTGTTAGTTGCCTTTTTAAAAAAAAAAAACTTTTTTCACTAAAATTGGCTCAGATCGTCTTCAGGTCATGCTGGCAAAAAGTTATCAAAAGCTGTTTGACAGACCAAACCGTTCTCGAGGAATGTGTTGTGATGATGTCAAGCTGATTCTGAGGCTGTGACTGTACTGACACCAGACGTTTTATCAGTTATTGTCACCATTGGTCCTTTCTGTGTGTAACCAGGTTGAAATTATATCTTTACTTTTACGGTTGAAATGTCACCAAATCCTGATGAACATTGTTTTCTATATGTTTTCTGTATGTTCTATTGTCAATATTTATGGCTGGATGTTGTATTCAGACCATAATGTTAATACCTGTACTGTTACTTTAAGAGTGTCGCAGGCTTTGTGGCGTCATTCATGCGCTTCTTTCAGTTTGCGCCAGACTAGCTGAGAGAAGGAGCTTGAAACCTGTGTGGAGGAGGCTGCATGTGACTTATGTATTTTTTTTGTTGATTTGTACAGTCTGCACCAGGTTCGCTGAGAGGAACCAAATTTGCTGTTTCACCTTCATTAAAAGAGAAACCAGCAGTTGATCGTGGTCTGCGTCTTTCCTTCATTCAACCCAACAAGAACACAACGCAGAATTTACAAGGGTTAATGGGCGTGCATTCAACCTAACAACCTGTTAAAGACACAGCGCGCCCGTTACAATGGTGCCGTGACCTTTCAAGGATTGGTCTGAAGATCGACGTCAGCTCGTTCGCCGTGGGAAGCTGCATTCACTCGCCTTTTACCGTGGTCAGGTATTCCCTTGGACTGCAGCCTGATATTAATTTTTTTTTGTCTTCAATATAAAAGCATTTAAAAGAGTGCTTTACTGATGTGCAATTAATTGCTGATTGATGTGATTATTCTAGATTTTTTTTTGTGGTGCTCTTCCAGTTTAGCCATTTAGATTTTGTTTTATTGGCTATATATTTTTTATTATTATTCACATTTCTTTTCTGTGTATGAGTGACTGAAATATGGCAGAGGGTTACACATATTTTGCAGAGAGTGAAATTGATGGTGCTGAGCGTGACTCTTTTGAGGACCAGTTTGGTGTGGGTAGGGGTTTGTTCTTTCGAACCTTAGAGTCCAGAACACCAGGGCCTAGTGTCACAGCGTTACACACCCCACAGCTTACCTCTACACGTTATGTAGATCGTGCCATGCCAAGCCAAGTTGGGCAGAATCCAGACTTAAGTTCACTCATTACACAGTTAGCTGAGAAGCTAGGTGAATCCATTACAGCTAAGCTACAATCTGACAGGTGCACACAGAACACCAGTACTCCTGTACAGCCCTCAGAGATGACATTACCTAACGTCAAGGTTGTCATGCAGTCAGACATAAGAGAGCCTCCAATATTCAGGGGTGATAGCTCAGATAAAGTCACAGTTCATGAGTGGGAAAATCTTATGACTCTGTATTTAAAGAAACGAGCCATTCCAGTGATTGAGCAGTCACAAGAAGTCCTGGCAAAGCTTATGGGCAAAGCAGGGGATGTGGTGAGGATAAAGCTGCGTAACGACAAATCTATTAACCATGATGCAAATCCCCATGTGATTTTTGACATTCTGAAACAACACTTCAGCGAACTGACTTACTCAAACATGCCTTTAGCAGATTTCTACAGTACATTGCCCATGCCAGGTGAAGATGCTATGGAATACTGGATACGGCTAAACAAAACAGTTGATGTAGCGGATGAGTATCTGAAAAGGCAAGGCCGTAGCATTGATGACCCAGGCCATGAAGTCAGTATGATGTTCATCAAATACTGCCCAGACCAGTCTCTTGCAAGTGTTTTCAAGTTCAAGTCTGCTGAGAAATGGTCGGCATGTGAGATCCAGGAGAGGCTTGATGAGCACATGCAGGGGAGGAAAACTCAAGCTGCAACGGTTAGGCCACTTAAGGTGAGCACAGTAGAGCACAAAGTCTTTTCCCAGTGTCATGTGCCTATGGCTGATAATACACCAGCCTCAAACACCACTGTACCATCTGTGCCATCTCCGTTGCCCATGACTACTGCGAGTGTTGACAATGACTGCATGAGGAGTTTGGTGAACTTGTTAGACCGACTGGTTACACAGCATACACAAGTACCAGCTAACCCCAGAGCTCAAGTCGCAGTCCCTCACTCGTTTCAAAAGGTGTGCAGGGTATGTAGGGCTTCTGATCATTCCACATTGTCTCACTGCAGGCGAGAGAACAGGTGTTTAAAGTGCTTATCACCTGGCCACTGGAAGAGGGACTGTCCAGATCAGACCAACCAGCGCCGCTCTCAGTCTGCCAACAGCACTGGTGGACAGGATCAACAGTTAAACTAGAAAACCCACACCTTGGGAGGGGCGGTGTGGGTATTGTAAATGAATCCCTCTCTGATACACATGACCCAGCTCGCTTATATGAGGACTGTTGTGCCAAAGCAACTGAGGGGACCCGAATAGTCATTCAAGCCACACAGAAGATCGACGCATTCAGTGAGTTGTTTTATGCTACCGTCCTTGTCAATCACAGTGTGCAGCTTAAAGGCATGTTGGACTCTGGCTCTATGGCATGTAGCGTCAGCGAACATGCGGTAGAGAAGCTCAGCTCTGCTGGTGTTTTGCCCGAGAAACAGCACCCTGAAGAAAATATTGTTCTGATTGGCTGTGGTGGTCTGCAGACTCGACCTGAGGGTTTTTATGACTTGGAGATGCAGCTTTACGGCGCTCACTGTGTTGTACCTACCTTGGTTGTGCCTGGTCAGCATGACGATCTTATACTGGGCTCGAATGTCATCAAACATGTGATTCATGTTCTGAAGGGTGATAATGATTATTGGAACATGGCTTCCAGACCGGAGTATCAGTCTGATCCCAATGTTGAACAGTTTTTGTCGATGTTTACCAATGTC
This sequence comes from Pseudorasbora parva, assembly GCF_024679245.1. NCBI lineage: Eukaryota > Metazoa > Chordata > Actinopteri > Cypriniformes > Gobionidae > Pseudorasbora > Pseudorasbora parva. Next base: position 66,393,298 of record NC_090172.1, on the reverse strand, counting down.
CAGCGCTGGAGAGGGAGTGAGGTTCCTGACAAAATAGGCACGGTCAAGCTCACCCAATCAGTGATACTACTACCTAGGCATGAACACTTGGTTTGGGGTAGACTCCCTGCTAGTGTGCCAATGTCACCTGGAAGCACTGTCGTTGTAGAACCAACCAATTCCAAAGCCATGCCACGAGGTGTTCTAGTGGGCCGTCTTGTCACACCTCTCTGGGGTGATAGATGGGTGCCAATGACAGTTGTCAACCCATCTGACAGAGCTGTCACACTGAAGAGAAATTGCAAATTGGCTGATGTGTTTCCATGTTTGGCAATCGAGGATCTAGCTGCTTCTCAGGGTCTACATGTGGCTTCAGAAAAACAACAACCAGATGAACACAAACAACATGACATTGAGATACATCAATTTCATACGGAGAAACAAGTACAAGCAATACCGCAACAGAAACTTGACACATTGCCCAGTGCCTATTCAGCTGGTCAGCTGGCTAAAAGCCTGTCAGAGTTGGGCTTAAGTGACGTTGACATAGACGCATGTCAGGTTAGTAAAGACTGTAAGTCTAGGCTCACACAGCTATTAATTGAATACCAAGACATCTTCCCCAAGCACTCATTGGACTGTGGTGAGGTCAAGGGATACACACATCGCATTCATCTCACCGACGATCGCCCTTTTCGCTTGCCGTACAGAAGAGTCCCTCCTGCCCACTATCAGAAGTTGAGGCAGGTTCTCACTGATATGGAGGAAAAGGGGATTATCAGGAAGTCCTCAAGCGAGTATGCTTCACCATTGGTGATGGTGTGGAAGAAAGACGGTGGGTTGCGGATTTGCACTGACTTCAGGTGGCTGAATGCACGGACCTTAAAGGACGCGCATCCCTTGCCGTACCAGTCTGACTGCCTGGCTGCCCTTGGTGGCAATTGCCTCTTTAGTACGATGGACCTCACTTCTGGCTTCTTCAACATCCCAATGCACGAAGACGACAAGAAGTACACAGCTTTCACAACCCCCCTTGGACTGCATGAATATAATCGCATGCCACAAGGACTGTGTAACAGCCCAGCGTCCTTCATGAGGATGATGATTGGGATTTTTGGGGACATGAACTTCACAAAACTCCTGTGTTATCTTGACGATCTTCTCGTCTTTGCATCGTCAGAGGATGAGGCCCTGTACAGACTCCGTACAGTGTTCCAGAGGTTGCGGGAGAATAACTTGAAACTGGCTCCGAGAAAGTGCTATCTGCTTCGAGAACAAGTCGGATTCCTTGGACATGTCATTAATGGCGAGGGTGTGGCCGTCGATCCTGCGAAGGTGGAGATCATCACCAAGATGACAGTACAAGACCTCATGGAGGACGATGAGTGCACGCCTTCTGTCCGAAAAATCAAATCTTTCCTTGGCATGGTATTTTACTACCAGCATTTCATCCCAAACTGTTCCTCCATTGCGAAGCCCTTGTTCGCACTTACGGCTGGACAGAAGAGACGGGGACGGTCAGCTAGAGATAAGAAGCCCCTAGGTGCCTATCGCAAGCTTACTCCTGCAGACTGGTCAGTGGAATGTGAAATCGCTTTTGACCGGTTGAAGACCATGCTGTTGGAATGTGTTGTGTTGGCTCATCCAGACTTTGACGAGCCATTTATTCTGTCAGTCGATGCTTCGTTGAACGGACTTGGAGCAGTGCTCTCTCAAGTGCCTCGAGGAGAATCCAAGACCAGGCCGGTTGCTTTTGCAAGCAAGACACTTAGTGCGTCACAACGGAAGTATCCAGCTCATCGACTGGAGTTCATGGCTTTAAAGTGGAGTGTCTGTGAAAAGTTTAGCCACTGGCTAAAAGGCCGTAGTTTCACAGTTTGGACGGATAATAATCCACTAACCTACCTTCTAACAAAGCCAAAGCTTGACGCATGTGAAATCCGTTGGGTCTCTAAGCTTGCGTCTTTCTCATTTGATCTTAAACACCTGCCTGGGAAAAGAAATGTGGTGGCTGATGCCTTGAGTCGCGACCTTTTTGCGAAGCCCATTTCTCAGAGGCTGCTAAAGGAACCATATCCCACCCTGATTCAAGAAGCTAATGGGATAGAGGAAGATTCTGTGCAGGATGCTTTCAGGGTAAGCTGTCAGTCTCAAAGCTACAGATCTGGGGACCATCAAATGTTCAATGTGACGTGTGATTCTGCCGAGATTAGAGCTCTTTGTCAGGCCCATTGTGACTGGATTGATGCAGTGGAATCCAGGGCACTCTATCTGACCCAACACATCCAACAGCTGTCGAGTAGTCAGGATGTTACGTCCATGTTCTCCGCTCAGGAGCTGCTGCTGAGTCAAGAGCAAGACCCCAGCATTTCTAAGGTGTTACCTTTTGTTGCATCCAGGAAGCGACCATCTAGGCGGGAAAGGCATGGTGCTGATTCGAAGGTCCTTAGATTGTTCAAGCAATGGGACAAGTTGGAAGTCCATGATGGGATGTTGTATCGAGTGACGAGAGATCCTGTGTCTAAACAGAGAAGATCTCAATATGTGTTGCCTCTGAGTCTAAAGGAAAAAGCAATGTTGGGCATACACGATCTGGCAGGTCATCAAGGTCAAGACCGTACTCTCTCACTGGCAAGGCAGCGATTTTACTGGCCTGATATGGAGAGGGATGTGAGGGCACATGTCAGATGCTGTCAGAGGTGTGTGTTTGGGAAGTCGCCGGAGCCTGCTGCTCGTGCACCCCTAGAAAGCATCAAGAGCTCTGCCCCGATGGAGTTAGTTTGCATGGATTTTTGGTCAGCTGAGGACAGTAAGCAGCGTTCTGTGGATGTCCTAGTAGTCACCGACCATTTCACCAAACTTGCCCATGCATTCCCATGTGCCAATCAGACGGCAAATCAAGTCGCCAAGAAGCTCTGGGACAATGTGTTCTGTGTTTACGGTTTCCCTGAGAGAATACATTCTGATCAGGGCACCAATTTCGAGAGCAACTTGATTGCAGAACTTCTTCGTCTGGCCGGTGTGGCAAAATCCCATACAACAGCCTACCACCCCATGGGCAATGGGGGAACAGAGCGATTTAATCGCACTTTGGGAAACATGCTCCGTACCCTTCCCCTTAAGGAAAAACATCTGTGGCCACAACAAATTCAGACCATCACGTTTGCCTATAACGCCACCGTTCATGAGACTACAGGTTACCCCCCCTTCTTCTTGATGTTTGGCCGTGTGCCTAGATTACCGGTGGATATAATGTTTAAGCAGGTTTTGAATGACCCAGGGATTGTTGTCTATGACTCATATGCCAAGTCCCTGCTTTCTTGCCTCAAAAGTGCTATGGAAATCGCCCAGAAACATTCGTCCACTGAGCAACAGCACCAGGCCCGGCAGTACAACAAACGTGTCAAGGGTACCTACCTTTCTGTGGGAGATCGCGTTTTAGTAGCAAATAAAGGAGAACGAGGGAAGAGGAAGTTGGCTGACAAATGGGAGGATGGAGTGTAGACAGTTGTTGGTGCAAATCCCGATATCCATGTTTATAAAATACAGGATGCGGAGGGACGCACGAGAGTTGTGCACAGGAATCTTTTGTTGGAGGTCAACTTTTTGCCACTCTCTGGGATGGATGAGAGCCAGGATACCCATTCAAATGATCAGTCTTTGGCCAGTGAGGAGTCTGCTCAGGAAGACTGTGATAATGATGATAGAGGCTCAGCGTCTGTGTTATTAACTCAAGATGACAGTGCAAAGAACCTGTCAAATTCCAGAGATGGTGAGAGTCTTGCAGTTTTGTCCCCTGAAGTCCCACTTGAATCTGAGTCAGCTGATTCAGAAGAGCTAGACCAGTATAGTTCAGTGCAAAGTCCTGTTGCTACCTGTAACAAGTTCGATATAGTAAGGAAGGAAGAGGACACAGGGGTCGGCTGGACTGTTGATGCGTATCTTTATTTTCTCTTTCTCAATGTCAATAACACACTTCTTCGTGTGTTCTCAGTCAAACTCATAAGCAACAATAACTTCCGGTTCGCGGCACTTCCGGCTTCCGGGTAAACTCAGTCTCTGTGTTCTCGCACCAACAGTCCGACTCTCTCTCTCCTCGGTCTCCGGTTCCACCGATCTCTTATACCGTCCCCGCGCTCATTACTGGAACGAGAGACAGGTGTTATTAATCTGCTTCCAACCCACTCACTTACCGCTTGTCCCGCGGCTCTCTCTCCCGCTGCAGACCTCGCTGAACCACGCCCCCCTTGCCACATACCCCCACCGCCCGACTCAGGCCGGGGAGCCGTCCGGCCTGCAGCCCCCCCCCCCCCCCCCATTTCTGGAGAGGAAGTCGGCCACAGCCGTCTGAGCACCTGGCCTGTGGACCACCTGGAACTTAAAAGGCTGAAGAGCTAGATACCAACGGGTGATCCGCGCGTTGGTATCCTTCATGCGGTGGAGCCATTGGAGAGGAGCGTGGTCCGAACAGAGGGTGAACTCCCGCCCCAGAAGGTAGTAGCGGAGGGTGAGAACGGCCCACCTGATGGCAAGGCACTCCTTTTCGATGGTGCTGTACTTAGCCTCTCTCTTGGAGAGCTTGCGGCTGATGTACAGCACCGGCCGCTCTCCCCCCTCCACCTCCTGGGCCAGGACTGCGCCCAGCCCCCTGTCCGACGCGTCAGTCTGCAACAGAAAAGGGAGAGAAAAGTCAGGGGAGTGTAAAAGCGGCCCGCCACATAGAGCAGCCTTAACTCGGGTGAAGGCCTGCTGGCACGGCTCCGTCCATTGGACCGTATCTGGTAGCCCCTTTCTAGTAAGGTCAGTCAAAGGGCTGGTGAGGTCCGAATAATTTGGTATAAACCGTCTATAATATCCCGCCAGCCCCAAGAACTGCCTTACCTCCTTTTTGGTCTTGGGTCTCGGACAGGTTGCAATTGCGGCGGTCTTATCAATTTGGGGACGCACCTGTCCATGACCCAAGTGGAAGCCCAGATATCTTACCTCCACCCGCCCAATTGCACACTTCTTCGGATTGGCCGTGAGCCCCGCTCCCCTCAGCGACCTCAAGACCGCCCTGACATGCTGCATATGCCGCTGCCAATCGTGACTGTAAATCACGATATCGTCCAGGTAGGCAGCAGCATATGCGGCATGGGGACGCAAAATCCTGTCCATGAGGCGCTGAAAGGTAGCGGGTGCCCCGAACAAGCCGAAGGGAAGCGTGACGAATTGGTGTAATCCAAACGGCGTGGTGAAAGCTGTCTTTTCTTTGGACAATGGAGACAAGGGGATCTGCCAATAGCCCTTCGTTAAGTCCAATGTCGAATAAAATCGAGCCGTGCCCAGCCGATCAAGCAACTCGTCAACCCGCGGCATTGGATACGCGTCGAATTTCGACACTGCGTTCACCTTGCGGTAGTCCACACAGAACCTGACCGAGCCGTCGGTCTTAGGGACCAAAACGATCGGGCTCGCCCAGTCACTGTTGGACTCCTCTATTACTCCCATATCGAGCATTGCCCCTAATTCTTCCTGAACTACTTTTTTCTTGTGTTCAGGTAAGCGATACGGCCGGCTGCGAACTACCACGCCCGGCTCGGTCTCGATATGGTGCTGAATTAAGTTGGTACGTAAAAACACGTCGGCGAACTCCGCCTGTAGTTTTGATAGATCAGTGAGTTGGGACGGTGAGAGGTGATCTCCCCCAGGGGCCAGCGCGACCGATTGTGCTTTGATGCTCGCCTCTGGCCCGAGATCATCCTCTCCCCCGATCACCGTCGCCAACAACACTGATTCCACCTCATTCCATTTCTTAAGGAGATTGAGGTGGTATATTTGACGTGCCCCGTTCCTATCGGACCGTATCACTTCATAATCGAGGTCTCCAACCTGTCGTGCGACCTCAAACGGCCCCTGCCACTTCGACATTAATTTAGAGCTCGATGTAGGGAGTAATACGAGCACTTTCTCTCCCGGTGTGAATTTGCGTAGTCTCGTACCCCTGTTATACGACCGGCTTTGGCGGTCCTGGGCTTGCAACAAATTCTCCCTAGATAGCCGCCCCAAGGTGTGGAGTTTTGTTCGCATGTCCAGCACATATTGAATTTCGTTCTTGGCCAAAGAAGGCCCCTCCTCCCAAGTTTCTCGTAGGACGTCCAGCACCCCCCGGGGCTGCCGTCCGTAGAGAAGCTCGAAGGGGGAAAACCCCGTGGAGGCTTGCGGGACCTCTCGCACAGCGAATAAGAGGGGTTCTAACCACCGATCCCAATTTTTGGCGTCTTCCTGTACGAATTTACGGATCATGGATTTAAGAGTGCGATTAAACCGTTCGACCAAGCCGTCTGTTTGTGGGTGATAGACGCTTGTTCGAATGGATTTAATGCCCAATAATCCGTACAATTCGCTTAACGTGCGTGACATAAACGCCGTGCCTTGATCAGTGAGGATTTCCTTCGGAATCCCCACTCGGGAGATTAAACGAAACAGTGCGTCCGCAACACTCTTCGCAGAGATGTTGCGGAGAGCCACTGCTTCCGGATACCGTGTTGCGTAGTCCACGATAACTAGCGCAAAACGATATCCGCGTGCGGATCGCTCTAATGGCCCGATGAGGTCCATCGCAATTCTCTCGAAGGGGACCTGCATTAATGGTAGGGGGCGCAATGGCGCTTTTGGGGCGGCCAGTGGGTTCACCAACTGACATTCAGGACAAGACGCGCACCACCTGCGCACATTGTCATGAATGCCTGGCCAAAAAAATCGGGTCATTAAACGATTCAGCGTGGCCGCCTGTCCCAGGTGGCCCGCCATCGGGTTAGAGTGAGCCGCCTGGAAAAGCATTTCCCGGCGGCTCTTTGGTACTAACAACTGGGTTGTATCCGCTTTTGTCTGAGCGTCTTGGGTCACTCGATACAACCTATCCTTAATTATGGCAAAATAAGGATACGTGACGGGCAATGCGGGTTGGAGGGACTGACCGTCGATAGTGCGGACCTGTTGAAAAGCATGTTTTAGAGTCTCATCTTGAGACTGCTCCAGAGGGAAGTCATCGCGGTCTCTCAACCCCGCTCGGTTCCTCTGAAGCTGTTCCCAAGGGTCCCGTATCAGTCTCGCCAACCTGCACTCGCACCGCCCCGTTCCTAGCCTTGTTTTCCCAAGCGGCATCCGCGCATAACGACCCCAATAACGCCGAAAAGGCGGGCCAATTCGTCCCCAGAATTAGCGGATGCCGGAGGTGGGGACTAACCGCCACCTCAACACTATGCTTTTTCCCCCTAAACTGTATCGTGACTGGGACAACCGGATATTCCACCACATCCCCGTGCACACACCGCACCTTAACCATGCGGCTTGTATCCAATGCCCCAGGCTGCATCAGGCTTTGATGGATCGAGGTTTGGTTACATCCTGAATCCACCAAGGCCTGATATGTACCCCCCTTGATACTTACAGGAATTTGGTACTCTCCTGCTTGATCGGGGGTGGTCCGCTGGACGTCCGGGATCCGGATCATTGTCCCGATGTCCATCCTCGGACATCGGTCCACAAAATGATCCGGATCACCGCACCGCCAGCAGGCCAGCCCAGGCTTACCCGCCACCCCTGCGGCGGGGAGTGGGTTGGAAAATGAGCGCGGGGAGGGTGTGAAACCGGAGCCATTGTCGCCACCCGCCCCTAGCGGCCCCGCCCCCCTGGGCGGAGCCCGCGAACTCCCGGACGGTCCTGGGCCCATCCCACCCCGGCCTCCGGGGGGAACGCGAGGAGGGCCTGGAGGATGGGACCTGGGGAGAGGGACAGGGCGAGAGGGAGAGACAGAGGGGGGAGAGAGAGAGGGAGAGGTTAGTAGGGGCTCGCCGACCCCCGGGCACGCCACCAGATGGTCCTCCGCCAGGTTGATGGCCGTCGTCAGCGATGTGGGCCGGTGGCACTGGACCCACTCGGCGGTCTTCTTGGGTAGCCGAGCGATAAACTGCTCCAGTACCACCAGATCGACGATGTGGTCCACGTCGCTTCCACCGGCCAATAGCCATTTGCGGCACGCGTCCCGGAGCTGTTGGGCCATCGCGAAGGGTCGGCCGGCCTCGCCCCACTCCAGCGAGCGGAACCTCTGGCGGTGCTGCTCTGGGGTCCGGCCGACCCGCTGGATGATGGCCCTCTTCAGGTCTTCATATTCCAGGAGGTTCGCCACCGGCAGTTGTTGGGCGGCCGCCTGGGCTTCTCCGGTCAGCAGAGGAATGAGGCGCACCGGCCACTGTGCCCGGGGCCACCCGCAGGCCTCCGCGGCCTTCTGAAATAGGTCTATGAAGGCCTCGGGATCGTCCTGTGGCCCCATCTTGTGTAGGGGCACGTGGACCGGTGCGCTGGCGAGCCCGGCGGCATCGGTGCAAACCTCCCGGTCAATCCAGCTCCGGAACCTCTCGCGGTCCTCTTGCTGGCCGCGGACGATGGCCTCGAAGCGGCGCTCCTGGTCCGCCCGCAGGTCCAGCATGGACTGGTGTTGTTCCTGATGGAGGGCCGCGAGAGAGGTGATGATGTCCGCAAACGGCGAGGCGGAGGGCGTTGGTGTTGTCATGGCGGCGGCGCGGTCCTACTTCCTTCCCGGGTTTCGGCACCAGTGTAACAAGTTCGATATAGTAAGGAAGGAAGAGGACACAGGGGTCGGCTGGACTGTTGATGCGTATCTTTATTTTCTCTTTCTCAATGTCAATAACACACTTCTTCGTGTGTTCTCAGTCAAACTCATAAGCAACAATAACTTCCGGTTCGCGGCACTTCCGGCTTCCGGGTAAACTCAGTCTCTGTGTTCTCGCACAAAACAGTCCGACTCTCTCTCTCCTCGGTCTCCGGTTCCACCGATCTCTTATACCGTCCCCGCGCTCATTACTGGAACGAGAGACAGGTGTTATTAATCTGCTTCCAACCCACTCACTTACCGCTTGTCCCGCGGCTCTCTCTCCCGCTGCAGACCTCGCTGAACCACGCCCCCCTTGCCACACTACCATTATTGATAACCAATCCATTTCACCTGCACCACAATCAGATATTTCACACTCACCACATGCTGATCCATTGGTTCACACTGACCCACACACACAGACCGTGGCTGATGGTCTTGTTAGAACACGTGCAGGGAGAGTAGTGAAATCAGTGAACAGACTAATAGAATCCATGGTTCAGAAACCATTTCTGAGGGGTTCAAACATTTTGTTTGGGAGCCATAGATAATCTCTTTTTGTTTTGCATAGATGACTCTTGATATATATATAAAAAATTTGGACTGTGTTATGAGCATTGATACTTGCAATGTCTGTGGGACAATTTTCTTTTGGGGGTCCAAGTGTTGTGTGGCGTATCAGGCGTCGCATTGAGCTAAGGGGATTCAGAGATCTGATCAACCTTTTTTTTCCCTGAACCTTGTATGTAAGGTGACTTCTAAGTTGACAGTGGACTAGGTCTATTTATTTTCATTTGGGCCAGATTGTGTCAGTAGCAGATGTATTGTTTTCTTTACAGTCCCGAGATTCCAATTTATCAGGAATTTGGTGAATTTCAGGAGGGGTGAATGTAACCAGGTTGAAATTATATCTTTACTTTTACGGTTGAAATGTCACCAAATCCTGATGAACATTGTTTTCTATATGTTTTCTGTATGTTCTATTGTCAATATTTATGGCTGGATGTTGTATTCAGACCATAATGTTTATACCTGTACTGTTACTTTAAGAGTGTCACAGGCTTTGTGGCGTCATTCACGCGCTTCTTTCAGTTTGCGCCAGACTAGCTGAGAGAAGGAGCTTGAAACCTGTGTGGAGGAGGCTGCATGTGACTTATGTATTTTTTTTGTTGATTTGTACAGTCTGCACCAGGTTCGCTGAGAGGAACCAAATTTGCTGTTTCACCTTCATTAAAAGAGAAACCAGCAGTTGATCGTGGTCTGCGTCTTTCCTTCATTCAACCCAACAAGAACACAACGCAGAATTTACAAGGGTTAATGGGCGTGCATTCAACCTAACAACCTGTTAAAGACACAGCGCGCCCGTTACATGTGCTAGACCCTGATCATTTTCTATATTTTGTAATGTCGTTGTTAAATCGCCCATTGTTGATATTGTTTGTATAATTGTACATTTCTCCCATGAAACACCAGTATTATTGTATTTTCTTGTTTTAGCTCTGACGCTGTGCTGTAGAGTCAATCTAAGAAAAATCAAAAGGAACAAACGCAAACGTCAGAGAAAGAGCAACGTCCCAAAATACTGTAAGAGAATGTTTAATATGTTCATATATGTGATTATTGCATTATGAAGAAAAGTAGTTTAATAAGTACCATAAAATATTAAAATAGTTGAATCTGCATGTCAGCATTGTTTCAGAGTTATTAGAAATATGTGCATTACAAATTCTCCATTTGAATGACCTGTTTCTCCTCTAGATGTGTTTTTACTCCTCTTGAATGTGAATTGCTCGCCCTCTATCGGAGAGATTTCCCTCAGATCCAGCAGAGGATGGAGAGAGTGTGTCTTCTCATCCACACATTTGAAGAAGATTTCAGACGGGCTTCTGGAGCCGTCACTAATGCAGGACATGTGGAAGCGTCTGGAGGCTTCCTGATGGGTCTGGGGTTGGTTTTAGCTCCAGCTCATCTGGGCTGTTCTGCTCTTATCACAGGAGCAGGAGCCGTCGTGCTTTCAGCCGCTGCGATCGCTCACAAACTCTGGAGCAAGAAGATCAGGAGCCGGCAGGAACAATTCATACAGGACACTGAAGCTGAACTTTTGGCATTTCAGTGTGAAATCACCCCTATGACCGACAAGATGACCGACATCAGTCAGCGTGTTGATGAAATACTGACAGACCTCAATAACCCAGGGCGTGATGTCAGGTATCTGAGTCAGTATTTCTGCTCTGCGAGTGAGTTAGTGCGCTTCATACAGATCTCGGACATCAGTGTGTTGGCTGAGCAGATAAAGTCTCAGACGTGGTGTTTGATCGGAGCTCAGCTGATGAGATTTCTGCCGGTTAGACAGGCGTTCGTTCAGATGTGGATAGAAATGATTCAGTTACAGCAGCTCATGGAGGAACTGACTAAAACTATAGACAGAATAACAAACCAACCTGGAGAAATTAAACTAGCACATCAGAAATCTCTCGGATTTGAAGAGCCATCGTCATAAAGACATTCATGTTTCCATCAACAGAAGATTGAATTAAATATGATTTCTGTTCAACTTCTAGATATAAATCCACATGTGAGATTACAAACACTGCTTTAGCTCCGCATTGATGATCACAATAATTATCATGGTATGCATAACTACTTACTACACTTTTGTTGGACTTTTTTCCCCAAGGTCCTCCCCAAGTTCAATGATCGGCCAGGAGTCGAGTTATCAATCAAAAGTATACATTTATTAAAGTAACAGCGAGTAAAAAAGGTTTCTGAGCTCAGGATCCAGACCAGCAAAGACCAGCATCAGGAAAATCTTGATGACTTCACTATGGCTGCTCTTGAATGAATTTCTGAACTTTATCATGCATATTTTATATTCTTGTTCTTCATCCCCTTCTCCTTCTGTACTGTCTCCTCCAATTGGGGTGTCCTGCGTCATCCGTCTCCTGGCAGCATTTCTATGAACATAGGTTAACACATACACACACACACACACAAAGAAAGTACAGCTCTGGTATTTTCCATCTTGTACCCCCTCTGTCTAACCCTTGCTTGACCTCGTACCACGTGGTACCACCTATCCTTATCCTTAGTTTCGTTTCACACTCTTTAAAGCGTCCTGCAAAAATCTCAGCACATTTCCTAAACTTCTGTACATTTGCAAGTTAAATCATCATAAGTGTAGTGATGTGGGTCACGTGTTTTGAAACGTCACCTTATTAAATGCGTGTCCAATAAGGTACCGCCTCGTTTTTGTATATAAACCTGTTGTTTATGCCCCCTGGAATGCGTCTTGGTTGAAAGCCCGCCCCTTTTCTCTCACTGTGTTGGATTTTTGGAGGTACGTGTTTTTAGCTATGTAGCTCTGTTATTGTTTCGTATTCTGCAGTGACTGCATGCGTTCCTTATTTTAGTGTGACGTCGCTCCGTTAAGGCTGTGTGTGTGTGGTGTTCTGCTTACCCCCAGGTAAGTTTTAATGCCTTGTTGCGGTTTTGTATAAAGCTTAGTTTGAATTGACTAAAGCTATGCATTTTAGTGCGGTGTTTACAGTGCCCACTTGTGCGTCATGGCAGCACAATAGCCAGGTCAGAACATCAGCTGTTAATCAACAGTTTAAAGGAGCTACTATATGACTGTTTGTGACGCATCTGTGTGTGTGCGCGAGTGTCACTTTGTCTAATCATAAGGTGAGTGACTTTTTGTTTTAGTAAATCAACGCATGTCCTAAATCGCAATAATAAATAAATGTATCTGTTTAGGGTTTATTGTACACTGTGCAGCTTTCTCTCTCTCGCTCTCCAACCCTCGCTCTGGGCCGCGCTGCTGCTTTGGGCGTCATTCTTCTGGTCCACTGGTCAAATGGGCTTGATGTTTGTATTGTTTTGATTTGTTTCATTTCTGTTGAGTAGTTTTCGTTTGGATTGTATGCTCTTTTTGTTTTGTTCATTGATTTGTTATTGCTGTCACGAACCCTCAGTTTTGTTATCTGACTGTTGAATAACAGTCGCTCTTTATAAGTGTTAATTACCGCTATATGCGGTATTTGTGATCTCGGTCATTTGAAACCTTGAGCCTTGATCAGTACTGAGTTTATGCCATCTTTCTGTGACAGTATATGTTTTGTTATTTTGTTTTATTTTTAATGTATATTTGTTTGTAGAATTGATTATCCTTGTTTCATCTAGTACCTTGACTTTTTGATTTCATTTCTCTTTTTTTGCTTTATTTAAATGTTTGTTTTTTCTAATGTGAGTTCTCTTTTTTTTGGTATTTTGCAGGAGCTGGTTGTTTCCGGGAAGTGGGCTGATTCTGGGTTGCACGGGCTTCACTTAGATATGGATTGCCATTATTGCGGTGTCACTACACTACATTATTTGCAGTGATCTTTTTGTGGATGTGATTCTGATTGGAGGGATTTTCTTCTTTTGTGCACTATATGCACCATATCAGCCTGCTTCTACTTAAGGAAACTTCAGCCCCCTATATTTATTTAATTTCCTATTTTGATTTGACCAAGACCATTTAATATTGATGTTTCATATCAATTTTAAATTTTGTATTTCAATTTTAACACTAATAAAATAATTGTTTATACGGAAACTCTCGCCTACAGCCTATTTTTGGTGGAACGTATTTGCGTGTTCTGTGTTTTTGGTTATTTTCCCGTTATTACGGGGCGGCGTAGTCGCTACAAATCAGCCACTTGCTACATAAGCAAATTGAAGAACAACTCAATTCATAATGAACATCACTCAATCATTAATACTTCATGGTGAAAAACACAATTAATACTGTATACTCAATACTTTATACTGTGAATCATAATATGCCACATGATTAATACTTCATATCCTAATATGCGACTACATGAAAATAATGAACATTTCCTTGAACTAAATGAAAATATCCTTCAATTCCCTCTCTTGATCTCTTATCAAAGAGATCACATCATCTCCACTTCACTCTCCATATCATCACATTCCACCTCTGCTCCCAGAAGTGGCATTGCATAGGCTGGAGGTCGGTCATCCTTCCTTTCAATTGCAGCCACAATCATCCTGTTACAAAGAGACCTTATGCATGGTATACAACAACATCCACATGTTACAATTATTCCCAAAAATATTCCCAGGGAAGAAATTACCGAAATGATTACCCCCTTCCAATTTCCAAACATGTTAGTCATCCATTTGTCCACTGGGTTATCTATATCTATACCAGAGTGTTTCTTCATTTCAGTTTACAAAGCCCTCAATCCTGCTAAGGCCTTAGTCACACTCCCATCAGGAGCAGTATTGTTTGGAATGAAGGTACAGCACATCTCTCCTATCATAGAGCACACTCCTCCCTTTTCTGCTAGTAACATATCCAAGGCCATACGATTCTGCATTGCGATTAATGAGGTCGGAGCTAGTTGTTCTGCCAGTCCTTCCACCGCATCCCCGGTCAAATTAGCCAACCGCATTACATTATAATGTACATAATTTACTCGATCCACATTTTTGTTTGGGGTGATTGGAAAGATAGCAGCTACCAGGGGTATGTTCTCAAACCCTGCAGCTACTTGATCAGCTAACTTATATTCATCTGGAACTCTTCTGGGTATAGCATCAACATAAGTAACACTATTTTTGATCAAATTGAATGATGACCTATCTATTGCCTTAACTTTCTTTAATGTACTCCTCTTTCTCCTAGCATTTCTCTGTGTCTCATCCATCTTTACCGCACGTTCTCCTATTAAATGGACTGCATTTATATAGCGCTTTTATCCAAAGCGCTTTACATTTGGCCTCACATTCACCCATTCATACACCGACGGCGATGTCAGCCATGTAAGGCGCCATCCAGCTCGTCGGGAGCAGCTGGGGTTGGGTGTCTTGCTCAAGGAGACCTCGACACTTGGTCAGGTGGAACCGGGGATTGAACCACCAGCCTTCTGGTTTGTAGACAACCTACATGAGCCACTGCCGCCCTATTAGGGTTAATGGAGCAGCCAATCTAACCATTGCACACTTTCCTACTATATCCCTTGAAATCCTTACCAATAACTCTTGTTTCCCACAGTAATAATATAATCCAGCTCTGGCCAATTCCCCTATCACCGTTTCTGCATTACTTACAGTGGTCTTACACCAACTCTCATCTACCTCTCCCACAATTTTTTTTAGATTTTTCAGTTTTAGTAAAATTGAAGCATGTATAATTTCCCTCTCTTGGGGTAAAGGGCCCTCCTTTTGTCTCGTTACTTATTTGTGGGAATATTGATGCTAACGTGGTACAATTTTTTGGAACGTTTTGTTTAGTTAGGCCAATCATACAGCCATACCCCCATTTATTTTCTGGATGCAGTGGGGCGGGTTCAGTGTTCAGGGTTGGTCTAGCTCTTGCACATGCCACACACCCTTTCATACCCTGCTCAAATGCAGTGTTTTCAATCCAATTCAACCATAAATTTTCCTCCTTATATCCTGTAGCCATAGCCAATAAGTCATGCGGGGTCAATTTGGTATAATCAGATGGAGTTATCACTTTTTCATTGGTTAAGTTTCTCATTTCCGAGCCAATTGTAACTGGGGCATCTACACTCCTTATCCTTATCAAACCTAATGGATCTTTGCCCGAAATGTCTACCCCTATTATTATATAGGTGTTCACTGCATCCCCTCCATCTTTTAGTCTAATTACTATCTTATTCATCTTTTTCTTGTCCCATCCATCATCATGTCCTCTAAACAGGGAGAGTCTAAATAAGATATTATTAGGTTTCCAGTGTGAGCTTAGTACCTTCTTTACAAACCCTGGTTTGGTGAACCATATAATGTAATGCCATGTATGGCACCATGGCCCAGATGGCTCTAAAGTGGTAGAGGGCCATAGGCAACCATATACATTGTACCCCCTCCAGGCTATCGGAGTTTCTCCACAATCAATAACTTCGCATAAGTCTAATTCCCACATGGCATCTTTCCCCTTCATCTTTTCTAACACTAGCTTTACTCCCCCTGGATGGTTCACTTCCTGAGTTACCTTATCTCTTTTGTTCTTACCGTCCTCCTTTTCATAGTATTTTTCTATGATACCAAATATGGTCCCTACTAGTATTATGGCCAAAAGGGTTACCATTCCCAGCACTTTCCAATTTTCCCACAGCCTCATTGTCATTGTTGGTTGAGGATGAGTCTTTGAAACTCCGAAACTGTAACGAACTGCTCTGAGACAGAAGGTTGGTTGAAGATCCAAACGCAGTATTTATTGAAGGGTAATCCAAAGTCGTAGTCAATAGAACAGTCAAAAGGTCATAACAGGAAATCAGTCCGAAAAGGCAAACAAAACAGAAGGAACAGGCAAAAGGGTAATCCACGGAGAAGGCAAGAAATCAAAGACCAAGATACATGAAACCAGGGACATGCTCAGAAATGCAGTTGTGACACTAAACAAGACTTCGCAATGAATGACAGAGTGAACAAGGTATATATATATATATATATATATATATATATATATATATATATATATATATATATATATAGGCAGAGGTAATGAGGTGATGAGACACAGGTGTAAACAATGAGTGCTAATGAGTCCAAGGATTATGGGTAATGTAGTTTGTGATGGAGTGACAGTCCGGGGTGGAGTGCCCTCTGGTGGTGATAACGGGCACTCACACTGGTGAATTGTTACATAGCCCCCCTCAAAGTAGCGGCTTCCAGACGCTCCTAAAATGGTCCAGGAGGGAGGTGGAGCGGAGGCGGACATGGGGGTGGGATGGAGGGCTAGGCCCATGTAGTGGAAGAGAGCCTGGAGATTCAGGCAGAGCAGGAGGCCAGAATGGAGCTGGCCCGACCAGGGTGGTGCAGACCGGGCAGATGACCAGGGTGGCGCAGACCGGGCAGATGACCAGGGTGGCGCAGACCGGGCAGATGACCAGGGTGGCGCAGACCGGGCAGATGACCAGGGTGGCGCAGACCGGGCAGATGACCAGGCTGGCACAGACCGGGCAGATGACCAGGGTTGCGCAGGCGACCGGAGCGGAGCCGGCGGTCTTGAAGACCCCCACGGCAGAGCAGACGACCACCACAGTAGAGCAGACAGTCTTGAAGCCCCCCATGGCGGAGCAGACGACCACCACAGCAGCGCAGGCGGTCTTGAAGACCCCCACGGCGGAGCAGACGACCACCACAACAGAGAAGAAGGTCTTGAAGACTCCCACGGCGGCGTAGATGACCCCCACAGCAGCGCAGGTGAGGTTCAAGACCCCCATGGCAGAGCAGGTGGTCCAGCCAGAGTCTTCTCTGGACTCGGGGCAGGAGTCGGAGTCCTCTCTGGACCCGGGGCAGGAGACTGAGTCCTCTCTGGACTCGGGGCAGGAGGCGGAGTCCTCTCTGGACTCGGGGCAGGAGTCGGAGTCCTCTCTGGACTCGGGGCAGGAGGCGGAGTCCTCTCTGGACTCGGGGCAGGAGGCGGAGTCCTCTCTGGACTCGGGGCAGGAGGCGGAGTCCTCTCTGGACTCGGGGCAGGAGTCGGAGTCCTCTCTGGACTCGGGGCAGGAGTCGGAGTCCTCTCTGGACTCGGGGCAGGAGTCGGAGTCCTCTCTGGACTCGGGGCAGGAGGCGGAGTCCTCTCTGGAACCGGCGCACGGGCCGCAGCCCTCTCTGGACTTTGGTCAGTGGCTGGAGGTTCTGGAAGATCTGCTGAGATGACATGAGGCTCTGGAAGGTCCGCTGAGACGACACCAGGCTCTGGAAGGTCCGCTGAGACGACACCAGGCTCTGGAAGGTCCGCTGAGACACACCAGGCTCTGGAAGGTCTGCTGAGACGACACCAGGCTCTGGAAGGTCTGCTGAGACGACACCAGGCTCTAGAAGGTCTGCCGTCTTTTCCAAAGACACAGGCTCAGTGGCCATCTTGTCAGAGGACACCAGCTCGGCGGTCATCTTGTCCCATGATACAGACTCAGTGGCCATCTTGTCCAAAGACACAGGTTCGGTGGCCATTTTGTCAAAGGACACTGGCTCAGCGGCCATCTTTTCAGAGGACACCGGCTCGGCGGTCATGTCCCATGACACCGGTTTGACAGCCATCTTGTTCAAAGACACAGGCTCGGCGGCCATCTTGTCAGAGGACACTGGCTCGGCGGCCATCTTGTCAGAGGACACTGGCTCGGCAGGTGCGGTGGAAATGTCACAATCCTCCTCCATGACACCCACTGTGAAAGCAGAGCCGCTTACCTGAAGGGCATAATCAAGGAACTCAGCCAGGGACCATCGAGGACCATCACGGACGAGTTTGCTTTGCAACTGTTTGTTGAGTCCATAGCAAAAAAAGTCAATCAACATAAAGTCCGGGAGGTTGGTGAAGTTTGCAATGATCAGAAAGTCTATGATGTGGTCCTCGAGTGAGTGAGTTCCCTGGCATAGACGGACGAGACATACTGCTGGATCCATGGTGGCGAAGTCTTCTGTAACAAACTGCTCTGAGACAGAAGGTTGGTTGAAGATCCAAACGCAGTATTTATTGAAGGGTAATCCAAAGTCGTAGTCAATAGAACAGGCAAAAGGTCATAACAGGAAATCAGTCCGAAAAGGCAAACAAAACAGAAGGAACAGGCAAAAGGGTAATCCACGGAGAAGGCAAGAAATCAAAGACCAAGATACATGAAACCAGGAAAACGCTCAGAAATGCAGTTGTGACACTAAACAAGACTTCGCAATGAATGACAGAGTGAACAAGGTATAATATATATATATATATATATATATATATATATATATATATATATATATATATATATATATAGGCAAAGGTAATGAGGTGATGAGACACAGGTGTAAACAATGAGTGCTAATGAGTCCAAGGATTATGGGTAATGTAGTTTGTGATGGAGTGACAGTCCGGGGTGGAGTGCCCTCTGGTGGTGATCACGGGCACTCACACTGGTGAATTGTGACAGAAACACTCTGGTCACTGTTGACACAAAATTATAACAAACAAAACAATTAGTAATATCCTTAAGCAATATAAAACAATGAGTAAAAATACTGAATATTTTGTTATGAAGAAAAAATGTTAATTTTTTTTTTTTAAATGTTAACGATCACCAAATGAACCCAAAAATGTCTCCTTTTTTTCTCTTCTTCCCTTCTACTTCAATAGGCTATACACCGTGATCTTTATCTCTGTCCCTTCAAACACTTCCCCCAATATCTTGATTACTTCTTTAAATTCCAATTTGTCTAATCCACAGCCTAACCGTGGTACTGACACACTTTTCACTCCGTTCTCCACGCACCACTCTCTCATCTCAACTAGGCTCTTTGTGAGTGTACTGTACGAGGGCAAGCCAGTACACCAGAACTTAGTCACTAAGTGGAAAACAATCCTGTCTCCCTCTCTTGTTACTGCACACTGTCCAGGTTGTTTTCTCTGCTGTTTGATTTTGAACACCCCGTATCTCTCACGAATTTGTTTTGCTATCCCTGCCCCCAATGCACAGTCTACACTTATACAATGAGCAATTGGCTCTGATTCAGGTGTTTCAAAAATGTCTCCTGTTTTGAATTGTATGTTAGAGTGAGTTGGTGTGATGTTCAATTTAGTTACTGTGTCTGTCAGTTGTGGTGCCAAACCTGTGTCCTCAGAATTCCCAGGAGTTTGTACTCCACCATTTATCTGTTTCTCAGTTTGTTCTTCTTGTTCGTCCCCCTCTTGGACCTGCGCAGCCAGGTCCAACCTGGTCTCAGTCAATGACCTGCTGGGTGGATCACACACAACACAAGAAGAAATATGATACCAAGTGTCACCACAGCCCTCCAACTGGACACAATGGGATGTCCTGGCTTTAACACGCAGTGGGGCAGACCATTTCCTCCGAAACTGTCTCAGGCGGACCCACTCCGAGCTGCAGGGTGGTGGGTCAGGGAGCTTGTCAGAAATCTGAGGGGAAAAAACACTTATCAGAGAAGTTAGTTTGTCAAAAAATGGTTTAGCAGCCAGTGTTAGTGTATCTCCACACGGAAAGTCCTGCTGCTGGACCAAGAAATTGTCGGCCAGTCAATAACTCGTATGGGGTGAACCCTGTACATCTCATAATAGAGGAACAAATAGTCATTAGTTCAATTGATAATTCATTTAGCCAGTTCAGGCCTGTGGACGCAGATATTTTCTAGTATTGTATTGACCATTCACAGCCTCAACTACAGCATACCCTGCACATAAAGACCCTGAGGTATATCTGTAACAGCAGCCGTCAGGAAATAGCTCCATCACCCCTTCTCCTGTCAACTTGTCTGCCTTTAAGTCTGGTCTAATTTTTGAAACCACTTCAGTAATTGGTGAGCAGTCATGTGACTCCCCTTCACACATCAACTCCATATTCACTCCCTCATGTGTATAGCTGATGTTAGTGGCTGTCAAAATTTTCATCATACGTCTTTGTCTCAATGGTGAGAAAGTGAATGATGCACAGCTGATGAACGACACCACAGAATGATTGGTCAATATTGTCAATTGGTGACCCATGACAATATTGGAACTTTTTAAACTATCTTGGCCAATCCTGCGACAAACCTAGAACATGGTGGTTGTGTCTGTTCTTCTGGATCAAGCAGCACACTTATGTACTTCAAAACCCTCCTGCTACCCTGTGCTTTCTGAAATAAGACACCATGTGCACTGTGACCCGATTCTGACACATCTAGGTAGAAATTCTTTGAGTAGTCAGCACTCTGCAAATTTGCTGCCATGGATAGCTTTTGCTTCAATTCTATGAATGATTTTTCCCCTTCTGTAGTCCATTTCAATCGTGCCTTTGGATTTCTCATGCCCTAATCATTAATCATATGCCTTAGCGGTTCAGTCAGGAGTGCATACATGGGGACATAGTGCCTGCTAAACCCTGTCAGTCCCAGGAATGACAACATATCTTTTACAGTCAATGGCTTTGGATGATTCAAAATTTCTTTTCTTTGATTTGCAGACAGTCCACTACCCCCAGCCACAATTGTTCGCCCCAGGAAAGTTACTTGCTGTCTACATACCTGCAACTTATCCTTACTGACCTTGAATCCTGAGTCCAATAACTGCTGTAGTACTATTTTTGTAGCTTTTAAACACTCCTCCCATATGGAAAAGTCTTGCTAAAAACATATGTGATTCTTATATGTTCCAACAGAAAACTATAAGGATCATATATGCTGCAAAAACCACATATACAAATTGTACAATATTCATGTATTTTCAATCATATATGTCCTACACTGTAAAAAAAATATATATGGTGGATTGTGTTAAATACAACCCCTGCAAATCAGTGAGATTTTACTTTAGTAAATTAATTAGCAAGTAAAACGAATAAAAATGGGTAACCCTAACGCAAATAAAATATTTCCTTATATATGTGAATGATAAATATATTAAATTATTTAACTGCATATTAAAAATATACAGGATAAATATATTACAATATTTAATAACACATGAGGAATTGCTGCTTTCAATTAGAAAAATATGTGACAATATATTTACTTATATATTATAATGTATGTCATTTTATTTGATGTGCATGTGATGATATACCCAAAAATATATTGAACAAAATAATATATATATATATATTACAAAATAAAAGGAACTGTATTCCGTTACAGTTACTGAGAAAGTGCTATTATATTACAGTTACTTATGAAAATGTTAACAATTACAAAGGGTTTTATATATATATATATACACATACACACACACATACAGTTAACAATAACACAAGTCAAGCACACTGGCATGTTCCTACATAGTTAGCAAAGAGCTGTAACTGCTGAAAGCGCAGACATTATTGTTAATAAAAGTAACAGTTTTACAGTTTTTTTAATTGAGCAAAAACACATGAAATAACAATTAATTTTAACATTTAACCTCCTTTAAATCAGAAGTAAAGCATGATGGGAAGTAGAAATTTGTTGTAACTCATTCTGTAAAAGTGTTTATGTGTGTACATGCATTCACATTAATATGGGAAATTCAATATACAGTAAGGCTACACAATAAAGGATACAACTTAATGGATATTACATGTAATACTACTTATATCTTAATTACTAAATATTGTATGTGTTAAAATATAGCCATATTCTATAAATATAGTCAATATGCATACATTGCAGTAGCTATATTAAAAAAGGCTTTAGTTTCCTTTATTCCTTTATATTTCCTTTAATATAGGCTATTTTGCATATAATTGCAGTATATTCCCATATATTTGTTTCGTAATGTTCTACCCATACAAACTATTTGTTAATTAAACACTCACTCTAAGCGTTAGGCTTAGACGATGAAGATTTCTGTAACAAAAATAGCCTTAAGCTTTAAGCCGCCTTTCCACTGCACACGACAAACGACCGCCGTCGGACCGGAAGTCATTCATTTCCAATGGAGAGTCGTACAGGGATTGCGTGGGGTGCCGACCATATGCGAATGCGGAATTTACGGATCCGATTTGAGCTTCGGATGCGTTCAAATATTTGAACTTGAGCGACTACACCGTATGCGACACGCCGACCGGATGTGATGTATTTCAAAGTTGTCCAATCAAATCAGTGTGTGCGCAAGTTGAGAATTATTATTCTTTTTGTTTATCAGGTTTTATTTTGTTTTACAACCTTTTTAAAAATGCATGATGAATATTAAATTATATATTTTTCTAAATAAATCTGCCGAATGGGTCGGTGTCAGCCGGTAATTGAAACACACACACACACACCATCATTATATTCAATGTGTGAATACGAGTATGGTGTTATTTAGTGCTGATATTAGATAGGTCAGCGGCTGCTGTCTGGCTCTTGTATAACGATCGCTGCGCCGCTCGTGTGTGTGTGTGTGTGTGTGTGTGTGTGTGTCTGTGAGAGTGAATCACAGTTCACCTTAGTATTTTAACTTATGTGATCTAGTTTACTAGTTTGAGGCGTCTGGTCCGGTCCTATGGCTGTTGGAAGAATGAACAGATCAGAGAATAAATAAATAAAAACACTTGAAAGACGCAGTGTGTCATCATGTTTTTGTCTACCGTATATGAGAAGGTTGCGATATGATTCTAGAGAAGTATACAAATGAGACCGCAAGATCTCTCCCATGTTGGCGTGTACGATCATAATAACATTTCCGTGCGACTGCCACTAGGGGGCAAACTCCGACAGTCGTGTCCGAATGTCGTGTGCAGTGGAAAGGCATCGCAAACTGCGCATGCGTCAACGCGCCGCGGCCAGGAGGAAATCAATCGTGGGACGGGTTCTTGTTGTCTCCGTGATTTATGCTGCGTTCCAGTTCGTTTTTATCATGCCCTTCACTCGCAAACTTCCCTCCGTCTCGTTCACTCGGATGTGCGTCATGCCTACGTTGCATGAGTGCCCACTACTGGCGGAAACTTTGCAATGGACTGAACTGGAACGCCCTAAGCCCTTGATCACTTGGAATCCACATATGGAGTTGATATATTATTTATTTTTTACCTTTACGAAATTGTTTAATGCAGCATTCTATATGTATATGGATGTGTTTGGGTTGTTTTAAATGTTTTTAAAAATAGTTATAGTTGTTTGTGGTGGGGTAAATTAAACGTGATATGTGGTGACGTCACAATCGCGTTGCATTGTGGTATATGAAGCTGCCTGAAGTGTACATATGAAGTAGACTCGCTCACTCGGTCAAAATCGAGGGAGCAAGGGTCTGTCCATACAAACTTCCCTTGTCCACTTCACGAAGTGGAACGCACTTCAAAATGGCGGCAGGGATTCCCCCAAGGGGAAGTGCTTAGGGAAGTTTGCAAGTGCGTGTCTTAAAGTGGAGTGGAACGCAGCAATGATTGCCTCCCAGCGGGACCGCGAAGTGTCGAGCTCCAGGTAAGAATTGTGTTTGTCATGTCGTTCTCAATGCAAATGTTAACTTATTTAATGGCAAGATTTTTAAATTGTTTGTTTCTGTTATCATGTCGGTGCCACAGCCTTAGTGTTAGGCGTACAGGTAACTTTAAGCCTAATTATGCTGCGCGCACGTGCAAAAATTAAATTACAAGTATTTAATGTGCAAAAACAAGTGAAAAATGCTTATATTTGTATTAAAGTTATTAAACTATATGATTGGTCTCATCATTTGTTAGTCCCTTTGAATAAAAACGTCTGCTAAATGATCAAATGTAAAACACAACTATTCTAGTTGTTTAACTATGTAATTTGGTAACTAAGTTAAACCCTAAAGCTCATGGTTTGCATAGATAACGTTATACAACGATTGTGTGTGACAGTGAAAGCTGTGTGACACTGACAAAAAGCAAAAGTTAGAATAAATGTAATGTGATTTGTTGACCGGTATGTTCCTTTTGTGATCATTAATAGTCAATTTTGTGCCAATTCACTTTAAAAGAGTTAATGTTTTAGTGAACTTGAGTTTGCAAATTGCTCTAATGTAGTTAAAATATAGCTAAAATATAAACTTCTATCAGTTGCATTCATGTAACTGCAACATATATGAATCTAAATGATGTACAATATTACAATTTTGTAATAGAAAGTAAGTAACTGTATAAGAATATATTGTTATACTGAAAAACATTATATTGAAACGTGTTTCTAATATTCATGTATGTAAATGGCTGGTCAAGAAGATTTTCTTTTTCTTCCACAGAAAGATCTTCATGAAAACATTTGAAGACCACGCAAGAAGAACAGGTCCAGCCTCAGACTGGTTCATCCCATGAGGACTGGTTCAGTTCTGAAGGGGAAGTGTTGAAGAAGTTTATGTACTCTGAGTTGTAAGACTTGTACTAATGTTAACAAATGAGACTTTATTGTAATGTATTAACTAACATGAACTAACAATGAGCAATACATTATTACAGTATTTATTAAACTTTGTCAATTTTTAACGTTTAGTTCACCCAAAAATGTATGTTGTTAAAATGACCCTCATGTCGTTCCAAACCCATAAGACGTTCATTTATTTTCAGAACACAACAAATAAAGCTTTAATATGTGTACTATAATTACTATGTGAAATAAGTTAATATAGTAATTGATATAGATACTGATATAGATATCCATATTTATAACCTTATTGACTAAAATAACCAGCTCATGGCAGACGACTTGCGTCCAGAGAGTGATCCGAGTGATGCGATGTAGGAGTAGCGTAAGCTTCAACGTCTCTCTGGGCAACAAAATCAAGCGCTTCTCTTTTATCGAATCCTCTTTAAATTCAAATTCGTGACCAGTGTTTTGTTTTCCTCTATTCTCTGCATAACCGCATTCATCAATACATCATGCTTCAGGTCAGAGGTCAGTCTTTTGGCGTAAGTAGACGCGCACGGTTGACTGCCGGAAGATAGATATTTTAATCTAAAGTCAAAAATATGGATATTTTTCTAATAAAAAATGCATAGCTTCTCTTCAGAAGGCCTTTATTAAAAGATTTTTTTAAATGTCCTGATAATTTACTCACCCCCATGTCATCAAAGATGTTCATGTCTTTCTTTTTTCAGTCGAAAAGAAATTCAGTTTCTTGAAGAAAATATTCCAGGATTTTTCATCATATAATGGTTTTTAGTTGCAACCAAAATACTGAAGGTCCAAATCAATGCAGTTCCACCTCCGTGTTTACAAAGCGCTCATGTGAAGACTAATACAAACACCCTCTAGCCAATAAAAAAAAGATAAAACAACGATATTGGATGATTTTGAAGTTGAAAATTGAGTGTTTTTGCTAAAGGGTGTTTATTAGTCTTCACATGAGCGCTTTGTAAACACGAGGGCGAGACTTCTGCCTACGTCTATGTGACCATTTACACGTGATTGTCATCCTTGGCACCTCGCAGAGCTGAGCAAGTTGAACAATTAAGGTTGAAAAGTATGTTCATTGTTTTAAATGACTGATCGTTTGACTAGATAAGACCCTATTCCTCATCTGGGATCACGCAGAGGCTATGAAGCCCTTTGAAACGGCGTTGATCTGGACCTTCAACATTTTGGTTGCAACTGAAAAGCATTATATGATGAACAATCCTGGAATCGTTGTTTTCTTCAAGAAACTTAATTTCTTTTCCACTGAAGAAATAAAGACATGAACATCTTGGATGAGATGGGGGTGAGTAAATTATCAGTCAATTTTCATTTTGTGGTGAACTAATCCGTTCATTATCTTTGATTGATGGCCATGACACTGTGTTCAATGTATTTTGTTGTTGTTTTTTGGGGTTTTGTTTTTTTCCTGAGCAAAGTTCAGTTTGCTATCAAGTTGGAATTGTAAATTACTCATGTGGAGTATAATTTGAGTATTTCATTTTGTGTTGAAATAAAAGTGTTTCCATCACAAATTTGTGTATGTCATTGATTGAAATCATATATGGTTAGTATATGCAGAGATGTTGTAATATTGACTGAAATCATGTATGATTAGTATATGTAGTTTATATGTAATATTATATAAACTTGAAGAGCTAACACCATTTCCCTATTAAAAAAATATGAAATCTATATAAAAAGCATATAAACAAATGACACAAAATGTAAATAAATCCTATATGACTTTAATATGACTAGCATATGATTCAGTATAAGAACTTTATATGATTTGTATATGAATATCATGTATTTTCTACTAATACCATATACCATTGCATACAGTTTACATGTAAAACTCATATAAGATTTTTGCAGGATTCATACATGACCCAAAAGTTTTCTGTGTGCTTTTTAGTATGAAATGGGCCATAAACAGTCTGATTTTGTGTATGACATATATGGGACTTACATTAAACATATAAGATAAATCTGATTTAAGTAAGGAACATATATGGTCGCTATATATGAACCATATAGGTTTTTTTCATATGGGCTCCCTCGTTGTAGCGGCTAATAACAGGTCATCCACATATTGTATCAGTACTGTATTGTTTGGCAACATGCAATTCATCAACTTGTCCTTTAAAATGTTGTTAAAAATCCCTGGGGATAGGACAAACCCTTGTGCTAGCTTAGTATATGTATATTGCTGTCCTCTGTACTGGAAGGCCAAGCAATCCTGACATTCTTCAGACAGCGGAATGCAAAAGAATGCATTTGCCAGATCAATACATGTGAAGTACTGATGTTTCACTGTCAAATTTGATAATGAAGTATATGGGTTAGGGACTGGTAGAGTCTGGGTTTTCACTTTCGCATTTATTTTTCTCATGTCATGTACCATCCTATACTTATTGGTGCCATGTTTTGGCACCGGCAGTATGGGCGTGTTCCAATTAGACGTTGTTTGACGCAGCACCCCCGACTCCAACAGGCCCAAAATTGTTTCGGCTATTCCTGCCTCTGCCTCTGGCCTATTCCTATACTGCTCTTCCCAGATTGGGTCATAGTCTGATAACACAAAGGACACAGGATCCGTATCACAATAACCCACATCCGTAGGGCCAGTAGACCAAATCCTGGAGTCCATTGAGCCAATCAATTCTTCTGCTGCCTCATCATCTGTGTTCTCCCTTCCATGACACCTTGTTAACCATACATGCCTCAACTCTCCTACATCTTTAGTATCTACCTTGATGTAATATGCTTCATTCGTTTCTGAAAACAAGACATTTGAGATCAATGTTTCCACCCAATCCTCTGCCTCCAATAATCTCTTTGTCATTTTTCCCAGTTCCCTAGCCTCATGCCCTGGGTTCAATGCCAGTGACACATGAGGTGCAGCTGTGTCTGTCATTTTGTACCAGCTTTCCTGTTCCATGCCTAATGAAATTGTACCAACGACCCCCTCTTTCCCTATCAATAACCCTTGTCCTTTTACTTCCCATTTTTGTCCCTCTATCTCACTGAAAGCTTCTTCATAGGTGATGTCACCCATCCTGTCATAGTTTAACGTACAATGAAAAGGGTCTGGAGGTGGTATGTAAGTTCCTAAACTTGAAATCCAGGGTTTCCAGAGGTTGTATGCTGCAATCAAACTATCAGGCTTAACCCCTGTGTCCAGCTCCACCCAGTATATATCAGCCCCCTCCCCTTGTTTTGCTGGGGTTAGTAGCCATTGCCCATTTTGGCTTGCCGCCAACCCCCCTTCTTTTGAACAATTATGAATCGTACCATTTGGGAAGGAGATGATTATACCATCGGGTGAACACAAAATGCTGGCTCCTAATTTGATTAACAAATCTCTGCCCAACAACGGCACAGGGGCCTTTGTGGAGTAAAGAAAGTTATGACAGAGCCTTTGTCCAGCCACCCTCACAGAAAGTGGTTTTGTAATAGGCCAAGTTTCTGCCTCCCCAGAGAACCTCATGACTTCAATTCTTTTGTCGGTCAACATGTCATCTGTCACCCCCCCTTCAATGACAGTTGAGTATGTGGCCCCAGTGTCTACCAGGGCCTTCAGTGGCCTTCTATTGACCATCATTTGCAGTAGGGCCTCTGCCTTTGTCCCCTCTGCAGGTTCTCTGTGGGCCTCGTCAATAAGTTTCCGCATTCTTCCCCAGATCCCACACCGGGAATTGTGTGGGCATCTGATTCTCAACTGGGTATTGAGCTGGGGAGGAAATGAAACCATTAGGGCCTGGTCGTCTGCCTCAACCATTACTGCCACCTCTAAGAGGACCCCATCCCCCTGCAGGTGCAGCCCCTTGCATTGGACATTCATTTCTCCAATGATTCATATCTCCACACACAAAGCACCCCATAGGGTTGACTGCAGCATAACCACCTCCTCTGCCCCATTGTCCCCGCCCCCTATTGTATCCAAATCTTCCTCCCCTCGACTCTATTAAATATTGTGGGGTGGTCAATTGACCTGTCTGTCATTGCAGATGACGGACCAGTTGTTGCTGTACTATCTGTTGATTCATCTGAATATCTTTTGGATTTTTCTTATTTTTTCTTATTTTTTGTTTCAATAGCTGGAGTTCCAATTTTTCCACTTCCCCACTTTCCTTCTCTTCCTTTTCCATCACTCTATCTGTGAAATGCACAAAATGCCTCACCCAAACTTCTTCCGTGGCCACTGGAATATCTGGGTTATTATTCATAGCCTGTTGTATGGCTGTGGGAACTCCTCCTAATACAGCTGCCCTAAAACAGCTGCCCTAAACATTTCTTTGGAAAGCTGTGTAGCATTCTGATACTCCTCCACCTGTGCAGGTATGCAGAGGCCGACTCCCCAGGCTTAATCTTGAACTTAACATTTTGGTAGGTCGTGGCTGGTGAGGGTAATGTGTTTTTAATGCCATGCTCAAATCAGATAAATGTTTGACTAGTGGTGCTTTATTACTCACATCCACAGTTCCTGCATCTTCTTCGATTGCTGCTAATTTTGACATAGGCACCAGACTCCCAAGCAGCATCCTGACATCACCCATAGCCAGTTCCCCTCCAACAGTCAATGCAGTCAATTTAGTTATCACTCACATTCTGTTCAGTTGAATCTGTCTTTTTTCTCTTTCCTCCTCCATACACATCCTCCTCTGTCTCTTCTCCTCCTCCTCTCTCTGCTTGTTCATCATAACTTTCTTCTTCCGGCTCATCCCCCATCTTGCTCTTGCTCTCATTTCTTTCTTCACTTACTCTCCTCTGCCTGCCTTCACTAGACCTCTTTCTTTCGTCACTGATGCTCTGCCTTATCTCTTTCAACTACTCCCTTTCCAAGCTTATCAGCAGTTCAGTTTCTCTCACCCTCTCCTCCCTTTCTTTCTTTAATTGGTCCTGGACTATTTTCTCATCTCTCTATGAAGTCTATCTATCTCTTTTTTTGCTTTTCCTTTGTTCCATTTCTTCTCCTCACTCAAATTTATTTTTTATTTTAATAAAAAAAAAAATTCTCTAGCAACAGCTGTCTATGAGTCCTTATTTCCATCCTTCTAATGTTTTCAGCTAAATCACTTTTCCCATTGTCTCATCTGTCGAATTTTCAACTCATTTCAACAATCCCTCAGCTCCTTGTCCCTTTTCTTTTTATCTCTCGGCTCAGTCTGAGCCAACACCATTCCCTTAATTTTATCCCAATCATCCTTTATAATTTTTCCTTTTTTTCCTTCCATTTTCTTCCCTTCTATATACTTATGCTATTATCTAGTTAATACAAGTTAGTTAATTAAAATACTTAAATGTCTAACTTTGTTACTTCTTCGTATAAGTATATATATTTATATAGTCTATATTGCCAAATTACCTACATTTTATACACCTGTACCACCTAAACTATTTTTGCACACATATGCCTCCAATTTCTCCTTTTTTTCCCTAAGTATATACTAAAACCTTTAAAATAATTCTGTATTCACCCAAGAATACTTATCCTTTAACCTTGAGCACAACCAAGCACTCTTAAATATAAAACCTTTAAGCTTGCATACAGCCAAGTATACAATAGCTTTAACCTTAAACCTTTAACCTCGAGCACAACCAAGTACTCTAAAAAAATTAACTAAAATAATAAACTAAAATAAAAAACCTTAAAGCCCGTATTCCCTCACGCAGGTCTACTGAATGCTTTTTAACCTTTTCTACCCAAGTATACCGGCCGCCGTATACTACACACCAGTGCCCCAGGGTAGAATAACCTTTTTGACTCGCTTTAGTATTACTATTTTACTCCATCAACACTTTTTCGTATTTAACACAATAATTTGGATATAGCCAATAGCAGATCTTTGTATTAAAACAGGTGTCTGCTTACCTTTGTTTTGTTGCTGCGCAGCTTGTGTTGAACCGAAGAGGGTTGAAGTCCTTTTCAGGAGTCCTCCTGTTGGATCGATCTCCAATGGACCGATCCGGGTGCCCCCTCCAAATTGTTGGACTTTTTTCCCCCATGGTCCTCCCCAAGTTCAATGATCGGCCAGGAGTCGAGTTATCAATCAAAAGTATACATTTATTAAAGTAACAGCGGGGTCCAATTGGGGTGTCCTGCGTCATCAGTCTCCTGGCAGCATTTCTATGAACTTAGGTTAACACACACACACATACACACACACACACACACACACACACACACACACACACACAAAGAAAGTACAGCTCTGGTATTTTCCATCTTGGAGATCCACTACCCCCTCTGTCTAACCCTTGCTTGACCTCGTACCACGTGGTACCACCTATCCTTATCCTTAGTTTCGTTTCACACTCTTTATAGCATCCTGCAAAAATCTCAGCACATTTCCTAAACTTCTGTACATTTGCAAGTTAAATCATCATAAGCAGATTGAAGAACAACTCAATTCATAATGAACATCACTCAATCATTAATACTTCATGGTGAAAAACATAATTTATTCTATATACTTAATACTTTATACTGTGAATCATAATATGCCACATGATTAATACTTCATATCCTAATATGCGACTACATGAAAATAATGAACATATCCTTGAACTAAATGAAAATATCCTTCACTTTACAAAATTAATTACATTACTGTCTTTATTTGTCTTTAAAATATGTTTATTTGGATACATTTTAGGAGAACTAAAAAGGGGAAAAAATAATTATAGATTTTGTTTGCCAAATGCACAATATTAATAACCCGCACAACTATCAGGAAAATGACACTCTCAGAAAACATGAATGTTTAATATTGTGGTCATGTGTTTATTGTGGAGATCAAAAAGAGTTTGTCAAATGTATGACTGTTATAAAAGCTTCTGACCTTTACAGGATATGAGTATGAATATGTTTCTGTCAGTTTTGAGCTGTTATTCTGTCTTGTAAAGGGATATTTATTCAGCACTGTACATTGAGGACATCTAGTGTTGAAACTGATGAATAATGATATCACTGATGATGATGATGATGATGATGATGATGATGTCATCAACATTAAATATTAATATAATTAAAGCATCTTCAGCTCTTTCTGGCATTTTATCTTCTTTGTAAAACTTTTTCAGAATTATAAGTAATATATTCACTCTTGTGTTGCTGTATATCATGTTTCTCTAATCTTAAGTTACTCAATCACGTAAAACTGTTTTAAAGTTCAGTTCTGCTCTTTCTCTTTATGATGGATGTGTGGAAACGGCTTTAGCCCAGTCGAGTCAGAATTACTGTTATAATGTCAGTGTTTACACGCTAAAGCTTATTTTAATCTGCTTTGTTATACTAAAGGGGAAAGCTGCTGAGTGCGGAAGAGAAGAGAGAAGAGTAAGAAGAAACTTCTCAGGTTTTACATGCTGAAAGTCAGGCACGTGTGTGTGTGTGTGTGTGTGTGTGTGGGGGGGGGGTGCTCGAGCACCTGCCTCTTTGCCCCTTGATGCCCAGAGTGCCCTTTTTGTCAAGGCACAAAAAAAACTATATATACAGGGTTGCCAACTTTTAAGTTCAGGTTGGAGTGAGATTTTTTGGGGGCCGGGGTTGTGCGTAATGCTTTTGAGACTTGATTCAGTATCAGTTTATATCTAGTATATATACTATACATAATAAGAAAAAATATATTTGTTTTAGCACTAGTTTAAACATTTCTTGGGTCAAATTATATGTGCCATTCCTTAATATTCACTTATATGCTTATATAAGTATTAAAAATATTAGGATGCAAGTTATTCAAGTTTTGAAATTTCACATTTAAAGAAATCTAGTGTTTGATCATCATATCTAAATATTTATTAGAATGCAAAGACTGCAATATATTTTTGAGCAACTAGATTAGATACATGGATATTTATTAAAGAGCCATAAGGCACCTAATGGATAATGGCATTACAAATAAACTTTTTTTTTTTTTTTTTGGCCACAAAATGACTGTATTTGTCCTCTTTGAATTGGAATTCTCTATTTTAACATTAATTACTAAACATATTGTAATATAAATATTAGAAGAAATATATACAAATATTAAAAGAAAAATATTTTAAGTGGTCATTTATTTACAATAGCCTAATTTTTGCACAAATAGTATTTAGTACCAAAAGATCTCCTCAAAATATTCAATAAATATAATTTAATGAGTATGAGTGTGACCTATTAGTAAGGAATACCTGATGGCTAAATACAAGAATAACATTAATATTAACAATGTTGAATCTCTATCACTCTCCATAATAAAACGATCCTGTAAATATGGCTGACTTAATAATCAATAAACACTAACACTATGCTGTACTGTTTACCAAAACTTGCAGCAAACATCTATATGGTGAAACTGTTGTGTATCCGCTTAAGCCATTTAAATTCATTGGCACAGCGCTAGAAGTATTGAGCGCTCATGGGCCACGTGACCAGCGCGCGCCGCAGGGAGAAGAGAGCCTGCAACTCCGCTTTTCAACGCCTCTGGCTTTAACATTATGCCACATTAGCGCCAAAACGCTGTTTATTGTTTGAATTTCATTAAAACACATTTAAAAAAAAATAAAGCTTATAGCTTTGTTTAATATCAAAAGCAGGTTTGGCAATTTGGCGTGAGATTGAGTTGGGCGGAGTGAGAGCGTGACACAGAGCCTGAAAGCGTGAGAGTTGGCAACCCTGCTAATAGTGACACACTCCTTTCTGATACGCGTTTCAATACAGATGTTTCTGTATTGATATGGCAGCAAATGCTGTAGTGCAGTTTTGATAAGAAACCTTTAAAAGGTCAAAAGTTAAACAAATATTTTAACAATGATTCCACTTATTAATAACTCTGGGATTAGAAACTGTTATACTTATGGTTCTGCTATACAGAATAGTAAAGAACAGCTGTTATAGTAAACTGTGTAGGTAGGACATGGTCATTATTCAAAATCAACGTGGCCCGTTACGTACAGTACTGAATAGTTTTATTTAACGTCAGGTCAGTATCTGTGGCTATTTTCATGGCAAAAACTGAGTTACAAATATACAAGAGTTACATTTATGCAATAAAAATAAAAACCAAGCAAAAAAACACACAAAAGACAGCAATATTATACAAGATTTTTAACATTAACTTCTAAAACCTTTTCTGGTAAAATCTTTTAATCTTAAATTCCTAAATTAATCCTTTAGTGGGTTTGCTGCCTTTGCTGCTGATACTGCTGGAGTATATCTGAGACTATAGACATTAAAACAAGCGCTAACACTTTACTTGAAGGGGTGTGCATCAGACTGACATGACACATTCATAATCATGACATGTCTTTGTTAGTGATAGTGACAAACTTTAAAATGTAAAGTTGTCATAAACACATCTCACATAATGTCATCTTTGCATTAAAATGACATTATTGAGCGAATGACACTTAATGACAGATATCATAAACATGCATAAAAACTCCTTCATATTCATAATCTGGGTATTTTCATACCTTTTCCAGAAATCTACTAGGGCCATATCTCATGTACTCTGCACTCTGATGTTGGGTCAGGTTCATTTTATATTGACATCGATATTTTTAATAATACATTTTAAAGTATTATTTCCAGAAATATATTATTGAGTTTAGAGGCTATAGTGATTTTGCTGTTGTAAACACTACTGTTGCAGAAAAACATATTTTTATTTTCATATTAAAATTAGTGCTGGGAATCAATTAAACAAATTAACTAATGTAATTTGTAATTCTGTAATTAATCTGTAATTAATCAAGATAAATCACGATTTAAAAACATGGGCGTTTGTAATATTTTGATATTGTAATCATTTCAGTTACTCTCCAAATTAATGTAGAAACAATTTAAAGACAACATATTGTAAATATGTGTTGTATTGGCATCTTTTTAGGAATGAAGGCCAGTATCACTGACACTAATGTCTCTATGAAACATTATGACATTGCATTACAGTATAAATGAAAGCTACCAATTTCAATATTTATTAGGCTTTAAAAAAAACACTTAATTTAAGTGAACTTAAAACAATATAAACCCATTATAATAAATGTTATATTTACCGGTGGCCTTTTAGACAGAAAACGTAATAGTAACACGTTTCTGAACTGCACAAATAAATTAAAGCCTACAGATGAATTATCATTAAAGCTACACTTTTCTCTGTGATGAACATTATTGACATGAACATGATTGAAACCTGTTCTGAATTTATATAACGTTATATTTTTAATGATATATTACAGATGTAGAGATGTGATAAAAACAGATATAGGCTAATTCAGAGGATGAAAAATCAGTATAAGCCTTTACCAGTGTTTTTAAATAAATACTGGCGTAAAAATAATAGGTTAAAGTATAAATAGTTGTTATTAAAATAACAAAGACAAGACTGTGTAACTCTACGCCCGTGAAACTTTTCTCCCTCAAACAGCAAACTAACGTTAATGTTAGTTCTACAAGCTACACACACAGGAAACAGCAATATAAACAACAGCTCCATGCTCTCTCCACGTCGTTCGTGTAAAATGATACCAAATAATAACTAACTAAACAAACACTTATCTGAGAACAACACTAACATTACTTCTGTATTGAAGAATCCGCTTCAGTCCACTCTCCACTGGCGCGCGAGCGGCGATGATGTCGTCGGGTCATCATCATATAATTCATTTTATTGTTTAATTTATTTAATTTTACTAATAGTTAGATTGGACAGGCCTTCACAAAAGGGCCTTGGCGTGAGACTCACGCTTTCAGGCTCTGTCTCACGCTCTCACTCCGCCCAACTCAATCTCACGCCAAATTGCCAAACCTGCTTTTGATATTAAACAAAGCTATAAGCTTTATTTTTTTAAAATGTGTTTTAATGAAATTCAAACAATAAAGAGCGTTTTGGCGCTAATGTGGCATAATGTTAAAGCCAGAGGCGTTGAAAAGCGGAGTTGCAGGCTCTCTTCTCCCTGCGGCGCGCGCTGGTCACGTGGCCCATGAGCGCTCAATACTTCTAGCGCTGTGCCAATGAATTTAAATGGCTTAAGCGGATGCACAACAGTTTCACCATATAGATGTTTGCTGCAAGTTTTGGTAAACAGTACAGCATAGTGTTAGTGTGTATTGATTATTAAGTCAGCCATATTTACAGGATCGTTTTATTATGGAGAGTGATAGAGATTCAACATTGTTAATATTAATGTTATTCTTGTATTTAGCCCTCAGGTATTCCTTACTAATAGGTCACACTCATACTCATTAAATTATATTTATTGAATATTTTGAGGAGATCTTTTGGTACTAAATACTATTTGTGCAAAAATTAGGCTATTGTAAATAAATGACCACTTAAAATATTTTTCTTTTAATATTTGTATATATTTCTTCTAATATTTATATTACAATATGTTTAGTAATTAATGTTAAAATAGAGAATTCCAATTCAAAGAGGACAAATACAGTCATTTTGTGGCCAAAAAAAAAAAAAGTTTATTTGTAATGCCATTAGGTGCCTTATGGCTCTTTAATAAATATACATGTATCTAATCTAGTTGCTCAAAAAAGTATTGCAGTCTTTGCATTCTAATAAATATTTAGATATGATGATCAAACACTAGATTTCTTTAAATGTGAAATTTCAAAACTTGAATAGCTTGCATCCTAATATTTTTAATAATGATACTTATATAAGCACTCACAAGTGAATATTAAGGAATGGCACATATAATTTGACCCAAGAAACTGGTCTAGTAAACTAGTGCTAAAACAAACATATTTTTTCTTATTATGTATAGTATATATACTATACTAAGCATTACGCGCACCCCCCCCCCCCCAGCCCCAAAAAACTCACTCCAACCTGAACTTAAAAGTTGGCAACCCTGGAGTCACTATATATTGCTGTATTGATATTTTGAGCACAGCCCGATTAAAAGCCTTGTTCCATGCGCCCCTTTTATACTTTGAGCACCTGCCCCTCCAACGGTCTCTTCACGGCCCTGTTGATATTGTTCTGCTTTGTTATACTGAGGGCGAGCTGTTGAGTGCAGAAGAGAAGGGAGAGAGAGAGAGGAAGGATGAGGAGGAGCAAGAAGAAACTTTTCTCAGTTCGACACGCGAATCTTCATCAGAAACACACTCAAGAATCAAGAGCTTCTTCAGAAACACACTCAAGAGCTTCGTCAGGACCGACAGCGTCAGGTTTGGTGAGTGTAATGCTGGAAAAGGCATTAATCAGTTATTTGCTTTATTAATTTGTGCGGATAATCTGTTATAAGTGAAGCTGTGAACGCGCAAACACTGAAACGAAACCGAAACTACACACAGTGTGACGCACATTGAAATAAATAACTTAGTCGCTGTTTGGAATAACTAAATAAGGGCGTTTTCACACCTGAAAGTCCGCACAAAGGTCCGAACCAAAGTTTGTGTTTGGACATTTGGTTCTTTTGGTTTGCTTTCACATTGCAGTTATGTCAGCGCAGCGCACCAAAGAACTTTACATGACGCACTGGCGTCCTGTCGTCATCATCTCTGTGGGCTGCAACTTAACATTGATTGGTTTGTTAGCGGACGTGCGTCTGACGTCAGTGTGTTGTCAATTCAGCGGCTAACTTTGACAAGAATGAATGAACAGACGCATCGTTGCCAATACTGTTAATATTATGGGATTACTATCTGCAGCACCAACTATACTCGAGGCAAATTCACCAAATGAACGTCCTCGTTGTGCAAACATTTTATCGGCGCCGACAGAAAGGAGGAGCTCCTAGAAGATAGGCTTTTTAGCCAAACAATGTATTTTATTTTATAGTTATGTTTAAATATTATAATGTTATTTTTAAATTTCATCTAGGCTATATTGATTATGAAACGTGCACAGATGTGCAATATATGGTCAAAGACATCGAGTCAGAAATAATTTTGAACACTTCATTAAGATTTGTTTTGAAGAAAGCTTTATTTTATATCTTAATTTTAATAAATGTTTCATCGTTTGCCTGAATTTAATAAATAAGCTTAAATAAATAATATAAAATCCCGTGACGGAGTGATCATTTGCGTTGCACATGAACTGAAGCGGTCTCATAAATAAACCGAAACTCATTCGAGCACGCTGTTCACGCGAGTACACAAGCGGTTCTGGATAAAATGCTGCGCGCTCCATCACTGCTGCTCACATGTGCTGTGAGTTTAATCTGTGTTTTTTCACTAATCCTACACCAGAACTTCCTGTAAATGGTCTGAAAGTCCGAACTATACAGAAAATGCTTTCACACAAGAAACGAAACCGAACCTTTGTTCAGTTTGGTCCGGACCGAGACTACCTCTTTTCGTCGGACCAAATTTCGTCTGTTTGGTCCGGACCATGGTCCAAGGGAGGTTTCACACCTGTAATTTTGGTTCGTACCAAACTGAAAAGTCCGAAAATCCGGACCAAACAAGGTAGGTGTGAAAGCACCCTCAAACACTCCAGCTGTGAGATTATTATATAACACTTTAAGGGTGCTTTCACACCTACCTTGTTTGGTCCGGATTTTCGGACTTTTCAGTTTGGTACGAACCAAAATTACAGGTGTGAAACCTCCCTTGGACCATGGTCCGGACCAAACAGACGAAATTTGGTCCGACGAAAAGAGGTAGTCTCGGTCCGGACCAAACTGAACAAAGGTTCGGTTCGTTTCTTGTGTGAAAGCATTTTCTGTATAGTTCGGACTTTCAGACCATTTACAGGAAGTTCTGTGTAGGATTAGTGAAAAAACACAGAAATAAACTCACAGCACATGCAGTGATGTTTAATAACTAATAAAAACAAAGACTCAAACTTTTTGTTGTGAGATATTTTGAGAGGCCGTACATCGATCAGGCAAAACATTATGACCTAATATTGCGTTGGTCCCCTTTTTACTGCCAAAACAGTCCTGACCCGTCGAGGAATGGACTCCACTATACCCCTGAAGGTGTGCTGTGGTATCTGGCATCAATATGTTAGCAGCAGATCCTTTAAGTCCTGTAAGTTGCGTGGTGGGGTCCTACAGTAGCTCTTTTTTTTGATCGGCCCTCACGGGCCAGCCTTCGCTCCCCACTTGCATCAATGAGCCTTGGCCGCCTATGACCCTGTGGCCGGTTCTCCACTGTTTCCTTCCTTGGAGCACTTTTGATAGATACTGACCACTGCAGACCAGGAACAGCCCACAAGAGCTGCAGTTTTGGAGATGCTCTGACCCAGACGTCTAGCCGTCACATTTTGGCCAAACTCGCTCAAATCCTTACGCTTGCCCA
Source organism: Pseudorasbora parva (assembly GCF_024679245.1). Classification (NCBI taxonomy): domain Eukaryota; kingdom Metazoa; phylum Chordata; class Actinopteri; order Cypriniformes; family Gobionidae; genus Pseudorasbora; species Pseudorasbora parva. The sequence goes on along the minus strand of NC_090172.1, from coordinate 66,354,587 downwards.
TTTCTCCTGCTTCTAACACAACAACTCTTAGGGACAAAATGTTCACTTGCTGCCTAATATATCCCACCCACTAACAGGAGCCGTGATGAAGAGACCATCAGTGTTATTCACTTCACCTGTCAGTGGTCATAATGTTATGCCTGTTCTGTGTTTGTTCTCACATAAACACTATAAAAACACAGAGAGTCTGAAATAAGCATGTATTCTGAGTAAATGTTATGATGTGTTCTGTTTAACAGATAACTGGACCGCTGTGAAGATCTCTGCGGCAGAGAAGTGGCTGAATCGAAGGTGAGATCACTTTCTAGCAGAGAGTAATTAAAACGTTGTAATTAATTAATAAAAAAATTAAAAAAGTAATTAATAAAATAAAATAAAATCTAAATAAAAAAGAGAGATACAGAGGAAATGGCCTTTCATTATAAAAATAAAATAAGACACAAGATAAACAAAAAATACCCCGAGGGGGAAAAACAAGATTTGACCTTGACACTTGGAGCAGGGAAAACACAAAGCACATTCAACAGCGATCCAGCACAGGACTGCAAACACAAGACTAAAGCTTGGGACTGTAATGAGGTTTGTGGCTCTTATCTTTCTTGTGGGGAAGGAAGAAGGCGGGGTCGGTATGACTGGGACTAGAAACTTTTATTTTCACAATGCAACTGGTAAACATAAACACGCACGAGGGCGTAAAACTCCGTCTCTCAAAACTCTCACAGCTCAGAAAGTATTTCCTCTCTCAGGCTCAGGCTGTGCGTGCGTCCTAGTCCCAGTCCAAACTCTCTCTCCTCTCTCTCTCTCTCTCTCTCTCTCTCTCTCTCTCTCTCTCTCTCTCTCTCTCTCTCTCTCTCTCTCTCTCTTCTCTCTCTCTCTCTCTCTCTCTCTCTCTCTCTCTCTCTCTCTCTCTCTCTCTCTCTCTCTCTCTCTCTCTCTCTCTCTCTCTCTCTCTCTCTCTCCTCTCTCTCTCTCTCTCTCTCTCTCTCTCTCTCTCTCTCTCCTCCCGCAGCGGCTTTTGTGCTGTCTCTCCACGCCAATTACTGCAATTAGACACAGGTGTTATTAATTTCACTTGTTACCTACTTACTCCCCGCTCTGACCTTCCTCTCCCGCTACAGACCTCGCGAAACCACACCCCCTCCGCCAGAGGTGGAAAGAGTAACAAAATATTCTACTCAAGTATAAGTACTGTTACTTCAATGAAATTTTACTTAAGTACAAGTAAAATTACTGGTCTAAAATTTAACTCAAGTAAAAGTAAAAAAGTAGCTCATTTAAAATGTACTCAGAGTAAAAGTTACTTAGTTTACTTTTTTAACAGTGGGGGTGGGGGACTCTCCCCTGTAGGGTTGTGATAGGATGAGATTTTCACGATATGACAACTATCTCAGAAAACATCAATTAAACATTTACTGTACCTATTATTAAATGATGGTTATTAATCACTAGTTAAAATGATGTTAAAATGAATGAAGAAGATTGGTCTTTTTTTTCTTTGGTTGAACAAATGCTTTATTATAACAATCTTAAAAACCATTTGTTTATTTTGTTTATCAAAATTTCAATAAAACGTATTATACGTCTAATAAACTAAATTCAATAAATTATTATCCAATATTATAAAATTATCATTCGATGTGTAACGAGTAGAAATATAGTGTGGCCCCTTTAAGAGCTGCGCGCGCTCCCTGAAAACGAGTTCTGCATCTTGTGTAACTTATGTGCGCATTGAGTCTTGAGCTCCCATGTGTGGGGATTATTCTGTTCTTCTGTCGCTAACAGTCAGTTATTTTGTTTTATTGAGTAATGCTGTGGACGGAAATGGAGTTTGTGATCAGAGTTCAGCGGGAAATAAAGGCGCGATCTGTTTGACCGTCAATCGCCTCCGTGTTTGCATCCACTCCAGATACATTAAGTGAGCTATCCGCATTTTTCACCCGACACAAGCGTTACAAATGTTGTGCTTTAATGTTCACAGACCATGTCGCGATTTGATTTATTTCTAAGGCCTACAGCTCTACATTCGAGTTTTCGTTCATTCCACCAGTTTGCGTGTATTACACCAAATCTACGTTATAATGTAAAGTTAAGGTTCATGACTGGATTCCTCTGCGTCACAGAAATCAATCGGCCTAAGTTATAAACATACCTTTATTTGCACAGAGGGATGTGTGCCCGAACATGTTCTGTGTTTCTTCATTTTTTGCTTCCACATTTTGTGCACATTTGATATCCTCTAGGACAACACCACATTATTTTTTCTATATCCAATTATTTCCATACTAGCCAGGGGTTCACGACGGCGTTTTGCTTTCACCTGGGTCTGTGTCACTAACGTGTCTTGTTCGTCTCCATCTGATATTTGCGCGCATGTTCTCTCCCGCGCCCCGCGCCCTATTCAATATTAGTCATTTCCGGATCACAGTGTTTTTCCTCCTCTCTTTGCATTAATGATTTATTTTTACTCAGTAACGGATGTGATTTAAAATGTAGCGAAGTACAATACTTTAATCAAAATGTACTTAAGTAAAAGTAAAATTACAGATTTTTAAAAAACTACTTAAAAAAGTAGAAGTACACAGAAAAACTACTCAATTACAGTAACGCGAGTAAATGTAATTCGTTACTTTCCACCTCTGCCCTCCGCCACAGGGACATACTCTGCAAGAACAAAGTTTGTTCTGCCCAGTACATTCACACTTCACGAGAAAAGCAGGTGCCGATCATCTGCGTTTCTCCACATTAACCCAGCCCACTATAAATGTCTGACCAATCAAACAATAGTTCTCAGACACCCGCAAGAAAAAAGTTCTGCTCAGGCGATGTGTCGAGAATGAGCTGTATGCTGTAGCTTTAAATAGGGACAAAAGAGGGTAACGAGGAAAAAAAGGTGGGGTAAATGAACCAATAATCACCAACAACACACAGACAGAAGAGCACACGCTCACATGACAAGACGGAGCATGAATGTCCAAATCCCAACGCAAAACCCAAACTAGACCCAAATGCTGGGATCTGAACATCACGCTCCACACACAAAACTCACAAGTACAGAAGAGCACGCAGCTCGAGCAATTGAACATGTACAGGTTTGTGTCTCGCTATTCTATTCAAAATATTAATAACTACAGATTGATTTTGCATATCAGAATTTAAAAAATATTAGTGTCATTGTCAAATATCAACACTTATCTAATCCATTTAATACTTCGAAGCTCAAGGTTAAATCAGAATATTTATTGTAAAAAAAGATCAAATGTAACAGCTGCAAAAATAGTCTAGCTCCACTGTGGTTTGTGTATAAAAAAATTTAAGGAGAAAAACTTGTCAAAGCAGCCCCAACACATTTTTTTTAATAATAATAATAAATGAATTGAATAATTAAAGGATTTAAGGGAATAAATTAATTAAGAATGGTAAAGTTCTAGGTCTAATTGTAGTAGCTAATGAAGTAATCTATTCAGACTTTTTGCAAATAATTATTTATTTTTAATTATGCACAAATTCACTCTTACTCACGTCTAACATGTAGAAAATGCTAATGTTTTTTGCCTCTTCATCACATTTATTTATAAATGACATGAATCATTATATAATATTTTCAATAATTTTTTTTTTTATTATTTCATAAAAAGTTTAGTATTTTGCATCACTAGATTATTACTGTCAGTAGCTGAACATTTTTATCATAAACAGTTGGCTAAGACTTGCAATACTTTTATGTTTCCATGATCTCTTGTTTGCCTTGCGACAGGGACAGTAAGCCCCGCCTTCTTTGATCATATTGACCATCTCAAATCATATTAGGCTTGTTTGAGATGAGCAAAATCTGCACAGAACCGATCACCGGTGATCAGCGCGAGATGCATGCCGGTTAGAAATGTGTTCAAGGGCGGTCCGCCTTGCTCTGATGTCATGCTGACGTATGTCAAAAATAAATCTCTCGCGAGCGAAAGGTGGATGTGTCGGATTCTGCAGTTGAGTCACCCTAGTGAAAAAAAAGTATACTAAGTATACTTGCGGCCAGACTCATTTTCAGTATACTTGAAGTGTGTTAATGACTAGTTAACTTGAAGTGTGTTAATGACTAGTTAACTTGAAGTGTGCTATTTTGACACAACTAATTTGTACCAAGTATATTTAATTTGTAATTAAATAGTGTTAAAGCACAACTTTAAGTGTATTTAGTGTACTTTTGTGTGCTAAATTGGAACAACTTCAAGTATACTTAGTACACTTTAAGTATAGGACTAATTACATGCTTTAGTGATATTAAATGTGCTTTATTTGTATTATAAGTATATTTTATTTGTGTTAAGTATATTTTATTTGTATTATAAGTATACTTTATTTGTGTTATAGCATACTTTATTTGTGTTTTAATAAATTACAAATTAATTACCAGTATATTCAGAACACACAAGCATATACTATGAATATAATATATATTTTATTTACCTTGACTTATTCAAATGACTAAAAATATACTTTTTGTAGTCAATAACAATACAATGTGTTATTACTTAGCTATACATTGTACAATATACTTTGAATTAAATAATGTCACACAATACAGTATTTAAAATGTGATACATTACATTTTAATGAATTACTTACTGACTTACTTTCCCAATGTTGAATGCTGTTTTCAAGGACATTACAATAAATTAAATCAAATCTAACACGCATAACTAATGAAGAGACATTTCAAGCCCAACGATTTTTATAAATGGTTTCATGTGGTTTCAGCAAAGCTAAACAAAATTAACTTATTGTGTTTTTCATTAAATTAACACAGGAAGATGTTGGAAAACATATAATTGAACAAAATTCCTCTGACCATCTCTATACATGAATATAAATTACACATTATAGTCAATTTTCTGGTGAGCTGCTCATTACACTTGTGTCATCATCAGGGACAGTTGAAAGCAAACACTCGTGAAGAACGCAATCAGTTAACATGATATACGAGATAAGGTCAGGTGTTCATTCAACTTTTTATTCACGTTTAGTGACATTACATAGGCCTATTACTTACCTCCAAACAGCAGGACTTTTCCCGGTGCTTTTCGGGATCGCGTAACATTTGGCCATTTTATTCCAAACCAGTTTATCGTCACCATCAAGGTCAGGCAGCGATGTGACGTAATTGAACTGGTCCGAAGAATGAGCAATGTACTTTCCGCTCTCAGTGTTTTATTAAATAGATAATGTAACGCAACATTGTACTTCACCTGCAAGGCTGCAAACCTCCCGCGAGTGAGCATCATACAGACGAGTACCGTCAGCAGCTCTGCCTCTGATTGGCTGCAGGCATTGAGCAACACAATCTGATTGGTCACAGACCAATGAAGAGACATTTGAATTCCGATAAGAAACAACTATTTAACTCATATTTTCTTGCGTTGTATTTTAAGTGTGCTGTTGGATTCTTCTTTGCCAGTGTAAACTTATTAAACATATTTACACTTAAATCACAACTAAAGTGGGGCTTATAGCATACACTGCATATATTTAAAAATGGGCTTTTAGTCCATATAATAATTTACTTATATAATAATAATTTATTATCACTTATTTATTCATGCTTAAGCTTGAACAGTTAAGCATGAATAAATAACCTTAAACAGTATTTATAACTTTTTATACAGCTTAATGATATAAATTATGTATTTTTAAAATATGCTTTTAGTGGATTGTTAACAATGCCAATTTTGAGCATAAGTTTAAAATATATACAAAATATATTATATAATGTAATATAAATATATACAAAATATATTATATAATTATATAAAGTAATGTTCAAATAAGTACACTTTACAAAAGTACACTGAACTTTCATTTAAAGTATATTTTTCTAAAATATATTTTTAGAAAATATACTAAAATACAATTATTTTAAAGTGTGTTAAAAGTTGTATTGTGAAATATGATGCTAATATATTTTTTTATATATTTAGAAATAGTAATTTTTTTGTAAGTATATTTCTAATATACTATCGGAAAAGAGAATATATTTGAAATACAATAAAGTATACTTTTTTTTTCACCAGGGGGCGTAAATCACATTATGAAATAAATGCGTTTCTCTAAAGCATGTTGGCCTAAAATTTTAAATGAGTAAAATATCTCTGAAGGATATTTACATTAATATTTACATTTTTTAGGACACCAAGGTGACAAGGAGCATGAAATTGTCTAGCTATGATGTCTTGTTTCACAGGAGTATAAAAATAAGGAGGCATAAAAGCCAAATTCCCTTAATCATTCATCACAATGAGTAAACCAGAGAATATAGTTCTGATGAGCAGCTAAAGATTGTTGAGCTTCACAAAATAGAAGGCGGCTGTAGGAAAATAGCTAAAGCATTGAAAATCCGCATTTCCACCACCAGGGCAATAATTAAGAAGCTCCATTTTACTAAAGATGTTACAAATCTGCCTGAAAGAGGACGTGTGTGTGTGTGTATATCGTACTAATGCACGGCTAGGAGGAACGTTTGAGTGCACAAAGACTCTCCAAGATCACAGATGGAGAATCGCTGAGATTAGTTGAGTCTTGGGGTCAGAAAGCTTAAAAAATAATAATAATCAAACAACCCCTACATCACCACATGTTGTTTGGGAGGGATTCAAGAAAAATCCTCCTCGCTCATCCAGAAACAAACTCCAGCATATTCAGTTGTCAGACACGACTGGAAAGTCAAAAGGGACCTGGTTCTGTGGTCAGATGAAACTATAAAAGAGCTTTTTGGCAGCAAATCTACCAGATGGGTTTGGTGCCATCAGGGATAAAAAAGTACCCCATGCCCACGGCTAAAAATACCACTGGATCTTTAATGTTGTGGGCCTATTTTTTGCTAGAGGTATTTTTTACATGGTATCATGGATTCTAGCAAATACCAAAAGATAAAAAACCTAAACCTGACGGATCCTGCTAGAAATCTTATAATGGGCCGTGGTTGGATCTCCCATCAGGACAACGATCCAAAACAAACATCAAAATCAACACACAAATGTGTCACTGAGCACAAAATGAAGCATCTGCCATGAACGTCCCAGTCCCCTGACCTGAACCCTATAGAAGATGAGTGGCTGAACTGAAGAGAAGAAGCACCAGCATGGATCTGGGAATCTGAAGGATCTGGAGAGGTTCAGGATGGAGGAATGCTTTCTGATCTCTGGTCAGGTGTTCTCCAAACTCATCAGACATTATAGAAGAAGAGTCAGAGCTGTTATTTTGGGGACAAGAGGTTGCAAAAAGTATTCAATAAAAGGGTACCAACAATTGTGGCCAATTTGTTTTGGAGAAAAGCATTTATTTCACAATGTGATTTACCCCTCATTTTCAATTATTTTACTTTAATGAAAGATTGGATTTTTGTGATTTTTTTAAAATAAATGATCAAAAGGATAAACAATGCAGATTTATTTTTTTACAGCCATATTTGATCATATTTACCAGGGGGTACCAACAATTTTGACCACGACTGTATATATATGAAATTACATAAAATCCAGTGCTTTCAAAGCATTACATGTTTTCGTTGATTTTTTTATTTATCAACAAATTTATTTATTTAAGATTTACATATAATTTAAAGTCCTTTACAATTGTTTCTCTGTAGGGTTTAAAGGGACAGCACGTCACTGATTTGTTTTACTTGTTGTTTCACTTATTAAGTGGCAGCAAAAATGAATGTCCCTCCGAGTGATTCTGGCTTCAGTGATGGCAGCATGGAACATCCTCCTGTAATGAAAGGTGAGTCAGTAAATTATTACATTAGGATTTTTTAAGCGGACTGTCTATTCATACCAAGTGCCTTGTTAGCAAGTGCTTTAGCTCCACCTAACAATGCCTGGTTGGGCCAAACGACATTAAAGGGGGGGGTGAAACACTCAGTTTCAGTCAGTGTCATGTCAATCTTGAGTACCTATAGAGTAGCATTGCATCCTGCATATCTCCGAAAAGTCTTTATTTTTTTATAATTATATAAGAAAGATGCGCTGTTCCGAGTCTTTCCGAAAAAAGCCGAGCGGGTGGGGGCGTGTCGTGTGAGCGGAGCTAAAGAATGACGTGTGCTCGCTGCTGCTATTGTGTTGAGTCGAGTGCGTCGTAAAGCTGTGTCATCCCTAACAGCGGGAAAAAAACTTTATTCAAACTAAAAATATGGCTTTTAATCAGATACAGCCATACATCTATGATCCGGAATCAGACCCAGAGGCTGCAGTTGAACAGGAGCAGCAGCAAAAACGACTAGAGCAGGACGTCTGTATGTGGTACAAGTTATACACTAACTATATAATATGCTTAGCGGCTTGTGTTATTTACATATTTATACTTGAATTATATCGTCGTATTTTTGTGTTTGAAGGTGTACATGTGGGAAGTGCAGTTGTGCACGTGTGTGTGTGTGTGTTTACGCGTGGTTTGTGTAGACAGTAAGCGGACTGGTTTTGCACGGCAGGCTAAGTTAGTGTTTACATAGAAAGACACGGAATAGTAGCGCATTTGAATGAAGAAGCGCGCTTATTTAGTTCAACATATTTCCCCACTCTTTGTGTATTGTTGTTTGGAGTGCTTTTACAATACACAAACATAAAGTTACACATATAGTGGCCAGCTAAACAAATGTACACGCACTACACATCGCATGCTCCATTGATCAATTAACTATACGTGATCATGTTTGGGCTACTTGATGAGCATAGGCAAAAACACAGACATTTGAAGCAGTCTCACTCACCGCCTGCGGTTCTAACGTTGGGACCTTTAACGTTGGGACTGCTCCATCCTTCAGCATTAGGCGATCGGGAAAAGCCGGCGTCGAGCTGGGCCTTGTTTATGAAACAGTCGGCACCGAAATGCAGCGAACAGATATAAACATTCGCGCAACTCAGTTGCTGATCCGGAAAAGCAAATTACATCCACTGTTGCCTTACCGCGGGGTTTTGGAGAATCTGTGCAGGACTGTCTTGGTCTGGCAACCAAAAAGCACTTTTTTGGTGACATTGTTAATTTCTTGAAGTCACATCACCTGTCCAGCAGCCTACGAGCCAGCGCTTTGATGGGCGTAGCCTGTTGCTTTCGCTCTCTCTCTCTCTCTCTCTCTCTCTCTCTCTCTCTCTATCTCTCTCTCTCTCTCTCCCTCTCTCTCTCTCTCTCTCTCTCGCTCTCTCTCTCTCCCTCTCTCTCTCTCTCTCTCTCTCTCTCTCTCTCTCTCTCTCTCTCTCTCTCTCTCTCTCTCTCTCTCTCTCTCGCTTCCGGTAGAATTGTCCGTAAGGCCCATACAAGGAAATTCCGCCCCCATTAACGTCAAAGGGGACGCATGATCTCAAAAAACTTGCCGAAACTTATGACTAACCGGAAGTAGTATTTTTGACAAAGAAATACTCCCATCAAACGTCCACCTTAACTTTTGAAACTTTGTCTATGTTTAGTATGGGATTACAAGTCTTTAACAGTGTAAAAAGATCAGTATGCATGAAACAGCATTTCACCCCCCCTTTAAAAAAGACACACATACTTTAACCTCTTCAGTTTTGTAGTCAGTAAAGTGTAAGGCTCAAGGAATCTGGTTTTTGACGCGATCAACCCAAGTTTACATTTACATTTACATTTATGCATTTGGCAGACGCTTTTATCCAAAGCGACTTACATTGCATTTTACATTATTGTCAGTTTTTGAATCCGCCTTTTGCAGAGCTCGCTCTTCTTCTTTCCTATCACATATCACATCAGAAAGGCATTTACTTTCAATAAATATTAAATAAATAAAATGGAAAAAATGAAAATAAAGTGCCCATTGAAATGTTTATTAATAATAAGAGTATTTATTGGGTAGGGTTAGGGGTCGGTGTAGGGACGGCTTTTATTGTCCCATTAAGTCACTTGGTATAAACAGAATAATATCACTATTTTCACTTAGTAAATATCATCTATCCCTAACAAATTGAGTTATTTTCACTCGGTGTAAATAGCCGCTGTCTTTTTTTAGCCATGTTTAGCTCAGTTTTTGCTCTTTTGATCTCTGTGATAGAACCGACCAAACTAAAGGGTTTGTGAATTCAAACAGAAGTTAAAGCTGTTCAATTCCTGCAGCCTCAAACTTTTCTGAAATACAAATATCTAATAAGAGGTTAAGTTTGATCAAATTATCTTTCTTGTTTTCTTAGGTGAATTTGTACTAAATTGGTATTTGGTTTTGCAGAGAGAATGTTTGCATGCATTATGGTTATATATATATATAATTCAATCATTTACTGCACAGAACGCCCAGTTTCCTGAATTATTCTTTAACTGAAGAAGAGCACAAACATTTTAAGAGTTTTTTAAGTAACTTTTACAATGAAATGTGAAATGAGAAAACAAATATTGTTATTTGAAAAAGCCCCACTATGTCAAATCAATATTTTGTTGTTATATTATGTGATAATCTGCTGAAGATCTATAGTATAACTGCATGTTATTTCATTTCAGCAGCCAAACGCCGGCTGGAAGAAGTTGACGAAATGCTGTAAGAGGATGTTCTTATGCAAACTTGCATGTGATTATATTATGGAAAAATATTAATAAAAATATCTCTTGAACTTAAGAAACTCACCAAATCAGCTAATATGGTTACCATTAATAAAAAAATAAAAAAAAATTATTAGCAATATAAATAACTCCTAATATTTATTTTCTGTAGAGCTGATGTCAGTGATGAATTTAATAAACTCTACGAGAGAGATTATCCCCAACTGCGGAGCTGCATAGAGAAACTGCATGATATCATCAAAACATTTGAAGAAGATTTCAGAGGAGCTACTAAAGGAGCTAGAGATGGAGGAGTAACGGCGATCACTGGAGGTGCTGTTGCAGGAATAGCTGGAGTAGCAGGATTAGCTTTAGCTCCATTTACTCTTGGGGCTTCTCTTGTTGTGGCAGGAGCCGTAGCTGGAGCAGGAGCAGCGACAGCTGTAGGAGGTGGAGTTTATGGAGGAATCAATAGCTTTAAGAAAAATAGAAACACGATACAGTTAAGAAAAGACATTGAAGCTGAACTAAACAACTTTCAGAATAAACTCAACCCTATGTCTGAAAAGATGAAAGACATTAATGAGCGTATTGGGCAAATATTGAAAGACCTTGATAAGCTAGAGCGAGATGCCAGGGATGTTAGTAAATATTTTGCCTTAACCTGTGAAAGAATTAAAATGCAAAGAGAAGAAATGATTGCGATGAATGCGCAGATGTCTGGAGTTATGCGTTTGATTGGAGCAATAGCAGCGATTTTTTCTAGCGCCTGGCTTTTACTTGACCTTCTGTCAGTTATAGAAAATACCAGAGAGCTCAATGAGTTGGACAAACTAGCAAAAACACCCATAAATAGAGACATAAATGAGTGTGAGATGCAGACAAAGGCTGGAAAATTTATTGTTGGGATGAGGAAAGTAATTCATAAGCTAGAGCACATCATGGAAGAAATTAAGAAAGTAAAAGAAAAAATTTGTTTACATAACCAGACGAGCAAAACAGTAGCGGTTATCCATTGATGTCACTTTCCTGCCAGGACTGATTTGCAGAAGAGCTGCTGCGTTAATAGAGTAAAATTAACTATTGGTTATCTGTTTAAACTAAAGCCAGTTGGACTCGATAGTGCTCCTTATTATGGCCAGAAAAAGGCCAAGAGGAAGTTGATCAGGCATTTTTGGCTGTTAATCATCATGGACTCGTCTGATTTACTGATCTCTGTAACGTTTAGAACTTGGATGTAAATTGAATATATGCTGATAATGCAATAATACTATGTAAAAGCTATTACACAGAATATAAGATGTTAAATATTTAATCGATGAATTGTCAATACTACCCATTGAACCTGTGAGATCATGCGGTGATTATTCTCATACAGTGAGAGTAATATGTGAGCTCAATGTGAACTCATAATGTTGAGCAGGTTTAGAGGAGGTGGCTCAAATATCTGTCACCGGGATATTCTACTTCCTGTTTCTCAACACTATCACAGTGGTATCACAGGGGTCTCACATGGAGAGCTCAGGCTGACTTTATTAATGTCAGACGTCTACATAAGCTCATAATGAGAATTAACAGAGGTTTAGATGTTCATGATTTATTGGTTTGTCACCATTTTGGAGATCAGTGTCTGCTTTTGTTGGGCTCTTGACCCTTGACTTTTAACATTATAAAAACATAATCATCACCTAGAGTTAAATAGCCATTTTGTGAGATGTTATATATATTTTTAAAATTATAATAGCCCTGTGTTTATATGGTATGATACCCAGAAGTGTCATTATCATTTATGAAGAATTTTAAATCCATAAGACAAAAACATTTCAAACTACTGTGTCATTTAGACACAAAGAGACATCAATAATCAACATATGAATCTAAACAATGATGACAATTAAAAGCTTCCTGTTGCAGTGCATGCTGGGTACCTATACACTGTCAGAAAAAAAGGTACTTTTCTGTCACTGGGGCGGTACCCTAAGGTACAAAACCGAAAAGGTACTAATATGTACTATTTAGGGTTGAGTAAGGTACAAAGATGTACTTTTTCACTTTTGTACCCTAGGGTACCGCCCCAGTGACAGCACTGTACCGAGTGTAGCTGTGACCCAAAGTGAAGGTTGTTCTGAAGTGTGATTATATCATAGCGGTAATATGTTTAATTTCCCAGTTTTAACTTGCATAAATGCATTTAATAACCATTCTCTCAAGAAGAGGAATCAGTCTGTCCGTTCTCTTCCTGCTCTTTCTTTATTTATTCTGCAATTTCTTTAAATACATATTAGATCTGTGCAGGGCTGGGGGTTTTTTCCATCATATGATCTTTTTCGCTCCCTCCCGCTCCCGTTTAAAATTCACGAGTTTACCCACTAGAATGATTTTATTCCCGACCCGACCGATCCCACTACATTTAGATATCGTTTCTAGAATCTCTCATTTAAATTTCCCTTACAGAAATAGAGATACTGAGTATAGCAAATTTAACATGTTGGCTATACAATAAGTTTCAATACTGAAAAAATTATTTTCATCAGTACTCTCAACACTATAAAAATATCAATGAGAAAAAATAGGCTAAATCAAATACAACATCTGTCACTCAAAATTATAAGCCAAAATACAAATAAATGAAAACTGTTGACTTACTAGCTATACTGCAAGATGAAATGAATGAACGTCGCTCACTGATGACGGTCCATTACTGAAAGTCTCCTCCAAAACTGACCACAAAGGATGAATGTTCTCTAAACTCGTGGCCGAGATGCACAGAAAATGTTTTCTATATATTCTTTTTTTAAACGTGGGCCTATAACAATAATCAAGTACTATAGACCCTTTTACAGCCCACGTGATCAAAGAGTTATGCGAGCATTTTGGCAACGGAAGTGGTGTTGTTCCCTAGTGGATCTAACGTGTTAGTAACTCAAAAAGTTTATCAAAACGGTTTCCCAGCATCAAAATGTCTGGCTGTTGCGTTTTCGGTTGCACTAATCGCTATTCCACCAATGGGCTTAAGTTTTATAGGATTCTGACAGGATCACGGCCGTTTCAGAAGAACCGGCGGTACCTGTGGCTGCAGGCCATTAAACGCATTGATTGGAACGAGGACATAAAAATGCTCACATAAAAAAATTTCATTTGTAAAACATTTACTGCACTTGAAACTTAATGCTTTATAATAAACCTCCCAACATTGGCTGCCACTGGTGTGTATAATGAACCCCCAGATTATCATATCAATAATCACAGTACTTATCAATTTCATTTGTAATGATTTTATTAATAGTTTAATTGCAAAATAACCATCTGAGAAATGTATGCAAGCAACATAGTTGCTATTAAAGTACTATAGCATTACAAAATTAAACTTTAAACAAAAGTGTGTCGACACGTACAAATCAATAACAACATAAAATGTAAGGAAAAGGATAAATGTATGTCTGTGTGAAGAATAAGAATAAATGTAGAAAATTGTATTGGACATTCTGTACATGCCCACAGACGACGTATTCATAAGCATCCAGTGATTTATATGCTTGTCTCGGGTGAACACGCTCGGTTTCTCAACTAAATACGTATATATCCGACCACTAAGTTATATCTGGCCATCTGCTAACGTACACGGATAGTCTGCAATAGTACACGGATCTGGTAGCCGAATACCATTTGATAAAGGTTCTCGGTTTGTGTTGCTTAATCCGCTCACGTAGCTTGACATGCTGCTGATTCTCGCCACAGTTTGTTGCCAAAATGCGCGCGCATACGTTGCTACGTCATCATTGTATACAAACAGTAAAAGGGTCTATTACAATATACGATTCAAGTTACTAGTAAATTAACAAAGTAATGGCTCCATTGTTGTTATTTTTATTTTTTATTTTTTGTAATGTATAGGTCTAAGTTAAAAATGGGGTTTTGTTGTGCAGACCTGGTGACCCTGTAAATGGGTTCAACCTTTGTGCTCTTCACTGACCTTCACTCTTTAGGACACAGCTAATGTGCAGTGAGTGCACTGTGACCTCACATTGTGACAGTAGTATGAGTATCCTGGAAGCTCATTGTGAGATCACTGAGAGATCAAATTCTTGACTAGGCATACATTATATTTTTCATTACAAAAATTTCCTACCAAAGATTAAGAATAAAATATAATGCATTGTATTGAAAATGACACATGATTATTACACTGTGATGTTTAATCTGTATTTTAATTGTTTAGATATGATCATTAACAGGTTTATAATCGTGGTAGTGACTGCTTTCAGCAGATGATCAATAATGATAATGTCCAATAAATATGTAAAACTTACTCTGACACCTCTGCCTTACAGTTCTGGGTTTTATTGTGCTTACAGTATATGATACATGTGCTTATATTATAAATGTACTTATATGATTAATGTGCTTATACGATTAATGTGCTTATATTATAAATGTGCTTATATTATACATGTGCTCATATGATAAATGTGCCTGTATGATAAATGTGCTCATATGATAAATGTGCCTGTATGATAAATGTGCTCATATGATAAATGTGCCTGTATGATAAATGTGCCTGTATGATAAATGTGCTCATATGATAAATGTGCCTGTATGATAAATGTGCTCATATGATAAATGTGCCTGTATGTTAAATGTGTTTATATGATAAATGTGCTCATATGATAAATGTGCCTGTATGATAAATGTGCTCATATGATAAATGTGCTCTTATGATAAATGTGCCTGTATGATAAATGTGCTCATATGATAAATGTGCTCATATGATAAATGTGCTCATATGATAAATGTGCTCATATGATAAATGTGCTCATATGATAAATGTGCTCTTATGATAAATGTGCCTGTATGATAAATGTGCTCATATGATAAATGTGCTCATATGATAAATGTGCTCATATGATAAATGTGCTTATATGATAAATGTGCTCATATGATAAATGTGCTCATATGATAAATGTGCTCATATGATAAATGTGCTCATATGATAAATGTGCTTATATGATAAACGTGCTCATATGATAAATGTGCTTATGTTAAATGTGTTTATATGATAAATGTGCTCATATGATAAATGTGCCTGTATGATAAATGTGCTCATATGATAAATGTGCTCTTATGATAAATGTGCCTGTATGATAAATGTGCTCATATGATAAATGTGCTCATATGATAAATGTGCTCATATGATAAATGTGCTCATATGATAAATGTGCCTGTATGATAAATGTGCTCATATGATAAATGTGCTCTTATGATAAATGTGCTTATATGATAAATGTGCTCATATGATAAATGTGCTCATATGATAAATGTGCTCATATGATAAATGTGCTTATATGATAAATGTGCTTATATGATAAATGTGCTCTTATGATAAATGTGCTCATATGATAAATGTGCTCTTATGATAAATGTGCTTATATGATAAATGTGCTCATATGATAAATGTGCTCATATGATAAATGTGCTCATATGATAAATGTGCTTATATGATAAATGTGCTCATATGATAAATGTGCTCTTATGATAAATGTGCTTATATGATAAATGTGCTTATATGATAAATGTGCTCATATGATAAATGTGCTCATATGATAAATGTGCTCTTATGATAAATGTGCTCTTATGATAAATGTGCTCATATGATAAATGTGCTCTTATGATAAATGTGCTAATATTATCAATTGCATGTGATGGTAATCATGTTAAAGTTTCTCTGTGCTCTTTCTCTGTAATGTCCAGATCTAAATCTGCTTTGAATCGATGTGTACTGTAACAAGAACTACACAAATAAATCTGGCTTGAATTGACCTTTGACCTGTGCTTTACTGGTTAATCTGGTGTGGAGTGTGTTCTGTTCTGGTGATCAATCCCTCTATACAGTATCAGCCGTCCTCTACTGTGGTATAAAAACACACTCGAGTCTATCGATCATCTTTTCTTTTTCTCAAATGTCCTCTTATCCGGGGTCGGTTCTGGGCATCCCTTGAGGCAAGAAAATATATTTTCCTATGTATGAATATGAAAATATATAGAAAAATATGTGTATGTAAATATAATGTGAATATTATAACTTGGTTTCAAGTTTACCCTCTTTTTTATTACACCCAGTTTTTGTGTGTGTGTGTGTCATGCTTATAAGACATTTCTTCACATAAAGTGTGCTTAATGCGTTTTGATTTATATAGCGCTTTTCACGGCACTCAAAGCACTTTACATAGAAGGGGGGAATCTCCTCAACCACCACCAAGAGTTTATTTTTACTCTTCTGATCTTTTGTATATGAAGTTATGACAGCAGGAAAAAATTATCAGGTAAACTGATCTTGTGCGCTCACTGAAAGCATCAGCCTCACTGATCTCGAGTCTACAGTGTGTCCTTCATTCAGCAAAACTCAGACCACAGACCCGAGTCTGTGCTGTAGATGCCCTTATCTAGTGGGGGGGGGGGGGGGGGGGGTGTATATATTTCAAACTTAATTTAGTATCAATTTATAAGTAGTATAGCTTACTTAATTTAAATGTGCTCGCATTCATTAATATTCACTTGTGTGTGCTTCTAAAGCCCCTTTCACACTGCGATTCCGGCAAATACACGGATAATGCGACCCGGGCCGCTAGATTTGGTCCATTCACACTGCCAGCGAAATACCGTAATATGTGCGCTTTCACACACAACCCGTAACGGTCCCGGGTCGAGTTGACACATGACATCCGGATGTGACGTATAACGGCGAGCGATCTCCGCTTCAGCGCGGATAGTAAGGAGCTCCGCGGTCTCGACTTGTGTCCAGTTTGCGCACATTTCTGCTTGTTTAATTTTAGTTTCTTTTGTAGACGAACACTCTCTGCGTCTAAAACACCGACGAGCTCTTCTGGCACTGCAGGGTTGTATTATTGAAAAAACAAGCTCTAGGAGTCGCACGATAACTAACGTTACGTACACGTAGCGGCATTAGTTTCGGCTTTTGTTCACACAGCGCTCGTCCCGGGTCGAATACCGCAATATTACTAGGTCCCCGACCCGGGTCGAATTCGGTAATCAATCCCGGGACGTGGCTGCTTTCACGCAGAAGGCGACCCGGCAATGTTCCGGGAATATTGCGGGTCAGACGTGCAGTGTGAAAGGGGCTTAAGTATCATTATTCATTAAAAATATTAGGATACTAAGTCCTAATATGATCGATGCATAAGTTATTAACGTTTTAAAATTTCAAATTTAAAGAAATCTAGTGTTTGATCATATCTTAATATTTATTCAAATGGAAGACTTTTTTTGAGAAACTAGATTAGATACATGTATATTTATTTAAAAGCCATAAGGCAACTATAATGGCATTACAAATTAACATTATTATTTTTTAAGCAACAAAATGAATCTAATTTACCTCTTTGAATTGGAATTCTCTATTTTAACCTTAATTACTACACAAATTGAAATATAAATAATAAAACATATTAGACGAAATATATTTTAAGTAGTCATTACTTGAAAAAAATTCTTGCACAAATAGTAGCCTATTTAGTAGCCTATAGAGCTCTTCAAAATAGTCAATAAACATTACTAAAATATAGAACAACTCCGCTTTTCAACGCCTCTGGCTTTAACATTAGCGCCAAAACGCTATTCATTGTTTGAATTTCGCATTAAAACTTAATAATAAACATAAAAGCTATAGGCCTAGCTTTGTCTAATATAAAAATGCAGGTTTGGCAATTTGGCGTGAGATTAAGCTGGGCAGCGTGAGAGCGGGACACAGAGCCTGAAAGCGTGTGTGTCACGCCAAATGCGTGAGAGTTGGCAACCCTGTATTACATGGCGTTGTAGCAACTGGGCTACAAATAATAACAAATTAAATTAGCTCACCAGGGAATGACTGGTTATGATCAAATTATAAATCTCTAAATCACCCAGGAAGTGAAATACCTAACCTAGGTATTAAAGCTGCCGGGACTCGATTAAAAAAATTAATCTAATTAATTAGAGGCTTTGTAATTAATTAATCGAAATTAATCGCATTTTAATTGCATTTAATTATTTGACCTGAGAACAATGAGAAGTAATTTTTCACATGTAGTTTTAGTATACCATTGAATAATGACTGAATACATAAGCTTAATCAACAAAATATAGTTATTTATTTCAGTCCAGCAGTGCAATGTTTGCCATTAAGTTTAGCAAAAGCATATTTGTGATATTTGAGGCTCGATGTGCTGCGGTGATACGCTAACTCCTTGTTGTATAGCTTGCACACAACCATGCTCTTGTCGACGCTTCCATCCTTTTGTTTTTTAAAACAAAATTTCCCATCCACGGGGCCAAGCAAAGCGCTCTCATCCGCTTCTTCGTTCATGTTCACTATGGTTTGTTGTTGTCGTGACTCATGAGCACTAGTTGGTGTTCCAGTATAATCGGTCCGTCGAAACTCATTCATTGAAAAACGTTCCGCGGTGCAAAAATAAGTGTGGTTAAAATTATTATTATTATTTTTTTGCGTAATTAATTAACGCGTTAAAGTCCCGGCTCTAATATATATATATATTAGGGGTTGTCAATCGACTGCTGGTCAATCTATTAAATTTTTAATCGCGATTACATTTTTTTTTTGCAAAATCCTCTATTTTGAGGCAGTTTTTTTTTTTGTGTGTTTTAAGAAAAATCCATTTAAAAGATCCAATACGGACGGAAATTATTTGTAACCCAGTCTAATCCTTTTGTACAAACCATAATTGGAAGTAGTTTAAAATTAGTGATTTTAGAAAGTATAAGGTCAAAGGTCGGTGTGTTAAGGCAAAATTATTTTTAACCGAGTCTAATTCTGTTTTAAAATCCTATTATTTGGGATAGTTTAAATTTAGTAATTTTATAAGAATCTATCTAAAAGATCTAGTACGAACGCCGGGTCGCATAAGGTCAAAGGTCAGTGTGTTGAGGCAAGATGTGCTGTTGCGTGTGTGGCACTAGAAAGTCCATATAAAATTGGGCTCCCATTTAAGACCTGTTTGCCCCAGGTCACCTTCCCTGTGTGCAAGCCCGAAGGTACAAGGAGGCTGGATACTCACCACTCTCTCAAGTGACCCTTTGTTGTCACCATTAGGTTACCCAGGTCACAGATAAGAGTCTGCGTAGTAATGGTCTCATCTTGGGGTATACTTTGCTAGCAGAGCTGGATACTCACCACTCTCTCAAGTGACCCTTTGTTGTCACCATTAGGTTACCCAGGTCACAGATAAGAGTCTGCGTAGTAATGGTCTCATCTTGGGGTATACTCTGCTAGCAGAACTGGATACTCACCACTCTCTCAAGTGACCCTTTGTTGTCACCGTTAGGGAGCCGCTAGGGAGCTCGAGGGAGCCGCCTGTGAGCATTGTGAGCGGCTGAGACTGCTCCGCTCTCGGGCTGGCCGTGTTCGATGAGACCGGTCAGCCTCGTGAGCCCCATGGTTCTGGACCCGCGGTCGCTGAGGCGGCTCGGCGTCGCAGATCATGGGGTTCACAGCGGGACTCCTCAGAGGGTTTCGGGACTGCTGCGGCACTTTCCCAATCCTCCTCTGACAGTTCCGAGGATCTTCCCCGTGTGGAAGCCCGCTTTGCGGCATCTTCCCCCTGGTTGGAGGGTCCGATGCTCATTCTCTCCAGTTCCGAGGAGCTGGAGGGGGGTGGGCATCTAGGCGGGAGATGAAGCGGGAACTATAATGTTTCATCCACCTGCCCATGAGTTTAGGTGGTTCTTACCGGTTATTTTGGGTGTTTTTAATATAATATTTTACTTTTTTTTATTATTATTATTGTTTTGTCGATTTTGGTGAGTCCTATGGTGGTTTTACATGGATTCTGCTGGTTTCGTGGTGATTTTAATGACATTTTAAGTGGTCTGAGGTGGGTTTTTTAAAGTTGTACATAACCTCAATTTGAAATTGAATACGAACTTGCGTACACTGAAAGAAGATCGGATGCGCATCATCCGAGAGCGTGCACTCGTCTCACAGCGCGCAAATATTGAGTTCTCTTTCAAGTCTTGCGCTTAAATGGACAAACTCACCCAAAAAGTATGTCAACATGTCCATCTTGATGAGTATCCTAGCAGACATAGTCTGAATATGCCTCAAGTGAACGTTATACAGTCGAGAAAGACGAGCATATCCCTGCACTAGGTCTTAAAGGGGCAGTAGCCTTTACTGCTGTCTGTTTAATGTCAAACAAAAGGACATCACTCACTGCTCTTGAATAGCTTTTGTAAGTTTAGTAAGGATTAATCTTTAATTTAAACAGTTAAAATATGCAGTTATTTTACATTTGATTACTTTATTGAATTTCTGTGCCTTTCTGCTGGCCATTAGGCCTGTACATTAGCTATTATTAAATGCACACGAGTGAGGTCAAGTTAAACATTTTAGTTTGAATTGTATTTTATACTGTGGATTGTTGCAATGTGCTAAATAAATATTTGCATAATTTGTAATTGATTAATATTTGAAACTTTAATATTAATTTATGCAATCGCAATGCCTTGATTTTTAGTAAAGTTACACAGTCACAGCATTAGCCATAAATGCAATGGTACTAATAGTTGGCATAATTTCTTTTGGTGTTTCGGTTTCGGCCAAGAATTTTTATTTCTGTGCATCCCTACTGACAATGTTCTGCTCGGTGTGTCGTCAACACGCTTCAGAAGATGCCAAAACTAATAGTTTCATTGTTGGGACTAAAAACCTAAAACTGGAAGCCATAAAAGATCACGAATCATCCAAATGCCATATCCAGGTAAAAAAAAGCGCACAGTGCACAGAGCCCGACTCATTTAATGAAATGTATATCAGTTCATGGTTTGTGTGTGTATAAGAGAGAAAGAGAAAATGTCAGTATTTCATTGAGACTTGAGATTAAATAAACTGCTTAAGTATTGTAGAGCTTGTAGTATTAATTTTTCAAGTGCACTTACACATTGTCGGTTAAAAACAAGAAAGTGGCTGGTCAAAACATGGAGTGGCTGGTAGATTTTGAAATCCACAGCTACAGTGGCCGGTGGACAAAAAAGTTAATTTCCATCCCTGTGCACATGCAGGAATTGCATCAATAACGGTTCATCCGTTAGCCCAGCACTAACGGCAATGACTGATAGGGCTGGGAATTGATTCCAAAAAGAATCGATTCCTCGATTCCAAGGCGTTGGGAATCGAGAGTCGATTCCAACGTTTGGAATCGATTCCATCGTGGGGAATCGACTCCTCTTTATTCACTTGTCTCTCGCTTACTAATAATGATTGGAAGTCTATTTAATTTTTGCAAAAGGTTCTTTTGAACAGTTAGTTTCAAATAACGAGTTAAAAATAAAGCAATTCAGCTGTTTTTTTTTTTGCGTCATTGGGTGATGATGTCACTAGAACGTAATTCTAACTACTTATTTTTATGGTATGAAACGTTCAAATCAAGCCATATGTGAACGCATATCGCTGATTATTACTATAGGCTACCTTTCATTCACTTAATTTAATAGTGTTTATTGTCCTTGTTTCCTTCTGTGATCCTGCATCGTGGACAAGTTTGGTACATTTTGCACACAAAAACTCCATCATTTTAAATTGTGAAATTTTTCCACAACGGTAGGTTTTGAGCCCTGCTTACAGATGCAGATGTGAGGGTCTTATTTTAATTTTCTATTTAATTTTCTTTTCTTTAATCCATTGATAACGGAAAGAAAATGCGCCTAGACTAGAGTGCAGGTTAATGACCCAGTCTAATGTTGCTATAGAACGCAACTTGCTCGCGCATCTGATAGACAAATAAACTGCGCACTCTTATATTATTGATTTTGTTAATATTGTGGTTATTTTACCTCGTACATTCTGTGCAAGCACTTTGAATACATTTGAACGTAGTCATTTAACTTAACTGTGCACATGCATTTTAGACATGTCATGTAGTTTTAAACATGCAATAAATGCACATCCATGAATAATGTGCTATCCTTTTTATTTATTAGGCTAAATTGCATTTACTTCTGGGCTACATGGGCCATTTCAGGAGAATCCATGATTTAAAATTCATCAGAGTTATGGAAATGTATCATCATTTTACAAATAAAGTTTCGGAGAAGGATATCTTCTACATCCTTGTATCCTGCGGTCACTCCAGAACTAGGTTCACCATCGATTTTGTTAAAAAAAGAAGAATCGAAAAGGAATCGAAAACAACAGTGCGGAATCGATTCTTGGAATCGACTCCGTCGATTCCAGAAACAGGAATTGGAATCGGAATCGATTCCAAAAATTTCAGAATCGACCAGCCCTAATGACTGATGGAACATTAAAGTTTGTCAAATAAACCCTTCTCCATCCTTTATCTTTACTCACAGTAGTAAGAATGACAGACGATCTGCATTAATAGACAGTTTTAGGTAATACTGCAGCTGATTTACCGTATTGTTTCAGTAAGACAGTAATAACATGAGTTAGCCGGTTAGCCTGATACCTACACAATATGAAACACAATGTGCACAATAAGTCTAACCTTCAAAACGAAATGGCTTGTGATTCATAAAAAAAAGAAGAAAAAGATTTGTTTAATTGACTCAGAGTCAACTTTTACTTTTGAGAGACAATAACTTTATATGCTGCACTTTCAGATTTAAAACTTTGCAGGATGTTTTCAGTCACTTTGAGCTGTTATATATGTAACCAAGTGAAAAATCCCTCTCAACAAAGAGACTGGTTATATAATCTGAGTTAAATAAATCATATTTTATTTTTTTGTCATGCACTGATAAAGTTACGCTGGCCCTTTAAGAAAAGTGCTTCTCATCAGTGTCGCGAGAGTCACGTCACCGGAGAGATTCACAGCGCGGGGTTTAGACAGTGCTCACGCGAGTTAAATCCATGAGAATCACTCATTTTTCACTCATTTCTGAGAAATATGCACTTTTAGTGAATGATAAACTATCTCTCCGTGTTTTGGTGAGTGGATGGCTGTTTGTTGTGAGGATTTGTTGGTGATTTCGGTCGAGTCACCGTGTGTGGGGATCACTTCAAATTTCAAACGCGTAACGTTAAGCGATGCGATATCATGAATATCAGTGTGATATTAGGGGTAATATTTTGTATTATTCAATATATACAATTGTCATTGATATGTGATTATTTTGCTGATTCAAGAGGGGAGAAAAGTGCTCGGTTAGGCCCTGCGTGTGTTTCTGGAGTGAGAATGAAGCATCAGAGTTTAAATCGCTTTTATTTGACTTCAACAAGTGTTTTCACTCATTTACATGTGTTTTATTGAAACAAGTTCAAGTACACTGTTAGTTTGATGCCATTTACAAATGTTGAGACTGACAGAAGGGAAATTTGAGGTCATCATTAGCTGTGAAACCGTGTTAATGCTGTAAAGCAGGGCCGGATTGAGACTCATTTCCAGCCCTGGAGGTTCATGCCTGGCCCACTTTAGTTCACGACAGACTATATTAAAATAATGTGATTCCCACCTCAGAATATAAGTCTGCATAAGGTACACTATTCTCTAGAGCTATAATTCTTTGTATTTTTGAAAAATATAATTTTCAATACAGTGCAAAAACAGTAGCTCATGTTTTGCTTCACAGTGAAGATAACAGGACAGTATCAGAATCTCTTTTTTTAAGAATTAGTATTCATTAATATCCAAAAATTGAAATGAAGAAAATATTATTTTTGTCATTTCACTTGTCTAGTAAATGTATCTTGAATTAAGAATATTTAGATATTTAAACTGGAAACAAGTAAGATACTAAGTCAGAAAAAATTTCAGTGATAATGTTTGCTTATTCACACACTATGGTACAATAGCAGTTTACCTGTGTTTCACAGTAAGCCCAGCTAACAGGGAACGTTCTCAGAACGTTATCTCAAAGTTATCAAAAAACGTTCTCGCAGTAACGTTATTAGAACATTGTGCCAACATTATTTGCTATTGAGAAACGTTCTAAAAACGTTAGCTATAAAACTTTATTCTTACATTGTTAGTGGAACGTTTTAAAAACGTTACAACATTAAAAAAAATATTAGTCACTACAAATTAGTCATACAGCTTTTTTCTCAAACTTCAGATACCTCATTTGTATATCCAAAGACAACTTAATGACACTTAAATGCTATTTTCGTGTATATATTTGTTTTGTTTTTTACAATCAGAAGAAAAATCTAGTAAACTAATTATGTATTAAATATAAATGTAATATAAAAGTCAATTATAAAAGTGGTTTTAGCTTTTTTTAAGAAAGAATAAGTCAATAAACAAAAGCAAGTACAGTAAAGGAGAAAACAGGAATATTTTATTTGATCATACTCCACACCCTTATAAGAACGTTATTTAATGTTCTTATAACCTAATGAGAACGTTAATACAACGTTCCACAAACTGGACATTTCAACGTTCCTAGAACATTCAAAAACATTTTTAGAACTTAATGGGAACGTTAGGGAAACATTCTTATAACCTAAAATTGTTAGCTGGGAGAGCGAATCCAGGGTTTTTCCTACATTGAAATTTTTTTGGCGGCCACCAAAGCAAAATTTTGTCCCGCCAAAGCCTTATATGATGAGTTATTGTGATTTATAAATTGATGTAGATTTATATTGCGCGTGACTCTGCTCGTTCTGACACTCGGTTAACATGCGCCCTCGTTAGCTGAGTGACGGAGAACGAGCAGAGCCCCACACTGCGTCTTCAAAACCATCACCGTTCTCTCTCTTACTCGCGCATATCAATCAAAATCAACAGAACTGACAAAATGGTAAAAGGTCGGAAGACTGAATCTGTGCACCACGTGGCGCGTTCACACAATATTTTCCCTGAATTACTGCTGGATGCTCAAAAATCGCAGCTCTTCTGACAGACGTTTTGCACACGCAGCTGACACTACCTATACTTTCAAATACACGCAAAAATATCTTTATGAAGTGTTTTCTGTGATCAATCTTTTGTGTTGTTTTAACAGTCTGGGTTCACACATAATGCGTCCGCTTTTGTCCGATTCGCGAACAAATGACTCATTTGAACCGATTCATTTTACTGAACTGATCTGTCCAACACTGAACTCACGAATCGGTGTGTAATCATTTACTCACAACACCTCTGACATGAGAACGCAAGTGCTTACCCCATTAAACAAGAGGGGTTAGTAAGAATTAGTCTTAATAATCCACAGTATTTTCATGTATTTATATTGATAATTTGTAGAAGTGTTGTCACGATACCAAAATTATGACTTCGCGTTTAACTCTTCTGCTTGTAATGTTTATTGAACGGCTGAAGCAGAGCTCTGCACACACGTCCTGACACTGTCACATACATCCATGCAAATTAAGAAATGCAGCTCATAGGCGCTGTCCTCCTTAAAGTACCGTTACTAATAATAGTCCATATCGTACCGTTTGTAATATCAGGGTATCGCAATACCTTTCTAGTACCGGTATATCGTGCAACACTAATTTGTAGTAAATTAGCACACAATTTTTTTTTTTCTGGAATAAGCTGAAAGCAGAACAACGCAAGTTAAATTGTTTATGGCAGAGAATTAGACTTAATTTATTATTACATTTTTAATGCTGCTTTTTAATAATTGTTGCCAAAATAATGAATCAGTACACATTGTAAAAACCATGCAAACTGTGTAAAAATGAGGAACTAAAGAAACAAACATCAAGACATCATACAAAATGAGATATCAAAATTAGATGAGCAAAAAAAGCAAAAAAAAAAAAAAATGTTAGCATTTATTTAACATTTATTGTGAGTATTGGGCTCACAGATCAGGTAGGTACTTTTACTGTTGGTGTGTGTGTGCGCGTGCATGCGTGTGTGTGGATGACCATGACTGTTCAGCTACCACCAAAGATCATTTCTGACCCAGGAAAACCCTGTAATCTCTTCACAACTGGGTCCTCGCTCGCTTTCACTAAATGAAATTTGTTACATTTATTTCTTGCCACAAATTCCCCCTTTTTACAAAGCTTTTAAATCAAGTCACTCAGTTTCATTAAATGGGTACTTCAGCGCTGGGAAGATGAATATGTATTTAAACTGGGTCATCAATGCAGTAGAAATGTGAAATTATTTTTGAATTTGGTGTTTTCTAGACTGAGAAAAGACAGAAAATTTATTTTTGTCCCATGGGGATGAAAGACTACAATTCCCAGAATGCTTCGCTGCCCTGTGAGGCCATTCCCAACACCACCAACTTTATTACAGTGACTGAGTTAGAGAAGACACTACAATTAAAAACTGAACGTGTGTGTTCAATATAATGAGTGAGTCACCGCGCGAGTCTCACAGCACTGAGCACTAACTGCACGAGTGATGAGAGCTGAGGTAATCGCGACTACACTCGCGGCATACATTCACAACGCGAGTTCAGTCTGGCGCGTTTTCAGTTCATGCCTTTGCAAGCTTAACTTTCATAGAAATGAATTTGAGAAGTTAAAAGACTTACATTGCTCACTATAGCTCCGTTTAAATGATCCTGTAGCTGCAAGCTGAGCTCTCCCTGCCAGCTGAGTGTTATCTCCCATCCCCCAATGCCGGATTCAAAACATGCGGAAATGGCTCCCTCTGCTGGCTGTAGTCTTTAGCCTTTGGGCAAACATTCCTCCTATGATGCAAAAATCGTCATTTTGCATCATAGGAGGAATTTTTCCAGAAATAAAATGCATAAATCTCTTATCTCAGGGAGATATGAGGGGGGAAAGCACAATCATTTGAATATTCTCCAGGGTTTCTACTGATACAAAGCCATATGCTAATCGCTGAAGTAACCCTTTAATGTATTGCTGAATCATCAGGTATCATTATTATCTCAGGGCATTTTTCATTGAGCAGGGCTCTTCCTATTTTACTGCCCATTCTGGTGTTGGGCTCATGACTGGAGCTTGGTAACGTTACTGGGCCTTGCTCTTCACTATTAGCAGCAAAACGGACTAGAGGCGGCTGCTGCTGAAGAGCTAAGAAAAAGTTTGATACATGAACGTGGTTTGCAGACAGCATTGTTTTGCGCGGTCGCATCTTGCACTGCTCCTAACTACCTTAACGTGATAATTACTTACCGGCCTCGTCCTCATCATTTGTTTTTTGAGTAACAATGTGCACAGCTTAGAACATTTGGATGCGTCAGTTTCCAGAGCCTTCTTATTTATTTTTATTCTGGCCTTTTCAGCGCCGCCTTTGCGCTTCCTATCACCCATTTTTATTATTTTGAGCAACTTTCAAGGCGCTGTATCGAGGGCGGGGCCAGGGAGTCAAAATATAATCACGTCATCATTAACCTCTGTGAGAAAATACAGGGTGTCCGCGGGGTTTTAAAAAGTATTAAAAGGTGATGAATCCAAATTGTCAAATTTAAGGCCATTAAAAGTGTTAAATGTGGTCTCAGAGGTATTATTTTTTTCCAAATTAGGTATTATTTTTTCAGACTATCAGGTGTCCTATTCTGATTTAAATTCTATCTGCGTTCGCGTTAGTTCGTTTAAATATGGGCTTTAGCATATCTGGGCACATAATCAAAGATCATTCGTCTCCGTCTCAATGTATGTTTGATGCTGACGTAGGGCTGGGCGATATGGCCCAAAAAAATTATCACGATATAATTTTCCATATCAGTCGATATCAATAAATTACACGATAAATGTAACATTTTTATTTCTTTAAAATTTAAAGGGATATTTTTGCTCCTGAGTGAAAGATGTAGAAAACAGACAGTTAACTGTGGTTTTAAACTATCCTTTATTATCAAAACATGACAAACACTTCCCAAACAGGTGAACAATTTATTAAAACTGAGGTAGATTTATTTATTAAAATATTAATTGTGGTAAGCATTTTTACTCTACACTGTATATCAATAATATCATTAGGCTACTTAATTGTGTAAGTAGTAAAACACTAAAAATGCAAACAGGCAAAAAAGAAAAGCGTTTTAAGTTAAGAAACATTTTGAGTCCCCCCTCTCTTGCCTTACAGTGGATTGGTCCACTGTGCATCGCTCTGTCACCCACTCTCACACACACACATACACACACACACGCCCATCTCACCGACGCCGACACACACACCTCACCGACAGTGGGCTGGTCGGGAGAGGAGGGAGAGAGAGCAAAGTTCAGTATTTGCAGATCTCCAGAGCTCTGTCTAGTCTATTTTATTCATTTTAAACATTTGATGATATTACTTCTCTTTTGATACATGCGATGCTGAGTCATTAATACATCTAGCCTAGAAATCTAGACGCACCCTAGCGGCAGCAAATTTAATTTGCCCGCAAGTGTGGTCTAGCAACTCTCAATTCCTATCTGAGCTGTATTCCTCAGAATCTGGACGGCCCAATCACATCGTGTAGGCTATAGAGTCGGCGGGCGGGGCCATAATGACGACGGCCGAGTTGCGTTTGCGTGCTTCTAGTAAACACAGAAACTGGCGAACGGCGGCAGTCTTTCGAATCAGCTCTGCCCGCGCCTCCGGAAGACTTGGAGTTAAGCTTTCCTCTGAGAAAAGAACAAAGAACGGCACTGAAGTCATTCTTAAAATGACATGGGATGCTGAGTCATTAACACATCACCAAAGACAAACAATTATGATAGCGATGTACAGTACAAGTCCGATGTTTTAGTGATTATAGTTTGGTAGCGTTAGCTTGCAAGTCACCCACTACAACTAACAAGGTGATAAGCCTGCTGTGTGTGAATGTAGTTAATGTAGATTTACCGCTGTGTTGGGCTCAATGTTATCTGGAAGAACTTTGAAGAAGCACAATAATAAATTCCGCATGGTGAACCTATGATAAGCAGCCCACGCATGTCGCTCCGTTTTATGTGGGACGGGATCGCCAAAATATCTCCAAACCACTGAAGTTGAGCGAACTAACTTGTCAACGATATCTGCGTCCTCCGAGCTGGTTGTGAGCGCTGAGTTTTTCACTATTGCTCATTTTTTTCACTCCGATCCTCCAATCCTGTCAGTCACTGTAAACAGCAGCGCGTGCAGCACCCAGAAGCCCGGTCTGCAATACGCATGCGCAGCATTACGCATAGCGCGTAAGCATTATATCGAGAATTTATCGAACTGTTCGTATCGTTTTATCGAGGAAAATTATATCGTGATAATTAGCGTTATCGTTTTATCGCCCAGCCCTATGCTGACGTCATATTCAGCGGTCGTTCGGCATCATCTCAGAGCACTGCGCTCAACAGAAGGGGCTGGCTTACGTTTTATTTTAGACTTGCTTCAAGGCATATCTTCAACGACTATCCTCATAAGAGCAATCTTAAATGATTTATATAAAGTCTAAAATGAACAAAAAGAGTTGTGAGAGAATGAGGCGCGATCCATTGACAGTGAGATCCGCGTGTCTGTCTGCTCTTAAAGGGACAGCAGCCAATAAAGCTTCCTGTCTGTAAAGTTAAAGAACAAAGAGAACAGAGAAAATGACTCGCTGCTCTTGACTAAATAACTTTTGTAGCTTTAATAAGGATTAACTATTTAATATATAGTTTATGCAGTGCAGACGGCATATAACTTTGATAACTGTATTAAATTTCTGTATATTTCCTAACTGTTCAGACAGGAAGGGCAGGAGTAAACATGACATTTATTATGGGTTTATGTTAGCATTGTTTTAAGTTTACGGAAATTAAAAACTGTTATATTTTTGAAGCCTAATACTAAATGTAAAAAAAATAATAAAAATCAGCAGCTGTATTAATATCAGTAATACTGGCCTTCATTCATAAAAAGATGCCATTTAAACAAGTATTTAAAATATACTGTCTTTATGTTGTTTCTACATTAATTTGATTAACTGTGAAATTATTATATTAAAAACGTACAAAAACATTTTTTTATTGCGATTAGTCACAAAAATGTGTGATTAATCTAGTTAAAGTTTTTAATCGGTTGACTAGTTTTTAGTATTTTGTTAAATTCATCAACTTTTCACAGTTATAGAAATGTAATATTTGGCTCAGGTTTTGTTGTTTAAATAATTTAATTACTGAATTACCAATTATTAATGTAAATCAAATGTGTATGCAGTAATGCTTCTCCTTCACCAACCTCTGTGAATGTTGAGGTGTGTTTTACTGTGTCTGAATGATTATAACAGATTTCCTCCTGGTGTCGATTCTAAATCTATTCTTTTATATATGTCAAAATCTGTGTAAATAATAGAAAGGTCGCTGATAAACACTTGCAATTCAGTGTCGTGATGATTTTTAAAAATATTCTGAAGGTAGTAAAAAAGGTATTAAAAAGTAGTAAATTTAACTTAACGATTGCTGTATATACCCTGAAATATTAAGTAAAAAAGAGTGGGACTTCGGTAAAATAATAAATAAAAAGAGTTGGACCGCGGTAAAATAAAAAAGTGGGGCTGCTGTGAGTGCAGGCAGCCGATAGGGACAGCATCCAGAGTTCAACCAAGTGCCATGACAACAACGGCCCTCAAAAACAGACCGGCCCGCCGGGAATTTTCCCGGTGCTCCCGATTAGCCAATCCGGGCTTCTGTAAAGTGACGATGAACAGTAAGTTTAATTTGTTTTATTTCAATTGTGCAGTTAACAAGTGTTTATTCACATATTGCCAATGTTGAATTGTGTAGTAACTTGACTGTACTGAATGTGATTTTTCCAGTTTTATTTCTATGTATTTTTCAATTAATGTGAGCAGCTTATTTTGTTGACTGTGCTTAAAAATGCTATAATTGTGTGTATTTGTTTTCCAGAATGTGAGGCTGCTATCGCTGTCTATGTTAGCCAGTGCTGTAACAGAACAAAAAAAGAGACATTTGATTGTGCAAAACCAAGCTTTATTGTTTCCAGGTATTGTATACCATCTTTATCTCTTCTACTCCAATACCAACATTCAGCAAAGTTGACGCTGCCCCCATTCCCCCACACCCGTGAAAAGTCATTTCAAAAATCCATAATAGGGTCACTTTAACAATTATATTTATACAAATTAATAAAAGTATGATTTACAATTGTAAATCATACCCTGGCATACAATGTTATGCTGAAAATATTATACCCGAAAAGACAATCTCATGCTAAAGTTATGATTCACCTGTTCTCTACTAACACATACTACATCAAACAAAACAAAAAGTTTTACAAAAAGACATTTCACATTTCATCCTTCAAATCATTTCTATGAAAAATAATTAGTCAAAATGATACATTGCAGGCATTTAATAAACAATTATAGATAGGCCACATTATTATCCAAAGTGTTGAGATTTGGATAATGCACATTAGCTGATTTTTCATCTACTGGTTAAAATTGATGTGATTTTCACATTGGTCTGAATAATAACTGCAGCCAGTCTGAAGGACTCTGTAAATCCAGTCTCTGACAGAAGATGGCGCTGATGGAGCAGCAGAAATAGAGCTGTTTCCCAGATAACCTGCTTAAACTGCATTACAGATGAAGGGAGGATGAACAGAAAAGGCCATCATTATTTCCCTCCGCACTGGGTCATAAAGGCTGGAAAACCTCTCACTTCTCCGCCATGTTTTCACACAGAACGAAACCAGCATGCTGTTGTGTGAGACTGTAACACTTCGGTCAATTCCCAAATCCCAATTCTAATATCCCATCTGTATTTGATATTAAAACATTTTCAAAGATTATGGTAATAACTATGTTTCAAATTGAATACGATTTTTTGACGTTATTAGTAATATCAGGGTCATAATGCTGACTTCACTTACTATCATTCTCATAATGCAGTTTAAATTTATTATCATTTGACTCTCAGTACGTGTTAACTTTGGACTGTGTGAATTACAAAAATTAAAAACAAAAAACAAAAATTAGCATACAAACTTTACCTTTTAACATAAGATCTGCTGTGCGTGTTTGACTTTCGATGAATAGTTTTGTGCATTGCGGGACAGTGAGATATATTGTCAAACTTGAATCAATGCCACCAAAAATAAAACATTAATTTGAGCAGTACTGGACAACTGGATCAAAGTTTTACTCTTATCAGAACCAGGAAGATTTTACAATCATGAATTACTCTAGTCTAAGATAATTCTCAAAAATCCACCCACACCCTACTTATGAGTTCAAAGGTTGTGTTCATCAAATATTAAACTATCCTTTACGCGAGTGAACTCACCAAGGGCGATTATGATTTTATATTTGTTGAGCTTCTTCTAACGCTATTTTCTAACACTCACATGTAGATTCACAGGGAGCCCCGTTGGGCTGATTGAAGCTGGTTATCAGACTGAAAGTATCTCTGCTTTTCTGGATTATTCTCTTCAATCTCTGTCGACGGCTCTAAAAGGCTAAGGTAAGGACTGTTCGCTCAATCCTCCGTATGGAGTCACCTTGATTCGGGTGTTTTATCTGCTCATTTAAACTCATACTCATATTATCAACATATGACACAAATGTTTCAACTGTAAAAATTAAACATATACAGTTGTAGCTTTATTATTTCTACCTGATCCACCTACAAATGTAATTCCTGTAGCTCAATGAGTAGAGCATGGTGCTAGCAACGCCAAGGTCATGGGTTCGATTCCCAGGGAAAGCAAGAATTGATAAAAATGTAAAATGTGTACCTTGAATGCAATGTAAGTCGCTTTTGGTAAAAGCGTCTGCCAAATCCATAAATGTAAATGTAAATTCTAATTGCATTGTTGTAACTTGCTTCAATCAGTTTTACATAACATAAAACAAGGGAATGCTGTTTTAATATAATTGAGTTACACTGACTGCGCCTTGCTGAGTTTTGCTTCAATGAGAAATTGTGATTTGGGGTTATTATACATATTATTATGTGTCCAAGTGAAAATCACAATAGACAGTGCTAATCTTCAGCACAATGGTAATTAATAACAATGTCCAACATAATTGTACATTAAATATTTACAAACTGCTAACATCTTTCCCTAAAAAACACATAAAATAACACGCAATCCCTGAATTTACTTGCATTGACCAAAGAATATTGGGAACTACAGAGCCACCGCCCAGGGCTGTGTTTCCAGAAGCATTGTGAACTTAATTGATCGTAGAAACCATTGGTGGTAATGGTCTCTATGATCCTCCACAGGTCTTGATCACTATCTTGAGTGATTTTAAATGGCACTTGTGGTATGAAAGAGGAGGTTGAAACAGGACAGCACATGTCTTTGATAATTTTTTACGCCTACAAATGAAGGGCGTTAATTAATGTTCAGGTGCGCTCAAAGAAACATGTCTAAATTTAAGATTTATGTATTTGAATTGCATGGGCATTTCCATCCATTTGGATTACATAGTTTTAACATGAACAAATTATTAAACTGAACGTGAATCTCATTTATCACTCATACATGAATGAAACGGGTATGATTTATGTAATTGCACACAGCATTACGGCAATGTTAAATTAAACTCCCTAGTGTAAATGTGTGCTCACTACTGAGTTAAAGTACCACTGAAGCAATGTTAATGAGATCATTAGGTGATGACTGAGCATTAGTGATGAACACCTGATGATAATGAGCAGAATCACAGAAGGAAAGAGAAACACATAAACTAAAACTGACTTCAGCCACAACTTTAGATGAAATCAACTGAAGATAAAAGAAGACATGAAATCTCCAAAGATCTCATCAGAGGATTAAACAACTCCACAAACTGCATTACCAGCTTCACACATTACTGACCAGACTGACATTATTTCTGTTTTATTGAAAATAATCTTACAATTTCAAGTCACCATGATGGAGATCAGTGTTTGCTTTAGTTGGGCTCTTGACCCTTGGATTAGTTTAATGTTTTAAATGGATAGGCATGGCAATGCAGACTTGCCTATACAGGACACACGTCCCATTTCTTGATGTAATAAGATTTATTAATCAATGCCATGAGAACAAAAGGTATTACATACACACAATGTCAAATTAACGTTAGCTGCCAGAAAAAAAAAATGGCACTCATGGCATTGATGAATAAATCTATAGCCTTGTTGTTAGAGCATCCGACTCTCATGCCGGCGGATCCGGGTTCGAGTCCCGCTTGCAGTGTTCGAACAGGAGGAGTTACACCAGGATACATCTAAACTGGTGCTTTGACAGTGTTCCTCGACTGGTGGAATTCCTTTAAGAGTGTGTTGTATTTCATTTATATGGTGTTTATGAATACATTGTGTTACACTATCATCGTTGTCTGTTACCTGAATCAGCCATCTGCGTGCTTTGTGTACCTGAATTACCTGTGGGTTTTCAGATTATTTCTGAGTGGCGTAGTCAGAGGTCGCTTATTCAAAACAAAGGCATAGTTTGATGACGCCAAGTTTGAGCGCTGCATCTTTGGGACATGTGGTCTACACCTCACAGACGGTGGAAAATAATCAGGATAGGATTCAGGCAGAAATCGTGTTCATGGATGCGGTTATTAACGTTATTGTAGTATGAAGCAGAGCAGGACGAGTATTGAGGAGCTGAGCGGGGCCACTGGAGCGATTATTACACAAACACACACCTCGCGAGCAGCGGGAATTTTATTATGACGGGACACAGACAGTTGTGGGCACCATTTCTGCTTTTCCGGTCATAAGTATGAGATAACGCAGCTCTGTTTATCATATTAGACACATTTAAGTGTGATTAAAATGATGTTATGACGTTACTCTGTGTGTTCGCTCAGCAGCTGCTGTGACATGTTTACACTGCTAAGAGTAAAGCGCTTCTGCAGAATCAAACCGGAAACTGAGGGTAACAGATATGACGCCATTGACAGGCGACTCCCTCAGATGTCCCACACATTGGTTAAAATTGCAATTTTCTCACAATTTATAAATAGTTGGAAACATTTGGGATATTTTAAGAACTCAACTGAACAAAATATGTAACACTGACCTAGTGGTTTTTGGATATTTTACTGCAAAAATACTACATAGTCCATCTTTAAAGGTCCCGTTCTTCGCGTGTTTTCGAAGCTTTGATTATGTTTACAGTGTGCAATATAACATGAGTTCATGTTTCGCGTGTAAAAAAAAAACGTGTTTTTACACAATTTACTTATCTGTACAGCGCTGTTTCCTCTGTCCTACAAACGGCCTGATGATTTCCTTGTTCTATGAAGTCTATGAAGAAACACGTAACGAGTTCTGATTGGGCCAGCGCTTCCCGTGTTGTGATTGGACAGCAGCTTAGCGCAATTTGCACAGAAAGGTCCCGCCTCTTACCATAACGGGGAGATGTAAGCGCTGAATGCGCGCTCTTCTCCACGTGGGAGAGCAACGAGACCACGCCCCCTATTTTGCGTGTTCTTGTGGGCGGAGGGTTAGTCAACAAACGGTTTTAGTTGTGTCATTACAGCAGGAAGTGCAGCGGTGTAGTCCAAACCGGCCGTTCGCTGTAGGCTTTGAAAGGGAACTTCTGTTAAATAAAATATCTCTTGGCATTGAACTTTGAGCTTTATAATTTTACAGGTATTATTTATGCTCTAACAGCAACATTACACACTAACTAAAGTTTGAAAGATGGAATCGCGAAGAACAGGACCTTTAATCTAAAAACGGACACACACAAATATATATATATTGATGTTAGCTAGGCAACGTGGGGGAGAGGACGCTGGCGTTGTCTGTTCGCCGCTTCTCCACCCACAACAAATCATGTTAATGTACTATTAGATTTACATTTTATTTTATTTCCTTATGTTTGTGACTAGTCTAACAGTCAGAGCTACAATTGGGACTGTTGCTGATTGCTGGCAGCCACTGAGAGGTCGTTGTTCGTCGTTTCGCTGTTTTCAACCACTTCTCTAATGTTTACGTTTGAATTGCTGCGGTTGGTTTCTGGTTTGGACATTAGATGTTTCTCG
This sequence comes from Pseudorasbora parva, assembly GCF_024679245.1. Classification (NCBI taxonomy): domain Eukaryota; kingdom Metazoa; phylum Chordata; class Actinopteri; order Cypriniformes; family Gobionidae; genus Pseudorasbora; species Pseudorasbora parva. The sequence goes on along the minus strand of NC_090172.1, from coordinate 66,318,209 downwards.
CCGCGGGTGCTCACTGGTGGTCTCCCTTGGGCTTAAGCTGCATGGTGGCTGAAGTTTGCACCGGGCTAGCGTCATCCGGGCTCTCGTCGTCGTCCGGCATGATGTTGGGATGTTATGCTTCTCGGCTGCGCCGCTGTTCCGTCCTGCATTGCGACCGTGGAGCGACATCTGCGCCGGCCCCGGTGTGTCCACAGAAGTGCCCGGAGGAATGTTCTGCCTCCTGCATGGTGCTGCAGCGATCCCCATCGTTTGAATCATCATGAAGAAGACCCATCATCTGGTCTTCAGCTGTCGTGCCTCGGCGATGTCATCGGGACACTGCCGCTGGGAGAAATCTGAAACATGGAGAGGACCACAGTGTGCTGCGGAGCTAACAGAGACTTCCACCATCAGCTGTTTTCTGTTCACCATCAGCACTGTTGTTGCACCCCCCCCCAAACCCCCCCTTTGTTGCACTTTGAGATTCTTCGGAATGAAAAGTGCATTATAAATAAAATCTATTATTATTATTATTATTATTATTATTATTTTATATATATATATATATATATATATATATATATATATATATATATATATATATATATATATATATGAAATTACATATAATCCAGTGTTTTTAAAGCATTACATGTTTTCGTTGATTTTTTTTGTTTTAGTTTGTTCCAAAAGATTTACATATCATTTAAATTCCTTTATAATTGTAACTGTTTCTCTTTAGGGTTTAAAGGGACAGCACATCACTGAGTGGTTAACCTTTTAAGAGGCAGCAAAAACTGCATAGAATCATTGAATGTCCCTCAGAGTGATTCTGGCTTAAGTGACGACAGCATGAACAATCGTCCTGTAATGAAAGGTGAGTCAGTAAATAATTACATTTTGATTTTTTAAGAAGAGTGTCTATGATTTTTTAAGAAGAGTGTCTATTTATACCAAGTGCCTTGTTGGCAAGTGCTATTTGCAATTGCTCCACCTTACAATGCCTGGTTGGGCCAAACAACGTTAAAAAAGGCGCACATACTTAATGGTTTTCAAACCTGTCCTGGAGGCACCCCAGCCCTGAACATTTTGTGTCACCACCTGATTCAACTCATCAGCTTGTTAGTAGAGACTGCAATACCTAAATTGGGTGTGTCTGATGAGGGAAACATGAAAAGTGTGCAGGGCTGGGATGCCTCCAGGACAGGTTTGAAAACCACTGGTGTAGTCAGTTAAGTTTAAGGCTCAAGGAATTTGGTTTTGACAACTTTTGCAGAGCTCGCTCTTCCCCTTTCCCATCACATATCACATCAGAAAGGCATTTACTTTCAATAAATATTAAAAATAAATAAAATGGAATTAAATTTTAATAAATATAATGATTTACACTGTTATTATCATGTTAATGTACAATAATACTGAGGTGCAAACAGTATGTATCTGTCAAAAAGTATAAATCGCATCTAATTACTATTAACACTTTGAAAAGTTGAGTCAAGTTCAAAAAATTGAAAAGAACTGCTACTTTTACAAAGTGTAAATATATATATATATATCACTAGTTTCACTATTAGTTTCACTCATTAGTACATATGTCTATCGCTAAGAAAATAAGTTATTTTCAATCGGTGTAAATCGCCGCTGTCGTTTTTTAGCCATGTTTTGCTCAGGCGGCTCTTTTGATCTGTGCGTGATAGAACCGACCAAACTAAAGGGTTTGTGAATTCAAACAGAAGTTAAAGCTGTTCAATTCCTGCAGCCTCAAACTTTTCTGAAATACAAATATCTAATAAGATCTAAAATATCTAATTTGATCAAATATCTGATAAAAATTATCTTCCTTGTTTGCTTAGGTGAACTTGTACTAAAGTACGGTTTTATTTAAAATCAAGTTTTGTTTTTGCAGAGAAAATGTTTGCATTATTGTTTTATTTCATATATTGTTTCTTTCTGTAGTTTATTCCCCACTCCGACTAATAAATTAAACTTTGACAAAAATGGAAATGATAAGAGGAAAACAGTTTATCACACAAGACTATTGAAGTATCAGTAAAATACTGTTATTTAAAACTGAAACAAAAGCAGTAACAGTGTCTATAATTATGAGATTGATTTTCTTCCTTGACTTGAAACAGTTGTTCAATAATTTACTGCACAGAATGGCCAGTTTCCCAAATTATTCTTTAACTGTGTGAAGAACAGCACAAACATTTTAAGAGGGTTTTTTAAACTTTTAAAATGAATTGTGAAATGAGAAAACAAATATTGTTATTTGAAAAAGCCCCACTATGTCAAATCAATATTTTGTTGTTATATTATGTGATAATCTGCTGAAGATTTATAGTATAACTGCATGTTATTTAATTTCAGCAACCAAACGCCGGCTGGAAGAAGTTCACGGAATGCTGTAAGAGGATATTCTTATGCAAACTTGCATGTGATTATATTATGGAAAAATATTAATAAAAATACTGGTTTAACTTAAAGTTGCCCTAGAATGAAAAATTTAATTAACCTTGCCATAGTGAAATTATAAGAGTTCAGCACATAGACACCACATACTGTGAGTCTCAAACATCATTGCCTCCTACTTCTTATGTAAAGCTTGTGCATGAAAAACACTATGGAAAAATAAGTGCTTCTTAACATAAACCCAACTGTGACGCAAGCATTGGGGATCATTTATATGCACGCCCCCAACATTTGCATCTGTCCAAACATGTTCATTATCAGGTAGAACTGATGGAGCCGAAATCATCAGGACTGCAGAGTCACTCAAGGATAGCGAAAACGGCTCTCATGACACACGTCATGTTCAGGCTGTGCAGGAGACGTGAGGACTTTTCAACAGTCATGGTTGAGGTTTATTATAATCGGATACCACAACAATTTATTTCAAAATCGTTCCGTTTGTTCGGCCCATTTCAAGAAAGCTTCACTCAGCCTCTTAAACTGAAGAAAGGGGCAATTACAGTATATTCCTGCAAGCAGTAAGTAGCGATTTATTCACTGTTTAAACAATTTCTGATTAAATTGAAAGTTTCTTAGAGAGCCCGCTTTGTATAGATAACGCAAGATGCTAGTACAGTAACAATAGGAAACACCAAGTACCATACCAAACTAAATAGTGTGTCTAATGACAGGTTTATTATTTTGTATTACGAATTACAACTGTAGATACGATGCTTAAAGATCGTTCACTCGATCCTTCTTGTAAACGTCACCTTTTCCACCATATACGTTAAAACGATAGTCATTTGACAAGGCTATTCATTTTGTAAAAATATATATTTATTTATATTTTTGAGAACTTAAAGATGGACTATGTAGTATTTTTGCAGTAAAATATCCAAAATCCACTAGGCCAGTGTTATATATTTTGTTCAGTTGAATACTTACAATATCCCAAATGTTTCCAACTATTTGTAAATTGTAAGAAAATTGCTATTTTAACTAAGGACCGGAACGTTTCAGCATAGTGTTTGATCGAGTCTCCTGTCAATCGCGTCATATCTGTGCTACCCTCGGTTTTATTGTGCAGAAGCGCTTTTCTCTTATGTCACATCAGCACAGAGTACGTCATAATGCACAGAGTAACGTCATAACACAATTTTAAACATACTTAAATGCATCTAATATGATAAACAGAGCTGCTTGCTTTACCTTATAGTCATGACCGGAAAAAGCGGAAGTGCGCGCGCCCGGCGACTGTGTCCCGTCCCGTCCCGTTATAATAAAAGTCCCGGTACTCGCGAGCCGTGTGCTTGTATAACAATCACTCCGTGATCAGCCCCACAACACTCGGTCCTGCTCTGTTTTACACTACAGTAACGTTAATAACTGCATCCATGAACATTTTTTCTGCCCGAGTCCTATTTTCCACCGGCTGTGAGGTGAAGACCACATTTCCCAAGATACTGCGCTCACACTTGACGTCATCAAACTATGCCTTTGTTTTGAATAGGCGCCCTCCAGTGGACGGAAAGTTGCATAGTGCACCTTTAAGTATGATGTTTTTGCATGCTTGTATTTCAGAGTAAGTCATAGTCACTGCGTAGCCTACATTGTGACTAACGTTATATAAATATGCAATATCGTTGATGACAAAAGACAAGTCTAAAATGTAGGCTGAATGATACACTTCAAGGAGAACATCTCAAATGGAGATTGCTGAAATGCAGCTTACTTGTTTATTGGTGTTTTCAGATCGTCCGTGCGAGAGAGAGAGATTGCCAGATTGGACATGTTTAGGTAAAACACTGGATAGTATACAGGTTTCTTTTCACAGAACAGCTCTGTTTGGGGGATTTAATTACTGATATCAGGCAACCGCATGAACTCAAGCTCTTTCTTGGGTGCAGATGATCTGAAAACACTAATAAACAAGGAAGCGGAATTTTATCAATCTCCATTTGAGATGTTTTGCTTAAAGTGTCATTCAGTCGGTCTGTGTTCTGTCAGGACTCACGAGCCGCGTTACTGAACTGATGTTAGCTGCTGAAATAAGCCAACCAGAGCAGAGCTCAACATTAATATTCATCACCCTTCCAAATAAGGCAAAAACAGAGCATTACATCCTAAGGAACAATTTATAAATGGACCTTTTGTAAATGGACCTGTAAATCTGTATCTGGACAATTTTTTCCCCTTAAATAAGCCACATATCCTCTATGTAGATATCAGAGAACAATGTAACATATTGTTTCAAATCATTCTAGGGCACCTTTAAACTACTTAACACAGACATTAAGAATCAGCAGTGAATGAATCTCTACACCTGTGACAAAACATTATTAATATTAACAGATAAACTCAGAATTTCACAAAACAAGCTACTAATAAAGGACAACAAAAACAACAGCAACAAATAAAAGAAAATAGTAAGAATAAAATAAGTTACTAAGACAATTCAGATCATAATTTATTAATGTCGCAATGCATGCTGGGATTATGGATGAGTTTTGATTGGTGCACCCAACATGCACTGCTAAACAATGTTTGATGTCACCGTTGTTGATATTCATACACAGATGTGGTAAAGTACTTCAAACCTTTTAAGTAAATTAACAGATAAAAATAGTCAAGCTTAAGAGTCACAGTGCTGCTGTATTCGATAAAATAAAGTACCACCCATGAATGAGACCAGTTCAGCAGATTAATGGTTATGTCAAAACATAACTAATTACACCAGATGGGATTTTCTCTAGGCTTTTTTTTTTTAACCATGCCAAATGTACTTTAGAATCACACAGTTAAACCAGCAAAAGATAATCTAATATTTAAGAAGTCAAGAGCCCAACTAAAGCAGATATTGATAACCATAATGGTGACTCTTTCCTTCATTGGATCTGCTTGTTACCATCAGTTGTTCATCACTAATAGTCAATCATCACTCCCTCAATCACTTTATTATCTTATTAACTTTCAAAATGTTTGAAAGTTAAAAGTCAACTGCATTGATTTGGACCTTCAGCCATTGGTTGCCATTGAAGTCCATTATGTGGAGAAAAATCCTGGAATGTGTTCCAGGAAAAAAAGAAAGAACAAAAGCAGTTTTTAAGAAAGACATGAACATCTTGATGATGAGATGGGGGTGAGTAAATTGTCATGAAATGCTCAGAAATATATTTTGGTGCCAGTCCGTGCAGGGCTTTAATTCAAATATCTGTTAGCTGGGTTGTTGACAAATCAGCAAATGTGCAACAACATAAGTGCATACAATTACAGCCACTGTACACTAATAAATAGCTGACTGAAATCCTAACCTTTATACTAAATCAAATCTCTTCTGTAGAGCCCATCATGATGCCACACTACTAGAACCAGGTCCTCCAGCGCTTTACCGCCTGAACACTGAGCGAAAATATATTGGTGGAACTAATAGAAAGGTCAGACTGTGGACATATGGACGAAGAGACAGCAAAAAGCAGAACAAAGTCATTCTGATGGTGGGAGAAACCGGCTCTGGGAAAACTGCCCTCGTCAACACCATGATCAACCACTTACTGGGAGTGACGTTTGAGGATGAAGAGTTTTATCAAATCACAGAAGAACAACAACATAAAGATCAATCCCAATCCCAGACATCTGAGATCACGGTTTATGAGGCGTTTGTTAAAGAAAAAAAAACATCTCTGACCATCATTGATACTCCAGGATACGGAGACACTGAAGGATTCGAGAAAGACAGAGAGATTTCTGAGTATCTGGGCAGATTATTTTCACATAAGGATGGGGTTCATTATATTGATGCAGTGTGTTTAGTGATGAAGACGTCTCAGAATCGTCTCTCTGGAAAAGAGCTTTACATATTTCACTCAGTTCTGTCTCTGTTTGGGAGAGATATAGAGAACAACATCGTGTTTCTACTCACATATTCAGATGGATTACCTCCAACAGATGCCCTCAATGCCATTAAAATAGAAGAAATACCCTGCAGAAGAGATGAAGACAACAAACCTGTTCACTTCTTATTCAACAACCGACAGAAAGAGAAAAGACACAAACGGTATGAGCGAGTTTTAAAATCATCATGGGAAATGGGAGAGGAAAGCATGAATGAGTTCTTGACACTCCTGAAAGAAGACAACAGGAAAAGTGTTAAGATGACATTAGATGTCCTGAAGGAGCGAAGACGACTCGAGGCCTGTGTCTCTAATCTGAGGGACCGACTCAATGAGAAGGAGCTAAAAACTGAAGGACTCAATCAGATTCAGGAAGCCCTCAGACAGAACAGAGAGAATATCAAGAAATGTGTAAACTTTCAGTTTACAGTGAAGAGACGTTTCAAAGAAAAAGTCCCCATTGAAAATGAATGGTGGTGGAACAGAAACGCCACCTGCTGCTCCGTCTGTGAGGAAAACTGCCATGAGTGGGACTGCTCAATGGCACCAGATCCCTCATGGTGTTCAGTCATGAAAAACGAGCACTGCACTGTCTGTTCAGGGAAGTGTCATTACAGCAAACACATCAGAGAGAACAAGAAATATGTGACCAAGACAAAGGATGTCACTATGACATTTGAAGAGCTCAAACAGGAGTATGAACGCACTGATGAAAAGCACAAAACCAGCTTTGACAAAACAAAATATAAACGCACCAAGGAGCAATATGAAAGTAGCCTGAAAGAGACTCAGAAGAAAACAGAAATAGAAGAAAATCTGAAGAGAGATCTGGAGAAGATTAAAGAAGAAAAGTCTCTCCTTCTGCAAGAAGCTTATATGGCCATCATGAGTCTGTCTAAGATCGCATTAAAAGCCGACAGCGCTCTCAGTCTTCATCATCTGGAGTTCCTGATTCCCAGACTGAAGGAGGAGGGAAAAGATGCATGGGTGAAGAACCTGGAGGATCTGAGGAAAGCTGGAGAAGAGAAGAAAAACAAGGGGGCTTTACAGCATGTTAACAGCTGTTATTTCAGTGGTTTAACTGGTAAGATATAATGCAATAAATATGAAAACACAAGACGGAGAAGCAGAACAGATGCTGTTTCACTACAGAAAATAAAATGACTGAGAATATGAAAAAATTCTGACAAAAATTGTATTGAATTGTATTTAATTGAAAATGACAAATGATTATTACACTGTTATGTTTAATCTTTATTTTAATTATTTAGATATGATCACTTAACAGGTTTTTGATCGTGGTAGTGACTGCTTTCAGCAGATGATCAATAATGACTTGTTCATAAATATTTTATTTTAATAAATTAATATTTTATGCTTATATGATAAATGTGCTCATATGATAAATGTGCTCATATGATAAACGTGCTAATATGATAAATGTGCTCATATGATAAATGTGCTTATATGATAAATGTGCTCATATGATAAACGTGCTTATATGATAAACGTGCTCTTATGATAAACGTGCTCATATGATAAACGTGCTCATATGATAAACGTGCTCTTATGATAAACGTGCTCATATGATAAACGTGCTCATATGATAAACGTGCTCATATGATAAATGTGCTCATATGATAAATGTGCTCTTATGATAAACGTGCTCATGTGATAAATGTGCTCATGTGATAAACGTGCTCATGTGATAAACGTGCTAATATGATAAACGTGCTCATATGATAAACGTGCTAATATGATAAATGTGCTCATATGATAAATGTGCTCATATGATAAACGTGCTCTTATGATAAATGTGCTCATATGATAAACGTGCTCTTATGATAAACGTGCTAATATGATAAATGTGCTCATATGATAAACGTGCTCATATGATAAATGTGCTCATATGATAAATGTGCTCTTATGAAAAAACGTGCTCATGTGATAAATGTGCTCATGTGATAAACGTGCTCATGTGATAAACGTGCTAATATGATAAACGTGCTCATATGATAAACGTGCTAATATGATAAATGTGCTCATATGATAAATGTGCTCATATGATAAACGTGCTCTTATGATAAATGTGCTCATATGATAAACGTGCTCATGTGATAAATGTGCTCATGTGATAAACGTGCTCTTGTGATAAACGTGCTCATGTGATAAACGTGCTCTTGTGATAAATGTGCTCATATGATAAATGTGCTCATATGATAAACGTGCTCATATGATAAACGTGCTAATATGATAAATGTGCTCATATGATAAATGTGCTCATATGATAAACGTGCTCTTATGATAAACGTGCTCATGTGATAAATGTGCTCATGTGATAAACGTGCTCTTGTGATAAACGTGCTCATATGATAAATGTGCTCATATGATAAACGTGCTCTTGTGATAAACGTGCTCATATGATAAATGTGCTCATATGATAAACGTGCTCTTGTGATAAATGTGCTCATATGATAAATGTGCTCATATGATAAACGTGCTCATATGATAAACGTGCTAATATGATAAATGTGCTAATATGATAAATGTGCTCATGTGATAAACGTGCTCTTGTGATAAATGTGCTCATATGATAAATGTGCTCATATGATAAATGTGCTCATGTGATAAACGTGCTCTTGTGATAAATGTGCTTATATGATAAATGTGCTCATGTGATAAATGTGCTCATGTGATAAACGTGCTCATATGATAAATGTGCTCATATGATAAATGTGCTCATGTGATAAATGTGCTCATGTGATAAACGTGCTCTTGTGATAAATGTGCTCATATGATAAATGTGCTTATATGATAAATGTGCTCATGTGATAAATGTGCTCATGTGATAAACGTGCTCTTGTGATAAATGTGCTCATATGATAAATGTGCTCATATGATAAATGTGCTAATATGATAAATGTGCTCATATGATAAATGTGCTCATATGATAAACGTGCTCATATGATAAACGTGCTAATATGATAAATGTGCTCATGTGATAAACGTGCTCTTGTGATAAATGTGCTTATATGATAAATGTGCTCATGTGATAAATGTGCTCATGTGATAAACGTGCTCTTGTGATAAATGTGCTCATATGATAAATGTGCTCATATGATAAATGTGCTCATATGATTAATGTGCTCATATGATAAATGTGCTCATATGATAAACGTGCTAATATGATAAATGTGCTCATATGATAAATGTGCTCATATGATAAATGTGCTCGTATGATAAATGCGCTCCTATGATAAATGCGCTCTTATGATAAATGCGCTCATATGATTAATGCGCTCATATGATAAATGCGCTCATGTGATAAATGTGCTCATGTGATAAACGTGCTCATATGATAAACGTGCTCATATGATAAATGTGCTCATATGATAAATGTGCTCATGATTAATGTGCTCATATGATAAACGTGCTCATATGATAAACGTGCTCATATGATAAATGTGCTCATATGATAAACGTGCTCATATGATAAACGTGCTCATATGATAAATGTGCTCATATGATAAATGTGCTCATATGATAAATGCGCTCATATGATAAATGCGCTCATATGATTAATGTGCTCATATGATAAATGTGCTCATATGATTAAAGTGCTCATATGATAAATGTGCTCATATGATTAAAGTGCTCATATGATTAAAGTGCTCATATGATAAATGTGCTCATATGATAAATGTGCTCATATGATTAAAGTGCTCATATGATAAATGTGCTCATATGATTAAAGTGCTCATATGATTAAAGTGCTCATATGATTAATGTGCTCATATGATAAATGTGCTCATATGATTAAAGTGCTCATATGATAAATGTGCTCATATGATTAAAGTGCTCATATGATAAACGTGCTCATATGATTAATGCGTTCATATGATAAATGTGCTCATATGATAAATGCGCTCATATGATAAATGCGCTCATATGATTAATGTGCTCATATGATAAACGTGCTCATATGATAAATGTGCTCATGATTAATGTGCTCATATGATAAATGCGCTCATATGATTAAAGTGCTCATATGATAAATGTGCTCATATGATTAAAGTGCTCATATGATAAATGTGCTCATATGATAAATGCACTCATATGATTAAAGTGCTCATATGATTAATGTGCTCATATGATAAACGTGCTCATATGATAAATGTGCTCATATGATAAATGTGCTCATATGATTAATGTGCTCATATGATTAATGTGCTCATATGATAAATGTGCTCATATGATTAAAGTGCTCATATGATAAATGTGCTCATATGATTAATGTGCTCATATGATAAATGTGCTCATATGATAAATGCGCTCATATGATTAATATGCTCATAGGATATGTCCTCATATGATTAATGCGCTCATATGATAAACGTGCTTATATGATAAATGTGCTCATATGATTAACGTGCTCATATGATAAACGTGCTTATATGATAAATGTGCTCATATGATTAATGTGCTCATATGATAAATGTGCTCATATGATAAATGTGCTCATATGATAAATGTGCTCATAGGATATGTCCTCATATGATTAATGCGCTCATATGATAAATGTGCTCATATGATAAATGTGCTCATATGATTTATGTGCTCATATGATAAATGTGCTCATATGATAAACATGCTCATATGATTAATGTGATCATTATGATAAATGTGCTCATATGATAAACGTGCTCTTGTGATAAATGTGCTCATATGATTAACGTGCTCATATGATAAACGTGCTTATATGATAAATGTGCTCATATGATTAATGTGCTCATATGATAAATGTGCTCATATGATAAATGTGCTCATATGATTAATGTGCTCGTATGATAAATGTGCTCATATGATTAATGTGCTCATATGATTAATGTGATCATTATGATAAATGTGCTCATATGATTAATGTGCTCATATGATAAATGTGCTCATATGATAAATGTGTTTATATGATAAATGTGCTCGTATGATTAATGTGCTCATATGATTAATGTGCTCATATGATAAATGTGTTTATATGATAAATGTGCTCGTATGATAAATGTGCTCATATGATTAATGTGCTCATATGATAAATGTGTTTATATGATAAACATGCTCATATGATTAATGTGATCATTATGATAAATGTGCTCATATGATAAACGTGCTCTTGTGATAAATGTGCTCATATGATTAACGTGCTCATATGATAAACGTGCTTATATGATAAATGTGCTCATATGATAAATGTGCTGATATGATAAATGTGCTCTTATGATTAATGTGCTCATATGATAAATGTGCTCATATGATTAATGTGCTCATATGATTAATGTGCTCATATGATAAACGTGCTTATATGATAAATGTGCTCATATGATTAATGTGCTCATGTGATAAATGTGCTCATATGATAAACGTGCTCATATGATTAATGTGATCATTATGATAAATGTGCTCATATGATAAATGTGCTCATATGATAAATGTGCTCATATGATAAATGTGTTTATATGATAAATGTGCTCGTATGATAAATGTGCTTATATGATTAACGTGCTCATATGATAAATGTGCTCATATGATAAATGTGTTTATATGATTAATGTGTTCATATGATAAATGTGCTCATATGATAAAAGTGCTCATATGATTAATGTGCTCATATGATTAATGTGCTCATTATGATAAATGTGCTCATATGATAAATGTGCTCATATGATAAATGTGCTCATATGATTAATGTGCTCATATGATAAATGTGCTCATATGATAAAAGTGCTCATATGATTAATGTGCTCATATGATAAATGTGCTCATATGATAAAAGTGCTCATATGATTAATGTGCTCATATGATTAATGTGATCATTATGATAAATGTGTTCATATGATAAATGTGCTCATATGATAAATGTGCTCATATGATTAATGTGCTCATATGATTAATGTGCTCATTATGATAAATGTGCTCATATGATTAATGTGCTCATATGATTAATGTGCTCATATGATTAATGTGATCATATGATTAATGTGCTCATTATGATTAATGTGCTCATATGATTAATGTGCTCATATGATAAATGTGTTTGATAATTGTGCTCATATGATAAATGTGCTCTTGTGATAAATGTGCTCATATGATTAACGTGCTCATATGATAAACGTGCTTATATGATAAATGTGCTCATATGATAAATGTGCTGATATGATAAATGTGCTCTTATGATAAATGTGCTCATATGATAAACGTGCTCTTATGATAAATGTGCTCATATGATAAATGTGCTCATATGATAAATGTGCTCATATGATAAACGTGCTAATATGATAAATGTGCTCATATGATAAATGTGCTCATATGATAAACGTGCTAATATGATAAATGTGCTCATATGATAAACGTGCTCTTATGATAAACGTGCTCATGTGATAAATGTGCTCATGTGATAAACGTGCTCATGTGATAAACGTGCTCTTGTGATAAACGTGCTCTTGTGATAAACGTGCTCTTGTGATAAATGTGCTCATATGATAAATGTGCTCATATGATAAACGTGCTCATATGATAAACGTGCTAATATGATAAACGTGCTCATATGATAAACGTGCTCATATGATTAATGCGCTCATATGATAAATGTGCTCATATGATAAATGCGCTCATATGATAAATGCGCTCATATGATAAATGTGCTCATATGATAAATGTGCTCATGATTAATGTGCTCATATGATAAATGCGCTCATATGATTAAAGTGCTCATATGATAAATGTGCTCATATGATTAAAGTGCTCATATGATAAATGTGCTCATATGATAAATGCACTCATATGATTAAAGTGCTCATATGATAAATGTGCTCATATGATAAATGTGCTCATATGATAAATATGCTCATATGATAAATGCACTCATATGATTAAAGTGCTCATATGATAAATGTGCTCATATGATAAATGTGCTCATGATTAATGTGCTCATATGATAAACGTGCTCATATGATAAACGTGCTCATATGATAAACGTGCTCATATGATTAATGCGCTCATATGATAAATGTGCTCATATGATAAATGCGCTCATATGATAAATGCGCTCATATGATAAACGTGCTCATATGATAAATGTGCTCATGATTAATGTGCTCATATGATAAATGCGCTCATATGATTAAAGTGCTCATATGATAAATGTGCTCATATGATTAAAGTGCTCATATGATAAATGTGCTCATATGATAAATGCACTCATATGATTAAAGTGCTCATATGATAAATGTGCTCATATGATAAATGTGCTCATATGATTAATGTGCTCATATGATAAATGTGCTCATATGATTAATGTGCTCATATGATTAATGTGCTCATATGATAAATGTGCTCATATGATAAATGCGCTCATATGATTAATATGCTCATAGGATATGTCCTCATATGATTAATGCGCTCATATGATAAATGTGCTCATATGATAAATGTGCTCATATGATTAATGTGCTCATATGATAAATGTGCTCATATGATAAACATGCTCATATGATTAATGTGATCATTATGATAAATGTGCTCATATGATAAACGTGCTCTTGTGATAAATGTGCTCATATGATTAACGTGCTCATATGATAAATGTGCTCATATGATTAATGTGCTCATATGATAAATGTGATCATTATGATAAATGTGCTCATATGATTAATGTGCTCATATGATAAACGTGCTCTTATGATAAATGTGCTCATATGATTAATGTGATCATTATGATAAATGTGCTCATATGATTAATGTGCTCATATGATAAATGTGCTCTTATGATAAACGTGCTCTTATGATAAATGTGCTCATATGATTAATGTGCTCATATGATAAACGTGCTCTTATGATTAATGTGCTCATATGATTAATGTGATCATTATGATAAATGTGCTCATATGATAAATGTGCTCATATGATAAACGTGCTCTTATGATAAATGTGCTCATATGATTAATGTGCTCATATGATAAATGTGCTCATATGATAAACGTGCTCATATGATTAATGTGATCATTATGATAAATGTGCTCATATGATTAATGTGCTCATATGATAAATGTGCTCATATGATTAATGTGCTCATATGATAAATGTGTTTATATGATAAATGTGCTCGTATGATAAACGTGCTAATATGATAAATGTGATCATTATGATAAGTGTGCTCATATGATTAATGTGCTCATATGATTAATGTGCTCATATGATTAATGTGCTCATATGATAAATGTGTTTATATGATAAATGTGCTCGTATGATAAATGTGCTCATATGATTAATGTGCTCATATGATAAATGTGTTTATATGATAAACATGCTCATATGATTAATGTGATCATTATGATAAATGTGCTCATATGATTAATGTGCTCATATGATTAATGTGCTCATATGATTAATGTGCTCATATGATAAATGTGTTTATATGATAAATGTGCTCGTATGATAAATGTGCTCATATGATTAATGTGCTCATATGATAAATGTGTTTATATGATAAACATGCTCATGTGATAAATGTGCTCATATGATTAACGTGCTCATATGATAAACGTGCTTATATGATAAATGTGCTCATATGATAAATGTGCTGATATGATAAATGTGCTCTTATGATAAATGTGCTCATATGATAAATGTGCTCATATGATAAATGTGCTCATATGATTAATGTGCTCATATGATTAATGTGCTCATATGATAAACGTGCTAATATGATAAATGTGCTCATATGATAAACGTGCTCATATGATAAATGTGCTCATATGATAAATGTGCTCATATGATTAATGTGCTCATATGATAAATGTGCTCATATGATAAACGTGCTCATATGATAAATGTGCTCATATGATTAATGTGCTCATATGATAAATGTGCTCATATGATAAACGTGCTCATATGATAAATGTGCTCATATGATTAATGTGCTCATATGATAAATGTGCTCATATGATAAATGTGATCATTATGATAAATGTGCTCATATGATAAATGTGCTCATATGATTAATGTGCTCATATGATAAATGTGCTCATATGATAAATGTGATCATTATGATAAATGTGCTCATATGATTAATGTGCTCATATGATAAATGTGCTCATATGATAAATTTGCTCATATGATTAATGTGATCATTATGATAAATGTGCTCATATGATTAATGTGCTCATATGATAAATGTGCTCATATGATAAATGTGCTCATATGATAAATGTGTTTATATGATAAATGTGCTCATATGATTAATGTGCTCATATGATAAATGTGCTCATATGATAAATGTGCTCATATGATAAATGTGTTTATATGATAAATGTGCTCGTATGATAAATGTGCTTATATGATTAACGTGCTCATATGATAAATGTGCTCATATGATTAATGTGTTTATATGATAAATGTGCTCATATGATTAATGTGCTCATATGATAAATGTGCTCATATGATAAATGTGCTCATATGATAAATGTGTTTATATGATTAATGTGCTCATATGATAAATGTGCTCATATGATAAATGTGATCATTATGATAAATGTGCTCATATGATTAATGTGCTCATATGATAAATGTGCTCATATGATTAATGTGCTCATATGATTAATGTGCTCATATGATAAACGTGCTTATATGATAAATGTGCTCATATGATTAATGTGCTCATGTGATAAATGTGCTCATATGATAAACGTGCTCATATGATTAATGTGATCATTATGATAAATGTGCTCATATGATAAATGTGCTCATATGATAAATGTGCTCATATGATAAATGTGTTTATATGATAAATGTGCTCGTATGATAAATGTGCTTATATGATTAACGTGCTCATATGATAAATGTGCTCATATGATAAATGTGTTTATATGATTAATGTGTTCATATGATAAATGTGCTCATATGATAAAAGTGCTCATATGATTAATGTGCTCATATGATTAATGTGCTCATTATGATAAATGTGCTCATATGATAAATGTGCTCATATGATAAATGTGCTCATATGATTAATGTGCTCATATGATAAATGTGCTCATATGATAAAAGTGCTCATATGATTAATGTGCTCATATGATAAATGTGCTCATATGATAAAAGTGCTCATATGATTAATGTGCTCATATGATTAATGTGATCATTATGATAAATGTGTTCATATGATAAATGTGCTCATATGATAAATGTGCTCATATGATTAATGTGCTCATATGATTAATGTGCTCATTATGATAAATGTGCTCATATGATTAATGTGCTCATATGATTAATGTGCTCATATGATTAATGTGATCATATGATTAATGTGCTCATTATGATTAATGTGCTCATATGATTAATGTGCTCATATGATAAATGTGTTTGATAATTGTGCTCATATGATAAATGTGCTCTTGTGATAAATGTGCTCATATGATTAACGTGCTCATATGATAAACGTGCTTATATGATAAATGTGCTCATATGATAAATGTGCTGATATGATAAATGTGCTCTTATGATAAATGTGCTCATATGATAAACGTGCTCTTATGATAAATGTGCTCATATGATAAATGTGCTCATATGATAAATGTGCTCATATGATAAACGTGCTAATATGATAAATGTGCTCATATGATAAATGTGCTCATATGATAAATGTGCTCATATGATAAACGTGCTAATATGATAAATGTGCTCATATGATAAACGTGCTCTTATGATAAACGTGCTCATGTGATAAATGTGCTCATGTGATAAACGTGCTCTTGTGATAAACGTGCTCTTGTGATAAACGTGCTCTTGTGATAAACGTGCTCTTGTGATAAATGTGCTCATATGATAAATGTGCTCATATGATAAACGTGCTCATATGATAAACGTGCTAATATGATAAACGTGCTCATATGATAAACGTGCTCATATGATTAATGCGCTCATATGATAAATGTGCTCATATGATAAATGCGCTCATATGATAAATGCGCTCATATGATAAATGTGCTCATATGATAAATGTGCTCATGATTAATGTGCTCATATGATAAATGCGCTCATATGATTAAAGTGCTCATATGATAAATGTGCTCATATGATTAAAGTGCTCATATGATAAATGTGCTCATATGATAAATGCACTCATATGATTAAAGTGCTCATATGATAAATGTGCTCATATGATAAATGTGCTCATATGATAAATATGCTCATATGATAAATGCACTCATATGATTAAAGTGCTCATATGATAAATGTGCTCATATGATAAATGTGCTCATGATTAATGTGCTCATATGATAAACGTGCTCATATGATAAACGTGCTCATATGATAAACGTGCTCATATGATTAATGCGCTCATATGATAAATGTGCTCATATGATAAATGCGCTCATATGATAAATGCGCTCATATGATAAACGTGCTCATATGATAAATGTGCTCATGATTAATGTGCTCATATGATAAATGCGCTCATATGATTAAAGTGCTCATATGATAAATGTGCTCATATGATAAATGCACTCATATGATTAAAGTGCTCATATGATAAATGTGCTCATATGATAAATGTGCTCATATGATTAATGTGCTCATATGATAAATGTGCTCATATGATTAATGTGCTCATATGATTAATGTGCTCATATGATAAATGTGCTCATATGATAAATGCGCTCATATGATTAATATGCTCATAGGATATGTCCTCATATGATTAATGCGCTCATATGATAAATGTGCTCATATGATAAATGTGCTCATATGATTAATGTGCTCATATGATAAATGTGCTCATATGATAAACATGCTCATATGATTAATGTGATCATTATGATAAATGTGCTCATATGATAAACGTGCTCTTGTGATAAATGTGCTCATATGATTAACGTGCTCATATGATAAATGTGCTCATATGATTAATGTGCTCATATGATAAATGTGATCATTATGATAAATGTGCTCATATGATTAATGTGCTCATATGATAAACGTGCTCTTATGATAAATGTGCTCATATGATTAATGTGATCATTATGATAAATGTGCTCATATGATTAATGTGCTCATATGATAAATGTGCTCTTATGATAAACGTGCTCTTATGATAAATGTGCTCATATGATTAATGTGCTCATATGATAAACGTGCTCTTATGATTAATGTGCTCATATGATTAATGTGATCATTATGATAAATGTGCTCATATGATAAATGTGCTCATATGATAAACGTGCTCTTATGATAAATGTGCTCATATGATTAATGTGCTCATATGATAAATGTGCTCATATGATAAACGTGCTCATATGATTAATGTGATCATTATGATAAATGTGCTCATATGATTAATGTGCTCATATGATAAATGTGCTCATATGATTAATGTGCTCATATGATAAATGTGTTTATATGATAAATGTGCTCGTATGATAAACGTGCTAATATGATAAATGTGATCATTATGATAAATGTGCTCATATGATTAATGTGCTCATATGATTAATGTGCTCATATGATTAATGTGCTCATATGATAAATGTGTTTATATGATAAATGTGCTCGTATGATAAATGTGCTCATATGATTAATGTGCTCATATGATAAATGTGTTTATATGATAAACATGCTCATATGATTAATGTGATCATTATGATAAATGTGCTCATATGATTAATGTGCTCATATGATTAATGTGCTCATATGATTAATGTGCTCATATGATAAATGTGTTTATATGATAAATGTGCTCGTATGATAAATGTGCTCATATGATTAATGTGCTCATATGATAAATGTGTTTATATGATAAACATGCTCATGTGATAAATGTGCTCATATGATTAACGTGCTCATATGATAAACGTGCTTATATGATAAATGTGCTCATATGATAAATGTGCTGATATGATAAATGTGCTCTTATGATAAATGTGCTCATATGATAAATGTGCTCATATGATAAATGTGCTCATATGATTAATGTGCTCATATGATTAATGTGCTCATATGATAAACGTGCTAATATGATAAATGTGCTCATATGATAAACGTGCTCATATGATAAATGTGCTCATATGATAAATGTGCTCATATGATTAATGTGCTCATATGATAAATGTGCTCATATGATAAACGTGCTCATATGATAAATGTGCTCATATGATTAATGTGCTCATATGATAAATGTGCTCATATGATAAACGTGCTCATATGATAAATGTGCTCATATGATTAATGTGCTCATATGATAAATGTGCTCATATGATAAATGTGATCATTATGATAAATGTGCTCATATGATAAATGTGCTCATATGATTAATGTGCTCATATGATAAATGTGCTCATATGATAAATGTGATCATTATGATAAATGTGCTCATATGATTAATGTGCTCATATGATAAATGTGCTCATATGATAAATTTGCTCATATGATTAATGTGATCATTATGATAAATGTGCTCATATGATTAATGTGCTCATATGATAAATGTGCTCATATGATAAATGTGCTCATATGATAAATGTGTTTATATGATAAATGTGCTCATATGATTAATGTGCTCATATGATAAATGTGCTCATATGATAAATGTGCTCATATGATAAATGTGTTTATATGATAAATGTGCTCGTATGATAAATGTGCTTATATGATTAACGTGCTCATATGATAAATGTGCTCATATGATTAATGTGTTTATATGATAAATGTGCTCATATGATTAATGTGCTCATATGATAAATGTGCTCATATGATAAATGTGCTCATATGATAAATGTGTTTATATGATTAATGTGCTCATATGATAAATGTGCTCATATGATAAATGTGATCATTATGATAAATGTGCTCATATGATTAATGTGCTCATATGATAAATGTGCTCATATGATAAATTTGCTCATATGATTAATGTGATCATTATGATAAATGTGCTCATATGATTAATGTGCTCATATGATAAATGTGCTCATATGATAAATGTGCTCATATGATAAATGTGTTTATATGATAAATGTGTTTATATGATAAATGTGCTCGTATGATAAATGTGCTTATATGATTAACGTGCTCATATGATAAATGTGCTCATATGATAAATGTGTTTATATGATTAATGTGCTCATATGATAAATGTGCTCATATGATAAAAGTGCTCATATGATTAATGTGATCATTATGATAAATGTGTTCATATGATAAATGTGCTCATATGATAAATGTGCTCATATGATTAATGTGCTCATATGATTAATGTGCTCATTATGATAAATGTGCTCATATGATTAATGTGCTCATATGATTAATGTGCTCATATGATAAATGTGTTTGATAATTGTGCTCATATGATAAATGTGAGGTAAAGGTCAAAGGTCAGTGTGTTAGCAGTGTTGAGGCAAGATGCGCTGTTGCGTGTGTGGCACTAGAAAGTCCATATAAAATTGGGCTCCCATTTAAGACCTGTTTTCCCCAGGTCACCTTCCCTGTGTGCAAGCCCGAAGGTACAAGGAGGCTGGATACTCACCACTCTCTCAAGTGACCCTTTGTTGTCACCATTAGGTTACCCAGGTCACAGATAAGAGTCTGCGTAGTAATGGTCTCATCTTGGGGTATACTTTGCTAGCAGAGCTGGAGACTGTAGGGTTCCACAGGATTCCACAGCTGCAAAATCCCCGAACCTCAATCAGTCTCCTACCCAAGTTGGCTGAAATCCCTATTGGGCTTCAGGGTTAGGGATCCGCGGCGACTGAGTCGTCCTTCACCCATCTCCTTGCCAACTTAAGTGGGGCCTTCCCCGGGCTAAGCCAGGGATAAGGTTGCCCTGGATCTCTGTAGGGTCCCAGAGGACCTCTGCCCAAATCAGCTGAACCCGAAGATTCAGAGAGAAAGATCACAATCTCTCCTTGGTGATTTTGCCCGAGGTGTCCCCGAAAACCTGGGAGGATCCCCGGTCAGTGGAGAAGTGTCCACGAACTTGCGGATGTGTAAAAATCGCTTCACCAGAGATCAAGAGAGCCCTCAGAGAGGACTCAGCCACCACAAAGAGCTAGGAAATCCACAAGAGATAAGCGGCCCCCTGCAGGACTCCCCAGTCCCCGTCCGAGGACCCTCTGACAGAAACCGAGAAGCCCCTCGGGGCACCACCATCCAGTCCACGAGACCCCAGCCAGAGGGCAGACTCAGCCACCACAATGAACTGGAGATCCCATCAAAAGGACAATGACGCCCAACCAGTCAGTACCTAGCCCTCCCAGTCACCATAGTAAATTAATGGATTTTTAAAGGACTAAGGCGAGGTTCAAACTGGCGGATGCACCCCAAAAGGAATGCATCAAGCGTCTACCAGCTTTCCCCTCTAAGGTTTATGCTAGAACTACGGATGGCTGACGCGAACCTGACGTTTCGAGGCTGTGTCGAGATCCCGAAGCACAGATGTGTCGAAACACTGCTTCTAACTGTGGTTCCACACACCCATGTCACGTGACTACGGCTAAATGAAGCACCGACGTGTTTCATCAGGTGCACCTGTCGAAACTGCTTTGATTAAAAGGGGCGGGAACAAACCAAACAGTCACACATCTGAATGAACCTCATTCCCCACAGTGAAGTTAATCCATCTTCACCTCATGGGTTTGTGAGAGAAGATACATTTTGTGATATAAGTGAAATTTATAGTGCTGTTTGGTTAGTTATATTTAAGCTAGGCTCCATTTGGAAACACCACATAAAGTGAGATGTGTGTATTGCGTTGGCCCAGAATGCATGATCCATTAACTTAAAGGTGCACTATGTAGTATTTTTGCAGTAAAATATCCAAAAACCACTAGGCAGGTGTTATATATTTTGTGCAGTTGAGTACCTACAATATCCCAGATGTTTCCAACTATTTGTAAATTGTGAGAAAATTGCTATTTTAACTAAGGACAGGGACGTTTCAGCATTGCATTTGAGGGAGTCACCTGTCAATTGCGTCATATCTGCGCTACCCTCGGTTTCGGCTTTTATTTGGCAGGAGCACTTTACTCTTAGCAGTGTGAACAAGTGAACGCACGGAGTAACGTCATAACTTCGTTTTAAACACACTTAAATGTATTTAATATAATAAACAGAGCTGCATTACCTCAAAATCATAACCGGAAGAGCGGATCTGTGCAGGCGCCCGGCGACTGTGTCCCGTCCCGTCATAATAAAAGTCCCGGTATTCGCGAGGCGGGTATTTGTTTAACAATCGCTCCAGCGGCCGTGCACAGCTCCTCAACACTCGGTCCTGCTCTGCTTTAGACTACAATAACGTTAATAACCGCATGCATGAACGTGATTTCTGCCCGAGTCCTATTTTCCACCGGCTGTGATGTGAAGACCACATGTCCCAAGATGCTGCGCTCACACTTTGCGTCATCAAACTATGCATTTGTTTTGAATAGGCGCCCTCCAGTGGACGGAAAGTTGCATAGTGCACCTTTAATTTTCAGTAATTTGTATGTACTTGCTAAAAAATATTTGTGCATGCCAGCAACAAGTGTCCCACCTTGTGAGAGAAGTTTTCAAAGGCTGGAGAAATAATAATAATAATAAAATATATTTTTGAATCTCTTTATGGTTGACCGATAGTCGAATCATCTATGTGTGTGTAAACCATAGACAGGAAAAAAATAAACGCTATAAACGGGTTGGGAAGGGCAGGACACTATAGTCAGCAGGAGGCTAAGACTATTTTTATTTTACACAGCACGGCACACAGCCACCACTTTTAATAAAGTTATCAAAACTAGGCTACACTACACATTGGTAAATTAACCGTTCTCTTATAACATTTAAAAGCCGCGATCGAAACACAGAACATCACACAAATATATAAAAGAACATTTTGATAAATAAACCTAAAAAAATATCTGCCTAGAGAGGAAAATAACACTTTGAGTGCGTTTATATGCACGTTCTTAAGTCGATTGTGCCTATAGGGGGTCGCACACCGGACTGAAGCTCAGCACCGTGTCTCAGGATCTCACACCAGGCAGACGTGAACATTATATACGCGCTGTGCACGAGCTCAATTTTGAATCGACTTCTGACAGAAGAGCTGCACGATGAGTGTATCTTGTAGCACAGGGTGAAATCAGTATACATTCACGATTTGAGGGAAATATTAATCGCCGGGGACAGGCGTCGAATGCCGCCGTCGGTGTATATGTGTTCAAATTTTAAAGGACATGTCTTTATAACACTAATATTGAGCACCCCCATATTGCCAAAATGGTATGATCCTCGTTTCATAACACCCGCGAAGATTCGACCATGAGATCAGTGGTCGAATCCGGTCCTGCATATCGATGCATCGAATCTTCAACTATTAGGGGTCACCCCTAATATATATATATATATATATAAAGTTGACTAAGTCCTTCACCAGCAGAGCAATTCATATTTTTGAATAAAAAATGTTATGTAACAAATGACACATTGTGGCTTTATTTCTTTTAATAATCTTAATTTTTCATGAATTTTAAGTTTTTTTCATAACCTCAATTTGTTTCGTATTACTTTGGGTGTGTTTTCTGATGGTTTAAGGTAATATTAGGTGGTTTGACTAGTTTTCTGTGATTCAGTTCTTGATCGGTCTTATGTGGTCCTGATAGGTTTTGTAGCGGTTTGAAATGGTCTTATGGTGATTTTTGTGGTGGTTCTTATTGAAACTGGTGTTGTGGGAGATTTATACAGTGGTTTTCTTACTGTTGTTCATATTTTTCTAAAAAATATCAACCGCTTGTTCTATATCTTCTTGTTATATAGAAGTTAAGCTGCAGCTCTTCACTTATATTGGGGTGTTCAGGCTAGGAAACACAGTTAAGCTGCAGCTCTTCACTTATCCTTAGTCATCATGTGCCCCCAATAATAACAAGAGATTATTTGTCATTTTTTGTTTATATATTAGAAAATACAAGGGTATGTGTGCATTTTAACAAAAAGGTATTAATACGTGATACATACAATCAATCATATAACTATTTACAAATGTTGTGCGTCTTCCCATCTATCGTTGGGCCTCCGTCCAATTAGGGTTATGGTCAATGCCCCGGATGTGGAATTTATGTACCCCATGTTTGCGAAAATGTGCGATCAGTGTACGATTACTTCTCCTTCCCACGTTGGAGCGGATGTTATACCGGTTTTGGTGCAGTCTCGTCCTAATTGAATTCTTTGTTTGTCCTATGTATTGTTTCTTGCATTTGACGCAGATGATGGCATAAACACAGTTTCTACTGTTCAGGGGGTTCCTGGGGAGATAGTACGCTTTGTTTTGGCCGCGTTGTTTGATTTTAGGTTTTGTACTATGGCTCACAGGTTTCTTGTCCCTCTGGACACGACTTTAGACTAGAAGGTCTCTGAGGTTGGGATTTCTTTTGTACGCCGCTAGAATTTTGATGTCCTGTATTGGGGCTAGAGTTTGTACATAATTACTTTTGATTAGTCTTAGAAGCTTTGTTGCACCTGGCAAAAAGGTCAAGATGGCTGGGATCTGGTCCGTCGGAGGAGAGGGTTTTTTTGTTTTTCGGGGGTCTTGTGTGTGTGTTCTGTAAATCTGTCTTAATTTTGTTCTGGGGTAGCCCCTTGATCTTAGTGCCCTGAAGAGGATTGATTTGGCTTCTTGGAAGTCCTCCCCTCTTGAGCAGATTCTCGAGAATTGTAAAAGTTGGGAATGTATTCCTTCGAATGTGTGCCGGGGATGAAAACTTTTATAGTGCAAGAGTCTAGTCTGCTCGTAGAAGTGAAGTCAGGACCTTTATAAATGGTAATGTCCAAAAAATCGATCGTGTTAGGGTTGGTGGTCGTTTCATCTTGATGGAATTGTGGTGGTTGTTTAGAATTTGTAGGAAAGCCTTGAATTTGTCCATTCCATGTTCCCAGATCCCCCAGATATCATTGAGGTATCTAAAATAACTGTGGGGCTTGAGGGGGCATTTGGTGAAGACAGTTTCCTCCCACTGCGCCATATAAATGTTCGCATATGATGGGGCGGATTTCTTCCCCATCGCTGTGCCTTTAATTTGCAAATAGTATTTTCCCGCAAATTCAAAGTCATTGTTCTCAAGGCTAAGTTTTAGAAGCTGTAGGATTGCGTCATCCGGTCTGGAGGGATCTGGGTTTCTATTGAAGCAGTTTCTAATAGCCTGAAGTCCTAAGGGGCTCTCTATATTCGTATATAAACTGTCCACATCCATTGAGAACATGAAGGCTTGTGGTGGGGGTTTGAGTTGATTGATTTTCTCGATGAAGTCATAAGAATCTTAGATATAACTGTCATGTTGGGTTGCGAGCGGTTTTAGAAAAAAGTCAATATATTCCGAGATTCTATAGCTCTCACTGTCACAGTCTGAAACAATTGGGCGTCCAGGGGGCATGAGAGAGGTGGGCCAAATCTTCCGGGGTTTATGTACTTTTGGTAACAGGTAGAAGCGCCTCGCTCTTGGATTGAATTGTCCTTTGAGGTATTCTGCTTGTTTTTGTTTTATGTAGCCCTGTTTTAGAAGTGATTCGATTATCTGTTCTATTATGGGGATCGATTGTGGATATATTGGATTGGGTATTTTGGTGTAAAAATCTCGGTTTCCCAATTGTCAAAGGCCTTCTTTGATGTACTGTGTTCTTTCCATAATGACAACGCGTTGCCCTTGTCTGCCGGTTTGATTATTTCTTGTTCATTCTTTAAAGAGTCCAGTGCCGTGATTTCCGTTGGTGATAGGTTTGGGGCGGGGGTTTTGGGTTTAGAGGTTACATCTTGTAGATTTTGGTAGTTACTTTAAAAAAAATCCCAGATTTGGTTGGTTAACTGATGTGGTGGGGGTTTCCAAGTGGATTTAGCCCTAAAGGGAAGACCTTGTTCTGTGTCTGTTCCCGTGTCGAAAAAAATAGCTCTCTGTATCCTCGTGTGGAACTCCTCCAAGGCTGCTGACAAGGTGTGTCTATTCTGGGATTTGATTTGGTGGGATGGGATAAAGGACAGGCCCCTGTTCAACACGTTAAATTGGGCGGTGGACAATTTTAGGGTTTTTGAGAGGTTAATTACCATTCCGTCGATCATCTTTTGCCCTGGGTCTTTAGTTCCTGGGAGTTTAAATATTTGATCCAATGATCTGCCATTGATTCCCCTGTTTTTTTGGTCCAGTGGATGTTATCTTGTAGCGTTGAGAATAAATGGCTCAGTAGGAGAGGGATGTGTTTGCTTTTGTCCCTGATGGTGTTGTTTAAGAGTGTGAGATACTCCTTCACTCGAGTTGGTAAAGTTTCGTCAAAATTAATCAGGGGTAGGTGGATTGTTGCGAACGTGAAGGTCTGTTCTGCTGTTTTGAGGATCTGTTCGATAGCTTTCCTGAGATTTGTTATATTACTCTCATTGATGCCAAAAGATAAGATAACCTGTTTGGTTTTGGGGGACACTCTGGCCTTTTTTTTAAATATGTGATACGCATGTTCTAGTTTGGCCCCCGGGTAGCTGACCACTTGTATGTCTTCCTGTTCGATGGGAGGGAGGTGGCAGAGGTTGGATGCACCCAGAATAAGAATGGGTCTTTGGGGGTTTAGGGACCAGTTTTTAAACTTGTTTTGGTAATGTTCCTGTCTCTGGAACATGCTCAGGGCTGGGTTTGGAGTATGGATCCCTGTCTGGGGTTTCGTTGGTGGTTCCTTTGGTTCTGTGGGTTAGGGTTAGCTTTTGAAAAAAAAGACTGCACCTTCCCCCAGAACAACCTAATCGGTTTATCCAGTTTAAAGTAGGAAGAACGCAGGAGTGCCTGGGCCGGCGAATGTTTTTGATGAGGCTGCTCAACCCCTGCCATTATCCCTACCTCCGGAATACAAAATCCACCACTTGATTTATTCTCCACCCCGACGAGTTATGGCTCGATAATCCTGGCAGAGCATCACATTCCCATGAGCCCCTTCTCCTTAATATTCCCAGCTTCTTATTTTTTCTTTCCCAGTTAACCTTCTCCTTACCTCCCTTCCCCTCCCCCTAGTTCCTTTCCTTCCGCAACCCCTTCTATTCCCCATACTCTTTTCCCTTAATCTTTCCTCCCTAGGTGAATACCCCTCTCTTTCCTTCTTCATAATCATGTATTAAATTTGATTTAAAGTACAGGGGTAAGTCCTGTCCCCCCATTCATGTCATTCCCATTTTCCCCCTCTACCTGTTCCTCCTTCCCTTTCCCGCTCCCTCCCAATTCCCCCCAAAAGTCTCCTTCCCCTACCCCCAATGAACACATCTTCAGTGGTGTACCTCAGGATCATTTGGTGTTTCGGCTCTTTAAACACCATCCACCCTCCTCTGAGGTGGCCCGCCCAAAGTGGATCAATCCTAGGCATGTGTTCTCCTCTTATTACCCAGCTCTCCCAATCCCCCGACCCCTCCCACCACTTTTTTCTTTTTTATATATAAAAAAATTGTTTCCCCATTTTACTTCCCAAACTTACAAAGTATCCACCCAGCCTCCCTCCAACAAACCCTTTATTAAGACTACAAGGTACGCCCCCCAGCCACCCTCCAACAACCTCATACTATTTATTCTATGTCCCCTAATGCTAGTCATCGATAGAAGATTGGGTACCATTTAAGGCCCTTGAACCCAAGGCCACCTTCTCTGCGTGCTGTCCAAATGGACCCAGAGAGGTTGGATACCTACCCACCCTCCCAAGTCGCCCCTTCCTTAACACCACAAGGTATCCAGGGCTACCCAAGAAAGGCCTGTGACCCAGGGCTCTCATTGGCGGGTACCTTAGCACTAAGCTTCTACCAATGATCCCCCCTAAGGTACATTAAACCCTATACAGACATCACACCTACTGCAGTAAAATGCAACCGTAAGGGAACACATACCCTAACTCCCCTTCTTCTTCTTCTAGTTAATGGCGGTTCATATCTTTACGACATATATCGCCACCTACTGGACTACTACACAGGAGTGTGTAAAAGGATGTTGGCAACTGACACATTAAATCATAAAATAATATCAAAACCATTATACCCACCCTCATCCCCCTCCAAATGAGGATTTATTTATTAAAAAAAAAAAGATTAGCAAAAAACCCAAATTCAAGTTCAAGTTCAAGAGTTTTATTTGTCACATACACAGTTATACAGAATACAACCGGCAGTGAAATGTAAACAGGTCCGCTCCATGGACAGCAAATAACAATTAACAAAAAAAAAAAAAAAAGCACAATAAATTATAAAATAGGGATAGGATAAAATAGGAATAGGATAAGGTGCTATATATATACATATGTAGAATTATGAATAAATCAAGTAAAAGAAATAAGAGATGTGGAATAAAATAAGTGAGATAAAGTAAACTGGAGACTATAAAAATAAATACGTGGATAACAGAAGTGCAGGAGTGTAATGTGCAAACAGCATTATAATGAGTAGTTACATGAGACACAAGAATAAAGTGCAGTGCAATATCAGTATGTGAGTTTGTTAGTACTGAAGTGAGGTGAAGTCACATGTAGTTAAGTGACAGCGTTCAGGAGTCTGATGGCCTGTGGGAAGAAACTCCTCCTGAGTCTCTCAGTTTTGGCCATCAGGCTACGGAAGCGCTTACCAGAAGGCAGCCGGGTGAAGTGGGGGTTGGCCGGGTGATTAATGTCCTTGATGATTTTTGTAGCTCTGCCTCTGCATCGTTTGATGTAGATGTCCTGCAGGGACGGGAGAGCTGACCCTGAGATGCGCTCGGACAAGCGCACCACTCTTTGCAGGGCTTTGCAGTCGTGACTTGTGCTGTTACCATACCACGCTGTGATGCACTGTGTTAGTAAACTTTCTATCGCCCCTGAATAGAAAGTTTTCAGGATAGCTGGTGAGACCCGGAATTTCCTCAGCTGGCGCAGGTGGTACAGTCTTTGCCTGGCCTTTTTCACCTGAGACTGGATATGTGCAGTCCAGGTCAGGTCCTCGGAGATGTTCACACCCAGGTATTTGAAGCTGCTCACTCTCTCTACTGGTGTCCCGCTGATCATGAGAGGGGAATATGACCGTTGCTGTCTCTTCCTGAAGTCCACAATCAGTTCTTTGGTCTTAATCACATTCAGTATGAGACAGTTGTCTTGGCACCATGATGTCAGTTGCTCCACCTCATCCAAGTATGCGGTCTCATTGTTGTTGGAAATGAGGCCCAGGACAACAGTATCATCCGCAAACTTGATGACAGAGGTGGAGCTGTGTGTGGACAAACAGTCATGCGTGTAGAGAGAGTAGAGCAGGGGACTGAGGACACAGCCCTGTGGAGCTCCCACACTCACGGTGATGGAGGTGGAGGTGAACTGTCCTACTCTCACCACCTGAGGTCTGCCAGTGAGGAAATCTTCAATCCAGTGACAGAGAGAAGAGTTCAGTCCGAGATCCAGAAGTTTGTTAGTTAGCTTAATGGGAACTATGGTGTTAAAGGCTGAACTATAGTCAATAAATAGCAGTCTTACATAGTTCCCATTCTTGCTGTCGATGTGTGTGAGGGAGGAGTGGAGGACGTGAGAGATGGCATCTTCAGTCGATCTATTGGGACGATAAGCGAACTGAAGAGGGTCCAAGGTGTCAGGGATGGAGGAGCAAATGTTGTTTTTGATGAGTCTCTCAAAGACCTTCATGACTAAAGATGTGAGAGCCACTGGGCGATAGTCATTTAGGCAAGAGGGTTTACTGTTCTTAGGGACAGGGATGATGGTGGATTTTTTGAATGAGGTTGGGACCACAGATGTAGCAAGGGACTCATTGAAGATGGATGTGAGGAGTCCAGCGAGCTGATCAGCACAGGACCGCAGGACACGACCTGAAACACCATCCGGACCAGCAGCTTTCCTAACATCCACACGTTTGAGTGTCCTACGAACGTCATCCTCCGAGACAGAGATCACGTGATTGTTGCAGCTCTGAGTGATTCTGTCTGACGCGTCACTCGGCGGTGTCGCGCTGCCGCGATTGCCATCAAAGCGAGCGTAGAAAGAGTTTAACTCGTTCACAAGCAACGGATCAGCTCTCACTTCTGCAGAGGATTTCGTTCCAAAAGCACAGATGGTCCTCAGTCCCTGCCACATCCGCCAGGGGAGTCGTTGAGTTGGAAATAAGACTCCACGCGATCCCTATAACGGAGCTTTGCGGCTTTAACGGCGCGTCGGAGAGCATAACAGGATGATTTATAATCCCTCATATTCTCTGTTAGTAGACCGGCGTTGTATGCGGCAGTGCGGGCGTTCACTGCAGCGCGGATTGAACTGTCCACCCACGGTTTCTGATTAGAGAAGGACGTTATAGTTATTGTTTGTGTGGCTTGCTCTGTCAGTGTGTTGATGAAGCAGAGCGCCACATCAGTGAACTCGCTGACGTCCGATGAACTCGCCCGGAACATGTCCCAGTCAACGTCGTCAAGAGCTGCCTGGAGCGTGATCTCTGAATGAGGCGACCAGCGTTTAACTTCCCGCCTCACCGGGGGTTCCTGAACGAGCCTTTGTTTGTACTCAGGTGTAAGGAAAATGGCGGCATGGTCCGATTTACCAAAGGCTGGTAGTGAACGAGCCTTGTAGGCATTCTTATATTCTTCTACTTAACCCAGTATCATTAAGGTACATAATAAAATGCTTGCTTCTTTGTTCCTGTATTCCTTGCTCCTGTAAAATATTATGGATGTCATTTTCTGCATCAGAGGGTGCTTTCACACCTGCCTCATTTAGTTCGGTTGAATCGTACTAGAGTTCGTTTCCCTCTTTGGTGCGGTTCGTTTGGTCAGGTCTGAAAGCAGCAATCGCACTCGGGTGCGCACCAAAAGTGGACCAAACAAGCGTACCGAGACCTCCTTGAAGAGGTGGTCTCGGTACGATTTCAAACGAAAATTGTTTGTGGTGAGAACGTGATCCGACCTCCAACAGAACCAACTGCAAAAGTACTGATCATTTTTGGACTGAACCAGCTGCCGTATAGCTGCGCTGACATTGTGTGCATGATATTATTACCTGATAGATCGTTGGCAATATTTTCGGAAGATGAGCATGTCAAGAGTTAATAATTAATGCACGCCTCCTCTTGAAGTGACGAGCGATGCGCGGTCGCCGTCTGCAGTGCATTAGAATGTTGTTTTCATGTCGCATCCGCGCTTCATTATAGAAATGTTTTGTTTGCATACTGTGGTAAATACACACAGTGTAGTAAATTATGGCCAGGGACAAAACTGGCCCGCGCGGTCGTCTCTCCATAGTGTTATTATAGTTTGCTGGCTTTGCCTCTTCTGTTGGCATTTTTCCATACGTAAATTCTGACCATTAGAAAAGCAGTTTAGGAAATACGCCATGGCCAATGAGTGATGTGGATGTTGTCACGTGCCTGCGTTTTGGTTCGTTTCAACTGGTTCGGACCAAAGCAATCAGTGTGGTGTGAAAAGGAACCAAAAAAGCTGAAAAATGCAACAATGTTTTATTGTTTGCCCTTGGTTCGGACCAAATGAACCGAACTAGAGATGTGAAAGCACCCAGAGTCTTTCCATTTCTGTCTGAGTTGATCAAATTTCTTACATCTAAATAAGACATGAGTGACACCATCTATGACTTTACATTCAGAGCATATGCCATTACCTTTACCTATTAAGGATAAAGTGGAATTAAGGCCTGTGTGGCCAAACCTCAATCTGGTTATAATACCTTCTTCATGCCTATTAAGACCCAATGGGTCCTTGGCTCGGCTGCTCTCTGAGCTGAGCGACGCTGTCTGTTTGACCTTGAGCGCCTGTTAGCATTAGTGTTAGCTGTGGGCTGATGCAATCTGTGTTCGATCATATTCATCATGTTTGGGGATTCCTCACCCACATTCATTAATACTTCAAATCTGTTTTCGAGATGTATCGATGGTGGTCGGAAACTAGTGTTTGCAATCCTTGTGTCTGGGGGAAGAGCATGCAACGGCAGCAATATATGAAGCTCGTGACAATCTGATGTCTCGAGTGCGTTTGGGTCTTGCCCCGTTTGTGCCATCGATTAGTGTCTTGATCAGTTTCTTGTTTCTCTATTTGTTGAGTAGCACTAAATTCATGGGACTCACCGGCTGTGTGCAGAGGGCGTTCGTGATGAAGCTCTGCTGTGTGATTAATCCAGTTTGGTGGTTCCGCAAATAACTTTGTTTCAAGAACTGCAATCCTTTGTAAAAGTCTGTGGCAGTTTGTGCTGCAAGAAGATTCCTTAGCTAGAAGAGGCATTTTCTTATCCTTTCGATAGTAGGCAGCTGTGTTTTCCCTTCCGGAATGTAAGATGATGACAGTGTGGAGGCTGGTCGGATGAAATATTCCACTTTTTTGTAGTAATCCAGTCAACAGAGTTTCTAGTTTTATCGTTGAAGTCAAGCTTTGTTGTTTGAGCACTGTGTTGATTTGCTGAAGTTAAAATTATGAGATAAAATATATAAGCGATAGAGCAAACCGCAGAGCAGTAAGCAAGAGCGTCCGAACAGTAGCGAAGCAGGAAGTGCAAAAAACAAAAGTGCCGTGGGGAACAGCTAGACCCGAGCTGCGGGGAACACGAGCTGAGGCACCCTCCTCGAAGAGTGCCCGGCGGGAGCACAGCGTTCTTAGTGGAAGCCGCTCACAATGCTCACAAGCAGCCCCCTCGAGAGCTGCCTGGGCATACTGTGCTCCCAGATAGACAGCGCACATAGAATGTGTATCCCTACCCGTGATGTAACGAGGGCAGGGATGAACACATCTAGTGAATTGCTGTTCACTCGCCATATTTTTCTTCCTTTTTTTCTCTTTATGTTATATATATATAACTATATATTTAACAAAGGTGGAAAATTCTTGCTTAGTTTTCTCACTAAGGACAGACAAAAACACCAAATAGACAGACAGATTCACACAGATCGCCTACTGAAGGCACAGAAGCTAGTTTCTGTTTGTGTTTGTGGGTGCTTTATAGTTTCCGGTCTATGATGTCATCTGCCTATGACGTTCTGTCTTCCGATTGGACTGATTCGACACGGGCTTCATGACGCAATCACGCAGAGGCGTTCTCACAGCGTTTCGATGCAGCTCGAGTTCCCCTATAGGGAAATCAGGTTCCACAGAGCCCAACAGAAAGCTTGCCTGTGACAAGATGGCCGCCGGTGATGACGATGGTGACTCCGCCGTAAGATATCTAGCCCTTATTATGGATATCTATGCCTAGCACCATAGATATCCATAATAAAGGCTAGATATCTCGTGCGCGCTGTTGGCCAATGGAGGTCGCCGTCCGCAACTTACGGCCATCTTGTCACAGGCAGCTCGCTCACTCATAAGTGTTTTAATGGTGCATACATGTACTTTTAAATAACCATAACTTGGTCAAATTTCAACTTATTTTCAAACTGTTTCGTTTGTTATAAACGTCAGAGATGTAGCTATGACCAGAGGTGTCAAAAGTACTCACATTCATTACTCAAGTGGAAGTATAGATACTACGGTTTAAAAATACTTCTGTAGAAGTTGAAGTACCAACTCAAGCTTTTTACTTAAGTAAAAGTGTAAAATTACTGGTTTCAAAACTACTTAAAGTATAAAAGTAAAAGTAATGTAAGGAAAAAAATGCAATTAAAGACAAAAGCTTAGGCCACACCACAGGGGCCTATAGTGCACTACCCCACCTCCTCAAAACACATTTTTCTAAAGGCCATAATGACTATAATGTTATATTAAAATGTTAATGTTGAAAAATTTGGGAGGCACTGGCTACCTGTTTCAGCCGCATATATACCCATTGAAAATGAATGCATTTTAGTACAATGGAAATATACCATATCTGTACTGCTGAGCATTAACATGTTTCCTGAAGCGAAAGATATGATGACTAGTTGCCTATAAGTAATGTTATCAATAACCTTTATTGGAATGTAAATGTAGGCTACATGTGTGATCAGTGTTGCCAGATTGGGTCAACGATTTAGAGCCCTACAGGCCCTGACTTTTTTTACACCCCTAACCTCATACCTACTGTCGGCCTGTGCAGGGCTCAAAGCGATGTATGAATGCAGATGTCCTGAGTGTGTATATTATGATGGACAGGAATCAGGATTACATTTATAAACAGTCTTCGAGTCACAGGTGTAATCCACGTTTGAGAGTTGGTTCACTCTCCCACTCCTTACTGTAGAAACGGCTTGTGTGTGTGTATATATATATATATATGTGACTGTGTTGATCTTGATGGAATAATTTCAGGCAGACAATCAGGTGGCTGGTCACTCAAGGTTTCTGTTTATTTGGCCTGGAGAAAACACACGGCCAAAAAGGCTGGTTAGAGGCACTGCATCACCGTTGCATAAATAATCAGCAGCGAACCATCGCAAACTGTTCAAAATACATTATTTCCAAGTGATCGTATAGTGGGCAATTATTAATAAAACATACATTGAAGAAAAAATAAAATAAAACTGCATCTTTTCTTCACAATACTCATAA
Organism: Pseudorasbora parva; assembly: GCF_024679245.1. Classification (NCBI taxonomy): domain Eukaryota; kingdom Metazoa; phylum Chordata; class Actinopteri; order Cypriniformes; family Gobionidae; genus Pseudorasbora; species Pseudorasbora parva. Next base: position 66,283,378 of record NC_090172.1, on the reverse strand, counting down.
CATTACATTTATATAATGTAACTATAAACTCAAGTGGCCGATCTTTTACATATTTTGTGTAAATAATATACAGAGGAGAAAGAACACTCATATCCAAAATGGCGCAGATACACGCTCAGCACGTGCGAGGGGCCTAAAGCACGTGTGGTGATTGCTAACACACAATTCAGATAACAATTCATACACAACATGACAAAAACACATACCTGGAGAAAACACACGGCCAAAAAGGTCGGTTAGAGGCACTGCATCACCGTTGCATGAATAATCTTAAAATAAACAGAGTTCGGAGTTCACATGTACGTTAATACACACTCCTCATTTCATCGTCACAAATAACACATATCTGACTCGAATTACAGCGCTAGGAGATGACAGACAAAAGCAGGAAACTTGTGTATAGTATAAAAGTTCAACTTTGCACTTGAAAACACTCCAAACTTAGTTATAAAGACGGAGCAATGATCAAAGCGGCTTACCAGCAGCGAACCATCGCGAAACTGCTGGAGAATACTCAGCTCCGCCCCTCAACACAACGTACGTGAGTACAAGTGATGTAACAGCCAATGGCGAGTTTTCCCAATTTGTGCATGAATTTAACCAACATTATTTAAACCCTGTTTAAATATATATGTATATATATATATATATATATATATATATATATATATTTATATATATATATATATATATATATATATATATATATATATATATAAAAAAACTGCAGCCAGTCTGAATGACTCTGTAAATCCAGTCTCTGACAGAAGATGGCGCTGATGGAGCAGCAGAAATAGAGCTGTTTCCCAGATAACCTGCTTAAACTAGGCATTACAGATGAAGGGAGGATGAACAGAAAGGGCCATCATTATTTCCCTCCGCACTGGGTCATAAAGGCTGGAAAACCTCTCACTTCTCCGCCATGTTTTCACACAGAACGAAACCAGCATGCTGTTGTGTGAGACTGTAACACTTCGGTCAATTCCCATCACCTGTATTTGATATTAAAGCATTTTCAAAGATTATGGTAATAACTGTTTCAAATTGAATATGATTTTTATGACGTTATTAGTAATATCAGGGTCATACTGCTGACTTCACTGACTATCATTCTCATAATGCTGTTTAAATGTATTATCATTTGACTCTCAGTAGGTGTTAACTTTGGACTCTGTGTGAAAGTCACAGGACTCAAAGATGTTTTGAAGGAGGTATCATTTATTTCAAAATGACCTTTGAACCTGAAAAAGATGAACTCTGAAAATAATTGACCAAATTTATCCTCATGCATTATGAAATCTTCAGTGTGCACAAAAATTAGCATGCAAACTTTTTACTTTTGACTTTCGTTTAATAGTTTTGTGCATTGCGGGACAGTGAGATTGTAGTAAAGTTCGATATAAGGAGGAAGGAAGAGGACACGGGGTCGGCTGGACGGTTGATGCTGTCTCTTTATTTTCTCAATCACTTGTCAACACACACAGTAATGTGTGAAATCTCATAAACACGATCTCTCGATCACTTCCGGGTAGTGATGGGACATCTGAAGCGAGGCTCCGGAGCTTGTGTCGAGCAAAAAGGGGCGTTCCAGATGAAGCCCCGATTCGAGGCTTGTATCGTTTCCGTGAAAATCACGTGACGATGACAAACGAGGCCTCGTTTTCTGTTGATTACGTCATTGCTTCATTCGGAGTATCGCTTTCAGATAAAAGTGGTTCGAAACCTCGCGGCTCTTGTGGGGTTTGCAGTAGGCATTTGCATTGGTGTTGAGGTGTTGGTTGTATGTAGTAACGATATCATTATATATCATAGCTTGTATTATATATTATATTACATTATACTTAGTTTAGTAGATTATTAGAGTAAATTATACACAGTTCAGTAGATTATTAGAGTAAATTATCTAGTTGTAATACCTATACTACGTAATTATATATATATATATATATATATATATATATATATATATATATATATATATATATATATATATATATATATATAGCCTATATTAGTAGTAGGCCTAGTGTTATTATTATATATTATTGCTATTATTATTATTAATAATATTATTATAAGACTAGACTGTATTAGGGGAAGCTTTTCCCATCCCTGTTGCAGTTTGCTGTTCCATAATTCCAGTCCCAATCAGCACTGCACTCACAATAATTTATTTACAATCATTCTGGGCATTCACTGTCATCACTAACCCAAAGAACTACTGAATAGTTGAACACAGAGTTGTGTGTTTTTGTGAGTTGTGTGTACATAGGTTAATACAAGCAGAGTAAAATACTTTATTAATACACAGGCAATAGAAAAAGGGTGTGCCCACACTATGACAGTTTAGTTGCTCAGGATGAATAGGTTTGTGTGCGATGCATTGCTTTGCACAGCAGGTGTCACTAGGGAGCACACTGTTTCATGAGGCTTCAGGTAAATGAACCTTTTGGTGAACCAATGGGCTGGAAAGCCTCAGTGGTTCAGGAAGCCTCATTTGGCCATCACTAGAGGCAGGAAGAAACGAGACCCAGCCAGCAAGGTAACAACACTTGCTGCAACTGCTCGTCTAAGGGTCCTGAATGCAGAGTAAAAAGACAGGTAAGTAGTGATGGGACATCTGAAGCGAGGCTCCGGAGCTTGTGTCGAGCAAAAAGGGGCGTTCCAGATGAAGCCCCGATTCGAGGCTTGTATCGTTTCCGTGAAAATCACGTGACGATGACAAACGAGGCCTCGTTTTCTGTTGATTACGTCATTGCTTCATTCTGAGGATCGCTTTCGGATAAAAGTGGTTCGAAACCTCGCGGCTCTTGTGGGGTTTGCAGTAGGCATTTGCATTGGTGTTGAGGTGTTGGTTGTATGTAGTAGCGATATCATTATATATCATAGCTGTATTATATATTATATTACATTATACTTAGTTTAGTAGATTATTAGAGTAAATTAGCCTAGTTGTAATACCTACTACGTAATTATAATATATATATATATATATATATATATATATATATATATATATATATATATATATATATATAGCCTATATTGAATGTGTGTGAGAGCAGACTATATATATATATATATATATATATATATATATATATATATATGAGTATATATATAAATATATATTTATAAAATTAAAAAAAAAAAAAAAAAATATATATATATATATATATATATATATATATATATATATATATATATATGTATGTGAAATGAGAATGCATGTGTGTGAGAGTACCAGAATGAATTATGGCTTGTACGGCGCCTCATATTTTAGTAGTAGGCCTAGTGTTATTATTATATATATTATTGCTATTATTATTATTATTATTATTATTATTATAGGACTAGACTGTATTAGGGAAAGATTAATCTCATCACTAACCCAAAGAACTACTGAATAGTTGAACACAAAGTTGTGTGTTTGTGTGAGTTGTGTGTACATAGGTTAATACAGGCAGAGTAAAATACTTTATTAATACACAGGCAATAGAAAAAGGGTGTGCCCACAGTTTGGTTGTTCAGGATGAGTAGATTTGTGTGCGATGCATTGCTTTGGACAGCAGGTGTCACTAGGGAGCACACTGTTTCATGAGGCTTCAGGTAAATGAACCTTTTGGTGAACCAATGGGCTGGAAAGCCTCAGTGGTTCAGGAAGCCTCATTTGGCCATCACTACTTCCGGGTCGGCACTTCCGGCTTCCGGTTACTCACCCTGCGTCCCAATTCGCATACTATCCATCCTAAATAGTATTCGAAAATAGAATTAGTATGTCCCAAATCGTAGTATGTTGAAAAGAGTATTCCAAAGATTCCCGGATGGTTTACTATTTCCGGTCCGAATTCACAGTATGGATCGATGGGCACTCTAACGGCTGATATTGCCCACAACCCATTGCGAGTTGGACGAGGATTCCGCGAGGATTCGATTAGAACTACAAACGCGGATAAAAAGCGTTAAAAAAACTACAAACATGACGGATGTGCGAGTTCGACGGTTAAGTAGAGAAGTTAAGATAAAGGGGTTTGAGTGACCAACTATCCAATATTTAACCTGACAAAAATATATTTATTCAGTGTTGTCCACATTATATTTCACCTGCAGCAGCATTGAGAATTTTTTTAATGACACGTTTGGCCATTAACTTTTAAATGCATCATTATAAACTGAAAACACATGAGGAGAGTCTCTGCATTAAAGACCCACCCCACACATGGCAGATCAACGAGCGGCTACATTTCTCTCCCATACGGTAGGAGATTAAACTGAATGTGAAGGATTTGAACTGTGACGAATCTGACGATGATTGACAGGGCAGATAAACGGTGACGGGATGCACGTAACTAGTCCGTTAAAGATGGCGAAGTAGTATGTCCCGAAGCTTGCATACTTTTCTGCTACACACTCAAAAGTATATACTTTTTCTTCACAAAAAGAGTACATACTTTTAGGATGTAGTATAAGTAGGCGAATTGGGACGCAGCATCAGTCTCTGAAAGGGGGGTTTCGCATCAACCGTCCGGGTTCTCTCTCTCCTCGATCTCCGGTTCCACTGCTGTTTTATCCCCTCTCCGCGCTCATTACTAGAACAAGAGACAGGTGTTATTAATCTGCTTCCAACCCACTCACGTACCGCTTGTCCCGCGGCTCTCTCTCCCGCTGCAGACCTCGCTGAACCACGCCCCCCTTGCCACAGAGATATATTGTCAAACTTTCATCAATGCCACCAAAAATAAAACATTAATTTGAGCAGTACTGGACAACTGGATCAAAGTTTTACTCTTATCAGAACCAGGAAGATTTTACAATCATGAATTACTCTAGTCTAAGATAATTCTCAAAAATCCCGACACACCCTACTTATGAGTTCAAAGGTTGTGTTCATCAAATATTAAACTATCCTTTATGCGAGTGAACTCACCAAGGGCGATTATGATTTTATATTTGTTGAGCTTCTTCTAAAGATATTTTCTAACACTCACATGTAGATTCACAGGGAGCCCCGTTGGGCTCATTGAAGCTGGTTATCAGACTGAAAGTATCTCTGCTTTTCTGGATTATTCTCTTCCATCTCTGTCGACGACTCTAAAGGGCTAAGGTAAGGACTGTTCGCTCAATCCTCCGTATGCAGTCACCTTGATTCAGGTGTTTTATCTGCTCATTTAAACTCATATTCCCATCAACATATGACACACATGTTTCAACTGTAAAAAGTAAACATATACAGTTGTAGCTTTATTATTTCTACCTGATCCACCTACAAATGTCATTCCTGTAGCTCAATGAGTAGAGCATGGTGCTAGCAACGCCAAGGTCATGGGTTTGATTCCCAGGGAAAGTAAGAATTGATAAAAAGGAAAAATGTGTACCTTGAATGCAATGTAAGTCGCTTTTGATAAAAGCGTCTGCCAAATGCATAAATGTAAATGTAAATTCTAATTTCATTGTTGTAACTTGCTTCAGTCAGTTTTACATAACATAAAACAAGGGAATTCTGTTTTAATATAATTGAGTAACTAACTGCGCCTTGCTGAGTTTTGCTTCAATGAGAAATTGTGATTTGGGGTTATTATACATATTATGATGTGTCCAAGTGAAAATCACAATAGACAGTGCTAATCTTCAGCACAATGGTAATTAATAACATTAATAAATGTCTTTGATAATTTTTTACGCCTACAAATGAAGGGCGTTAATTAATGATCAGGTGCTCTCAAAGAAACATGTCTAAACTTAAGATTTATGCATTTGAATTGCATATGCATTTCCATCCATTTGGATTACATAGTTTTAACATGAACAAACTATAAAACTGAATGTGAATCATATTTATCAGTCATACATGAATGAAACAGGTATGATTTATGTAATTGCACACAGCAAAACGGCCATGTTAAATTAAACTCCCTAGTGTAAATGTGTGCTCACTACTGAGTTAAAGTACCACTGAAGCAGTGTTAATGTTAATGAGATCATTAGGTGATGACTGAGCATTAGTGATGAACACCTGATGATAATGAGCAGAATCACAGAAGGAAAGAAACACACGAACTAAAACTGACTTCAGCCACAGCTTTAGATGAAATCAACTAAAGATAAAAGAAGACATTAAATCTCTGAAGAGCTCATCAGAGGATTAAACAAATCCACAAACTGCATTACCAGCTTCACATAATACTGACCAGACTGACATTATTTCTGTTTTATTGAAAATAATCTTACAATTTCAAGTCACCATGATGGAGATCAGTGTTTGCTTTAGTTGGCCTCTTGACCCTTGGATTAGTTTAATGTTTTAAATGGATAGGCATGGCAATGCAGACTTGCCTATACAGGACACACGTCCCATTTCTTGATGTTAATAAGATTTATTAATCAATGCCATGAGAACAAAAGGTATTACACTCAATGTCAAATTAACATTAGCTGCCAGAAAAAAATAATGCCTTTCTCATTGCATTGATTAATAAATATATAGCCTTCTTGTTAGAGCATCCGACTCTCATGCTGGCGGATCCGGGTTCGAGTCCCGCTTGCAGTGTTCGAACAGGAGGAGTTACACCAGGATACATCTAAACTGGTGCTTTGACAGTGTTCCTCGACTGGTGGACTGGTGGAATTCCTTTAAGAGTGTGTTGTATTTCATTTATATGGTGTTTATGAATACATTGTGTTACACTATCATCGTTGTCTGTTACCTGAATCAGCCATCTGCGTGCTTTGTGTACCTGAATTACCTGTGGGTTTTCAGACTATTTCTGAGTGGCGTAGTCAGAGGTCGCTTATTCAAAACAAAGACATAGTTTGATGACGCCAAGTTTGAGCGCTGCATCTTTGGGACGTGGTCTACACCTCACAGACGGTGGAAAATAATCAGGATAGGATTCAGGCAGAAATCGTGTTCATGGATGCGGTTATTAACGTTACTGTAGTATGAAGCAGAGCAGGACGAGTATTGAGGAGCTGAGCGAGGCCACTGGAGCGATTATTACACAAACACACACTTTGCGAGCAGCGGGACTTTTATTATGACGGGACACAGACAGTTGCGGGCACCATTTCTGCTTTTCCGGTCATAAGTATGAGATAACGCAGCTCTGTTTATCATATTAGACACATTAAATGTGATTAAAATGATGTTATGACGTTACTCTGTGTGTTCGCTCAGCAGCTGCTGTGACATGTTCACACTGCTAAGAGTAAAGCGCTTCTGCAGAATCAAACCGGAAACTGAGGGTAACACAGATATGACGCCATTGACAGGCGACTCCCTCAGATGTCCCGCACATTGGTTAAAATTGCAATTTTCTCACAATTTATAAATAGTAGGAAACATTTGGGATAATTTAAGAACTCAACTGAACAAAATATGTAACACTGACCTAGTGGTTTTTGGATATTTTACTGCAAAAATACTACATAGTGCACCTTTAAGTTCTCGTTCTTCGCGTGTTTTCGAAGCTTTGATTATGTTAACAGTGTGCAATATAACATGAGTTCATGTTTTGCGTGTAAAAAAAAACAGTGTTTTTCTCACAATTTACTTATCTGTACAGCGCTGTTTCCTCTGTCCTAAAAACGGCCTGATGATTTCCTTGTTCTATGAAGTCCCTCCTTCAGAAACACGTAACGAGTTCTGATTGGGCCAGCGCTTCCCGTGTTGTGATTGGACAGCAGCTTAGCGCACTTTGCCTAGAAAGGTCCCGCCTCTTACTATAACGGGGCGATGCAAGCGCTGAATGCGCGCTCTTCTCCACGTGGGAGAGCAACTAGACCACGCCCCCTATTTTGCGTGTTCTTGTGGGCGGAGCTTTAGTCAACAAACGGTTCTAGTGACGTCATCACAGCAGGAAGTGCAGGGCTGTAGTCCAAACCGGCCGCTCGCTGTAGGCTTTGAAAGGGAACTTCTGTTAAAAAAAATATCTCGCTTGGCATTGAACTTTAAGCTTTATAATTTTACAGGTATTATTTATGCTCTAACAGCAACATTACACACTAACTAAAGTTTGAAAGATGGAATCGCGAAGAACAGGACCTTTAATCTAAAAACGGACACACACACAAATATATATATATATATATATATATATATATATATATATATATATATATATATATATATATATATATATGAAATTACATATAATCCAGTGTTTTTAAAGCATTACATGTTTTCGTAGATTTTTTGTTTTAGTTTGTTCCAAAAGATTTACATATAATTTAAATTCCTTTATAATTGTAACTGTTTCTCTTTAGGGTTTAAAGGGACAGCACATCACTAAGTGGTTAACCTTTTAAGAGGCAGCAAAAACTGCATAGAATCATTGTCCCTCCGAGTGATTCTGGCTTAAGTGATGACAGCATGAACAATCGTCCTGTAATGAAAGGTGAGTCAGTAAATTATTACATTATGATTTTTTAAGAAGAGTGTCTATTTATACCAAGTGCCTTGTTGGCAAGTGCTATTTGCATTAGCTCCACCTTACAATGCCTGGTTGGGCCAAACAACATTAAAAAAGGCGCACATACTTAATGGTTTTCAAACCTGTCCTGGAGGCACCCCAGCCCTGAACATTTTGTGTCTCTCCCTTATCACACCTGATTCAACTCATCAGCTTGTTAGTAGAGACTGCAAGACCTAAATTGGGTGTGTCTGATGAGGGAAACATGAAAAGTGTGCAGGGCTGGGATGCCTCCAGGACAGGTTTTGAAAACCACTGGTGTAGTCAGTTAAGTTTAAGGCTCAAGGAATTTGGTTTTGACACGATCAACCCGGGTTTGAATCCACCTTTTGCAGAGCTCGCTCTTCCCCTTTCCCATCACATATCACATCAGAAAGGCATTTACTTTCAATAAATATTAAAAATAAATAAAATTGAATTAAATTTTAATAAATATATTGATTTACACTGTTATTCGCCTTATTCACCTGGCGGCCATTTTGAAAACTCTAACGCCGTTGTAGGGTACACAAACCCGGCGATACGGTACTAATCAGTAGCAGCATTCTGTCACTCACTTTCTGCCTGCTGTGTGTAACAAAATCATGTAATGCATCACTGATAATGTTTATGCATATAGTTTTCATTTGTTAATGTTTTTTAATTTTCCTCCTATTGGCCCTCATTTATCAAAAGTGCGTACACCAAATTTCCAGCGTACACCTTGCGTACACCCAAACCCACGGTGACTTTGAGATTTATCAATATGGACGTTGGCGTACAGCACGCTCAAATCCTACGCCAGCTCAGGAGGTGGTGTACGCACGTTTGAGTTAGTGGGAAAATGCGCAGAAAAACAATTCCTAACAGCACAAAACGCACTGACAAGATATGCTATATTATGACCCACTGTTAAAAACCACAACAACAACATTCAGTGTTTATTTTTGTGCAACATGAACGTCAATGTTTAATTTGTGTGACTTTACCAAAGCGTTTGATCTGTAGGCATATGTATTCCTCCAGTCGCGAGCCTGTGCGCTTTATCTGACGTTTCAGGCCCGCCTGGCCCGGCAGCTGCGCACGGACTGGGACTAAAATAATTCAGACTGACAAAATAATAAAAATGGCCTTCTTCTTTTAAATAATAATAAAATCAATAAAAACGACACTCTTCTTCTAAATAACAAGCGTCATTAAGAATAATAATCATAATAATAAGAAGAAGAATCTTACAAATTGTCATGTAATTATTAATGTGAATGAATCTTACTCCACATCACATCATCATCACTATTGTACACCCCAATACATGTGCCGTGATACGAAATTAAATGCTAATTGTTTCAAAACGTGCTGTAAAATAATGCATTGTGATGGTAATTTATCATCCAAACAGCTATTTAAACTGCTGGAGTGCGCGTCTCAACCCCCACACTAACAGTAGCTACTCGTAATTTGGGTCCATATTTTGTTTTTGTGAGCGCCTTTAATCCCACTCTTTAAACTCCCAAATAAAACAATTTCGGGTTTTTTTCCACTTCCCTGGTGATGGTCTCGATGGACGCGTCTCAATCATCTCAATAGTTCAGTAGTCAGGGCACTGATCAGGGAGTCAGCCCGTTGACTTATGTCCTAATCAGTGCCCTAACTAGTGGACTAGTGAGATGATTGAGCGCGCCCGATCTCCACGTCGGAGAAGTTTCGCTTCTTTGCCGTCTTCTGTTTGTCCATGGCGTAAAATGAGGGCGTGGGAGAGGCGGAGACTTGAATATATAGGGGCGTGTTATTCTAATGACGATCGTTTTCAGCCGCCGCATTTATCAAGGGCAGGTATTGCGTACACCTGGATTGCAGAGGTGCGCACAGCTTCATAAATCCGGCGGTGAGAGGAGTGTAAGCATAATCTTACGCCAACATATACACCCGTTTCTACGCAAGATTGATAAATGAGGGCCACTGTAATTTCTAATGTTCTGCCCTTTTCTGGTATGTTTTTCCATACTTACAATATACAAGCAGGCCATTTGTATTCCTTCATACCAATAAATGTACATAGTTACCATTTACAAACCTAGACCAGTATGCCTATCAATGTTTTTGAATGACTTATTTCTTTCTTATGTTCTGACCAGTTGTCAAGTTATGAAAGACATCATCCATGTGTAATAAAATTGTACTTTATTAAGATAAATGGACATTTTATTTTACATATATGAAGATCCAGTAGCTTATACATACCCATATCTCCCACATGTAAATTAACTGTATCAACTATAATACTGATCTGCCCACGTTGACACTATATGACAGATTAAAAAAAGCTGATAACATCACCGTTTTCTCCAGAATGATTACAGCCGAATCAAATTGTGTTGCAATATTGTCCTGTTAACACCGTGAAGCTGCTTTGGATCAATCGGTATTGTAAAAGCGCTAAATAAAGCTGACTTGACATGTCCCAGTCTTGCTATTGCTTGAGTCTTTCGAACTTCTTCTGTAGTAAAATGCAGAAATTACGACCAGGATCCCTTCTGATATTTTTTTTTATCCACTCTCCATGTAATCCCTTATCCTCCGGAAAACGGTGAAAGGTTTGTCCTCTGTAGGATTTTTTCCTGAGTGACGAAGTGCAGTGAAATAGAATGGTGCTATTGATTAGTACTGTATTGGAGTCCAGCTTCCGGGTTTGTGTACCCCACAACGGCGTTAGAGTTTTCAAAATGGCCGCCAGGTGAATAAGGCGAATTATCATGTTAATGTACAATAATACTGAGGTGCAAACAGTATGTATCTGTCAGAAAGTATAAATCGCATCTAATTACTATTAACACATATTGAAAAGAACTGCTACTTTTACAAAGTGTAAATAAATATATCACTAGTTTCACTTAGTACATATCATCTATCGCTAAGAAAATAAGTTATTTTCACTCGGTGTATCGCCGCTGTCTTTTTTTAGCCATGTTTTGCTCAGGCAGCTCTTTTGATCTGTGCATGATAGAACCGACCAAACTAAAGGGATTGTTTTGTGAATTCAAACAGAAGTTAAAGCTGTTCAATTCCTGCAGCCTCAAACTTTTCTGAAATACAAATATCTAATAAGATCTAAATTATTTAATTTGATCAAATATCTGATAAAAATTATCTTTCTTGTTTGCTTAGGTGAACTTGTACTAAAGTACGGTTTTATTTAAAATCAAGTTTTGTTTTTGCAGAGAAAATGTTTGCATTATTGTTTTATTTCATATATTGTTTCTTTCTGTAGTTTATTCCCCACTCCGACTAATAAATTAAACTTTGACAAAAATGGAAATTATTAGAGGAAAACGTCTCGGTTACGTATGTAACCCTCGTTCCCTGAAGGAGGGAACGGAGACGTACGTCAGAACTGAACCGACGAATGGGATCTTACTTTAGAGACCAATCCTACTTCGAGCATCTAACAACGAGCCAATGAAATTTGGCATGCGATCACGCATTCCACGCTCCGCCCCGCAGCGCGGGTATAAATAGGAAGTGGAATGGTAGATCAGCGCTTTTCCTACTGAGGAGCCGAAAGGTGACCGGACTCCCAGCGGAAGCACAGCATCTGGCGACGGGACGTACGTCTCCGTTCCCTCCTTCAGGGAACGAGGGTTACATACGTAACCGAGACGTTCCCTTTCAGTCGGTCACGTTCGACGTACGTCAGAACTGAACCGACGAATGGGATCCCTATGGAAAACGCCAGGATGCTGGCCCTTCCAGCGTCCTGCTTGAGCGCACTGCACCGTCTAGTATGGTACGGAAGTCAGGGCTCCAAGCAGGGAGTACAGTCACTGCTGTTTCTGCAAGACCCACTCAGAATGACTATTGGATAACGCTGGGAAAGCGTGCCTACCTCGTGCTTGAGAGAGAGGGTACGCTGCGGGGCCACGTCCTTCAGGGAAGGAGAGGTGGCAGAATACACATAAGGACTAACCTGGCAGGGTAGTGCAACATATGGCAGTCTCTGGGGTGGTTCCAGCCTGACTGAAGGGGGGAAAGAACACGCCCAGAGACGACAGAGTGGGCTCTGTCGAGGGAAAGACACGGGGCTAGCCCGAAGGGTAGCTGATACCGTGGAAGAATACACATATGGGGTTGCCGTGAGGGAACCGCTACATATGGAACCCAGCCTACAGCCACGTTTCACAAGCATACGGGTGCAGGCCTGGCGTCAGACGGTCCGCAACGTCTGGCACCGGAGGGGTGACGGAGGAGCTCGACAGGGTTAGCCGGTTTCCCGGGGAACACAACTGGAGACAATAGACGCACGTATCCGGCCCAGAGGGCGGGAGTGGCGTTTCGCAAGCCGACACTTAGAACGGGCACTTAGCGCTCCTGGCCACTGGGGGCGAGGATGCGGGAAGATACCGGCTCTACACGTAAGCTATAGAATCTAGCAAACGTGTTAGGTGTCGCCCAGCCCGCAGCTCTACATATGTCTGTCAGCGAGGCGCCTTGCGCCAGCGCCCAGGAAGAAGCAACACTCCGAGTGGAGTGAGTTCTTACACCGAACGGGCAAGGCACGTCTTGGGACTGGTAGGCCAAGACTATAGCATCCACTATCCAGTGGGCTAACCTCTGCTTGGAGACAGCCTTTCCCTTCTGCTGGCCTCCGTAACAGACGAAGAGTTGCTCTGAGGTCCGAAGGCTTTGGGTCCGGTCAACGTAAGCGCGAAGAGCGCGGACCGGACACAGCAAAGCCAGGGCTGGGTCTGCCTCCTCCGAAGGCAGCGCTTGCAGGTTCACCACCTGATCCCGGAAGGGAGTGGTAGGAACCTTGGGCACATATCCGGGCCGGGGTCTCAGGACGACGTGAGAGTTACCTGGCCCATACTCTAGGCACGATTCGTTGACCGAAAGTGCATGCAGGTCCCCTACCCTCTTGATCGAGGCCAATGCCGTCAGGAGCACTGTCTTCATTGACAAGATTTTCAACTCACAAGACGCCAAGGGCTCGAAGGGAGGGCTCTGAAGTGCTCGGAGCACTAGAGCTAAGTCCCAAGAGGGTATCGAGGATGGACGAGGAGGATTTAGTCTCCTCGCACCTCTGAGGAACCTGACGATTAGGTCGTGCTTCCCCACGGACTTACCTTCTACTACATCATGGTACGCTGCTATTGCTGCAGCATATACCTTGAGGGTGGAGGGAGACAGCCTTCTCTCCAACCCATCTTGCAGGAAGGAAAGCACGACACTGATCGAACACCTTCGGGGGTCTTCCCGGCGGGAAGCGCACCACTCAACGAACAGGTTCCACTTCAGAGCATAGAGGCGCCTCGTAGAGGGGGCTCTAGCTGAAGCGATGGTATCTACGACAGCTTGTGGTAGTCCATCTAGAACCTCCGCGTCGCGTCCAGGGACCAGACATGAAGATTCCAGAGGTCTGGACGCGGGTGCCATAGCGTGCCCCGTCCCTGAGAAAGAAGGTCCTTCCTCAGGGGAATCGGCCAAGGAGGGGCTGTCGCGAGGAGTGTGAGTTCTGGGAACCAGGTCCGGTTGGGCCAATACGGCGCAACTAACAAGACCTGCTCCTCGTCCTCCCTGACCTTGCACAGAGTCTGTGCAAGAAGGCTCACTGGGGGGAACGCATACTTGCGTAGGTCCCGGGGCCAGCTGTGCGCCAGTGCATCTGTGCCGAGGGTACCCCCGGTCAGGGAATAGTACCACTGGCAATGGGTCGAGTCCGGAGAGGCAAACAGGTCGACCTGTGCGGCTCCGAACTGGTCCCATATCAGCTGGACCGCCTGGGGGTGGAGTCGCCACTCTCCCGGAGGTGTCGGCTGACGAGAGAGCTCGTCGGCTGTCTGGTTCAGCACACCAGGGACATGAATGGCCCGAAGCGACCTCAGCTGCTTCTGACTCCACAGGAGGAGGTGGCGGGCGAGTTGGAGCAGACGACGGGAGCGTAGACCACCCTGACGGTTGATGTACGCAACGGCCGTGGTGCTGTCCGTACGGACCAGTACATGCTTGCCACGCAGCGGCCCCTTGAGGCGGCGGAGTGCCAGATGTACTGCCAGTAACTCGAGGCAATTGATATGCCAATGCAATTGCGGCCCCGTCCACAGACCAGCAACTGCATGCCCGTTGTACGTGGCCCCCCAGCCCGTGGTGGAGGCATCCGTGAATAGCACAGCATGCCTGGACACTTGTTCTAGGGGCACCCCGGCCCGGAGAAACGAAGTGCTGGACCACGGGCTGAAGGTTTGGCGGCAGTAAGGAGTCACTGGGACCCGGTACTGACCGCTCTGCCACGCCCACCTCGGGACTCGGCCATTGAGCCAGCGTTGAAGCGGTCTCATATGAAGCAATCCGAGCGGCGTGACCGCGGCTGCAGATGCCATATGCCCCAGGAGCCTCTGAAAGAATTTCAGTGGGACCGCTGTCCTGCTCTTGAACATATTCAAGCAGTTCAACACCGACTGGACTCGCTCCTCGGTGAGGTGCGCCGTCCGGTTGACCGAGTCCAGCTCCATACCGAGATAAGAGATCCTCTGTGTGGGACAGAGTTTGCTCTTCTCTCGGTTGACCCGAAGGCCCAACTGGCTGAGGTGACTGAGCACCAGGTCCCTGTGTTCGCACAACTGGTCCTTCGACTGGGCTAGGATCAGCCAATCGTCGAGGTAGTTGAGAATCCGAACGCCGCGTTCTCTGAGTGGAACAATGGCTGCCTCCGCGACCTTCGTAAAGACGCGGGGCGACAGGGACAGCCCGAAGGGCAGGACCTTGTACTGATATGCTTTCCCCTCGAACGCAAAGCGTAGGAACGGTCTGTGTCGAGGGAGAATAGACACATGGAAGTACGCGTCCTTCAGGTCGATCGCTGCAAACCAATCCTGGGGACGGATGCATTGGAAAATGCGTTTCTGCGTCAACATCCTGAACGGGAGCTTGTGCAGGGCCCGATTCAGAACTCGCAGGTCCAGGATTGGCCGTAACCCACCCCCTTTCTTGGGCACAATGAAGTAGGGGCTGTAAAACCCCGTCTTCATATCGGCTGGAGGAACCGGCTCGATCGCGTCCTTCGCCAGTAGGACCTCGATCTCTGACCGCAAGACTTGAGCATCGCTGCTTCGCACGGAGGTGAAGAGGATGCCCTTGTACTTGGGTGGCCGGCGTGCGAACTGAATCGCGTAGCCGAGTCTGATGGTACGGATGAGCCAGCGAGACGGCCTGGGGAGACCTAGCCAGGCCCCCAGAGACCGTACAAGCGGGACCAACGGCACCACAGACGTGCCCGGGGTGGGGCAGCGAAGCGGAGTACTCTGGCCCGACTCGGGAGGCCCGGAGGCGGCCCGTAGTGTTGCCTGAGCACTCCTGGTTTGGACAGAGAGTGGGTGAGAAGGCCCGGGGGCGTCCTCGGAGCCCACTCTGCTGTCCACTGCCCGGAGGCAGGGAAGTGAAGCACTCAGCTCCGACCCGGAAGGCCCGTGGGCGGCCCGGAGTGTTGACTGAGTGCTCACAAGAGAGGCAGTGTGTGGGTGAGAAGGCCCGGGGGCGTCCTCGAGGCCCACACAGCTGCCCCCTGGCGACGGGAGGGTAGGAAAGGAGTGACAAGGCCCGTGGGCGTCGCACACTGCCAACCTGACCCTCTTGGGGCCCAGAGAGAGAGGAAATTGCTCTTTTGGTGAAAATGTGGGTACCGCTGGACTCCGGAGAGCCAGCGGCAGAGATGTTGTGACCAGTGTTGCCCCCCCGGTCCTCCTCCGGGGGGGTGGGAGGGATGCGGACATCATCTCCCTCAGAGCAGCTCCTCTTCTCCCTGGGCTGCCCGTCTCAGGGCCGCTTCCCCTTACGCTTGCCGGCAGGTTTGGCGGGCCCTTGGACGGGTTGGGCGGCCCCCTTGCGTCCGGCGCCCTGCTTCGCGGGTGGAGGCTGCTGCTTGGGCTTGGCAGGGGCGGAGGCGGACGCTGGAGGACGCCCTCGGCGACGAGCAGACTGGGGGGCTGCCCCGGGCGGCTGGGTGGAGGCAGCAGCGGGCCGCCGGGGCAGGATGTTTTTGATGGCCTCCGTCTGCTTCTTGGCCACCGAGAACTGCTGGGCAAAGTCCTCGATGGCGTCGCCGAAGAGGCCGGCCTGACAGACAGGGGCGTTTAGAAACCGAACCTTGTCCGAATCCCGCATGTCTGTCAGGTTCAGCCACAGGTGGCGTTCCTGGACCACCAAGGTGGACATCGCCCGACCCAGGGAGCGGGCCGTGACTTTCGTCGCCCGGAGGGCGAGGTCCGTCGCGGCTCGCAGTTCCTGCATAACTGCCTGGTCGGAACCACCCTCGTGCAGTTCCATGAGCGCTTTGGCCTGGTGGACCTGCAGGAGCGCCATGGCATGCAAAGCTGATGCAGCTTCTCCGCAGGCTGCGTAAGCCTTGCCCGTCAAGCCGGACGAGAACTTACACGCCCGGGAGGGGAGACGCGGGGCGTGCCTCCAGTCCGCAGCGGTCTTAGGACACAGGTGCATCGCAACCGACCGCTCGACTGGAGGGATCCCCTCGTAGCCCTTAGCTGCACCACCATCGAGAGTGGTGAGGATGGAGGAGTCAGTCGATCGCTGGCGTACGCTGTACGGCGCTACCCAGGACTTCGTGAGCTCCTGATGCACTTCCGGGAAGAAAGGCACCGGGGCGGGACGCTGAGAACCAGCGCGACCCGTCCCGAGAAACCAATCATCCAGCCGCGAAGGTTCGGGACGTGGTGGAGGGTTCCACTCAAGCCCGACACTTGCGGCGGCCCGGGCAAGCATAGCCGTAAGTTCCGGGTCAGACTCGGGCAACGCTGTCACACCCGAAGGGGGCAACGCAGCCGAGTCTTCATCCTCGGAACCCATTAGCTCATCCCCCGATGCAGCAACCGACATCTGGTCCTCCGCCGGAGCCCCAAAAGAGACGACTGGCGCTCCACGTGGGAGGTCAGCGCGCCCTTCCGGAAGCTCCACCGGTACAGTGGAGGGGGGAGGGGCCCGAGGAGCCGTGAGACCCGTCGGGTTTACCCTGACCGACACCCTCAGGTCCCCACCAAGGTCATCAGCCAAAGTAGTAGCCCTCTGCTTTGCAGCTGGAGGACCACTAGATCGGGGGATGGACGATGGTGTTCCACCTCTTCTGAGGTACTGGAGACGGGACCACAACACTGCAATGGACATATTCCCGCAATGGGAACATGTCTCATCCACGAACGCAGCCTCAGCGTGCTGTGCGCCCAGACACGAGAGACAACGAACGTGTCCGTCAAGCGGAGACAGAAATCGACCGCACCCAGAAACACACGGCTTGAATGACATCTTGAAAAAGACGCAGGGTCAAACCGTGTTGCTCTTTTGTGAATGGAAGTTTGCTCTTTTAGTGCTGAAGCACTCAGGGAGATGACCGCGGCTCCACGCAGTTCGATAGTGCAAGCCTGCGTGAGCTCTCAGTGATATGTATGTGTGAGCGCCCAGCGAACCAACTGTAATGTGTGTGTGTAAGGAAACGCTCAGCGAACCAACAGCTCTTTGTACACTCTATCACTGAAGTGGACGGTCTCTCGCTGACGCGCCGTATCACCCGCACTGGCAAACTCTTTCACAGGAATATTCACGACTCGTAGTCAGAAAGCTCTTCGTAGAAACAGCAATGAAGACTGCTCGGCTCCGAAGTAGAAAGCGCTGATCTACCATTCCACTTCCTATTTATACCCGCGCTGCGGGGCGGAGCGTGGAATGCGTGATCGCATGCCAAATTTCATTGGCTCGTTGTTAGATGCTCGAAGTAGGATTGGTCTCTAAAGTAAGATCCCATTCGTCGGTTCAGTTCTGACGTACGTCGAACGTGACCGACTGAAAGGGAACAGTTTATCACACAAGACTATTGAAGTATCAGTAAAATACTGTTATTTAAAACTGAAACAAAAGCAGTAACAGTGTCTATAATTATGAGATTGATTTTCTTCCTTGACTTGAAACAGTAGTTCAATAATTTACTGCACAGAATGGCCAGTTTCCCGATTTATTCTTTAACTGTGTGAAGAACAGCACAAACATTTTAAGAGGGTTTTTTAAACTTTTAAAATGAATTGTGAAATGAGAAAACAAATATTGTTATTTGAAAAAGCCCCACTATGTCAAATCAATATTTTGTTTGATATATTATGTGATAATCTGCTGAAGATCTATAGAATAACTGCATGTTATTTCATTTCAGCAACCAAACGCCGGCTGGAAGAAGTTCACGGAATGCTGTAAGAGGATATTCTTATGCAAACTTGCATGTGATTATATTATGGAAAAATATTAATAAAAATACCGGTTTAACTTATAGGTGCCCTAGAATGAAAAATTTAATTAAAGGGGGGGTGAAACACTCAGTTTCAGTCAATCTCATGTCAATCTTGAGTACCTATAGAGTAGTATTGCATCCTTCATATCTCCGAAAAGTCTTTAGTTTTATTATATTTATAAAAGAAATATGGGCTGTACCGAGTCTTTCCGGAAAAAACCGAGCGCCTGAAGGCGTATCGTGTGGGCGGAGCTAAAGAATGACAAGCGCGCAAAGCGGTGACGTCCTCAAGCGTGGAGGAACCCATCGCTATGTCAGCTAATACAGATAATGATCCAGAATCAAATCTGAGGGAGAAATAAATTGAACAGGAGAAACGGCAACAGCAGGATGTCCGTCTCTGTGGTATGTAAGTTACTGTATTTAATGGCCTCTCCACATTTCTGTGTCTTTACTCGCAGTGTATGAGGACATGATTCGGTTTATGGACTATTGTATGCGACTAGACCTTAGAAGTAGCAAGCAAAACGGTTTTGCACGTCAGAATACTGTAACGTTATACAGAACAACAATGGAGTAACCGTTAGAGCATTTGAATGACGAAGCACGCGATCGTGTCGTTTACTGATGTTTACTCATGCGTCCGTAGCCGACAGCACAGACATCTGAAGCAGTTTAAGTTAACTCACTGGCTGCTTCCAAAGCAGGACCTTTATCGCTGGGACTGCTCCGTCAAAAACACACTTCTTTGGTCTGATTTGGTGAAGTTCTGTGACAGCAGTGGCGTGTAAATCCATTTTGAGACGGAACTGAAACGATGTTGTGAAGCTTCCCGTCATTTGTGCGTTCAAATCGGTTCAAATGCAGCGCTGCCTTCCCAGAATGCTGTGCTGAAGCGTTGAAGTCGCTCGACGTCACCCATAGGAATAAAGTGGAGCGCGGCGCGCCACATAAGTGTTCACGGACGACTGGATCTGCACCTGAGAGACTGTTTACAGCGTGCATTTCCTCTCTCTCCCTCTAGTCACGCGCGCGCACCCTACCGGGAGAAGAGCCCGTACGTCCCATACAAGGACCTTCCGCTCTTTTTAACGTCAAGTAGACCCATACTCGAAAAAAACTCTCCGAAACTTGTGAGAAACCGGAAGGAGTATTTTTGACACAGAAATACTCCATCAAACGTCCAACATTAGTTTTTGAAACTTTGTCTATGTTTAGGATGGGAATCCAAGTCTTTAACAGTGTAAAAAGCTCAGTATGCATGAAACAGCATTTCACCGCCCCTTTAACCTTGCCATAGTGAAATTATAAGAGTTCAGCACATGGACATCTAATACTGTGAGTCTCAAACATCATTGCCTCCTCCTTCTTATGTAAAGCTTGTGCATGAAAAACACTACGGAAAAATAAGTGCTTCTCAACATAAACCCAACCATGACGCAAGCGTTGGGGATCATTTATATGCACGCCCCCAACATTTGCATCTGTCCAAACATGTCCATTATCAGGCGGAACTGATGGAGCCGAATCATCAGGACTGCAGAGTCACTCGAGGATAGCGAAAACGGCTCTCATGACACACGTCATGTTCAGGCTGTGCAGGAGACGTGAGGACTTTTCATATGTCAACAGTCACGGTTGAGGGTTATTATAATCGGATACCACAACAATATATTTCAAAATCGTTCGTTTGTTCGGCCCATTTCAAGAAAGATTCACTTAGCCTCTTAAACTGAAGAAAGGGGCAACTATACTCCTGCAAGCAGTAAGTAGCGATTTATCCACTTATTGACTGTTTAAACAATTTCTGATTAAATTGAAAGTTTCTTAGAGAGACAGCATTTGTCTAGATAACGCAAGAGGCTAGTACAGTAACAATAGGAAACACCAAGTACCATACAAAACTAAATAGTGTGTCAAATGACAAAGGGTAAAATTATTTTGTATTACGAATTACAACTGTAGATACGTTGCTTACAGATCGTTCACTCGATCCTTCTAGCAAACGTCACCTTTTCCACCATATACGTTAAAACGATAGTCATTTGACAAGGCTATTCATTTTGAAAAAAAAAAATATTTATTTATATTTTTGAGAACTTAAAGGTGCACTATGTAGTATTTTTGCAGTAAAATATCCAAAAACCACTAGGCCAGTGTTATATATTTTGTTCAGTTGAGTAATTACAATATCCCAAATGTTTACAACTATTTGTAAATTGTGAGAAAATTGCTATTTTAACTAAGGACCGGGACGTTTCAGCATAGTGTTTGAGCGAGTCTCCTGTCAATCGCGTCATATCTGCGCTACCCTCGGTTTTATTGTGCAGAAGCGCTTTTCTCTTATGTCACATCAGCACAGAGTACGTCATAACACACAGAGTAACGTCATAACATAATTTTAAACACACTTAAATGCATCTAATATGATAAACAGAGCTGCTGGCTTTACCTTATAGTCATGACCGGAAAAAGCAGAAGTGCACGCGCCCGGCAACTGTGTCCCGTCATAATAAAAGTCCCGGTACTCGCGAGACATGTGCTTGTATAACAATCACTCCAGCAGCCATGATCAGCTCCACAACAATTGGTCCTGCTCTGTTTTACACTACAGTAACGTTAATAACTGCATCCATGAACATTATTTCTGCCAGAGTACTATTTTCCACCGGCTGTGAGGTGAAGACCACATTTCCCAAGATACTTCGCTCACACTTGACGTCATCAAACTAAGCCTTTGTTTTGAATAGGCGCCCTCCAGTGGACGGAAAGTTGCATAGTGCACCTTTAAGTATGATGTTTTTGCATGCTTGTATTTCAGAGTAAGTCATAGTCACTGCGTAGCCTACATTGTGACTAGCGTTATATAAATATGCAATATCGTTGATGACAAGACAAGTCTAAAATGTAGGCTGAATAACACAATTCAAGCAGAACATCTCAAATGGAGATTGCTGAAATGCAGCTTACTTGTTTATTGGTGTTTTCAGATCGTCCGTGCGTGAGAGAGAGGTTGCCAGATTGGACATGTTTAGGTAAAACACTGGATAGTATACAGGTTTCTTTTCACAGAAAAGCTCTGTTTGGGGGATTTAATTACTGATATCTGGCAACCGCATGAACGCAAGCTCTTTCTTGGGTGCAGATGATCTGAAAACACTAATAAACAAGGAAGCGGCATTTTATCAATCTCCATTTGAGATGTTTTGCTTAAAGTGTCATTCAGTCGGTCTGTGTTCTGTCAGGACTCACGAGCCGCGTTACTGAACTGATGTTAGCTGCTGAAATAAGCCAACCAGAGCAGAGCTCAACATTAATATTCATCACCCTTCCAAATAAGGCAAAAACAGAGCATTACATCCTAAGGAACAATTGATAAATGGACCTTTTGTAAACGGACCTGTAAATCTGTATCTGGACAATTTTTTCCCCTTAAATAAGCCACATATCCTCTATGTAGATATCAGAGAACAATGTAACATATTGTTTCAAATCATTCAAGGGCACCTTTAAACTACTTAACACAGACATTAAGAATCAGCAGTGAATGAATCTCTACACCTGTGACAAAACACTATTAATATTAACAGATAAACTCAGAATTTCACAAAACAAGCTACTAATAAAGGACAACAAAAACAACAGCAACAAATAAAAGAAAATAGTAAGAATAAAATAAGTTACTAAGACAATTCAGATCATAATTTATTAATGTCGCAATGCATGCTGGGATTATGGATGAGTTTTGATTGGTGCACCCAACATGCACTGCTAAACAATGTTTGATGTCACCGTTGTTGATATTCATACACAGAATCTTGTTTTCTGTTTGTGGTAAAGTACTTCAAACCTTTTTAAGTAAATTAACAGATACAAATAGTCAAGCTTAAGAGTCACAGTGCTGCTGTATTCGATAAAATAAAATACCACCCACATTATCAGAGAGTCAACTATGAATGAGATCAGTTCAGCAGATTAACTATACATGATGGTTATGTCAAAACATAACTAATTACACCAGATGGGATTTTCCCTAGGCTTTTTTTTTTAACCATGCCAAATGTACTTTAGAATCACACAGTTAAACCAGCAAAAGATAATCTAATATTTAAGAAGTCAAGAGCCCAACTAAAGCAAATATTGATAATCATAATGGTGACTCTTTCCTTCATTGGATCTGCTTGTTACCATCAGTTGTTCATCACTAATAGTCAATCATCACTCCCTCAATCACTTTATTATCTTATTAACTTTCATAATGTTTGAAAGTTAAAAGTCAAGTGCATTGATTTGGACCTTCAGCCATTGGTTGCCATTGAAGTCCATTATGTGGAGAAAAATCCTGGAATGTGTTCCAGGAAAAAAAGAGGGAACAAAAGCACAGTTTTTAAGAAAGACATGAACATCTTGATGATGAGATGGGGGTGAGTAAATTGTCATGAAATGCTCAGAAATATATTTTTGTGCCAGTCCGTGCAGGGCTTTAAAAGCATCTAAAAACACCTTGTACTTAATCCTAAATTATAACAAATATCTGTTAGCTGGGTTGTTGACAAATCAGCAAATGTGCAACAACATAAGTGCATACAATTACAGCCACTGTACACTAATAAATAGCTGACTGAAATCCTAACCTTTATACTAAATCAAATCTCTTTTGTAGAGCCCATCATGATGCCACACTACTAGAACCAGGTCATCCAGCACTTTACCGCCTGAACACTGAGCGAAAATATATTGATGGAACTGACAGAAAGGTCAGACAGTGGACATATGGGCGAAGAAACAGCAAAAAGCAGAACAAAGTCATACTGATGGTGGGAGAAACCGGCTCTGGGAAAACCAGCCTCATCAACACCATGATCAACCATTTAATGGGAGTGACGTTTGAGGATGAAGAGTTTTATCAAATCACAGAAGAACAACAACATAAAGATCAATCCCAATCCCAGACACGTAATATTACGGTTTATGAGGCGTTTGTTGAAGAAAACCCAACATCTCTGACCATCATTGACACTCCAGGATACGGAGACACTGAAGGATTCGAGAAAGACAGAGAGATTTCTGAGTATCTGGGCAGATTATTTTCACATAAGCATGGGGTTCATTATATTGATGCAGTGTGTTTTGTGATGAAGGCATCTCAGAATCGTCTCTCTTGAAAAGAGCTTTACATATTTCACTTAGTTCTGTCTCTGTTTGGGAGAGATATAGAGAACAACATCATGTTTCTACTCACATATTCAGATGGATTACCTCCAACAGATGCCCTCAATGCCATTAAAATAGAAGAAATACCCTGCAGAAGAGATGAACACAATGAACCTGTTCACTTCTTATTCAACAACCGACAGAAAGAGAAAAGACACAAACGGTATGAGCGAGTTTTAAAATCAGCCTGGGAAATGGGAGAGGAAAGCATGAATGAGTTCTTGACACTACTGAAAGAAGACAACAGGAAAAGTGTTAAGATGACATTAGATGTCCTGAAGGAGCGAAGACGACTCGAGGCCTGTGTCTCTAATCTGAAGGACCGAATCAAAGAGATGGAGTTAAAAACTGAAGAACTGAATCAGATTCAGAAAGCCCTCAGAAAGAACAGAGAGAATATCAAGAAATGTGTAAACTTTCAGTTTACAGTGAAGAAAAGTTTCAAAGAAAAAGTCCCCATTGAAAATGAACGGTGGTGGAACAGCAAGGCCACCTGCTGCTCCGTCTGTGAGGAAAACTGTCATGAGTGGAACTGCTCAATGGCACCAGATCCCTCGTGGTGTTCAGTCATGAAAAACGACCACTGCACTGTCTGTTCAGGGAAGTGTCATTACAGCAAACACGTCAGAGAGAACAAGAAATATGTGACCAAGACAAAGAATGTCATTATGACATTTGAAGAGCTCAAACAGGAGTATGAACGCACTGAGGAAAAGCACAAAACCAGCTTTGACGAAACAAAATATAAACACACCAAGAAGCAATATGAAAGTAGCCTGAAAGAGACTCAGAAGAAAACAGAAATAGAAGAAAATCTGAAGAGAGATCTGGAGAAGATTAAAGAAGAAAAGTCCAACCGGATGCAAGAAGCTTATAAGACCATCGTGAGTCTGTCTAAGATCGCATTAAAAGCCGACAGCGCTCTCACTCTTCATCATCTGGAGTTCCTGATTCCCAGACTGAAGGAGGAGAGAAAAGATGCATGGGTGAAGAACCTGGAGGATCTGAGGAAAGCTGGAGAAGAGAAGAAAAACAAGGGGGCTTAACCCATCAGCTGTTAACATGCTGTTATTTCAGTCGTTTAACTGGTAAGATATAATGCAATAAATATGAAAATACAAGATGAAGAAGCAGAACAGATGCTGTTTCACTAAAGAAAATAAAATGATTGAAAATATGAAAAATTCGTGACAATTTTTATTGAATTGTATTGTATTGAAAATGACAAATGATTATTACACTGTTATGTGTCTTTATTTTAATTATTTAGATATGATCATTAACAGGTTTATGATCGTGGTAGTGACTGCTTTCAGCAGATGATCAATAATGACTTGTTCATAAATATTATTATAATACATTTATATTTTATTATGCTTATATGATAAATGTGCTCATATGATAAATGTGCTCATATGATAAACGTGCTCATATGATAAATGTGCTCATATGATAAACGTGCTCATATGATAAATGTGCTCATATGATAAACGTGCTTATATGATAAATGTGCTCATATGATAAATGTGCTTATATCATAAACGTGCTCATATGATAAATGTGCTCATATGATAAATGTGCTCATATGATAAATGTGCTCATATGATTAATGTGCTCATATGATAAATGTGCTCATATGATTAATGTGCTCATATGATAAATGTGCTCATATGATAAATGTGCTCGTTTGATAAATGTGCTCATATGATAAATGTGCTCATATGATAAATGTGCTCATATGATAAATGTGCTCATATGATAAATGTGCTCATATGATTAATGTGCTCGTATGATAAATGTGCTCGTATGATAAATGTGCTTGTTTGATAAATGTGCTCATATGATAAATGTGCTTATATGATAAATGTGCTCATATGATAAATGTGCTTGTATGATAAATGTGCTTATATGATAAATGTGCTCGTTTGATAAATGTGCTCATATGATAAATGTGCTTATATCATAAACGTGCTCATATGATAAATGTGCTCATATGATAAATGTGCTCGTTTGATAAATGTGCTCATATGATAAACGTGCTCATATGATAAATGTGCTCATATGATAAATGTGCTCATATGATAAACGTGCTCATATGATAAACGTGCTCATATGATAAATGTGCTCATATGATAAATGTGCTCATATGATAAATGTGCTCATATGATTAATGTGCTCATATGATAAATGTGCTCGTTTGATAAATGTGCTTGTTTGATAAATGTGCTCATATGATTAATGTGCTCATATGATAAACGTGCTCATATGATAAACGTGCTCATATGATAAACGTGCTCATATGATAAACGTGCTCGTATGATAAATGTGCTCGTATGATAAATGTGCTCATATGATAAATGTGCTCATATGATTAATGTGCTCATATGATAAATGTGCTCATATGATAAATGTGCTCATATGATAAACGTGCTCATATGATAAACGTGCTCATATGATAAATGTGCTCATATGATAAATGTGCTCATATGATAAATGTGCTCATATGATTAATGTGCTCATATGATAAATGTGCTCGTTTGATAAATGTGCTTGTTTGATAAATGTGCTCATATGATTAATGTGCTCATATGATTAATGTGCTCATATGATAAATGTGCTCATATGATAAATGTGCTCGTTTGATAAATGTGCTCATATGATAAATGTGCTCGTATGATAAATGTGCTCGTATGATAAATGTGCTCGTATGATTAATGTGCTCATATGATAAATGTGCTCGTATGATAAATGTGCCCGTATGATTAATGTGCCCATATGATAAATGTGCTCATATGATAAATGTGCTCATATGATAAATGAGCTCATATGATTAATGTGCTCATATGATAAATGTGCTCATATGATAAATGTGCTCATATGATTAATGTGCTCATATGATTAATGTGCTCATATGATAAATGTGCTCATATGATAAATGTGCTCATATGATAAATGTGCTAGTTTGATAAATGTGCTCATATGATAAATGTGCTCGTATGATAAATGTGCTCGTATGATTAATGTGCTCGTATGATTAATGTGCTCATATGATAAATGTGCTCGTATGATAAATGTGCTCGTATGATAAATGTGCTCGTTTGATAAATGTGCTCGTTTGATGAATGTGCTCATATGATAAATGTGCTCGTATGATTAACGTGCTCGTTTGATAAATGTGCTCATATGATAAATGTGCACATATGATAAATGTGCTCATATGATAAACGTGCTCTTATGATAAATGTGCTCATATGATAAATGTGCTCATATGATAAATGTGCTCATATGATTAATGTGCTCGTTTGATAAATGTGCTCTTATGATAAACGTGCTCTTATGATAAATGTGCACATATGATAAATGTGCTCATATGATAAACGTGCTCTTATGATAAATGTGCGTATATGATAAATGTGCTCGTATGATAAATGTGCTCGTATGATAAATGTGCTCGTTTGATAAATGTGCTCTTATGATAAATGTGCTCATATGATAAATGTGCTCATATGATTAATGTGCTCGTTTGATAAATGTGCTCATATGATAAATGTGCTCATATGATAAATGTGCTCGTATGATTAACGTGCTCGTATGATAAATGTGCGTATATGATAAATGTGCTCGTATGATAAATGTGCTCGTATGATAAATGTGCTCGTTTGATAAATGTGCTCTTATGATAAACGTGCTCTTATGATAAATGTGCTTATATGATAAATGTGCTCATATGATTAATGTGCTCGTATGATAAATGTGCTCGTATGATAAATGTGCTCATATGATAAATGTGCTCTTATGATAAATGTGCTCATATGATAAATGTGCTCATATGATTAATGTGCTCGTTTGATAAATGTGCTCGTTTGATAAATGTGCTCATATGATAAATGTGCTCGTTTGATAAATGTGCTCATATGATAAATGTGCTCATATGATAAATGTGCTTATATGATAAATGTGCTTGTTTGATAAATGTGCTCATATGATAAATGTGCTTATATGATAAATGTGCTCATATGATAAACGTGCTCATATGATAAATGTGCTCGTATGATAAATGTGCTCATATGATTAATGTGCTCATATGATAAATGCTCTCATATGATAAATGTGCTCATATGATAAATGTGCTTGTTTGATAAATGTGCTCATATGATAAATGTGCTTATATGATAAATGTGCTCATATGATAAATGTGCTTATATGATAAATGTGCTCGTTTGATAAATGTGCTCGTATGATAAATGTGCTTGTTTGATAAATGTGCTCATATGTGCTAATATGATAAATGTGCTCATATGATAAATGTGCTCATATGATAAATGTGCTCTTATGATAAATGTGCTTGTTTGATAAATGTGCTTGTTTGATAAATGTGCTCATATGATAAATGTGTTCATATGATAAATGTGCTTGTTTGATAAATGTGCTCATATGATAAATGTGCTTGTTTGATAAATGTGCTCATATGATAAATGTGCTTGTTTGATAAATGTGCTCATATGATAAATGTGCTTATATGATAAATGTGCTCATATGATAAATGTGCTTATATGATAAATGTGCTTATATGATAAATGTGCTCGTTTGATAAATGTGCTCATATGATAAATGTGCTCATATGATAAATGTGCTTATATGATAAATGTGCTCATATGATAAATGTGCTGATATGATAAACGTGCTCATATGATAAACGTGCTTATATGATAAATGTGCTCATATGATAAATGTGCTCATATGATAAATGTGCTTATATGATAAATGTGCTCATATGATAAATGTGCTCATATGATAAACATGCTCATATGATAAACGTGCTCATATGATAAATGTGCTCATATGATAAATGTGCTCGTATGATAAATGTGCTCGTATGATAAATGTGCTTATATGATAAATGTGCTCGTATGATAAATGTGCTCATATGATAAATGTGCTTATATGATAAACGTGCTCATATGATAAATGTGCTCGTATGATAAATGTGCTTGTATGATAAATGTGCTCATATGATAAATGTGCTTATATGATAAATGTGCTCGTATGATAAATGTGCTTATATGATAAATGTGCTCATATGATAAATATGCTCATATGATAAATGTGCTCATATGATAAACGTGCTCATATGATAAATGTGCTCGTATGATAAATGTGCTCATATGATAAATGTGCTCATATGATAAATGTGCTCGAGAGCAATTCTGCAGGGCTAGAGAGGAGCAATTCAATTGACTGATAGACAACTACTCTGTAAGTGTTTGTAACTTTTCTCATTTGATTGTTTGTTCATTTGTTGTTGGATAAGTGTGTCTGTGTAGTGCTGAGGTGTGTATTATTAGTTTTGGTATATTCTCTCGGTGTGTGTGGGAGTTAGCATTTGTTGAGTTAGCATTTGTTTGGTCATTGCCACGTTGGGAGCGAGTTTGTTGGGGGCGTGGCCAGCGAGGTATTAAAAGCCCTGTGTGTTTGAAACATTTTGGCTAGAGAGGAGCAATTCAATTGACTGATAGACAACTACTCTGTAAGTGTTTGTAACTTTTCTCATTTGATTGTTTGTTCATTTGTTGTTGGATAAGTGTGTCTGTGTAGTGCTGAGGTGTGTATTGTTAGTTTTGGTATATTCTCTCGGTGTGTGTGGGAGTTAGCATTTGTTGAGTTAGCATTTGTTTGGTCATTGCCACGTTGGGAGCGAGTTTGTTGGGGGCGTTCCCAGCTGCTTTCAATAACGATACTCAAGTGAGTATAAATAGCGTGATAGTCCGCGGCAGCGGAAGCGGCAGTGTGAAGCCCTCCTTGTGTGAAGACCGACGAGTGTAAAGACTTCAACTCTTCCCAGTGCAAGACCGACGAGTGTAAAGACTTCAACTCTTCCCAGTGCAAGACCGACGAGTGTAAAGACTTCAACTCTTCCCATACATTTGCGCTATATCCTAACATCCTCTGCTACTTTACTCTTTATTCCAATTGGTCTCTGGAATTGCCAGTCGGCTGTAAACAAAGCAGACTTTATTTCATCTATTGGGACTCATTCTCAGCTTAGCCTCATGGCCCTAACTGAGACCTGGATCAAACCAGAGGACAGTTCCACTCCTGCAGCCCTCTCAAGCAATTATACTTTTTCACACACTCCTCTGCCTATTGGGAGGGGTGGGGGTACTGGTTTGCTTATCTCAAATGATTGGAAATTTGATCCATTACCGTCTCTACCGGCCAATTCATTTGAATCGCACTCAATCACTATTACTCACCCTGTTAAAATCCATGTGGTAGTGGTCTATCGTCCTCCAGGTCACCTCGGTAACTTTGTGGAGGAGTTGGATGTGTTACTTTCTAGCTTCCCTGAGGATGGCACTCCACTGATTCTGCTTGGTGTCTTCAACATCCATCTTGATAAACACCTAGCTGCAGACTTCAGCACTCTACTGACTTCATTTGACTTTAAGTTAGTATCTACTACGGCTACTCACAGATCAGGTAACCAATTAGACCTGGTCTACACATGCAACTGCTCCACGGACAACACTTTAGTTACTCCATTACACACCTCAGACCACTTCCTCATCACTCTTAACCTCATACTGACTCCTGATACAAAACGTACTCCTACACAGATTACCTTTCGGCGTAATCTACGCTCACTCTCTCCCTCTCGCCTATCCACTATGGTTTCATCTTCACTCCCTCCACCTGCTCAGTTCTCAGCACTGGACACTAACAGTGCTACCGACACTCTTTGCTCCACTCTAACATCCTCCTTAGACAGTTTTTGCCCCCTTTCATCCAGACCAGCCCGCCCCACCCCATCTGCCCCCTGGCTGTCTGAAGTTCTCCGTGAACATCGCTCTGGACTCAGGGCGGCAGAGAGGAAATGGCATAAATCTAAAAACAATACTGACCTTGCCTTTTATCAGTCTCTTCTCTCTTCTTTCTCTACAAATGTCTCCACTGCTAAAACAACATACTACCACAACAAAATCAACAATTGCTCTGACTCTCGCCAACTCTTTAAAACATTCTCCTCTCTCCTTTGTCCACCTCCTCCCCCTCCTTCATCAACTCTTACAGCTGATGACTTTGCATCATTTTTCACCAACAAAACAGCTCTCATTAGCAAACAGTTCTCCTCATCACTAACTGACACGCACATCTCAACCACAAACACGAACACGCTTCCATCCTTCTCTCCACTCTCCGAGGCAGATATTTCTAAACTCATCCTTTCCAATCACCCTACTACCTGTCCACTTGATCCTATTCCCACTCACCTCCTTCAGGCTATTTCTTCTTCAATCACTCCTGCACTCACTCACATTGTCAACACTTCTCTTCACACTGGCACCTTTCCCACAGCATTTAAGCAGGCTCGGGTAACCCCACTGCTTAAGAAACCCTCTCTGAATCCAGCACAATTAGAAAACTACCGACCGGTATCCCTTCTGCCTTTCATTGCAAAGACCCTTGAGCGAGTTGTGTTCAATCAACTCTCTATGTTTCTTGAACGGGACAACCTCCTAGACAACAACCAATCCGGCTTCAAAAGCGGCCATTCGACCGAGACTGCCTTGCTCTCGGTAACTGAGGCACTGAGACTGGCAAAAGCAGCTTCCAAATCCTCAGTGCTCATTCTGCTGGATCTGTCTGCTGCTTTTGACACAGTTAACCACCAGATCCTCCTGTCAACACTTAAGAGGACGGGGATCTCAGGATCTGCTCTCCAGTGGTTCAGGTCTTACCTCTCTGGTAGGTCCTACAGGGTGTCATGGAGAGGTGAAGTGTCTAAGTCACATCATCTAGCTACTGGGGTTCCACAGGGCTCAGTCCTTGGACCACTTCTCTTCTCCATCTACATGTCATCATTAGGTTCTGTCATTCAGAAACACGGCTTCTCCTATCACTGCTATGCTGATGACACTCAACTCTACTTCTCATTTCAACCAGATGATCCTACAGTCAGTGTTCGTATCGCTGCCTGTCTGACAGACATTTCTGACTGGATGAAAGAGCATCATCTTAAACTCAATCTTGCAAAGACAGAATTACTTGTTTTCTCAACCAACCCAGCACTTCATCAAAATTTCTCCATTCAGCTTGGTTCATGGACCATAACTCCATCAAGGACAGCAAGAAACCTTGGAGTTGTGATTGATGACCAGTTAAACTTCACTGACCACATTACTGCAACAGCCCGGTCCTGCAGATTTGCCTTATACAACATTAGAAAGATTAGACCCTTCCTATCAGAACAGGCTGCACAACTCCTGGTTCAAGCTCTTGTTCTCTCCAGACTGGATTATTGTAATGCTCTTCTGGCTGGGCTTCCAGCATGCACTATCAAACCCTTGCAGCTGATCCAGAATGCAGCGGCGAGAGTGGTCTTTAATGAGCCGAAGAGAGCGCATGTTACGCCTCTCTTCATCAAACTGCACTGGTTGCCAATGGCTGCTCGCATCAAATTCAAGGCACTAGTTATCGCCTACAAAACAACCTCTGGCTCTGCACCAATATACCTAAATTCACTTGCTCAGACTTACACACCCTCCAGAAGCTTGCGTTCTGCGAGCGAGCGGCGCCTCGTGGTTCCATCCCAAAGAGGCATGAAATCGCTCTCACGGACATTTTCCTGGACCGTTCCCACCTGGTGGAATGACCTGCCGATCTCAATTCGTGCTGCCGAGTCTGTAGCCATTCTTAAAAAACATCTTAAGACACATCTTTTCCATTTGCACTTGACCAATACAGAATAGCACTTCCTGATCACCACAGCAACGACCAAAAGCGCACACTCCTGGATCATATCTACGTCTCTCATCCGGATTTGTGTCTTCAGGCGGGTATGTTACATAGTTATCATAACTATCAGAATCCAGTGTTCTGTATATTGCGTACGTGAGTTTTTGTTGTAGATGGCTATTGCTGCGCGTTTAGCTAGAATACAAAACCAACCCTTTGGGCCACTGAATCTGCATTAACGACAACAGCTGGGGCAACAGCCTTAGTCCTAATGGGTTGTAGCTATCTTAGCTATCAAAATCCAGTGTTCGGCACTTTGCGGACGTGAGTTTTTGTTGTATATGTCTGTCTTTAAAAAAAAAAAAAAAATTGTTGTGTATTGTGCTAATTAATTGAGATTTCTTACAGCTCTTACAGGTTTTTGGCCTTGTCTGTTCCGTTGCTTCTATTACTCTCCCCTTTTTTGTAAGTCGCTTTGGATAAAAGCGTCTGCTAAATGATTAAATGTAAATGTAAAATGCTTGTATGATAAATGTGCTTATATGATAAATGTGCTCATATGATAAATGTGCTTATATGATAAATGTGCTCATATGATAAATGTGCTCTTATGATAAATGTGCTCATATGATAAATGTGCTCATATGATAAATGTGCTCATATGATAAATGTGCTTATATGATAAATGTGCTCATATGATAAACGTGCTTATATGATAAACGTGCTCATATGATTAATGTGCTCATATGATAAATGTGCTCATATGATAAACGTGCTTATATGATAAACGTGCTCATATGATTAATGTGCTCATATGATAAATGTGCTCATATGATAAATGCTCTCATATGATAAATGTGCTCATATGATAAATGTGCTCATATGATAAATGTGCTCGTATGATAAATGTGCTCATATGATAAATGTGCTCATATGATAAACGTGCTTATATGATAAACGTGCTTATATGATAAACGTGCTCATATGATTAATGTGCTCATATGATAAACGTGCTCATATGATTAATGTGCTCATATGATAAATGTGCTCATATGATAAATGCTCTCATATGATAAATGTGCTCATATGATAAATGTGCTCATATGATTAATGTGCTCATATGATAAATGTGTTTATATGATAAATGTGCTCATATGATAAATGTGCTTATATGATGGTATTCACGTTAAAGTGTGATGTAGTTCTCTGTGCTCTTTCTCTGTAATGTCCAGATCTAAATCTGCTTTGAATCGATGTGCGCTCTAACAAGAACTACACAAATAAATCTGTCTTGAATTGACCTTTGACCTGTGCTTTACTGGTTAATCTGGTGTGGAGTGTGTTCTGTTCTGGTGATCAATCCATCTGTAGAGTATCAGCCGTCCTCTAACTGTGGTATAAAAACATACTCGAGTCTATCGATCATCTTTTCTTTTTCTCAAATGTCCTCTTATCCGGGGTCGGTTCTGGGCATCCCTTGAGGCAAGAAAATATATTTTCCTATGTATGAATATGAAAATATATAGAATAATATGTGTATGTAAATATAATGTGAATAATATAACTTGGTTTCAAGTTTACCCTCTTTTTTATTACACCCAGTTTTGTGTGTGTGTGTGTGTGTGTGTATGTGTGTGTGTGTCATGCTTATAAGACATTTCTTCACATAAAGTGTGCTTTATCTTTTCTCTTCCGTTCTGTTGTATATGAAGTTATGACAGCAGTAATGATTATCAGGTAAACTGATCTTGTGCGCTCACTGAAAGCATCAGCCTCACTGATCTCGAGTCTACAGTGTGTCCTTCATTCAGCAAAACTCAGACCACAGACCCGAGTCTGTGCTGTAGATGCCCTTACAGAACAAACACATATCTCCATATATTACATGACGTTGTAGCAACTGGGCTACAAATAATAACGAATTAAATTAGCTCAACAGGGAATGACTGGTTATGATCAAATTATAAATCTCTATAATACCCAGGAAGCGAAATACCTAACCTAGGTACTTAAGCTATATTATATTAGGGCTGTCAATCGATTAAAATCGATTTAAATGCGATTATTTTTTTATTTATTTTTTGTATCTGAGTCTAATCCATTTGGCAAAATCCTCTAATTTGAGGTAGGTTTTTGTGTGTGTGTGTGTGTGTTTTAAGAAAAATCCATTTAAAAGATCCAATACAGACGACGGGTCGTGTAAGGTCAAAGGTCGGTGTTTTAGTGGTATTGAGGCAAAATGATTTGTAACCCAGTCCAATCCTTTTGTACAAACCATAATTGGAAGTAGTTTAAAATTAGGGATTTTAGAAAGTTCCATTTAAAGGATCTGATACGACGGATCGCATAAGGTTAAAGGTCGGTGTGTTAAGGCAAAATTATTTTTTAACTGAGTCTAATTCTGTTTTAAAATCCTATTATTTGGGATAGTTTAAATTTAGTAATTTTATAAGAATCTATCTGGACTGGACTGGACTGCATTTATATAGCGCTTTTATCCAAAGCGCTTTACATTTTTGCCTCACATTCACCCATTCATACACCGACGGCGATGTCAGCCATGTAAGGCGCCATCAGCTCGTCGGGAGCAGCTGGGGTTAGGTGTCTTGCTCATGGACACTTCGACACTTGGTCAGGTGGAACCGGGGATTGAACCACCAACCTTCTGGTTTGTAGACAACCTACATGAACCACTGAGCCACTGCCGCCCCTGATCTATCTAAAAGATCTAGTACGAACGACGGGTCGCATAAGGTCAAAGGTCAGTGTGTTAGCAGTGTTGAGGCAAGATTTGCGTGTGTGGCACTAGAAAGTCCATATAAAATTGGGCTCCCATTTAAGACCTGTTTTCCCCAGGTCACCTTCCCTGTGTGCAAGCCCGAAGGTACAAGAAGGCTGGATACTCACCACTCTCTCAAGTGACCCTTTGTTGTCACTGTTAGGTTACCCAGGTCACAGATAAGAGTCTGCGTAGTAATGGTCTCATCTTGGGGTATACTCTGCTAGTAGAACTGGATACTGTAGGGTTCCGCAGGATTCCACAGATGCAAAATCCCTGAACCTCAATCAGTCTCCTACCCAAGTTGGCTGAAACCCCTATTGGGCTTCAGGGTTAGGGATCCGCGTCCTTCGACCATCCCCTTGCCAACTTAAGTGGGGCCTTCCCCGGGCTAAGCCAGGGAAAAGGTCCTCTGAAACCCACAGCACCCAAGTTGCCCTGGATCTCTATAGGGTCCCAGAGGACCTCTGCCCAAATCAGCTGAACCTGAAGATTCAGAGAGAAAGATCACAATCTCTCCTTGCTGATTTTGCCCGAGGTGTCCCCGAAAACCTGGGAGGATCCCTGGTCAGTGGAGAAGTGTCCACGAACTCGCGGATGTGTAAAAATCGCTTCACCAGAGATCAAGAGAGCCCTCAGAGAGGACTCAGCCACCACAAAGAGCTAGGAAATCCACAAGAGATAAGCGGCCCCCTGCAGGACTCCCCAGTCCCCACCCGAGGACCCTCTGACAGAAATCGAGAAGCCCCTCGGGGCACCACCATCCAGTCCACGAGACCCCAGCCAGAGGGTGGACTCAGCCACCACAATGAACTGGAGATCCCATCAAAAGGACAATGACGCCCCACCGGTCAGTACCTAGCCCTCCCAGTCACCATAGTAAATTAATGGATTTTTAAAGGACTAAGGCGAGGTTCAAACTGGCGGATGCACCCCGAAAG
Source organism: Pseudorasbora parva (assembly GCF_024679245.1). Classification (NCBI taxonomy): domain Eukaryota; kingdom Metazoa; phylum Chordata; class Actinopteri; order Cypriniformes; family Gobionidae; genus Pseudorasbora; species Pseudorasbora parva. The sequence goes on along the minus strand of NC_090172.1, from coordinate 66,246,982 downwards.
GAATGCATCAAGCTTCTACCAGCTTTCCCCTCTAAGGTTTATGCTAGAACTACAGATGGCTGACGCAAACCTGACGTTTCGACGCTGTGTCGAGATCCTAAAGCGCAGATGTGTCGAAACACTGCTTCTAACTGTGATTCAAAACACCCATGTCACGTGACTACGGCTAAACGAAGCACCGAGGTGTTTCATCAGGTGCGCCTGTTGAAACTGCTTTGATTAAAAGGGGCGGGTACAAACCACACAGTCACACATCTGAATGAACCTCATTCCCCACAGTGAAGTTAATCCATCTTCACCTCATGGGTTTGTGAGAGAAGATACATTTTGTGATATAAGTGAGATTTATAGTGCACTTTGGTTAGTTATATGTTAGTTATATTTAAGCTAGGCTCCATTTGGAAACACCACATAAAGTGAGATGTGTGTGTAATGTTGGCCCAGAATGCATGATCCATTAACTTAAAGGTGCACTATGTAGTATTTTTGCAGTAAAATATCCAAAAACCACTAGGCCAGTGTTATATATTTTGTTCAGTTGAGTACCTACAATATCCCAGATGTTTCCAACTATTTGTAAATTGTGAGAAAATTGCTATTTTAACTAAGGACCGGGACGTTTCAGCATAGCGTTTGAGAAAGTCCCCTGTCAATTGCGTCATATCTGCGCTACCCTCGGTTTCGGCTTTTATTTGGCTGGAGCGCTTTACTCTTAGCAGTGTGAACAAGTGAACGCACGGAGTAACGTCATAACATCGTTTTAAACACACTTAAATGTATCTAATATGATACACAGCGCTGCATTACCTCATAATCATAACCGGAAGAGCGGATCAGTGCAGGCGCCCAGCGAATGTGTCCCGTCCCGTCATAATAAAAGTCCCGGTATTCGCGAGGCGGGTATTTGTTTAACAATCTCTCCAGCAGCTGTGCTCAGGTCCAGAACACTCGGTCCTGCTTTACACTACAGTAACGTTAATAACCGCATGCATGAACGTGATTTCTGCCCGAGTCCTATTTTCCACCGGCTGTGATGTGAAGACCACATGTCCCAAGATGCTGCGCTCACACTTTGCGTCATCAAACTACACATTTGTTTTAAATAGGCGCCCTCGAGTGGACGGAAAGTTGCATAGTGCACCTTTAATTTTCAGTAATTTGTATGTACTTGCTAAAAAATATTTGTGCATGCCAGCAACAAGTGTCGCACCTTGTGAGAGAAGATATATATATATATATATATATATATATATATATATATATATATATATATATATATATATATATATATATATATATATTAGGGGTGTCCCTGACTAAGGATTTACACATTTGAATCAGAATTTTCAAATCTCTCTCTGGTCGACCGATAGTCAAATCATCTATGTGTGTGTAAACCATAGACCGGAAAAAAATAAACGGTATAAACGGGTTGGGAAGGGCAGGACACTAGTCAGCAGGAGGCTAAGACTATTTTTATTTTACTTTACACACGGCACACAGCCACCACTTTTAATAAAGTTATCAAAACTAGGCTACACTACACATTGGTAAATTAACCGTTCTCGCATAACATTTAAAAGCCGCAATCGAAACACAGAACATCACACAAATATATAAAAGAACATTTTGATAAATAAACCTAAAAAAATACCTGCCTAGAGAGGAAAAGAACACTTTGAGTGCGTTTATATTTACGTTCTTAAGTCGATTGTGCCTATAGGGGGTCGCACACCGGACTGAAGCTCAGCGCCGTGTCTCAGGATCTCACATCAGGCAGACGTGAACATTATATCCGTGTGAGCTCAATTTTGAATCGACTTCTGACAGAAGAGCTGCACGATGAGTGTATCTTGTAGCACAGGGTGAAATCAGTATACATTCACAATTTGAGGGAAATATATATTTAATCGCCGCGGACAGTGTCGAATGCCGCCGTCGGTGTATATGTGTTCCAATTTTAAAGGACATGTCTTTATAACACTAATATTGAGCACCCCCATATTGCCAAAATGGTATGATCCTCGTTTATAACACCCGCGAAGATTCGACCATGAGATCAGTGGTCGAATCCGGTCCTGCATATCCATGCATCGAATCTTCGAATATATATATATATAAAGTTGACTAAGTCCTTCACCAGCAGAGCAATTCATATTTTTGAATAAAAAATGTTATGTAACAAATGACACATTGTGGCTTTGTCTATTAATAATCATAATTTTTCATGACAAAAAACAAAAGACTAAAGTTAATTACAATGAGGAGGCTAAAGGTTACAAAACTAAGTAGTTGTCAGACAGATGTGTTTTTTGTTTTGTTTTGTTTTTTACATACAGTAGTAGATCACTGTCAAGGTTATTTCAGATAAATACACGCAAGTGTCCACTAGATGGCGTCATGGAGACGGGTGTTGTTTTGAAGCTTCAGCACATTTGCTTCAACTGTTTCAGTGCTTCACGAAACCTCGGTCTGCCCATCACTAGCTAGAACCAAGCCAACGTTATCCTTACCTAGGACGACCGTTAGGATCGACCGTATGTACTATTATGGTGGATTATTTTTGTGTAATTTAAGGTAAGTTTTATTCTATGTTGGTTTTTATGTCAAAATTTGTTCCGTGGTTGAAATTTTTTGTTTGGAGTGTTTAAACCAAGTTTTTATATGTGTTAGATTTGTCCAGAACTGTTCAGAGGGAGGCTGTGACTGCCTGCGCTTTATTGATAACAGGTATCCTGCATTGATCCTCGATTGCTGTCTGTGGGCTGATCGGGAGTGTCTAGTTATTACCTCATTAATATGTAAGTAGGGCTCTAGTTGGTGGGTTCTAGTTGATGTGTGTATGTGTTTCTTCATGTATTTGTCAGAGGAGGATCTGTTACTACAGTCAGGTATTTATTTATCGGGAATTATGATTTTGTAGAGTGTTCGGTGTGGAATGGGAGTTCTGTACTCCATTTAACGTGTTTGTTGTTGTGTTTAAAAAAAAAAAAAAGTATTATATATCCTTGTTAAAGTTGTCTATAAACGTGAGGGGTTCGGCTTCCTCTGTTTGTTTACGATGTGATGTGTTCACACTCCTATGTTCGTGGGTTTTGTTTCAGGGGTCTAAGTTCTAATGAAGGGAAATGAGTGGAGGGTTTTGAGTGTTTTTTTTTTATGGTTTGGTGGTGGTTTTGGTCTTAGGTGGTTCCCTTATCGAGGGATCTTCCCACTGCGTCGGAACAACAAATTTGAGGATGCTCCCTAAGCATCAGCGAATCTGAAGTCTGAATAGACACTAGTCCAATCCGATTGGCATGCGTGATGACGGCATTGTGACGGCATACCCGGAAGTATAAAAGGGGAGCTGGCGCATAATGGCGGCAGTTATTGCTCTTCAGCATAGCGCTCTCTGTGATTGTCTGTCTATTTACTGTTGTCTGTCCAGTTGCGAAAGTGTGTGAAAGTAGTTTTAAATATGGAAAGAGGGTTTAAGCAGTGTGTGCATCCGTGTCCCCACTACATTTAGGGCTCGGATACACACCTGCTGTGTGTGCAGTGTTTGGGTGTTCAGCATGCCTGGGCGGCTCTTGAGGGAGTCGCCTGTGAGCATTGTGAGCGGCTGACACTCAGACTGCTCCGCTCTCGGCTGGCCGTGTTCGGTGAGGCCGGCCAGCCTCGTGAGCCCCATGGTTCTGGACCCGCGGTCGCTGGCGGCTCGGCGTCGCAGATCATGGGGTTCACAGCGGGACTCGTCAAAGGGTTTTGGGACTGCTGCGGCACTTTCCCAATCCTCCTCTGACAGTTCCAAGGATCTTCCTCCCCGTGTGGAAGTCCGCTTTGCGGCATCTTCCCCCGGGTTGGAGGGTCCGATGCTCATTCTCTCCAGTTCCGAGGAGCCGGAGGGGGTGGACATCGAGGCGGGAGATGAAGCGGGAAATATGTTTCATCCACCTGCCCATGAATTTAGGTGGTTCTTACTGGTTATTTTGGGTGTTTTTAATATAATATATTACTTATTTTTTATTATTATTATTGTTTTGTCGATTTTGGTGAGTCCTATGGTGGTTTTACATGGATTCTGCTGGTTTCGTGATGATTTTAATGAAATTTTAAGTGGTCCGAGGTGTTTTTTTTAAGTTGTACATAACCTCAATTTATTTCGTTTTACTTTGGGTGTGTTTTCTGATGGTTTAAGGTAATATTAGGTGGTTTGACTAGTTTTCTGTGATTCGGTTCTTGATCGGTCTTATGTGGTCCTGATAGGTTTTGTAGCGGTTTGAAATGGTCTTATGGTGATTTTTGTGGTGGTTCTTATTGAAACTGGTGTTGTGGGAGATTTATACGGTGGTTTTCTTACTGTTGTTCATATTTTTCTAAGAAATATCAACCGATTGTTCTATATCTTCTTGTTATTATTGATATTGGGGTGTTCAGGCTAGGAAACACAGTTGAGCTGCAGCTCTTCACTTATCCTTAGTCATCATGTGCCCCCAATAATAACAAGAGATTATTTGTTATTTTTTGTTTATATATTAGAAAATACAAGGGTATGTGTGCATTTTAACAAAAATGTATTAATATGTGAAACATACAATCAATCATATAACTATTTACAAATGTTGTGCGTCTTCCCATCTATCGTTGAGTCCTTTAGGTGTTCTTTTAGCTAGTTTGTTGATCCACTGCCATTCCGCTCTTCTCCTCTGGGCCTCCGTCCAATTAGGGTTATGGTCAATGCCCCGGATGTGGAATTTATGTACCCCATGTTTGCGAAAATGTGCGATCAGTGTACGATTACTTCTCCTTCCCACGTTGGAGCGGATGTTATACCGGTGTTGGTGCAGTCTCGTCCTAATTGAATTCTTTGTTTGTCCTACGTATTGTTTCTTGCATTTGACGCAGGTGATGGCATAAACAGTTTCTACTGTTCAGGGGGATCCTGGGGAGATAGTACGCTTTGTTTTGGCCGCGTTGTTTGATTTTAGGTTTTGTGCTATGGCTCACGGGTTTCTTGTCCCTCTGGACACGACTTTAGACTAGAAGGTTGGGATTTCTTTTGTACGCCGCTAGAATTTTGATGTCCTGTATTGGGGCTAGGGTTTGTATATAGTTACTTTTGATTAGTCTTAGAAGCTTTGTTGCACCTGGCAAAAAGGTGAAGATGGCTGGGATCTGGTCCGTCGGAGGAGAGGGTTTTTTTTGTTTTTCGGGGGTCTTGTGTGTGTATTCTGTAAATCTGTCTTAATTTTGTTCTGGGGTAGCCCCTTGATCTTAGTGCCCTGAAGAGGATTGATTTGGCTTCTTGGAAGTCCTCCCCTCTTGAGCAGATTCTTGAGAATCGTAAAAGTTGGGAATGTATTCCTTCGAATGTGTGCCGGGGATGAAAACTTTTATAGTGCAAGAGGGCGTGTGTAACTGTTTCCTTAAAGAACACCTTTGTGTCTAGTCTGCTCGTAGAAGTGAAGTCAGGACCTTTATAAATGGTAATGTCCAAAAAATCGATTGTGTTAGGGTTGGTGGTCGTTTTCATCTTGATGAAATTGTGGTGGTTGTTTAGGATTTGTAGGAAAGCCTTGAATTCGTCCATTCAATGTTCCCAGATCCCCCAGATATCATTGAGGTATCTAAAATAACTGTGGGGCTTGAGGGGGCATTTGGTTCCTCCCACTGCGCCATATAAATGTTCGCATATGATGGGGAGGATTTCTTCCCCATCGCTGTGCCTTTAATTTGCAAATAGTATTTTCCCGCAAATTCAAAGTCATTGTTCTCAAGGCTGAGTTTTAGAAGCTGTAGGATTGCGTCATCCGGTCTGGAGGGATCTGGGTTTCTATTGAAGCAGTTTCTAATAGCCTGAAGTCCTAAGGGGGTCTCTATATTCGTATATAAACTGTCCACATCCATTGAGAACATGAAGGCTTGTGGTGGGGGTTTGAGTTGATTGATTTTCTCGATGAAGTCATAAGAATCTTTGATATAACTGTCATGTTGGGTTGCGAGCGGTTTTAGAAAAAAGTCAATGTATTCCGAGATTCTATAGCTCTCACTGTCACAGTCTGAAACAATTGGGCGTCCAGGGGGCATGAGAGAGGTGGGCCAAATCTTCCGGGGTTCATGTACTTTTGGTAACAGGTAGAAGCGCCTCACTCTTGGATTGGATTGTCCTTTGAGGTATTCTGCTTGTTTTTGTTTTATGTAGCCCTGTTTTAGAAGTGATTCGATTATCTGTTCTATTATGGGGATCGATTGTGGATATATTGGATTGGGTATTTTGGTGTAAAAATCTCGGTTTCCCAATTGTCAAAGGCCTTCTTTGATGTACTGTGTTCTTTCCATAATGACAACGCTTTGCCCTTGTCTGCCGGTTTGATTATTTCTTGTTCATTCTTTAAAGAGTCCAGTGCCGTGATTTCCGTTGGTGATAGGTTTGGGGCGGGGGTTTTGGGTTTAGAGGTTACATCTTGTAGATTTTGGTAGTTACTTTAAAAAAAATCCCAGATTTGGTTGGTTAACTGTTGTGGTGGGGGTTTCCAAGTGGATTTAGCCCTAAAGGGAAGACCTTGTTCTGTGTCTGTTCCCGTGTCGAAAAAAATAGCTCTCTGTATCTTCGTGTGGAACTCCTCCAAGGCTGCTGACAAGGTGTGTCTATTCTGGGATTTGATTTGGTGGGATGGGATAAAGGACAGGCCCCTGTTCAACACGTTAAATTGGGCGGTGGACAATTTTAGGGTTTTTGAGAGGTTAATTACCATTCCGTCGATCATCTTTTGCCCTGGGTCTTTAGTTCCTGGGAGTTTAAATATTTGATCCCATGATCTGCCATTGATTCCCCTGTTTTTTTGGTCCAGTGGATGTTATCTTGTAGCGTTGAGAATAAATGGCTCAGTAGGAGAGGGATGTGTTTGCTTTTCTCCCTGATGGTGTTGTTTAAGAGTGTGAGATACTCCTTCACTCGAGTTGGTAAAGTTTCGTCAAAATTAATCAGGGGTAGGTGGATTGTTGCGAACGGGAAGGTCTGTTCTGCTGTTTTGAGGATCTGTTCGATAGCTTTCCTGAGATTTGTTATATTACTCTCATTCCTGTCGTTGATGCCAAAAGATAAGATGACCTGTTTGGTTTTGGGGGACACTCTGGCCTTTGTTTTAAAATATGTGATACGCATGTCGTAGTTTGGCCCCCGGGTAGCTGACCACTTGTATGTCTTCCTGTTCGATGGGAGGGAGGTGGCAGAGGTTGGATGCACCCAGAATAAGAATGGGTCTTTGGGGGTTTAGGGACCAGTTTTTAACTTGTTTTGGTAATGTTCCTGTCTCTGGAACATGCCCAGGGCTGGGTTTGGAGTACGGATCCCTGTCTGGGGTTTCGTTGGTGGTTCCTTTGGTTCTGTGGGTTAGGGTTAGGGTTAGCTTTTGAAAAAAAAGACTGTGCCTTCCCCCAGAACAACCTCATCGGTTTATCCAGTTTAAAGTAGGAAGAACGCAGGAGTGCCTGGGCCGGCGAATATTTTTGATGAGGCTGCTCAACCCCTGGCATTATCCCTACCTCCGGAATACAAAATCCACCACTTGATTTATTCTCCACCCCGACGAGTTATGGCTCGATAATCCTGGCAGAGCATCACATTCCCATGAGCCCATTCTCCTTAATATTCCCAGCTTCTTATTTTTTCTTTCCCAGTTAACCTTCTCCTTACCTCCCTTCCCCTCCCCCTAGTTCCTTTCCTTCCCCAACCCCTTCTATTCCCCATACTCTTTTCCCTTAATCTTTCCTCCCTAGGTGAGTACCCCTCTCTTTCCTTCTTCATAATCATGTATTAAATTTGATTTAAAGTCCAGGGGTAAGTCCTGTCCTCATGTCCTTCCCATTTTTCCCCTCTCTACCTGTTCCTCCTTCCCTCTCCCTTTCCCTCCCAATTCCCCCCAAAAGTCTCCTTCCCCTACCCCCAATGAACACATCTTCAGTGGTGTACCTCAGGGTCATTTGGTATTTCGGCTCTTTAAACACCATACACCCTCCTCTGAGGTGGCCCGCCCAAAGTGGATCAATCCTAGGCATGTGTTCTCCTCTTATTACCCAGCTCTCCCAATCCCCCGACCCCTCCCACCACTTTTTTCTTTTTTTATATATAAAAAAATTGTTTCCCCATTTTACTACCCAAACTTACAAAGTATCCACCCCAGCCTCCCTCCAACAAACCCTTTATTAAAACTACAAGGTACTCCCCCCAGCCACCCTCCAGCAACCTCATACTATTTATTCTAAGTCCCCTAATGCTAGTCATCGATAGAAGATTGGGTACCATTTAAGGCCCTTGAACCCAAGGCCACCTTCTCTGCATGCTGTCCAAATGGACCCAGAGAGGTTGGATACCTACCCACCCTCCCAAGTCGCCCCTTCGTTAACACCGCAAGTTATCCAGGGCTACCGAGAAAGACCTGTGACCCAGGGCTCTCATTGGCGGGTACCTTAGCACTAAGCTTCTACCAATGATCCCCCCTAAGGTACATTAAACCCTATACAGACATCACACGTACCGCAGTAAAATGCAACCTTAAGGGAACACATACCCTAACTCCCCTTCTTCTTCTTTTAGTTAATGGCAGTTCGTATCTTTACGACATATATCGCCACCTACTGGACTACTACACAGGAGTGTGTAAAAGGATGTTGGCAACTGACACATTAAATCATAAAATCATAAAATAATATCAAAACCATTATACCCACCCTCATCCCCCTCCAAATGAGGATTTATTTATAAAAAAACAACAAAAAAGATTAGCAAAAAACCCAAATTCTTCTACTTAACCCAGTATCATTAAGGTACATAATAAAATGCTTGCTTCTTTGTTCCTGTATTCCTTGCTCCTGTAAAATATTATGGATGTCATTTTCTGCATCAGAGTCTTTCCATTTCTGTCTGAGTTGATCAAATTTCTTACATCTAAATAAGACATGAGTGACACATCTATGACTTTACATTCAGAGCATATGCCATTACCTTTACCTATTAAGGATAAAGTGGAATTAAGGCCTGTGTGGCCAAACCTCAATCTGGTTATAATACCTTCTTCATGCCTATTAAGACCCAATGGGTCCTTGGCTCGTCTGCTCTCTGAGCTGAGCGACGCTGTCTGCTCGACCTTGAGCGCCTGTCAGCATTAGTGTTAGCTGTGGGCTGATGCAATCTGTGTTCGATCATATTCATCATGTTTGGGGATTCCTCACCCACATTCATTAATACTTCAAATCTGTTTTCGAGATGTATCGATGGTGGTCGGAAACTAGAGTTTGCAATCCTTGTGTCTGGGGTAGAGCGTGCAACGGCAGCAATATATGAAGCTCGTGACAATCTGATGTCTCGAGTGCGTTTGGGTCTTGCCCCCTGTTTGTGCCATTGATTAGTGTGTTGATCAGTTTCTTGTTTCTCTATTTGTTGAGTAGCACTAAATTCATGGGACTCACCGGCTGTGTGCAGAGGGCGTTCGTGATGAAGCTCTGCTGTGTGATTCATCCAGTTTGGTGGTTCTGCAAATAACTTTGTTTCAAGAACTGCAATCCTTTGTAAAAGTCTGTTGCAGTTTGTGCTGCAAGAAGATTCCTTAGCTAGAAGAGGCATTTTCTTATCCTTTCGATAGTAGGCAGCTGTGTTTTCCCTTCCGGAATGTAAGATGATGACATTGTGGAGGCTGGTCGGATGAAATATTCCACTTTTTTGTAGTAATCCAGTCAACAAAGTTTCTAGTTTTATCGTTGAAGTCAAGCTTTGTTGTTTGAGCACTGTGTTGATTTGCTGAAGTTAAAATTATGAGATAAAATATATAAGCGATAGAGCAAAGCGCGGAGCAGTAAGCAAGAGCGTCCGAACAGTAGCGAAGCAGGAAGTGCAAAAAACAAAAGTGCCGCGGGGAACAGCTGGAGCTGAGGCACCCTCCTCGAAGAGTGCCCGGCGGGAGCACAGCGTTCTTAGTGGAAGCCACTCACAATGCTCACAAGCAGCCCCCTCGAGAGCTGCCTTGGCATGCTGCGCTCCCAGATAGACAACGCACATAGAATGTGTATCCCTACCCGTGATGTAACGAGGGCAGGGATGAACACATCTAGTGAATTGCTGTTCACTCGCCATTTTTTTCTTCATTTTTTTCTCTTTATGTTATATATATATAACTATATATTTAACAAAGGTGGCAAATTCTTGCTTAGTTTTCTCACTAAGGACAGACAAAAACACCAAATAGACAGACAGATTAATACAGATCGCCTACTGAAGGCACAGAAGCTAGTTTCTGTTTGTGTTTGCGGGTGCTTTATAGTTTCCGGTCTATGATGTCATCCGCCTATGACGTTCTGTCTTCCGATTGGACTGATTCGACACGCGCTTCATGACGCAATCATGCAGAGGCGTTCTCACAGCGTTTCGATGCAGCTCGAGTTCCCCTATAGGGAAATCAGGTTCCACAGAGCCCAACAGAAAGCTTGCCTGTGACAAGATGGCCGCCGGTTATGACGATGGTGACTCTGCCGTAAGATATTTAGCCCTTATTATGGATATCTATGCCTAGCACCATAGATATCCATAATAAAAGCTAGATATCTCGTGCGCGCTGTTGGCCAATGGAGGTCGCCGTCTGCAACTTACGGCCATCTTGTCACAGGCAGCTCACTCACTCATAAGTGTTTTAATGGTGCATACATGTACTTTTAAATAACCATAACTTGGTCAAATTTCAACTTATTTTCAAACTGTTTCGTTTGTTATAAACGTCAGAGATGTAGCTATGACCAGAGGTGTCAAAAGTACTCACATTCATTACTCAAGTGGAAGTATAGATACTACGGTTTAAAAATACTTCTGTAGAAGTTGAAGTACCAACTCAAGCTTTTTACTTAAGTAAAAGTGTAAAATTACTGGTTTCAAAACTACTTAAAGTATAAAAGTAAAAGTAATGTAAGGAAAAAAATGCAATTAAAGACAAAAGCTTAGGCCACACCACAGGGGCCTTTAGTGCACTACCCCACCTCCCCAAAACACATTTTTCTAAAGGCCATAATGACTTTAATGTTATATTAAAATGTTAATCTTGAAAAATTTGGGAGGCACTGGCTACCTGTTTCAGCCGCATATACAGTCTTGTTCAAAATAATAGCAGTACAATGTGACTAACCAGAATAATCAAGGTTTTTAGTATATTTTTTTTTGCTACGTGGCAAACAAGTTACCAGTAGGTTCAGTAGATTGTCAGAAAACAATTGAGACCCAGCATTCATGATATGCACGCTCTTAAGGCTGTGCAATTGGGCAATTAGTTGAATTAGTTGAAAGGGGTGTGTTCAAAAAAATAGCAGTGTGGCATTCAATCACTGAGGTCATCAATTTTGTGAAGAAACAGGTGTGAATCAGGTGGCCCCTATTTAAGGATGAAGCCAACACTTGTTGAACATGCATTTGAAAGCTGAGGAAAATGGGTCGTTCAAGACATTGTTCAGAAGAACAGCGTACTTTGATTAAAAAGTTGATTAGAGAGGGGAAAACCTATAAAGAGATGCAAAAAATGATAGGCTGTTCAGCTAAAATGATCTCCAATGCCTTAAAATGGAGAGCAAAACCAGAGAGACGTGGAAGAAAACGGAAGACAACCATCAAAATGGATAGAAGAATAACCAGAATGGCAAAGGCTCAGCCAATGATCACCTCCAGGATGATCAAAGACAGTCTGGAGTTACCTGTAAGTACTGTGACAGTTAGAAGACGTCTGTGTGAAGCTAATCTATTTTCAAGAATCCCCCGCGAAGTCCCTTTGTTAAAAAAAATCCATGTGCAGAAGAGGTTACAATTGCCAAAGAACACATCAACTGGCCTAAAGAGAAATGGAGGAACATTTTGTGGACTGATGAGAGTAAAATTGTTCTTTTTGGGTCCAAGGGCCACAGGCAGTTTGTGAGACGACCCCCAAACTCTGAATTCAAGCCACAGTACACAGTGAAGACAGTGAAGCATGGAGGTGCAAGCATCATGATATGGGCATGTTTCTCCTACTATGGTGTTGGGCCTATTTATCGCATACCAGGGATCATGGATCAGTTTGCATATGTTAAAATACTTGAAGAGGTCATGTTGCCCTATGCTGAAGAGGACATGCCCTTGAAACGGTTGTTTCAACAAGACAATGACCCAAAACACACTAGTAAACGGGCAAAGTCTTGGTTCCAAACCAACAAAATTAATGTTATGGAGTGGCCAGCCCAATCTCCAGACCTTAATCCAATTGAGAACTTAAGGGGTGATATCAAAAATGCTGTTTCTGAAGCAAAACCAAGAAATGTGAATGAATTGTGGAATGTTGTTAAAGAATCATGGAGTGGAATAACAGCTGAGAGGTGCCACAAGTTGGTTGACTCCATGCCACACAGATGTCAAGCAGTTTTTAAAAACTGTGGTCATACAACTAAATATTAGTCTAGTGATTCACAGGATTGCTAAATCCCAGAAAAAAAAATGTTTGTACAAAATAGTTTTGAGTTTGTACAGTCAAAGATAGACACTGCTATTTTTTTGAACACACCCCTTTCAACTAATTGCCCAATTGCACAGCCTTAAAGGGATCCCATGGTGTTGAGACTTGTATGGCTTAATATAACATAAATGATGTCTCTTACTGAATTATGTAGTAGAAAACCCATGAAAGATCTACGTTATTTAAAAAATCGATTTTATATTTGGACCATGGGCGGCGCCATTTTGTTTGCGTTCTAGGTTGATGACGTAGAGTGGTTGAACTCCTCAATCAGCTGGCGTTACCCGTTGCTATTTTTACCACAACGCAACTCGAAAATTGTTTCAGAGTTAAACAAAACCAATGAATTGCTTTGTAATTGTACTTTAAACACACTCAAACATACATGTGCACACAAACTCACCTACACAAGTCACAAACAGATCGGCGGGCGCGCACACACACACTGACAGACTGCTCTGTCTCAATCGCATGCATCATCACCAAAACATCCTGCCTCTCTTCCTCACGTTACTTTATCCCTATCCCATCGTCCTACCTAGATATTTCCCTCTGCTGCTCACATTAGGCATTACAGTTAATCTACTATCAACAGTCTATCTAGGATATCAACACAGGGAATAGATTGAGGGTTATGTATGCGCGCACGCAGTGCGTGCGTGCGTGTGTGTGTGTGTGTGTGTGTTCGCGCCGATCTGTTGGGGTGTGTGTGTGTTCGCGCCGATCTGTTGGGGTGTGTGTGAGTCTGTGTGAGAGAGAGAGTTTGTGTGCACATGTATGTTTGGGTGCGTGAAGTCGGACAGCTGTTTGTAAATCGGCTGTACACTCTTTATTGCGGTGAACGTGAGACTGAATGACTGCACTCGAACATGTCCACTATGGTATCGGACAACACTACAAATGGCCGTCCCTTCAAATAATGCCCTATTTAAGGGTATAGGGTCGATTTCAGATTCAGCCCCTGTCGTGGAGACTGAGCAGCCCAACATCTCGATTGAGACAGAGCCTGTCGTGTGCGCGCCCGCCGATCTGTTTGTGACTTGTGTAGGTGAGTTTGTGTGCACATGTATGTTTGAGTGTGTTTTAAGTACAATTACAAAGCAATTCATTTGTTTTGTTTAACTCTGAAACAATTTTCGAGTTGCGTTGTGGTAAAAATAGCTACGGGTAATGCCAGCTGATTGAGGAGTTCAACCACTCTACGTCATAAACCTAGAACACAAACAAAATGGCGCCGCCCATGGTCCAAATATAAAATCGATTTTTAAAATAACGTAGATCTTTCATGGGTTTTCTACTACATAATTCAGTAAGAGACATCATTTATGTTATATTAAGCCATACAAGTCTCAACACCAGGGGATCCCTTTAAGAGCGTGCATATCATGAATGCTGGGTCTTGTTTGTTTTCTGACAATCTACTGAACCTACTGGTAACTTGTTTGCCACTTAGCAATAAAAAATATACTAAAAACCTTGATTATTCTGGTTAGTCACATTGTACTGCTATTATTTTGAACAAGACTGTATACCCATTGAAAATGAATGCATTTTAGTACAATGGAAATATACCATATGTGTACTGCTGAGCATTAACATGTTTCCTGAAGCGAAAGATATGATGACTAGTTGCCTATAAGTAATGTTATCAATAACCTTTATTGGAATGTAAATGTAGGCTACATGTGTGATCAGTGTTGCCAGATTGGGTCAACGATTTAGAGCCCTACAGGCCCTGACTTTTTTTACACCCCTAACCTCATACCTACTGTCGGCCTGTGCAGGGCTCAAAGCGATGTATGAATGCAGATGTCCTGAGTGTGTATATTATGATGGACAGGAATCAGGATTACATTTATAAACAGTCTTCGAGTCACAGGTGTAATCCACGTTTGAGAGTTGGTTCACTCTCCCACTCCTTACTGTAGAAACGGCTTGTGTGTGTGTATATATATATATATATATGTGACTGTGTTGATCTTGATGGAATAATTTCAGGCAGACAATCAGGTGGCTGGTCACTCAAGGTTTCTGTTTATTTGGCCTGGAGAAAACACACGGCCAAAAAGGCTGGTTAGAGGCACTGCATCACCGTTGCATAAATAATCAGCAGCGAACCATCGCAAACTGTTCAAAATACATTATTTCCAAGTGATCGTATAGTGGGCAATTATTAATAAAACATACATTGAAGAAAAAATAAAATAAAACTGCATCTTTTCTTCACAATACTCATAACATTACATTTATATAATGTAACTATAAACTCAAGTGGCCGATCTTTTACATATTTTGTGTAAATAATATACAGAGGAGAAAGAACACTCATATCCAAAATGGCGCAGATACACGCTCAGCACGTGCGAGGGGCCTAAAGCACGTGTGGTGATTGCTAACACACAATTCAGATAACAATTCATACACAACATGACAAAAACACATACCTGGAGAAAACACACGGCCAAAAAGGCTGGTTAGAGGCACTGCATCACCCTTGCATGAATAATCTTAAAATAAACAGAGTTCGGAGTTCACATGTACGTTAATACACACTCCTCATTTCATCGTCACAAATAACACATATCTGACTCGAATTACAGCGCTAGGAGATGACAGACAAAAGCAGGAAACTTGTGTATAGTATAAAAGTACAACTTTGCACTTGAAAACACTCCAAACTTAGTTATAAAGACGGAGCAATGATCAAAGCGGCTTACCAGCAGCGAACCATCGCGAAACTGCTTGAGAATACGCAGCTCCGCCCCTCAACACAACGTACGTGAGTACAAGTGATGTAACAGCCAATGGCGAGTTTTCCCAATTTGTGCATGAATTTAACCAACATTATTTAATAGGGCTGTAACGATACACCAAACCCACGATTCGGTTCGTATCACGGTTTTTGACCCACGGTACGATACAAACCTCGATATGGGGGGGACAAAACAGTTTTATTCTGTACAGTATTCTGTAGCCTATTTTGCTGTCAATACCATATATCTGTATGGTCAATAGGCTACTGCCGACCTTTTCTTTGCGGTACCAATAGGCAATATATATTTAATATGAAGTATAGGGCCTCCTGTACATCAATACCAACAGAAGCGCCGTGTCAGACACGCTTCTGGTGTGCAAAGAAAGAGAAAACGCCACGCAGCCGCCCCGCGGATGACACGCAACAGAAACGCCACGCTCACACCACGTTGCCAGCCGGTTGGGGAAGCTTCTTGAAACACTTACGGCAAATTGTGTGGGTCTTGTCAACTACACGATTGCCATCCTTGTTCTCCACCGGGTAGCTGAAATGTTGCCATACTGCTGACTTAAAAGTTGGACCTAGACAGGAAGGATAATTCTGGGAGTTGGAAGGGGTGTGTCACGATTCTGCCTTCTCACATCGCGATACAGGTTCGTGGACCTACGTATTGCGATTTCGATTTCATATCGCATATCGTTACAGCCCTATTATTTAAACCCTGTTTAAATATATATGTATGTATATATATATATATATATATATATATATGTATATATATATATATATATATATATATATATATATATATATATATATATATATATATATATATATATATATATATACATGTGTATATATATATATATATATATATATATACATGTGTATATATATATATATATATATATATATATATATATATATATATATATATGTATATATATATATATATATATATATATATATATATATATATATATGCACATGTGCACATGCATGCAGGAATTGCATCAGTAACGGTTCATCAGTTAGCCCAGCACTAACGTCAATGACTGATGGAACATTACAATTTGTCAAATAAATCCTTCTCCAGCCTTTATCTTTACTCAGAGTAGTAAGAATGACAGATGATCTGCATTAATAGACAGTTTTAGGTAATACTGCAGCTGATTTACAGAAGTGTTTCAGTAAGACAGTAATAACACGAGTTAGCCGGTTAGCCTGATACCTACACAATATGAAGCACAAAGTGCTCAATAAGTCTTACCTTCAAAACGAAATGGCTTGTGATTCATAAAAAAAGAAGAAAAAGATTTGTTTAATTGACTTAGAGTCAACTTTTACATTTGAGAGACAATAACTTTATATATGCTGCACTTTCAGATTTAAAACTTTGCAGGATGTTTTCATTCACTTAGAGCTGTTACACAGTACACGAAAAGTCATTTTCAAAAATCTATAATGGAGCACTTTAACAATTATATTTATACAAATTAATACAAGTTTGATTTCAAATTGTAAATCATACCCTGGCATACAATGTTATGCTGAAAAAATTATACCCGAAAAGACAATCTCATGCTAAAGTTATGATTCACCTGTTCTCTACTAACACATACTACATCAAACAAACAAAAAGTTTTACAAAAAGACATTTCATATTTCATCCTTCAAATCATTTCTATGAAAAATAATTAGTCAAAATGATATATTGCAGGCATTTAATAAACAATTCTACATAGGCCACATTATTATCCAAAGTGTTGAGATTTGGATAATGCACATTAGCTTATTTTTCATCTATTGGTTAAAATTGATGTGATTTTCACATTAGTCTGAATAAAAACTGCAGCCAGTCTGAATGACTGTAAATCCAGTCTCCCTAGCCTAGAAATCTAGACGCACCCTAGCGGCAGCAAATTTAATCTGCCCACAAGTGTCGTCTAGCAACTCTCAATACCCTTCTGAGCTGTAATCGTCAAACTCTTGTCAGGCCAATCACATCGTGTATAGAGTCGGTGGGCGGGGCCATAATGACGACGGCCGAGTTGCGTTTGCGTGCTTCTAGTAAACACAGAAACTGGCGAACGGCAGTCTTTCGAATCAGCTCTGACCGCGACTCTGGAAGACTTGGAGTTAAGCTTTTCTCTGAGAAAAGAACAAAGAGCGGCACTGAAGTCATTCTTAAAAAGGGAAGATGTGTTCGGAGTTTAGCCGACCGGATACGGCGAATGTTTAATCTATCAACGAGCTCCGTTTCACCTTCATTGCTCTGGTTGGTGTAGCGCTATCCTATCGCGTGCAGAGGGAGTTTGAAAGACAACCGTTTATCCGCCCCTCAGATTGAGCTGTCAATGGTGAGTTTCCAGACCAAACATCTTGATGTGGGTCCGGCTTGTCAGGCTACTGTTTCCCAGATAACCTGCTTAAACTAGGCATTACAGATGAAGGGAGGATGAACAGAAAAGGCCATCATTATTTCCCTCTACACTGGGTCATAAAGGCTGGAAAACCTCTCACTTCTCCGCCATGTTTACACACGAAACGAAACCTGCATGCTGTTGTGTGAGACTCTTACACTCTGGTCAATTCCCAAATCCCAATTCTAATATCCCATCTGTATTTGATATTAATACATTTTCAAAGATTATGGTAATAACTGTTTCAAATTGAATACGATTTTTGACGTTATTAGTAATATCAGGGTCATAATGCTGACTTCACTGACTATCATTCTCATAATGCTGTTTAAATGTATTATCATTTGACTCTCAGTAGGTGTTAACTTTGGACTCTGTGTGAAAGTCACAGGACTCAAAGATGTTTTGAAGGAGGTATCATTTATTTCAAAATGACCTTTGAACCTGAAAAAGATTAACTCTGAAAATAATTGACCAGTTTTGTCCTCATGGATAATGAAGTCTTCAGTGTGCACAAACATTAGCATACAAACTTTACCATATAAGATCTGCTGTGCATGTTTGACTTTCGATGAATAGTTTTGTGCATTGCGGGACAGTGAGATTTTAATAAATGCCACCAAAAATAAAACATTAATTTAAGCAGTACTGGACAACTGGATCAAAGTTTTACTCTTATCAGAACCAGGAAGATTTTACAATCATGAATTACTCTAGTCTAAGATAATTCTCAAAAATCCCGACACACCCTACTTATGAGTTCAAAGGTTGTGTTCATCAAATATTAAACTATCCTTTATGTGAGTGAACTCACCAAGGGCGATTATGATTTTATATTTGTTGAGCTTCTTCTAAAGATATTTTCTAACACTCACATGTAGATTCACAGGGAGCCCCGGTGGGCTCATTGAAGCTGGTTATCAGACTGAAAGTATCTCTGCTTTTCTGGATTATTCTTCAATCTCTGTCGACGGCTCTAAAGGGCTAAGGTAAGGACTGTTCGCTCAATCCTCCGTATGCAGTCACCTTGATTCGGGTGTTTTCTCTGCTCATTTAAACTCATATTCCCATCGACATATGACACAAATGTTTCAACTGTAAAAAGTAAACATATACAGTTGTAGCTTTATTATTTCTACCTGATCCACCTACAAATGTCATTCCTGTAGCTCAATGAGTAGAGCATGGTGCTAGCAACGCCAAGGTCATGGGTTTGATTCCCAAAAGCCAGAATTGATAAAAATGTAAAATGTGTACCTTGAATGCAATGTAAGTCGCTTTGGATAAAAGCGTCTGCCAAATCCATAAATGTAAATGTAAATTCTAATTTCATTGTTGTAACTTTCTTCAATCAGTTTTACATAACATAAAACAAGGGAATGCTGTTTTAATATAATTGAGTTACACTGACTGCACCTTGCTGAGTTTTGCTTCAATGAGAAATTGTGTTTTGGGGTTATTATACATATTATGATATGTCCAAGTGAAAATCACAATAGACAGTGCTAATCTTCAGCACAATGGTAATTAATAACAATGTCCGACATAATTGAACTTTAAATATTTACAAACTGCTAACATCTTTCCCTAAAAAACACATAAAATAACACGTATTCCCTGAATTTACTTGCATTGACCAAAGAATATTGGGAACTACAGAGCCACCGCCCAGGGCTGTGTCTCCAGAAGCATTGTGAACTGAATTGATCGTAGAAACCATTGGTGGTAATGGTCTCTATGATCCTCCACAGGTCTTGATCACTATCTTGAGTGATTTTAAATGGCACTTGTGGTATGAAAGAGGAGGTTGAAACAGGACAGCACATGTCTTTGATAATTTTTTAAGCCTACAAATGAAGGGCGTTAATTAATGATCAGGTGCGCTCAAAGAAACATGTCTAAACTTAAGATTTATGCATTTGAATTGCATGTGCATTCAAATTATTAAACTGAATGTGAATCATATTTATCAGTCATACATGGCTATATGAAATTACATAAAATCCAGTGCTTTCAAAGCATTAATGTTTTTGTTGATTTTTTGTTTTAGTTTGTTCCAAAAGATTTACATATAATTTAAATTCCTTTACAATTGTGCCTCTTTCTCTGTAGGGTTTAAAGGGACAGCACATCACTGAGTAGTTAACTTATTAAGCAAAAATGAATGTCCCTCAGAGTGATTCTGGCTTCAGCAATGACAGCATGGACCATCCTCCTGTAATGAAAGGTGAGTCAGTAAATTATTACATTATGATTTTTTTAAGAAGAGTGTCAATTTATACCAAGTGCCTTGTTGGCAAGTGCTATTTGCATTAGCTCCAACTAACAATCCCTGGTTGGACCAAACAACATTAAAAAAGGCGCACATACTTAATGGTTTTCAAACCTGTCCTGGAGGCACCCCAGCCCTGAACATTTTGTGTCTCTCCCTTATCACACCTGATTCAACTCATCAGCTTGTTAGTAGAGACTGCAAGCCCTAAATTGGGTGTGTCTGATGAGGGAAACATGAAAAGTGTGCAGGGCTGGGATGCCTCCAGGACAGGTTTGAAAACCACTGGTGTAGTCAGTTAAGTTTAAGCCTCAAGGAATTTGGTTTTGACAACTTCTGCAGAGCTCGCTCTTTCCCTTTCCCATCACATATCACATCAGAAAGGCATTTACTTTCAATAAATATTAAAAATAAATATAATGATTTACACTGTTATTATCATGTTAATGTACAATAATACTGAGGTGCAAATAATATGTATCTGTCAAAAAGTATAAATCGCATCTAATTACTATTAACACATGGTTTTATTTTTATGTATGTATGCTATTCTTGACCTTCTGTAAAGCACTTTGGTCAGCCTGGGGGCTGTGGGAAATGTGCTATATAAATAAAATTGAACTTGAACTTGAACTTAACACATATTGAAAAGAACTGCTACTTTTACAAAGTGTAAATATATATATCACTAGTTTCACTATTAGTTTCACTCATTAGTACATATCATCTATCGCTAAGAAAATAAGTTATTTTCACTCGCTGTAAATAGCCGCTGTCTTTTTTTAGCCATGTTTTGCTCAGGCGGCTCTTTTGATCTGTGCGTGATAGAACCGACCAAACTAAAGGGTTTGTGAATTTAAACAGAAGTTAAAGCTGTTCAATTCCTGCAGCCTCAAACTTTTCTGAAATACAAATATCTAATAAGATCTAAAATATCTAATTTGATCAAATATCTGATAAAAATTATCTTTCTTATTTGCTTAGGTGAACTTGTACTAAAGTACGGTTTTATTTAAAATCAAGTTTTGTTTTTGCAGAGAAAATGTTTGCATTATTGTTTTATTTCATGTATTGTTTCTTTCTGTAGTTCATTCCCCAGTTTATCACACAAGACTATTGAAGTATCAGTAAAATACTGTTATTTAAAACTGAAACAAAAGCAGTAACAGTGTCTACAGTTATGAGATTGATTTTCTTCCTTGACTTGAAACAGTAGTTCAATAATTTACTGCACAGAATGGCCAGTTTCCCGATTTATTCTTTAACTGTGTGAAGAACAGCACAAACATTTTAAGAGGGTTTTTTAAACTTTTAAAATGAATTGTGAAATGAGAAAACAAATATTGTTATTTGAAAAAGCCCCTCTATGTCAAATCAATATTTTGTTGTTATATTATGTGATAATCTGCTGAAGATCTATAGTATAACTGCATGTTATTTCATTTCAGCAACCAAACGCCGGCTGGAAGAAGTTCACGGAATGCTGTAAGAGGATATTCTTATGCAAACTTGCATGTGATTATATTATGTAAAAATATTAATAAAAATACTGGTTTAACTTAAAGTTGCCCTAGAATGAAAAATTGAATTAACCTTGCCATAGTGAAATAATAAGAGTTCAGCACATGGACATCCCATACTGTGAGTCTCAAACATCATTGCCTCCTACTTCTTATGTAAAGCTTGTGCATGAAAAACACTACGGAAAAATAAGTGCTTCTCAACATAAACCCAACTGTGACGCAAGCGTTGGGGATCATTTATATGCACGCCCCCAACATTTGCATCTGTCCAAACATGTTCATTATCAGGTAGAACTGATGGAGCCGAATCATCAGGACTGCAGAGTCACTCGAGGATAGCGAAAACGGCTCTCATGACACACGTCATGTTCAGGCTGTGCAGGAGACGTGAGGACTTTTCATATGTCAACAGTCATGGTTGAGGTTTATTATAATCGGATACCACAACAATTTATTTCAAAATCGTTCGTTTGTTCGGCCCATTTCAAGAAAGCTTCACTCAGCCTCTTAAACTGAAGAAAGGGGCAATTACAGTATATTCCTGCAAGCAGTAAGTAGCGATTTATCCACTTATTGACTGTTTAAACAATTTCTGATTAAATTGAAAGTTTCTTAGAGAGACAGCATTTGTCTAGATAACGCAAGATGCTAGTACAGTAACAATAGGAAACACCAAGTACCATACAAAACTGAATAGTGTGTCTAATAACCAGTGGTGGGCTGTCAAGGCCATCAGGGCCTTCCCTGCTGGCCCTGACATATGGAAAATACAGCTTAGCCTCACAAAAAATAACCACATTCTTTCTGGAAATATAATTGTAGCGTACTGAAATATACAGTAATTGCATTTAGACACGTTCTGACACACATTAATTTAATAATTAAAAAAAGTAGTGAGGGTCAGTTTAAGGGTAGAGTTAGGGACAGGTGTGGTGGTGTGGGTCAGTTTAACGGTAGAGTTAGGGACAGGTGTGGTGGTGTGGGTCAGTTTAACGGTAGAGTTAGGGACAGGTGTGGTGGTGTGGGTCAGTTTAAGGGTAGAGTTAGGGACAGGTGTGGTGGTGTGGGTCAGTTTAAGGGTAGAGTTAGGGTCAGGTGTGGTGGTATAGGTCAGTTTAAGGGTAGAGTTAGGGTCAGGTGTGGTGGTGTGGGTCAGTTTAAGGGTAGAGTTAGGGTCAGGTGTGGTGGTGTGGGTCAGTTTAAGGGTAGAGTTAGGGTCAGGTGTGGTGGTATAGGTCAGTTTAAGGGTAGAGTTAGGGTCAGGTGTGGTGGTGTGGGTCAGTTTAAGGGTAGAGTTAGGGTCAGGTGTGGTGGTGTGGGTCAGTTTAAGGGTAGAGTTAGGGTCAGGTGTGGTGGTGTGGGTCAGTTTAAGGGTAGAGTTAGGGACAGGTGTGGTGGTGTGGGTCAGTTTAAGGGTAGAGTTAGGGACAGGTGTGGTGGTGTGGGTCAGTTTAAGGGTAGAGTTAGGGTGAGGTGTGGTGGTGTGGGTCAGTTTAAGGGTAGAGTTAGGGTCAGGTGTGGTGGTGTGGGTCAGTTTAAGGGTAGAGTTAGGGTCAGGTGTGGTGGTGTGGGTCAGTTTAAGGGTAGAGTTAGGGTCAGGTGTGGTGGTGTGGGTCAGTTTAAGGGTAGAGTTAGGGTCAGGTGTGGTGGTGTGGGTCAGTTTAAGGGTAGAGTTAGGGTCAGGTGTGGTGGTGTGGGTCAGTTTAAGGGTAGAGTTAGGGACAGGTGTGGTGGTGTGGGTCAGTTTAAGGGTAGAGTTAGGGTCAGGTGTGGTGGTGTGAGTCAGTTTAAGGGTAGAGTTAGGGTCGGGTGTGGTGGTGTGGGTCTAGCTTCTAAAGCAGGACCGAACCTTTATCGCTGGGACCGCTCCATCAAAAACACACTTCTTTGGTATGATTTGGTGAAGTCCTGACTGCAGTGAACGGTGGAGATCCACTTTGCGACGCGACTGAAGCGATGTTGTGAAGCTTCCCGTCATTTCTGCGTTCAAATCGGTTCAAATGCAGCGCTGCCTTCCCGGAATGCTGTGCTGAAGCGTTGAAGTCACCCATGGGAATAAAGTGGAGCGCGGCGCCTGGATCGACTGGATCTGGACCTGAGTGTTTATGGGCGTGCATTTGCTCTCTCGCTGTAGTCACGCGCCCGTACGGCCCATACAAGGACCTTCCGCTCTGTTCACGTCAAGTCGAGCCATACTCGAAAAAAACTCTCCGAAACTTGTGAGAAACTGGAAGGAGTATTTTTAACACAGAAATACTCCATCAAACGTCCAACATTAGTTTTTGAAACTTTGTCTATGTTTAGGATGGGAATCCAAGTCTTTAACAGTGTAAAAAGCTCAGTGTGCATGAAACAGCATTTCACCCCCCCTTTAACATATTGTTTCAACTCATTCTAGGGCACCTTTAAAGGTCCCATTCTTCGCGATTCCACCTTTCAAACTTTAGTTAGCGTGTAATGTTGCTGTTAGAGCATAAATAATACCTGTAAAATTATAAAGCTCAAAGTTCAATGCCAAGCGAGATATTTTATTTAACAGAAGTTCCCTTTCAAAGCCTACAGCGAGCGGCCGGTTTGGACTACACCGCTGCACTTCCTGCTGTGATGACGTCACTAGAACCATTTCTTGACGAATCCTCCGCCCACAAGAACACGCAAATTCGGGGGCGTTGTCCTTTTGCTCTCGCAGGTCGAGAATAGGAAGGGATGTTTTTGTAGAGTGTGTTTGTCGCCATGCCATTGAAACGCTGTTATTTTCATCCCGGAGTCAAATCACCTTTGTTTGGCCTCACATTTTGCTGAGGACTGCTTCCTCAATCTCAATCAGTTTAATGCCGGATTCTTAGAGAGATTATTCTTAAAAGACGACGCAGTTCCTCTTTGTCTGGAGAAGGCGTTGTTTATGAGCCACATCCGGAAAGTGTATTTTATTATTTAAGTCGGTCCGTTTAACAGTTTATGTAACTCATGACACAAAGTGCAACGCTGTTTAGCTTTGTTAACTAACGTTAGATGGTAATTGAAACTAATCCGAAAAACTTAGCATATAAAAGTGTAGTAATTCATTCAGACACCATTGATTGTTGGTGTTTGTAATGATCAGTTTAAACTACTGAATAGACAGCTGACCATTCTGAAACATCCAGCAAAAGTCTTTCCTGAGCAGGTTGTAATCGATCCTCTTCGATATTCTCCGGGTCTGATTCCGGCTCAAATTGATAAGGCAATATAGACATTTTTGCAATAACATTGATCGCGCTTATCTCCCCGTTATGGTAAGAGGCGGGACCTTTCCGGTTAACGTGCGCTAAGCTGCTGTCCAATCACAGCGTGGGAAGCGCTGGCCTAATCAGAACTCGTTACGTGTTTCTGAAGGAGGGACTTCATAGAACAAGGAAATCATCAGGCCGTTTTTAGGACAGAGGAAACAGCGCTGTACAGATAAGGAAATTGTGTGAAAAATACTGGTGTTTTTTACACGCGAAACATGAACTCATGTTATATTGCACACTGTAAACATAATCAAAGCTTCGAAAACACGCGAAGAATGGGACCTTTAAGGCCTAGTATTAAATGGTTATTTTTATTTGACATTTAAAAAAGAGAAATGTCACATTCTCTGCCTATTATTTTCAATTTAAATAGTACGACCGAATATAGAGCCAAATAGGAAACACTTTATAACATGTTATGAATGTATTAGTCCTAATATATATTTAAAATAATAAAAAACAGTTAGTTAGTATTGTTGAAGTAACAATAAACTACAGTGTTTGTGCCCATTAACACTGAATCTCATTGGCTATTTTCCGTCAGTATTATTTGTAACAACATGAATGTGAACGGAATAATACTACTATATCTATAGTCAACTGGGAAACACTTTACAACATATTAATAAATGTATAACATGTTTCGATGAAGTATAAACTACTGTCTTTGTATTCAATGATATTAAGCATGATCAATAGACATAATGAAATGTATATTATATGAACAGAAAAGAGAATTTATTTAAAAGTATTGTTGTAAAATATTGTAGACATCAATCTAATGAAAATAATGTGAAAAAAGCTTATATTTAACCAAAGAAAAATACATATATGGATAGCGCAACTATGACCGTTTGAGTCCGGCACCTCACTTCCGATTCTGTGGATGTTGTTCTGAAACTGGTGTGCTGTGGGGCTGCAGCTGGATACTATTGGAGACTTCATCTGCTCTGCCCAGTCAGAGAATTGCAAATGTATCTGCGGAAGTCTGTGCATTGGAGAACTTTGGACCAAATGTAAGCTGCTTCAAAGCAGACAGTCAGTAGTTGGATTATCCAGGCATTTGCTTTGGCCTATCAGGTGCACGGTTTGCCTTCACCTTTGGCCTTAAAAACCACATAGTGTACCAAAGTGCTCAAAGGAATTCAATAAAACACAGCTTACAAAATTAAAAAGAAGGAAATAATAAACTAAACCAGTGGTTCCCACTAGGGGGCCGAAGTGATCCTCTGGGTGGGCCGCGATAAATTAACTTCAAATTAATTTGAATATGTTAACTCTTTCCCCGCCAGCGTTTAAAAAAAAAGTTGCCAGCCACCGCTAGGGTTTTTGACAATTTTTACCAAAATTTAATAGCCCATAGAATATTTTGTTAAATGAACATCTGAGCATGCAATATATCAAAATAAAGATCTGACCCTCTTCTTTTAAACAAAAAAAAATCGTTTTATTCTAGCTTCATGCATTCCTTTTTTATCAACACTTGAATATGGGTAGGTTTCATAAAAAAAGCAACATTTAGAACAAAAAGCTGAGAAAATCAAATTTGTGAAAGACTGACTCCAGATCAGATTCAGAGCGATGATCAAACACAGATGGAGTATATCGAGTCCATCAACACCCCTAATGCTTACACAGTCCTGGAGCTCATCCTGGGTCCACTTCTCATTCAGAAACATTAGGCAGTTTTGATTCATATGATGTTTAATGAGGATGATCACGTTATTTTTAATATGCATATGATTACATGCGATCGCTCGTTTCACTGCGTCTTTAAATTATATCAATGTAAAAAAATATAAATTGCAACAAAGAACCACCTCTCTCGTACGTTTTCTGTAATTGTTTTGGATTCAGGGCAGCCCAAGGCGTTTCCAATCGCGCTTTGTGAAATACAGCCCGAATGGCAGCTAAAAACACCTGACTGCTTCATGAACACAGCATACGCAAACTAATATTACACATTTCAGTTAGATAAAGCAAACCAGTGCCACTAAAAGTTTTGATGGATGATGGTTGTGTTGGAAACTCAGAAGTGAAGACCAGGAGAGCTTGGGTATATCTTTCGGGCAGGCGTTCCTCTTTATTGAGAAACACACGTGCCGTCTGTGGCTGCAGTCGTCCAAGTCTAATTTTGAAAGTATACATTGTAATTTATCCACATTTCAGGGGGAGGGATTTACACAGTAGAGGAGGAGACAATCTAAACAAAGGAATGCACATGTTAGCTGTGTCCCAAAGTGAAGGGTGCGCACTTCGAAGGCCATGCACTTCGAAGGCCAGACCAGGCCACGCCTTCAAAGTGCACGAAGTGCACGAAGGGCGAACCGAGAGATAGGGTTGCCAGGTCTGAATAATAAAACCCCTCCAATTGTTATTCAAAAGTATCGGAATCACGGCCAGAATGGGCCAAAATATCCCAAAATGCGGGGCGCGGGCAGTAGAAATATTGCTTAAGTAAAGACAACGTAACCTGTGGACTATAGGCTACAAACACCCCAAAGCAACAGTAGCCTAAATGCAACCCCATTCCAGACTTGGCAACAATGAACCAAAGCGCCGTTAATGGAGCAGGTTCTGACAACTGACAGCGGACGTTCGTGAGGAGTTTTAAAAAGAGAAATGGAGCATATACTACTACTTATATATATATATGTACTATATATATATATATATATGTGTACTTTTTTTGAGCTTTCTATTGGGTTTTGACATGCTTCAAAGCCTGCGACGATGGGCTGGACCATAAGCATGTAAATCTGTAGCCGGTTAAATATTGTCAAATTGCAAATATTATTTAACAGTTTATTTCTTATGTTAAATGTAACTGTTACAATATATTTTCCTATATACGTCCAAGTTTTTTTTTTTTTTTTTAAGTAGGCCTACTTATTTTTATTCAACTCATCTCAGATGCATTTTTTATGGCATGCCATGCAGCCGTCGACCGATTCGGCCCCGCAGAGCTGCGGACAGTGGAAATATGCACTCATCCCAGAAGATGATGTCCCGCTCAGGCCTTACCAGAGTCTCTATTGTGCATTATTCCCCATCCCGGTCCAGCTCCAGCTTCTCCCGCTCAGTGCAATGAAAGTGTAGAAAAGTGTTTTCTTCTGGTTTGGCTGATAATAAAAATGTGTTGTTTCTAATGTTAAACTTGTTATTTTATTGGTCTATAAATAGGCTATAGTTGTAAAAAGCCTACGTAGGCTAATAGACCAATTTATTTTCACTTACACATTTTAAATTACATGACAAGAAAATATATGTAAACATTTAATGTAGCTCCAAATTATAACGTGCATTACAAAAATAAACAATAGCTAGGCTATAGAAAAACCACTTCTCTTTAATTTAGCCTACGTTTGAAGTTAACGAAAATGAACAATAGACAGCAGTTCGTTTAATTTACAAATAACTTGCATAAAAAATAATAAGCTAGCCATTTAAATTGTTCTGTGTCGGCCACGCATTCAGCCTTTGGAGGATCGATGTTCGTTGACCGTCGTCAACATTCATTCATTCATTAATTCATATATATTTTTTTTTTTTAAAACTTTATTTTAGCATCTAAGTCAGCAGTTTTCGTTTGTTTGTATTTTTTCTTATAATTCTGAGTGACAGATGTCACATTTGATTTAGCCTATTTTTCTGTGATATTTGTTTTAGTTACGGTGTTGACATAGGCTACAGCAGGCTGTAAGAAAAATAAATGATTGCACGTACAATTCCTATCCAGTGTCTCTCTTTCTGTAAGGGAAATTTAAAAGATATCTGGAAACAAAATCTAAATTTAGCTGGATCAGTCGGGTCGGGAATAAAATAATTTATAGCGGGTGAGCACTGAGTGAATTTTGCGCGAGCGGATCGTGCGGTGCGGAATAGCGGGAGCAGGACGAAAATACAGCGGCGCAGATTATATTTTGAAGGCTATTTAAAGAAAGTGTATGGGGGGGGGGGGGGAACAGCGAAAAGGGTGATAATGGACTGATTCCTCTTCTTGAAATAATGGTTGAGAAATAAATAGCATTTAAAAATTGGGAAATTAAAGTTCATCTTGCTCAGGGCAGGGAACTGGGAACTGTGTGAATGCACTAACGTTGAACGTTTTATTTACTTCAAGCGCTTGCGCTGTTGTGTTCAATAGTACCCAGGCTACACTTGAGTTACCGACCGCTACCGTCTTTAACTGGAATCTGATCGAGTGCCGCGGGAATGCGGACCAGTCAAATCCTGTAGTCACCAGTGTGCTATGAATTCTGGGATAGGGAAGGCTGCGAAGTTATGAGAAGGTCCCATCTGCTGTACCCTTCCTTTGCCTGAGAACCGAAGAGCGCATTTTGAAGTCGCTCATGAATTGCGGCAGCCTTCGTCGCACCGCTGTGACGCAATCGCACTTCAAATGCGGCCTTCAGAGCGCTTCAGAGGTGCAGCTTTCACTTTGGGACAGCCTACGTAGTGCCGCTGTGACGTAATCGCACTTCAAATGTGGCCTTCAGAGGGTGCAGCCTTCACATTGGGACAGTCTTCGTAGTGCAGGTATGACGTAATCGCACTTCAAATGCGGCCTTCGAAGTGCGCGCACTTCACTTTGGGACACAGCTGTTGTTTAGGTAAAAGGGACACACCCATACATTTCCATGTCACCAGTCCTAATCCTATCAGCATAACAGTGCCAATCAGACCACCAATCCAAATCCTATCAGCATAACAGTACCAATCAGACGAATAGATGCAAATGTGATCACTGACAATGTTGCTTATAGATCAGGAAGTGCATAAAGACAAAAGACTGATTAGCTTGATCTCCTTAGAATGTAGTCAGTCTGTACCTCCAAACTGTAAAGCATTATGTACATAACAAACTGTTAGTATACTATTACATTGGAACCTTGATATAACAATTTATGAATTTGTAATCCCACAGTTGTAATGAAGGTAAAGATGGTTACAGATGCAGGAGTCAAACATTAAGGCGTGAGTAGTACATAATTATTGATGCCCAAACAGTGTATGTGTGCTCACTGATTGCTATAACATCGTATTTCTGCATGAACGCAGTTCAATATATTCACGTAGTTGTCAAAATTAATGTACTGAGTATTTTATAATGGATGCTCGCCGAAGAAGCATGTGTGGAGAAGTTTGTGAGTGTATCAGTGGTGTTTATGTACACATGGGCATCAGCTTCAAAAAGACTTGATTGCTTGTTCTGACAAAGGAACTGTTCACTGATGACATCGGATGACTTCAGATCGCTACATTTCCATGCATTCAGAATAGTTTTATTTTTCATTTGTATCTTAGTCAGTTTGAAGAAAGGGTCATAGTTCAAACACCATACTTCAGTTCTCAAAAATATCAATATATAACTTATATTTTTAGAAAAAGAAAAACATTGTCAAATAACTATTATTTTAAGTTATATCGTGAAAAGGTGAACGATCTGTAAGCAAAGTATCTACGGTTGTATTTTGTAATAAAAAATAATATTACCCTTTGTCATCAGACACACTATTTAGTTTTGTATGGTACTTGGTGTTTCCTATTGTTACTGTACAAACATCTTGGGTTATCTAGACAAAGCGGGCTCTCTAAGAAACTTTCAATTTAATCAGAAATTGTTTAAACAGTCAATAAGTGGATAAATCGCTACTTACTGCTTGCAGGAGTATAGTTGCCCCTTTCTTCAGTTTAAGACGCTGAGCGAATCTTTCTTGAAATGGGCCGAACAAACGAACGATCTTGAATTAAATTGTTGTGGTGTCGTATTATAAACATCAACCATGACTGCTGACATTTTTATCTGTGGGAAGGGTAGAAAAGTCTCCTGAACAGCCTGAACATGACGTGTGTCCATGCGAGCAGCTTGTTTTGATGATTCGGCTCCATCAGTTCTACCTGATAATGAACATGTTTGGACAGATGCAAATGTTGGGGGTGTGCATATAAATGATCCCCAATGCTTGCATCACTTTTGTGTTTATATTGAGAAGCACTTTTTTTCCGTGGAGTTTTGGATTCACGAGATTTACATAAGAAGGCGGAGGCAATGATGTTTGAGACTCACAGTATGGGATGTCCATGTGCTGAACTCTTATTATTTCACTATGGCAAGGTTAATTCAATGTTTCATTCTAGGGCACCTATAATTATGAATGGATCTGTATAGTAGTTATATGCGGTCCTTTGGCATCTCCCTGTGGTCTTGTTCCGTATGGAAGGTTGACTTGTGCTTATTGTACTGTATAACTGAGCAGAGTAAGTACTTATAAGTTGTAAAGAATATCTACAATAAAGAACACTGAAGGTTAATATATCTTGAACTTGAAAAAAATAAATAATGGCAGTCATGTCGGTGGGCCTTGCAGTATTGATTCAGAGAGGAGGGGGGCCTTCGAGTAAAAAAGATTGGGGACCACTGAACTAAAGCAAAGGAAAGAGATAAAATAATATAAATGCAAAACCAATAGTCCAGGGGTTTCCAAACATATTCCTGGAGCCTCCCCAATACTGCACGTTTTGCATGCGTCCTTAATTCATGTCATCAGCTCATGAGTAGAAACTCCAAGGCTGAATCTGAAATCGCCCCCAAAAGCCCTATTCTGACGGTATTTGTTTCTCGTGGGGTCATAAGGTATTTTCATCATTGACAGGGGCTTGTCTGTGGTTTTATTGTAATTGTATTGCTGTCCAAATCCAGAATGTCAGTGTTTTTCTTCCCTCACCCGCGTAAAAATTCCCGTCCAAATTACCTACTGTTTTTAGACAAACACCAAGCTTTTATGGTAATTTAATTGCCGTCCGAATCCACATCTCAGAGTTTTCAAGAATATATTACTTTATTATCCTTTTTGACCGCTGCAGAGCACCATACGAATAGCCTGGCTCTGCCCTCCTACGTACTTCCACTCAAATTTTGAGATCACACGTGCGTCAGACTGGAGTTCTCGCGCGAGACTTGGATTTGTTTTTAAAAATTATAGACTGAACAAAGTTTGCTTCAAATTGTATGTGCGCTGATTTGTGGAGAAAAAAAAAAGATTATGGCGGAAGAAATTGTTGGACAGACAGAGGGAGCCAGGATTGTGTTCTGCAAAGACAGTTTGAGCTAAATAAACAATTGTGTAATGTGCTGCTGCTGCGGCTGGATGTGCAAATGTTTGGCCTTTGTTTCTGTTTGATAGAATTGTAAATATATATATTATAATACTGATATTCTGCTCTATAACTCCTCCCTGAACCTCCTGCTGCCCTTTATCTTACTCTTTCATTGGCTGTCGGTCATCGTAAATGTAATTTTCAGTCAGAACGCTGTTCACACAGCAGGAGTTTGAATCGCCAACAGGTCCAGATATTTAGCATGCCAAATATCTCACTGGCATCGGCGACTCATGGGCGATTCTCTCTGATCGCGTCTTTGATTATTCACACTGCGTGACTGTCACTCGCATACGCGAGCACCGATTGCCGATGATCTCGGGCATTTGTCGGCGACTTCACAAAACCTGTCAGCAACTCAAAATCAGGGCAAAAATCAGACAGTGTGAACTAGGCTTTAGCTCAACTGGAGATCTCTTTTTAAAGGAGCATCTGAAGCACTGGTCACAGGTGTATCCAATAGACAGCTAATTTGTGGAAACAGGTGCCAAACAGCAATACTCAAGACGAACAGCAGAGGGCGCCACAGGGATGAAAACAGTAAAACAAATGTCTTTGTTCAATTTCAAGAGTTTCTTTAGCAGCAGAGAAAATGGCAGAAAGATGAAAAGGGAGAAGAAATGTGTTGCAGACAATGGATGACAATGGATGTTATTAAGACACTATAGATTAGATTGTGCAGGGATCATGTTTGTGACAGATCTTATTAGAGACACGCTAACATCTCCGACACAGCGCAGGAATGCCATAGTGACAGAAATTAAAGTAATCGCTACATTACGATATTTGGCAATTGGGAAAATGCAGCAGTGATGATTTGGGTCTGTCACAACCTTCTGTAAGCAAAATGATCACACAAACAATTACAGCACTTTCAATCAAATACCTGATTGAAATGAGAGTCCTGAGAGGACTCTTAGAATCTGTATGAATACGGGCCCTGGTGATAACAAGCAGACTCAATGAAGGAAAGAGAAACAACCACTATTTATTTTTAAGTAACCATTATGGAGTGTTTGCACTGGTTGCCCAGAGAAAATGGTTTCAGATGTTGGTTATGTTTTGATAGTAGCGTAATCATCGTGTGGTGGCCTGAATCAATGATTGCATTTAGAACCTGATTGCTGATTATATGGGTGATGTGTTATTTTTTACAAAATTGATTATAGCAGCACAATAACTTTACAGTAGAAGACTCTACACAAAAAAAGTTTTAAAGGTGCTCTATAATGAAAAATGTAATTAACCTTGCCATGGTGAAATAATAAGAGATCAGTACATGGACATCACATACTGTGAGTCTCAAACATCATTGCCTCTTACTTCTTATGTAAATCTCGTGAATCCAAAACTCCACAGAAAAAAAAGTGGGATTTAATTACTGAAATCTGGTAACCGCACAAACGCAAGCTTTTTCCCGCATGCGCAAATGATCTGACCCAAATAAAAAAGGGAAGCTGCATTTTATCAATCTTCATTTGAGATGTTCTGCTTAAAGTGTCATTCAGTCGGTCTGTGTTCTGTCAGGACTCACGAGCCGTGGTGAGCGCGGCAAAAATCTCCCGCGGCCGCCTGGTTCCCAACACTAACACACCTGCTAACTTCGCGATGAACACTCGGACCCCGGGAAACATTATTCCCACCACTGACATTGGGCAAAGGACCATCTACATTGGGCAAATGATTCACCATTTGTGCTTAGTGTAACGTTAGGTTTAGTTTCACTTTCAGAATCACTGTCATCTCATATTTCCCTTCAGAATCAGGTTCCGTGAATAGAAGACTCAACAGTTCATTGCGGGTTAGCTTTATTGATGCCATTAGAAAATAATAATAGTAATAATAATCTAATGCAAATACTCGCTGACGTTGACAATGCTCTGATAAAACAGCTCACTCGCACGTCAGCTCCGCTTTTGTTTACACTGATTCAATGCGCTCTTGCTCGTATATTTTGTATAGAATCATGATATTTGTATGAGACAGGGATGAAGTACGACATCTAGTGGAGGGGAGGTTGAATGAAATTTGACAGCCTATTTGACAAAATTGGCCGTTTTATTCGGTGACACATCTTGTAGAGTAAACTCGACCGTGGTGCCTAGAGGGTTAACTATACATGATGGTTATGTCAAAACATAACTAATTACACCAGATGGGATTTTCTCTAGGCTTTTTTTTTTTTACCATGCCAAATGTACTTTAGAATCACACAGTTAAACCAGCAAAAGATAATCTAATATTTAAGAAGTCAAGAGCCCAACTAAAGCAAATATTGATTATTTTATTATGTATTAAAGCAAATGATGGTGACTCTTTCCTTCTTTGGATCTGCTTGATACCATCAGGTGTTCATCACTAATGGTCAATCATCACTCCCTCAATCACTTTATTATCTTATTACCTTTTAAAATGTTTTATCAACTGCATTGATTTGGACCTTCAGCCATTGGTTGCCATTGAAGTCCATTATGTGGAGAAAAATCCTGGAATGTTTTCCAGGAAAAAAAGAAAGAAATGTTTTTTTAAAAAGTCATGAACATCTTGATGATGAGATGGGGGTGAGTAAATTGTCATGAAATGCTCAGAAATATATTTTGGTGCCAGTCCGTGCAGGGCTTTAAAAGCATCTAAAAACACCTTGTACTTAATCCTAAATTATAACAAATATCTGTCAGCTGGGTTGTTGACAAATCAGCAAATGTGCAACAATATAAGTGCATACAATTACAGCCACTGTACACTAATAAATAGCTGACTGAAATCCTAACCTTTATACTAAATCAAATCTCTTTTGTAGAGCCCATCATGATGCCACACTACTAGAACCAGGTCCTCCAGCGATTTACCGCCTGAACACTGAGCGAAAATATATTGAAGGGACTGGCAGAAAGGTCAGACAGTGGACATATGGACGAAGAGACAGATACAAGCAGAACAAAGTCATACTGATGGTGGGAGAAACCGGCGCTGGGAAAACCACCCTCATCAACACCATGATCAACCACTTAATGGGAGTGACGTTTGAGGATGAAGAGTTTTATCATATCACAGAAGAACAACAACATAAAGATCAATCCCAATCCCAGACACGTAATATTACGGTTTATGAGGCGTTTGTTGAAGAAAACCCAACAGCTCTGACCATCATTGACACTCCAGGATACGGACACACTGAAGGATTCGAGAAAGACAGAGAGATTTCTGAGTATCTGAGCAGGTTATTTTCAGATGAGGATGGGGTTCATTATATTGATGCAGTGTGTTTTGTGATGAAGGCATCTCAGAATCATCTCTCTGCAAAAGAGCTTTACATATTTCACTCAGTTCTGTCTCTGTTTGGGAGAGATATAGAGAACAACATTGTGTTTCTACTCACACATTCAGATGGAGGACCTCCAACAGATGCCCTCAATCCCATTAAAATAGAAGAAATACCCTGCAGAAGAGATAAGGACAAACCTGTTTACTTCTTATTCAACAACCGACAGAAAGAGAAAAGACACAAACGGTATGAGCGAGTTTTAAAATCATCATGGGAAATGGGAGAGGAAAGCATGAATGAGTTCTTGACACTACTGAAAGAAGACAACAGGAAAAGTGTTAAGATGACATTAGATGTCCTGAAGGAGCGAAGACGACTCGAGGCCTGTGTCTCTAATCTGAAGGAGCGAATCAAAGAGATGGAGTTAAAAACTGAAGAACTGAATCAGATTCAGGAAGCCCTCAGACAGAACAGAGAGAATATCAAGAAATGTGTAAACTTTCAGTTTACAGTGAAGAGAAGTTTCAAAGAAAAAGTCCCCATTGAAAATGAATGGTGGTGGAACAGAAACGCTACCTGCTGCTCCGTCTGTGAGGAAAACTGCCATGAGTGGAACTGCTCAATGGCACCAGATCCCTCATGGTGTTGGGTCATGAAAAACGACCACTGCACTGTCTGTTCAGGGAAGTGTGATTACAGCAAACACGTCAGAGAGAACAAGAAATATGTGACCAAGATAAAGGATGTCATTATGACATTTGAAGAGCTCAAACAGGAGTATGAACGCACTGATGAAAAGCACAAAACCAGCTTTGACAAAACAAAATATAAACACACCAAGAAGCAATATGAAAGTAGCCTGAAAGAGACTCAGAAGAAAACAGAAATAGAAGAAAATCTGAAGAGAGATCTGGAGAAGATTAAAGAAGAAAAGTCTCGCCTTCTGCATGAAGCTTATAAGGCCATCGTGAGTCTGTCTAAGATCGCATTAAAAGCCAACAGCGCTCTCAGTCTTCATCATCTGGAGTTCCTGATTCCCAGACTGAAGGAGGAGAGAAAAGATGAATGGGTGAAGAACCTGGAGGATCTGAGGGAAGTTGGAGAAGAGAGGAAAAACAAGGGGGCTTTAGAACAGCTGTGGGGTTATTTCAGTCGTTTAACTGGTAAAAATTAATGCAATAAATATGAAAATACAAGACAAAGAAGCAGAACAGATGCTGTTTCACTACATATATATATATATATATATATATATATATATATATATATATATATATATATATATATATATATATATATATATATATATATATATATGTGTGTATATATATATATATATATATATATATATATATATATATATATGTATGTATGTATATACTCGATCCTTCTAGCAAACTGCTCCTTTTCCACCATATACGTTAAAACGATAGTCAATTGACAAAGCTATTCATTTTGTAAAAATATATATTTATATTTTTTATAACTTAAGTATTATGTTTTTGCATGCTTGTATTTCAGAGTGTGTCAAAGTCACTGCGTAGCCTACATTGTGACTAACGTTATATAAATGTGCAATAAACAAGTAAGCTGCATTTTATCAATCTATTTTATCATATATATGTATGATAAATGTGCTGATATGATAAATGTGCTCATACGATAAATTGCATGCGATGGTATTCACGTTAAAGTGTGTTGTTCTCTGTGCTCTTTCTCTGTAATGTCCAGATCTAAATCTGCTTTGAATCGATGTGTACTGTAACAAGAACTACACAAATAAATCTGGCTTGAATTGACCTTTGACCTGTGCTTTACTGGTTAATCTGGTGTGGAGTGTGTTCTGTTCTGGTGATCAATCCATCTATACAGTATCAGCCGTCCTCTAACTGTGGTATAAAAACACATTCGAGTCTATCGATTATCTTTTCTTTTTCTCAAATGTCCTCTTATCCGGGGTCGCTTCTGGGCATCCCTTGAGGCAAGAAAATATATTTCCCTTTATATGAATGATCAATATATGAAAATGATATAACAGTATATTTTAAAATATATAGAATAATATGTGTATGTTAATATAATGTGAATAATATAACTTGCTTTCAAGTTTTCCCTCTTTTTTTATTAAAGGTGCCCTAGAATGAAAAATTGAATTAACCTTGCCATAGTGAAATAATAAGAACTCACTACATGGACATCACATACTGTGAGTCTCAAACAGCATTGCCTCCTACTTCTCATGTTAATCTCAAAATTCAAAAACACCACGGAAAAAAAGTGCTTCTCAACATAAACCCAACTGTGACGCAAGCGTTGGGGATCATTTATATGCACGTCCCCAACATTTGTATTTGTTCAAACATGTTCATTATCAGGCGGAACTGATGGAGCCGAATCATCAGACGACACTTGAGGATGGCAAAAACGGCAGCTCTCATGGACACACGTCATGTTCAGGCTGTTCAGGAGACTTTTCTACCCTTCCCAAAGATAAAAAATGTCAGCAGTCATGGTTGATGTTTATAATCCGATACCACAACAATTTAATTCAAGATCGTTCGTTTGTTCGGCCCATTTCAAGAAAGATTCACTCAGCCTCTTAAACTGAAGAAAGGGGCAACTATACTCCTGCAAGCAGTAAGTAGCGATTTATCCACTTATTGACTGTTTAAACAATTTCTGATTAAATTGAAAGTTTCTTAGAGAGCCCGCTTTGTCTAGATAACACAAGATCCTAGTACAGTAACAATAGGAAACACCAAGTACCATACCAAACTAAATAGTGTGTCTAATGACTAGGGATGGCTACCGAAACCCGGTATTAAACGAGCCCCGGGGCTGAATTTTGAAAGACCGTTGTATCGATAAGCTCGGACGTTATCGGTTCTGCTGTCGGTACTTTTGAAAATGCACGTGATGTGACGTGACGTGACGAGAGAGAGAGAGAGAGAGAGAGAGAGAGAGAGAGCGCAAAAAAACGACAGCCCACGGAGGACAGAACTAAACATTCAAATATAGCCTAGTTTCACTTTACACTAGATTGTGATAATGTGATTTTATTTTAGATTTTGGCTTCTTTGGCAAAGATTATAATTTTGATATTCATGTCTAGCGCAACTTAATTCCCTTTGCAGCAGTAGCCTACGCTGTCATTTCTCCATAAAACTCTAACGTAATGACAGAATCAGCACGATCGGTGATTGTTATAAAATACAGTCTAGCAACTGCTGGTAAATTGTGGGACGCGTTTAATAATAAAAGCAAAAAAATGTGTGCAAGAGATTGTTCCCAAGTTAGCGCGAGCGCCGAAACAGCCGCAACGAGACGAACAAATTACACTTTCGGTTTCACACTCGCGTCTAAACGATCAGATGTACACACACATCTATGTCAAAATGACCGGCTTGGAGTCTCTTAAACACAGTTTGTCTAAAATGGATGTAGTTATTATGGATATAGTCAGGAGAAAATGTAGTGCATCTGCCTATTATCAGTCGCCTATAGATCTGCACATCTGTCTTAAAGAGGCAGCAGTGTAAATAAACATGCTGACGAATTACTGTGAATTAAACAACCAAATGCAAAGATAAAATCACTCGCAGCCCTTGAATGAATAACTTCAGCTTTAATAAGCATTAATTTATCCTATCTATGAAAAACTATGCAGTGTTATTTTACATTTGATTAGCCTACTAGAATTCTTCCTGAAATTAAAGCACTGTGCAGGCCTATATAATGTGTATCTTTGTTAATTGTGTGTGTGTGTGTGTGTATGTATATATATATATATATATATATATATATATATATAAATCTCAAAAAGTACCGATAAGAATACTGTTAAAGTACCGGACCGATAAGCAGTATCGTTAAGAGTAGTAATACCGTTAAAATCTTAACGATACCCATCCCTACTAATGACAAAGGGTAATATTATTTTGTATTACAAATTACAACTGTAGATACGTTGCTTACAGATCGTTCACTCGATCCTTCTAGCAAACGTCACCTTTTCCACCATATATGTTAAAACGATAGTCATTTGACAAAGCTATTCATTTTGTAAAAATATATATTTATATTTTTTATAACTTAAGTATTATGTTTTTGCATGCTTGTATTTCAGAGTATGTCACAGTCACTGCGTAGCCTACTGTTAGGGGTTACAGTTTTGACCCATAGACCAGATATGCAAAATGAAGACCAGGAGTCAGGATGTTCAATCATCGGAGAGAATTTTACTGAAGAATAGTTTGCAGTTTCATCAGTAGAGTCAGCTTTAGAGTCTCTCAGGGCGGTGTCAGGCCAGACTCTGGAAAGCAAATTAGACACCATACAGCAGACATAGAGTCAAAATCATATTAAATAATAGTTAAATGTATTAATGATCACATAACATTGATTGTCAATATAATTCATTATTTTGAAAGGATAATAACTGATTATTAAATTCATGAGGTTATTAAAAATCATTCAAAAGGATAAGATGCATATGATGAAGATGCATATGATGAAGAGGCAAGGGTGTCGGCCCACTCCCCCCTTCAATCCCCCGTTTTAAGACCAATGTGGGGTCCAATACCGCCACGTCTGGTCTACAAGTGAGGTCTCTATGGAAGGTTGAGTGGTGACTCATGCTTCCCTGACGGGTCACACTTGTCTCTTCACCTCATCACGGACATGCTGGCCACTAAAAAGACCAGTCCCCATTCCGAGGCTCTCACACCTTCCACTCACATTAGGGGTACAACATGTTTCTTTGTCAGCTCGCTTCTCAGATTGTTCGTTAGTGTCAGCATCCTCCTGTCCTCCTCGGCAGGATTCAGCTTGCTCTTCAGCAAGAGGACCTGCACAGATAGAGAAGACTAAAACGAACACACACATCCAAACAGTTATGTCAACGGTTAGTTTGAGCATGTGCAGATGCATCAAGGCAAGTTCTTCAACTGGAAAGCCTCTACCCATCTGGAGAACAAATCAACAATCATTAAGATGTATGAAAAGCCCCCACTAGGGGGTAGAGTGAAGTCAATCTGAAGATGGGTCCACGGACGCTGGGGACATGGGGTGTGACCTAAGGGGATATTTAGCTTAGCTGAAGAATTAACCTTAAAGCAAACTAAACATCTGCAAAAATCCCTGCAGGAAGCTCTCATCTCTGGCCACCACCATGTTTTAGAAATCATTGCATATGGTTTCTCAGGCCCAGCATGTGCCAACCCTTGATATTACGACATGAGCTGGGTTCGAGCAGAAACTGGGCAGACAAAATGTTCATTGAGTTTCCAAACTCCATCTGAGTTCATCAGTGCACCAAGTTTTGTCCATTGCTCTATTACTTCAGGATCTTTATCCTGTGCATAAATGTCTCGGGGTGGCTCACTCTCCTGGGGAGAGATAGCCATTACACTCACGCATGTCTCTGTCTGTTGTGCAGCCAGCCTGGCAGGAGCATTAGCAGCTTGGTTGCCCTTGGATTCTGGGGCGTTATCAGTAGAGTGTCCTGTTCTTTTGATAACAGCTCCTTCTGCAGGAAAATCACAGGCAGACATGAGTTTCTGTACCTGCTTTTGATGAGAGATGGGTAGACCAGGGGTGGTAGGGAACCCCCGTTGTTTCCACACAGGTCCGAAATCATGGACCGTCCCGAAGGCCTTGCCGTATTGAAGTGTACGCGTGAGAGTGACCAGATCTGCCACCTGAGCCCCTCCCCCTGAAATAGAGTCACATTCAACAGTCTCATAATGTTCGTTTACCACAGCCCAGCCTGTGAAGCGTTGTCCTTGTTCATGAAAACTGGACCTGTCAACAAACAAGTTCATGGCATCAGATAGTGGTTCGGCCTGGAGAGGGCTCTGGCTGTCGTTCTCGATCAGATGGACACAGTTGTGGGCAGTTCCTTCTTCTGGAAGCAAGGAGGCAGGGTTTACAGCATTTTCATTGTCAATTTGAATTTCCACATTCTTCCTCAGAAGAGTGGTTTCCCCCTTTGCTCGTCTTTGATTTAAAATAGAGCTCAAGCAAGTGTTTGTCAGTAACTTCAAAATCTGATGTCTTGTGTGCAGTATCACCTTTTGATGTCTCACAATGTCCTCTGTGGTTTCCACAGCCCATTCTGCACAGTCACATGTCAGCAGGCAGGGGTGCTGACCTGCCATAGAAACAGGAATAGGAGCAGAATAATATCCTACCATTCCGTAGGAATTTCGGCCTGGAACTCTCTGGCCAAGGGCAGCGGAGTATGATCGGGTTCCCACCCATGTCCACAGGTGAAAAGGTTGGCTGCTGTCAGCATGTCTAAGTGCTGGGGAGGAAGTTAGAGTCGCATTGATACTCACGAACACCTCCTCCATCTCCTCCGTCCAGTCGATCAGGTCGGATCCAGGTTTTCCCCCTTTAAGAGATTCTGTGAGGGGTTTAGAAAGTTCAGTGTATTCAGGAACATACTGGCGGCAGTAATTCAGAAGATCCATTACCTGCCTTAGACCAGTAACCATGTTTGGCTTTGGAAGTTCGACGATGGCTTTGACTCTTTCTGGAGTAATTCGTTGGTCGTGCACCCCGACAATCTGCCCTAAATAAGTCACTTCGGGCAGTGCCAGCTGTGCCTTTTTCAAGTTGGCTTTGAATCCCCCGTCTTTCAGGGCATTCAAAACAGTTCGTACAGCAGTTAAATGTTTGAATTTGCTTGGGCTGGCAATCAGAATGTCATCCACATATTGTAGGACAAATGATCCATCATTTTCAAAAGTCTTTCTTACCGGATCAATGAAGGATGCCAGTACCTGATGAAACAGGGTTGGAGAGTTGCAGAATCCTTGTGGCAAGCGGCACCATGTCCATTGGCGACCCCTGCAGGTGAAAGCAAACTTTCCTGGGTCCTCCTTGGCTAGAGGGCAAGTCCAGAAAGTGTTAGAAATATCCAGTGCATTGAAATAACAGTGTTCAGACCCTATTTCATAAAGGATCATGGGGGGTTCGTGACAAGGGGGTGCATCTTTTCGGAAGCTGTATTTAACGCGGTGTAGTCTGTTGTGAGACCCCAAGAGTTGTCGCTCTTTTTCACGGACCATATCGGTGAATTTGTCGGAGAGGTGCATGGTATTATGATACCCTGTTTGCATAATCTGTCTACCACACTCTTCGCACCCTCTCGAGCCTCATTTCTTAAAGGGTATTGTCGTTTGGCTACATGCATGGGTCCTGGGATGCTCAGTGACTGAACTTGGGCAAGCTCACAATCAAATGTATCTTTTGCCCAAACTTCAGGAAATTTAGAAATTAAAAACTTCCACTCAGGTTGAGTTTCAGTCTCTTTGTCAACATCAGTCACTGCGCATCTCTGTTTACAATGGTGGCCAGATTGAGATAAGGGAAGCACGTTCAGGCTGCCTGTGGCAGATTCAAGGACAATGGAACAATCACAATCTTCAGGCTTACAGTTTACAGCACAGTAAGTTTCATAGGCTATGCGAAAACGGTCAGCATATTCTAAAGGGCTTTCCCCTACTCTCTGTTTGACCTGGGTTACACTGGTCCAGGGGTATGACCCCTGACCTAAAAGTTCTTCAACCTCATACTTGTAAGTGGAGTAGGCCTCGCAGTACTCAGTCCAGTCTGAAGGAACGAAGGGGTGCGGTCTAATTGTTTGTACAGCTTTCAGTTTACTGGTAGGAATTAATCCTTCCACCAGTGCTTGTATGTCAGCAATGCCCAGATTTTGTTGTCTGGCAATGGCTTCTATCTTATCCCATAAAACTTTATTTGGGCTGTACAGTTTGAAAGGTTCTATCCCCGCAAGCAAACTATTTTTCTCAGCTGGGGTTAGTCTGGTCAATGACCCATATTCATGCCCAGCCCCCATTTCAGTGTTCTGGTCGTCCCACTCCGAATGTCGGATTGGGGCGGCAAAGACTGTTTTTCGGGGTTCATATGCCTCAACAGAGGACAATCTGATATTTTTGACCTCTGTGGTTAATTTACTTTTTGCTTGTGCGGAAAGAACCTCTGGGTTGCACGGGGGAGGGAT
This sequence comes from Pseudorasbora parva, assembly GCF_024679245.1. Lineage (NCBI taxonomy): Eukaryota > Metazoa > Chordata > Actinopteri > Cypriniformes > Gobionidae > Pseudorasbora > Pseudorasbora parva. The sequence continues at coordinate 66,203,782 of NC_090172.1, read as the reverse complement.
TTCAACCTGTGCATTCAATATTGGGCGTGCCTTTTCATGCGGTCCCTCCTCTCTGTTATCAGGAAGTGGGGCGGATCCCTGAGTGGGGGCCACCTGCACTTCCTGGTAAGAGTCAGTTGGGATAGAGGGAGGAAGAGACTTGGCAGCATTTTCTACTTTGTCACAAAACTTTCCCAGCCCCTTATTAAAACCTCCCTGATCATGGCCCACCTGCACTTCCTTTAATTTTGCTATTCTGTCACGTGCATCCAGGTCGTACCACTCATTAGCCCCATTAGGGATTGATTTCATTGGTACGCCTCCCATTTTACAGCGAGCACAAACGGCTATAAATTTGGGTTTATCTGATGCCTATTTGGTTTCTAAACAATCTTTTCTTGATCACAAAAAAGGTTTTTAGCAACGTAAGGCAATGAATCTTATTTTTATCCTCAAATAAGTTTTTAATAGAATAGAAGTGAGTTCTACTCATGAAACCACAAAGTATCTTTTTACTCCTGGTCACATATACTGGTCCTTACCAATTTGGGTCTTATTTTATTCTACTCGGTATCGTTCCAGATGCACCCCTGGCAAACAACTCCTGAATCTATTTTACTTGTCTAAACAAGGGGATCCCTTTATCTGAATGGAAGAGACTGGTGCAGGTTTGCGATGCCTACTGGACTCACACACCGTTCCAGGGATGTACTCCTGTAGGGGTAGTGACTGCACTCAATGCCCACCGGGGACCCCTTTCTTAAGTACGCTTCAATGCACTGCCTTCTACCGTTAACCGTAACGATGCCATCAGCGACTTTGCTTTATACTATCACACAAGTATAATTAACTCCTCACTCCTATCGAAGTGAAGCTCTCTCGTTCCCCTTTACCAATCTTCCATTCAGATAACCTTATCCAAACAATAAAATAAATAAATACTACCTTATTTGTTGTTTTGCCAGGGGTGTCACCAAGGAATTATTGCCTGCACATCCTCCACCAAAAACTGTTAGGGGTTACAGTTTTGACCCATAGACCAGATATGCGAAATGAAGACCAGGAGTCAGGATGTTCAATCATCGGAGAGAATTTTACTGAAGAATAGTTTGCAGTTTCATCAGTAGAGTCAACTTTAGAGTCTCTCAGGGCGGTGTCAGGCCAGACTCTACTCTACACAAAATTACCACACCAGTTATACCAATTTCAAGGGCATGATTTACATCATTACAAACACGTGGAATATTACTGATTGGCATAAAGTCTAAACAATGTGTCACACGAGAATAGATAGGAGATGTTGTTGTTGTTGTTAATCAGGATGTATACATCAGACAATCCCAAGATTGGGGTAGTGTTGACTTCAGGGGAGCCCTAGAAAGACGCCAAGAGGTCTAGGGTGTGAGAAAAGCGGTCCAATCCATTCCATAGACCTGCACAGAACATGTAACACACACACACAAGACTCTAGGGCACATCTCTCCTCCAAGGTTAGCGCAGCAGTGAGCTTATCAACAGAACAAGATATCAACACCACATGACAAACACATCTCCAGAAATAAAAGTATGACTAATGTCATCTACCTCATTCTATAAAGAAATATAAAGACAAAAATGTACTTCTATCAATGGGAAAAATCACACTATATAAATGGGAAGAAATCACAATTGGGAGACTCAAATCCTCCCACCCCTTCCTGTCCTGGGGTTACTAACAACAGGCAGGATTCACCTCTTGGAAGTTCTAACTTTCTCTCCAAGGTCCTGTTGGTCAGGACCCAGAGATAGAGGTCAGGCTATCTATGTCAGGGCACATAGATAGGGGTCAGACTGTCTTTGTCAGACCGTCTCTGGAAAGCAAATTAGACACCATACAGCAGACATAGAGTCAAAATCATATTAAATAATATGATTTATGTATTAATGATCAAATAAAATTGATTGTCAATAATTCATTATTTTGAAAGGATAATAACTGATTATTAAATTCATGAGGTTAATAAAAATCATTCAAAAGGATAAGATGCATATGATGAAGATGCATATGATGAAGAGGCAAGGGTGTCGGCCCACTCCCCCCCTTCACTACATTGTGACTAACGTTATATAAATGTGCAATAAACAAGTAAGCTGCATTTTATCAATCTCCATTTGATATGTTCTGCTTAAAGTGTCATTCAGTCTGTCTTTGTTCTGTCAGGACTCACGAGTAGGGATGGGTACTGAAAACCGGTATTATATGGGCCCCGGGGGTGAATTTTGAAAGACCGTTGTATCGATAAGCTCGGACGTTATCGGTTCTGCTGTCGGTACTTTTGAAAATACACCTGACGAGAGAGAGAGAGAGAGAGAGAGAGAGAGAGAGAGGCGCAAACGACAGCCGAGGACAGAACTAAACATTCGAACATAGCTGGTTACACTTTAGATCTGTGATAGTCCGCTTTTATTTTAGATTTTGGCTTCCAAAGATTATAATAGTAATAGTTATGTCTAGCGCAACTTAATTCCCTTTGCAGCAGTAGCCTACGCTGCCATTTCTCCCTAAAACTCAAACGCAATGACAGAATCAGCACGATCAGTGATTGTTGTAAAATACAGTCTAGCTACTGTTGGTAAATTGTGGGACGCGTTTAATAATAAAAAGAGCGATTAAATGCACAAAAATGTCCAAGAGATTGTTCCCAAGTCGGCGCACGCTCTGAAACAGCCCGCAAAGTGGCGAGCAAATTACACTTTCGGTTTCACACTCGCGTCTAAACGATGAAATGTACACAAACATCTATGTCAAAATGACCGGCTTGGAGAGTCTCTTAAACACAACACAGTTTGTGTCTAAAATGGATGTAGTTATTATGGATATAGTCGGGAGAAAATGTTGTGCATCATCTGTCTATTATCAGTCGCCTATAGATCTGCACATCTGTCTTAAAGAGGCAGCGGTATAAATAAACATGCTGACGAATTACTGCGAATTAAACAACCAAATGCAAAGATAAAATCACTCGCAGCTCTTGAATTAATAACTTCAGCTCTAATAAGCATTAATTTAGGCTATTTATGATAAACTATGCAGCGTTATTTTACATTTGATTACTAGAATATATATATATATATATATATATATATATATATATATATATATATATATATATATATATATATATATATATATATATATATACAAAATCTCAAAAAGTACCGATAAGAATACCGTTAAAGTACCGGACCGATAAGCAGTATCAATAAGAGTAGTAATACCGTTAAAATCTTAACGATACCCATCCCTACTCACGAGCTGCTTCACTGAACAACTGAGCTGCTGAAATAAGCCAATCAGAGCAGAGCCCTAATTTTAATATTAATGACTCTTCAAAATAAGGCAAAAACAGAGCATTACATCCTAGGGACAATTTATAGGGTTGTAAATGGACCTGTAAAACTGTATCTGGGCAATCGTTTCCCTTAAATATGTTTGCCCTTAAATGTTGTGACATGCACATAAGATATTTCTTCACATAAAGTCTGCTTTATCTTTTCTGTTCAGTTCTGTTGTATATGAAGTTATGACAGCAGGAATGATTATCTGGTAAACTGATCTTGTGCGCTCACTGAAAGCATCAGCCTCACTGATCTCGAGTCTACAGTGTGTCCTTCATTCAGCAAAACTCAGACGACAGACCCGAGTCTGTGCTGTAGATGCCCTTACAGAACAAACACATATCTCCATATATTACATGACGTTGTAGCGACTGGGCTACAAATAATAACAAATTATTTTACACATATCTCCACATATTACATGCTGTAAATATACTGAAAAATATATGAAATAATATAATGTGTTAATATAATGTGTTATATTTTACACTATTTAAACAAATACACAATAAATTGCCACTTTTCATATATTGAAAAATATACAATAAAATGTCATTAGATGAGTGCAGTTAGAGAACATGGAATACTATTGCCTTAAATTTCTCAAGGATTTTTATCGTAAGTTTCTAATATAAAACGGGCTGTTGAACGATTAATGAACAAGCAAATAAATATAGTAAACAAAAGGATAAAAAAACCACATTATTTCCATGTTTTTGCCACTAAACTCCACTTCACATCATGACCGCATCACCAACTCAGATCAGATGTGCATTATTTTTATATTAACTCAACAGCCTAGAGTCAATTATTATTCCTTACTTAAACTGAAACTTAACTGATTAAAACAAAAACCATCAACTGAACAAATCAAATAGAAACGACTGCAATAGATGTGTGCCAGAATAATAAATCCTCATGCAGCGTATCATCAGTGTTTCTGCTCATCCTGGACTGAAGCACAGGCTCTACACACTCTTCACACACAACTCAGACAACACACTTTACATCATCTCATGTGTCTGAGAGATAAAGTGAAGAAGAAATGTGTTTAAGCCAAACAGAGGTCAAGAGTGATGAGGGTTGGTTCATGTGGTAATTTTATACTGTAGATATCAGCTACTAAATCATCTACTGTACATAAAACAGGATTACTAATTAAAGCGTTCAATGGTCAAACTTTATTTTTTTCCCTACTATGGTACTCAATGGTTGTTCTCTCTGCTTGGTTACAAACATTCTTCAAAATATCTTCTTTTGTGTTCAGCAGAACAAAGAAACAGTTTGAAACAACTTAAGGGAGAGTAAATGATGACAGAATTTTATTTTTTTGGCTGAATTATCTCTATTTTGAAGTGTGTTCAGGCAAAAGCGGAAGATTACAGATGGACGGAGTCACAGAATCACAGAGTCATGGAGGTAAATAAGAGAATTAAAGACATGTAGCTGCTTTATTTTTGTATTTTCATCACTGTTTGCTTTAGTTGGGTGGACCGTGTACAGGAAATGAGGAACTGTTGAATAACTGTGAGCTTCACAACTGTCCCATGCTAGATTAGATGTTAGGCTGTTAGATTACTTAACACACATCGGCATCTGAGTACTTTTCTGGGATAGTGAAACACATAACCCAGTGAGACTTTACCAACATACCAGTCTGATCCACCTGGGGTAGTTAGTTGAACACCTGATTCAGTATAGATCTATATCCTGCATACATACTAACTTTGTAAGACTATATACTACTGCAAGCAGCACTGATGTACAGTGGCTGCATTAGCCACTTTAGCCACTTCTGCTAGTATTACTGCTATGCAAAAATATGACCATGTTACAAGTAGTGTACGTTTTACATAAGTCAATGTATCTTTTTTTATTTATTTTTTAATGCTTTTCCAGGGTACTTATTGTCCTGTATCATTGTCTCGTATATTGTTCTAAGCTACTGCACTTTATGTTTTTGTGTAATGTTCCATGTTGCACCATGGTCCTGAGGAAACGCCATCTCGTTCCAATGTATACATGTATATAGGGGAATGACAATAAAGATGCAATTGACTTGACTTGAACATCCTCCTCCACTGGGATAAACTTTAAGGACATGCGGATCTATAATACAAAGATATAAGGAACAAGTCTCAGAATGTCATTTCACCAACTCCAGTTAACACTGGATAGCTTCTTGTACTTTCATGACACTAAAACCAAACGTTTGTGTTTGTGATCTTTAGTCTGTGCTCTGAACACATTTGAACCACGGGGTCCTTTAAGGTCATGAAGTGAGCCGTGGTCAGAGGGTTCAGCTGATAGTAGGGGCAGTGATATTGTTTGGACGAGATAAGGAGCTCTTTATCTCTTACGCCACCGAAGCACTTTTATTCCGGTGTATTTGAGTGTGTTTAATGTTGAGTGTTTTAACGTGAGCATATTTACAGCATGTCTTCATGAACTTTAACTGTGGAAAATATGAACTATTTATAGGTATTATAGATCATAATATCCTAAAAGAATTATCACATGACAAAATGGCACTAGTTTTTTGTGTATTTGTTTATAAAAGCAAAAAGTGTTCCTACTGTACACGGTTTACTCTGGTTGAGAAGGGCTCAAAGTCACTGATGAATATTCATGCATTCATATTTTATTTATATCATAGTAGCAAAATGTTTGTTGTGAACTTGGTGGGAACCAGATGGGACTTGGCACAGCTTCCGGTGTGAAAGGATGCTGGCGCGGTGTGGCTGCCACTTCTCTATCCAAACTTGTGTGACAGCTCTGATTCCTAACTCAGCTGGATTAACCTGTTGACAACATGTTGTTTCGTTGTTTCTTAACTATATTTTTTAATTATATTTCTAATTCATGAATATAAGACTATTTTTGATTCATAATTTATGTATGTTTGAATGAATTTATGTAATTAGTGTATATTTTACCTACTCTCATGTAATGTTGTTGTTGTATTTGCAATGGACTCCAGGAAGACTAGCTGGTTGCATAGACTTTCCAGCTATGGGATCCATTAAAATAAACAAATAAATAAAAATAATACTACTTTAAATTGTTTTATTATATTTATTAGGAGGAGCACATTCAGACAATTAACCTAATTAGTTTGCTTTACTCTTTTTGTGTAATGTAAGTTTGAACTTGTGACTTATTAAAGTAATAAACAAAAATCAACGTTACCTCATGCACAGGTTAGACCAGTATAAATTAATGTGATTAACTAAAGTTTTTTATTAAAGGGGTACTTCAGCGCTGGGAAGATGAATCTGTATTTAAACTGGGTCATCAATGTAATAGAAATGTGAAATTATTTTTGAATTTGGTGCTTTCTAGACTGAGGAAAGACAGAAAATGTATTTTTGTTTCATGGGGATGAAAGACTACAATTCCCAGAATGCTTCGCTGCCCTGTGAGGCCATTCCCAACGCCACCGCTACTGGATTACTGTGACTGAGTTGGAGAAGACACTACAATTAAAAACTGAACGTGTGTGTTCAATATAATGAGTGAGTCACCGCCCGAGTATCACAGCACTGAGCACTGACTGCAGGAGTCAGATACATTGGCTGATGAGCTCTCATGATGAGAGCTGAGGTAATCGCGACTACACTCGCGGCATACATTCACAACGCGAGTTCAGTCTGCCGCGTTTCAGTTCATGCCTTTGCAAGCTTAACTTTTGTAGTGATTTTTACTCAGTTCACCGATGACGTAGTGATTTTCAGATCACGTGTCACTTAAGGTGTGGTTATGAGTGTATCAGATGACCCCTGGAACGGATGATACGGATCACCAGCTAAGAATACTATCTTAACAATATAAGAACACTCGCAAAAGAGCTGTTCAGTAATTCAGAATTAATGTAAATTAGAGGGAGTTGGTCAGCTGATTTATCTGAAGGATTTGTGAGTCTGGACAACCAGTAGTCTTTGATCATCAACACAATGAAGACAGTGTAATAAAATGAAATAAATTTATTAACAATAGATATGCAAGAGTAAATACTTCAACAATTAATAATGCTAGTAATGGATATATGCTTCTAAAGGATAGTAAACTAATAACCAAAAAGTAATGAATGAAACAATAAAACCAATAAATGATGTGAACACAGAATGGATAAATGCAATTCTGTTGAACTGAACGTAGCAATGGAAGATAATTGTATGGGAATGCTTCTTATGGGAACCACCTAATGGTTCTGGCAAATGGTGATAAATAAAAGCTTATTTATCATTGAACAAATAATAAACCTATTATTGGTAAAAGCGTGAACAACCATTTCCAGAGTTCTAGGTGTAAGAAAGCCTGTGATTTTTGAGAGTAGACAAAGCTGGTAGAAACTAGATCACATCTAGGCTTGACTACTGCAATTCTTTATATTGCGGAATTGCAAGCTCTCAGATTGCTTGTTTACAGTTAATCCAAAATGTTGCGGCTAGGCTTATTCATAAGTGTAACAAATATAACCATATTTCGCCGGTTCTTAAATCTTTACACTGGCTGCCGGTTCGACAGAAAATTGATTTCGAAATTTTAATGTTTGTTTTTAAATCTCTGAATAACTTAGCTCCTGGCTATCTCTCTGGTCTTGTTAATCCATACGTTCCGTCCAGAAACTTACGGTTGATCGACCTGGCTCTGCTGGTAGTCCCTCGTGTTAGACTCAAGCGCAGAGGGGAGCGTGCATTTGCAGTGGCAGGGCCGCGACACTGCAATAACCTCCCCTTAGAGATTAGAATGGCTAATACCCTGACAGTTTTTAAGTCTCTGTTAAAAACGTTCCTGTTTTCACAAGCTTTTTGACTACTTTTGACTGTTTTGCACTGTCTGTGGTGTTATGTTATCCCTTAAAGCAGCACTAGGTAACTTTTCAACCTTCATAATATATTTTTTAAGACTCTTGTGATGATAAATCGACTTACAATAGGTTGAATGACACGTCTGCCATAGCCTGATGGGGTCTGTATCGTTTTTAATCGTACTTTTAAACTTCGGGTTTTGGGTAGTAACCCGAGAAAAAGAAAAGAACTACAAAATTCGACTGCTTTATGGCATATACGTCACTTTCACCACCACCTACACTTTCTTAAATTCGGACGTGCGAGCCCAACTTTGTTCGTCGGATAATATAGTCATGTCCGAAGCAGCACAGACAAATAAGAAAAAAAAGGTTTTGTTGGAGGAAAGCAATAAGAAACTGTAAGGGTGGATCGCCTACAGTGGTTCTGACTGCAGGGTTGCCGAACGACTAAAGAAACGTTATCAGCGTGATGGTAGAAAACTGTACATTTCTTGTCTATAACCACCCACTGCAACTTATACCAACGACGGAAATAAGCGCAGTTACAATAGCAAAATATGTGGGAGAGCGTTGCTTTAATGTGACTATATTGTATTGCAATAGGGAGCACTTCAAAGTCAATACCAAACCAAAACTAGTTAGCAAATCATTTATAATTGAAAGCATTTAATGAAAAAATCCGGTTATGGTTACACTTAAAATAGTTACAAAATAGATGAATGAGATGATAAAACTTATACCATTAATCGTACCCAGCATGTATAGAATGTTACCTGAGAGATAGGAAGAGACAGAGAGAGATAGAAAGATAGAAAGAGAGAGAGCAAAGAGAAGAGCCAAAGAAGGCCCTAGAAGAGACAGCCAGAGAAAAGACAGCGTCAGAGGAAAGAGACCCCCAGAGAAAAAGAGACCGTCAGAGGAAGACCCAGAGAAAAAGACCTCGAGCAACAGTTGTAATCTTCTTTTATACATCCCTTGACCATGTGACTGAAACCCTGAGACATTCAAACTGACCAGTCAGACCAGACTTCCCCCACTGTACTACAGGTGTGGCACCATTTGGCCTACAGGCCCTCAACATCTCTTTGTCTTTAGGAATCCCAAACAGCCCCACTGATAAGAGAGAGGGGGGTGAAACACAGTAAAACAAATGTCTTGATTATTTATCAAATATCTTTGATTATTATCTTTGATTATTTTGGATTCTTTCAAAACGAAAAAGGGATGGGATTAAAGGCAGGACGAGGATCAACATGTGACCAGCGTTTGCTCGTCGGCGTGAGCTGAAGGAGGGGTGCCCGACCGATGCTGTCCTGCTTGTTACGGTGAGCTACCACTCAAACATTGAACTGAAGTATCATAGATTCTGTAAAACGGTAACCAATAGACTAACATTACTATAATGACGCTGGCTTGTAAACGTGAGCATCGTGATTATTTGGCGTTTGAAAAAAATAAAACCCATGAAATGATATTCATATGACATGCTGAAACATATGCCACTGACTGTAACGTTACCTGGGATGAAGACATTTCACACGCGACGCCAGAAGAACTCGAACTCCTCCTGCAGTGTTCAACGACCCGCGGCGCCACTTTTATGAAGTTATTTGGCCCGCACCGCACCACTGTATATATTTTTACAACCCGCCGCGCACGCGCAAACCATTAAATAGACATACGGGGTCCGCGGGTTATGAGACGACCCACGCATCACTAGTTCAGGACTATCAGGGTTGTCATGTCAACAAATGCACGCGTGATGGCATCCCCTGTTGTAGGATGACAGCTCTTACGACAGTAGTTGAGGACATTATTTTTTCCAAACTGTAGGGGGACCCTGAGAGCAAAAGTCGCCAAGTGCGGCTTTAACTTGACACTTTTAATTTATTACTTCCCCCTTATCATCTGATACTGAGTTTGTTACTCTTTGCCTTTTGCTGTATTATGTTACTGCCTAAATTTGCTCTGCATTTATCTCTCTTGTCCTTTCTTAGTCTGCTATTGTTCTGCCAATGATCCTTTTCTAATTATTATTATTTTATTTTTTTTAACTGTTAATGCTATTTGATTCTATTACTGCTTTCTGTCTTTATATTTTATTTGTATTGTTTTTTCTTTGTTTTCCTTTGTTTTTGTGTAGTTTTTCTTTAGACTTTTATCTGGCTTTTTTGTAAAGCACTTTGGTCAGTCGAGTGGCTGTTGTAAACGTGCTATATAAATAAATTGACCTTGACCTTGTGGTCAGTCCTGGCAGTAGATACGTCTTCCACTGGTTATGCGGGTAGCGTGCAGTGGGAAGGGTGCAGAGTTGCGAGTAGTCGTTGCCACGCTGGGCTGAAGGATGCAGAACTGTGGTTGTGCCAAGAGGGTCCTTAAACGTGGACCAGGCAGCTGGGGCAGTTGAATCTTTACAGGGTCCTTTGCAGGCTGGCTGTGTCACTGAGGAGCCGTGTGGGACCGGCAATGTCTGCTGATGCAGAGGTCCTTGGTGGACTGGATGTGCTGCTGGAGGAGTCGTAAAGGTCAGATAAGATCTCTCAAGGAGAGAGTCCTTTTCCAGCTAGAGTTTGCCGAAAGCAATATAAAGGTTTTGAAATAGTCTCTTTCCTCATCAGGTCAGAAGCTCAGGACGTGGTGTGTCTGTTAGTGTCTCCTTTCCGTCGGGTTAGAAACGCAGAATGTTTTGTTGCTATCCCCGCCAACACAGGCTTGTAAATCAGAGGGCCAGGGCCGCCATTGTACGTAAAAATAATAGCAGGCCAGGGAAGTCTTGGAAGTTCTTGGAAGTCCTCCCCTCTTGAGCAGATTCTCAAGAATCGTAAAAGTTGGGAATGTACAATTCCTTCGACTGTGTGCCAGGGATGAAAACATTGATAGTGCAAGAGGGCGTGTGTATCTGTTTCCTTAAAGAACACCTTTGTGTCCAGTCTGCTCGTAGAAGTGAAGTCAGGACCTTTGTAAATGGTAATGTCCAAAAAATCGATCGTGTTAGGGTTGGTGGTCGTTTTCATCTTGATGGAATTGTGGTGGTTGTTTAGAATTTGTAGGAAAGCCTTGAATTTGTCCATTCCATGTTCCCAGATCCCCCAGATATCATCGAGGTATCTAAAATAACTGTGGGGCTTGAGGGGGCATTTGGTGAAGACAGTTTCCTCCCACTGCGCCATATAAATGTTTGCATATGATGGAGCAAATTTCTTCACCATCGGTGTGACTTTAATTTGCAAATAGTATTTTCCTGCGAATTCAAAGTCATTGTTCTCGAGGCTAAGTTTTAGAAGCTGTAGGATTGCGTCATCCGGTCTGGAGGCATCTGGGTTTCTATTGAAGCTGTTTCTAATAGCCTGAAGTCCTAAGGGGGTCTCTATATTCTTCCGGGGTTTATGTAATTTTGGTAAAAGGTAGAAGCGCCTCACTCTTGGATTGGATTGTCCTTTGAGGTATTCTGCTTGTTTTTGTTTTATGTAGCCCTGTTTTAGAAGTGATTAGATTATCTGTTCTATTATGGGGATCGATTGTGGATATATTAGATTGGGTATTTTGGTGTAAAAATCTTGGTTTCCCAATTCTCGAAGGCCTTCTTCAATGTACTGTGTTCTTTCCATAATGACAATCGCGTTGCCCTTGTCGGCCGGTATGATTATGATATCTCGTTCGTTCTTTAAAAAGTCCAGTGCCGTGATATCCGGTGGTGATAGGTTTGGGATGGGGATTTTGGGTTTAGAGGTTACATCTCGTAGATTTTGGTAGTTATTTAAAAAAATATCCCAGATTTGGTTGGGTAACTGTTGTGGTGGGGGTTTCCAAGTGGATTTTGCCCTAAAGGGAAGACCTTGTTCTGTGTCTATTCCCGTGTCGAAAAAAATTGCTCTCTGTACCCTCGTGTGGAACTCCTCCAAGTCTGCTGACAAGGTGTGTCTATTCTGGGATTTGATTTGGTGGGATGGGATAAAGGACAGGCCCCTGTTCAACATGTTAAATTGGGCAGTGGACAATTTTAGGGTTTTTGAGAGGTTAATTACCATTCCGTCGATCATCTTTTGCCCTGGGTCTTTAGTTCCTGGGAGTTTAAATATTTGATCCAATAATCTGGCATTGATTCCCCTGTTTTTTGGTCCAGTGGATGTTATCTAGTAGCGTTGAGAATAAATGGCTCGGTAGGAGAGGGATGTGTTTGCTTTTGTCCCTGGTGGTGTTGTTTAAGAGTGTGAGATTCTCCTTCACTCGAGTTGGTAAAGCTTTGTCAAAATTAATCAGGGGTAGGTGGATTGTTGCGAACGGGAAGGTCTGTTCTGCTGTTTTGAGGATCTGTTCGATAGCTTTCCTGAGATTTGTTATATTACTCTCATCCCTGTCGTTGATGCCAAAAGATAAGATGACCTGTTTGGTTTTGGGGGACACTCTGGTCTTGTTTTTTAATATGTGATACGCATGTTCTAGTTTGGCCCCGGGTAGCTGACCACTTGTATATCTTCCTGTTCGATGGGAGGGAGGTGGCAGAGGTTGGATGCACCCAGAATAAGAATGGGTCTTTGGGGGGTTAGGGACCAGTTTTTAAACTTGTTTTGGTAATGTTCCTGTCTCTGGAACATGCTCAGGGCTGGGTTTGGAGTACGGATCCCTGTCTGGGGTTTCCTTGGTGGTTCCTTTGGTTCTGTGGGTTAGGATTAGGTTTTGAAAAAAGACAGCGCCTTCCCCCAGAACAACCTCATCGGTTTATCCAGTTTAAAGTAGGAAGAACGCAGGAGTGCCCGGGCCGGCGCATGTTTTTGATGAGGCTGCTCAACCCCTGCCATTATCCCTACCTCCGGAATACAAAATCCACCACTTGATTTATTCTCCACGCCTAAGTGTTATGGCTCGATAATCCTGGCAGAGCATCACATTCCCATGAGCCCCTTCTCCTTAATATTCCCAGCTTCTTTTTTTCTTTCCTAGTTAATTTTCTTCTTACCTCTCTTCCCCTCCCCCTAGTTCCTTGCCTTCCCCAACCCCTTCTCTTCCCCATACTCTTTTCCCTTAATCTTTCCTCCCTAGGTGAATACCCTTCTCTTTCATTCTTCATAATCATGTATTAAATTTGATTTAACCTGTTAGGCTCCACACACACTTTTGAAAAAATCCTAGGAAATGCATACTCAGACTAAAACAGATACAGTTCATGAATCCTTAGCACTAAAAGCATAATTATTGTTTCATTTGAAAGCAGACACTTGGCAGTTTACTGTAAAGTCATAATTAAAATAATTTTAATAATCAAAAATAGCTATAATAAGCTTCAAAGTTTTGTAAAGTTATTATAAATTTTGTTGTATGAAATATCTTTATGAAAATAAAATTGAAGTTGGCCTTCAAGCAATCTAGAAATGCACTACAGCTAAAACCATGTCTGACCATGTTATATTTCAGATCTGAAGATGATAAGTCTAAAACTCTGAATTTTATTAAATGTTTTACAAGATCGTTTCATGTGATTTTTTGTTGTTGAGATTTCTCTAAAATATCAACTGATGTTTATTGCCATGTCTTCTGAGCTTTCATTCAGTGTATTACCTCTATTGTTTAGAGGTGCAAACTGCCCCATTCAGTTTGTCTCCCTGGCACACATTCACACTTCTGCGGACTAGTTATGGCTCAAATTATTATTAATTTGTCTGCATTATAATTACTAACGACTCTCTATTCAAACTGTTCTATTCAATACACCTCATTTCTAAATCAAACCTCTGACTTTACCTTCTCTTGCAAATAAACATTTCAGTAGTTTTACATTTAAAAAATGTTCATAAAAATAAAGTATTTGCTCAGTGGCAGGTGCATCTAGGGCAAGCTAGCATGTTAGCTTAACACACCGGCAAAACAACAATTTATAAGATTAAAATCATATTTTATTCAAAACTTACTTCATATCATTTCATTAGTCAAGTGTTTACACAACCTCTTGTGATTTCATGTAACTTTGAGTCAAAAAACCTGACAGAAAATACACAGTGATAAAAGCTATGTGGAATAGCATTGCATTATAAATATAATCTATTATGAAAACACCCAACATGGCATAAAGAACACAGACAAACCATATATTGTCGCAATTGTGTGTTTATTGTCTTCAAACGTGTCTATCTGCATGTAAGTGATCTCTGGAAGCTGTTTTTATGCATAGACAAATGAAACAAATACATGAAATTACAATTTGTACTCTGAATATTTCTTTCAGTGGGAGTAGTCACTGTGGGTTAAACCAGTCACGCTGACCGTTTGGGGCACCGCCGATGGGTGGACCTGGATAACCTGGGGAACTGCACTTTGGTGAAAAAGATAGTTTGGTAGTGGGCTATAATGTGGAAGAGGAGGTTTTAGGATATGCAAAAACGTATAACCAAGGGCGACCACTTATTTTCCACCTAAATACGTCACTTCGGGCAGTGCCAGCTGTGCTTTTTTCAAGTTGGCTTTGAATCCACCGTTTTTCAGGGCTTTCAAAACAGTTTGTACAGCAGTTAAATGTTTGAATTTGCTTGGGCTGGCAATCAGAATGTCATCCACATATTGTAGGACAACCGATCCATCATTTTCAAGAGTACCTGATGAAACAGGGTTGGAGAATTGCAGAATCCTTGTGGCAACCAACTCCATGTCCATTGGCGACCCCTGCAGGTGAAAGCAAACTTTCCTGGGTCCTCCTTGGCTAGAGGGCAAGTCCAGAAAGTGTTAGAAATATCCAGTGCAGTGAAATAACAGTGTTCAGACCCTATTTCATAAAGGATCATGGCGGAGTTTGTGACTAGGGGGTGCATCTTTTTGGAAGCTGCATTTAACATGGTGTAGTCTATCGGGAGACCCCAAGAGTTGTCGCTCTTTTTCACGGACCATATCGGTGAATTTGTCGGAGTGGTGCATGGTATTATGATACCCCGTTTGCATAATTTGTCTACCACACTCTTCGCACCCTCTCGAGCCTCATTTGTTAATGGGTATTGTCGTTTGGCTACATGCATGGGACCTGGGATGCTCAGTGGCTGAACTTGGGCAAGCTCACAATCAAATTGATCTTTTACCCAAACATCAGGAAATTTAGAAATCAGAAACTTCCACTCAGGTTGAGTTTCAGTCTCTTTGTCAACATCAGTCACTCCGCATCTCTGTTTACAATGGGCAGATTGAGATAAGCGAAGCACGTTCTGGCTGCCTGTGGCAGATTTAAGGACAATGGAGCAATCAAAATAATCAGGCTTACAGTTTACAGCACAGTAAGTTTCATTGGCTATGCGAAAACAGTCAGCATATTTTAAAGGGCTTTCCCCTACTCTCTGTTTGACCTGGGTTACACTGGTCCAGGGGTATGACCCCTGACCTAACAGTTCCTCAACCTTATACTTGTAAGTGGAGTAGGCTTCACAGTACTCAGTCCAGTCTGAAGGAACGAAGGGGTGGGGTCTAATTTTTTGTAGAGCTTTAAGTTTACTGGTGGGGATTAATCCTTCCACCAGTGCTTGTATGTCAGCAATGCCCAGATTTTGTTGTCTGGCAATGGCTTCTATCTTGTCCCATAAAACTTTATTTGGGCTGTACAGTTTGAAAAGTTCCATCCCCGCAAGCAAACAATTTTTCTCAGCTGGGGTTAGTCTAGTCCTTGACCCATCTTCATACCCAGCCCCCATTTCAGTTTTCTGGTCGTCCCACTCCGAATGTCAGATTGGGGCGGCAAAGACTGTTTTTCTGGGTTTATATGCCTTAACAGAGCACAATCTGATATTCTTAACCCCTGTGGTTAATTTACTTTTTGCTTGTGCGGAAGAACCTCTGGGTTGTATGGGGGAGGGATTTCAACCTGTGCATTCAATATTGGGTGTGCCTTTTCATACGGTCCCTCCTCGCTGTTATCAGGAAGCGGGGCGGATCCCTGAGTGTCGGCCACCTGCACTTCCTGATAAGAGTCAGTCGGGATAGAGGGAGGAAGAGACCTGGCAGCATTTTCTACTTTGTCACAAGACTTTCCCAGCCCCTTATTAAAACCTCCCAGATCATGGTCCACCTCTATTCCCTTTAATTTTGCTATTCTGTCACGTGCATCCAGGTCGTACCACCCATTAGCCCTATTAGGGATTGATTTCATTGGTACACCTCCCATTTACAGCAAGCACAAACGGCTATAAATTTGGGTTTATCTGACGCCTATTTGGTTTTTAGCAGCGTAAGGCAATGAATCTTATTTCTATCCTCAAATTAGTTTTTAATAGAATAGAAGTGAGTTCTACTCATGAAAGCACAAAGTATCTTTTTACTCCTGGTCACATATACTGGTCCTTACCAATTTGGGTCTTATTTTTTTCCACTCGGCATCGTTCCAGATGCATCCCTGGCAAACAACTCCTGAATCTATTTTATTTGTTTGAGTTCGGGGTACCTGTCTGAAGGAAGAGAGAGAGGTTTGCGATGCCCCCTGGACCGTGTGACCATCTCTTAAGACTCTTAACTCAGACAAACAGATCACAGACCAGAGAGACGTGCCCCTGTAGAGGTGGTTCTACACCAGTTGCCCCCAATGGGCTCTCCCCGGTATTAGACACGTGTCTTGCGCTGTCTGCTATGCGTTAGCCGTTGCCTGTAGTATCGTGGCGTGCTATCAGCGAACTTCTTATACCCCTATACTGTTCCCATAAAAACAAACACTTAGTATAATTAATCCCCACTCCTATCGAAATGAAGCTCTCTCGCTCCCTGTACCCAATCTCTTCCAGTCAGACAGTCCTAACCAAAACAATAAAATAAATAAATACTACCTTATTTGTTGTTTTCCAAGGGGTGTCACCAAGGAATTATTGCCCACATTCTCCACCAAAAACTGTTAGGGGTTAACAGTTTAAGACCCAGAGACCAGATATGCGAAATGAAGACGAGGAGTCAGGATGTTCAATCATCAGAGAGAATTTTACTGAAGAATAGTTTGCAGTTTCATCGGTAGAGTCAGCTTCAGAGTCTTTCAGGGCGGGGGCAGGCCAGACTCTACCTTACACAGAAAATTTACACCAATTATACCCATATCAAGGGCATGATTTACATTACGGACACGTGGAATATTACTGATTGGCATTAAGTCTAAACAATGTGTCACGCGAGAATAGAAATGAGATGTTGTTGTTGTTGTTAATCAGGATGTATACATCAGACAATCCCAAGATTGGGGTAGTGTTGACTTCAGGGGAGTCTAGAAAGACGCCAAGAGGTCTAGGGTGTGAGAAAAAGCGGTCCAATCCAGTCGGAAGACCTGCACAGAACACGTAACACACACACACACACACACACACGACTCTAGGGCACATTAGTGTGTCCTGTGAGCTTATCAACAGAACAAAATATCAACACCACATGACAAATGAATCTCCAGAAAGAAAATAATGACTTATATCATCTACCCCATTCTATAAAGAAATATAAAGACAAAAATGCACTTCTATCAATGGGAAAAATCACAGTAGCCAACACAAATGTCAAATGGGATTTATTATTTACACTACACAACGTTACATAAAACACCAAAAGTTCAAACGAATTATATTTGAAACTAGACTTCTGAGTAATGCTAAAGATATTATTGCAAATTACAGCAACACCTCCCCCTTTACCTTTCAGACGTGGCTCATGTTTATAACAATAATCTCGGGGGGTGCACTCATTTAAAGTAATGTAGTCGTTGGGTTTTAGCCAGGTTTCTGTCAAACACAGCACATCTAGGTTATGATCTGTAATCATATAATTAACAATAAGCGCTTTTGGCAAAAGGGATCGAATATTCAGCAACCCAAGCTCTATCTATTGTACATATGTATTATATCTGTTGTTTATTTGTTGGACATCAATTACATTTTTACAGTTGAATGGTTTTGATGGCTTTTTGTATTTACTAATTCAGGGAACAGACACAGTCTCTATGTGATCATTTCTAGGTGAAAGAGTCTCTATGTGCTGGGATTTAGCTGACTCTAGTCTCGGGTTCGAGTCATTCTTTCATCAAGTCCCAAGCCCCATAGGCAAGGCTATGCAGTCACCGGAAACAGAAAAGATTAGTTCATCTCTTGAGTCTTCTCGTTCAAGTCCCCATAGGGTGAATGCAGAAACAGTTAATCTCTCGAGTCTTCGGGTCTGACTCTGACTCTCATTCTTTTGTCACATGACCGCGCCGGTTCAGTGTCTCACAACATGTACAACATTACATTACAGTCGTATTATTGACTGCATGTTGTAATATAAATATTATTATAAAATCATCAGAAGATATGGGTAATAAACTTGTATTATGCCTATCCATTCTGACCAACCCAATGTGTCCAGGATTCATAGGAAAATCAATTATTATACTATAAAAAATAAAAAAAACTATGCACTTGTTTGTGAGGAAGGTTGTGAATTAACTAATTTCTGTATCCAACATTTCTGTCACGTCACATGATAAAAGAACAAGACTTGGCCAGAAGAGAGAGAACAGATTTTTTCTGTTTCCGGTGACTGCATAGCCTTGTCCGTGGGGCTGGGACTTCATGATCAAATGAGTCGTATGAAAAAGTGAAAAAGTAAGCTTTTCCCCCACAAACATCTCTTTATTCTTGCCTCTGTGTAATTGCAGTCAATCACATAATTCTCAAAAAAGTTTTTAGGTCAATGAGGAAGTTGTCCTTTTTAAATCTCTTTACTGATAACTGTCAGTTTTCACGGAGACGAACAATCACTTCTCTGTAGATGAATTACCTCAGGATAGTCACTTAATTTGCCTCCTACCAATAATATTATAAATTTCTTGGAAAATTAATCATTATTAAATACACTATAGATTAGTGAAAATGAAACCACACAATTACCCAGAGTAACTTTTCTCATTCTGACTTTTCTCACATGATGTCCACTTCTACCTGTTTTACCAGTCCCTGTTTGTTTTAAACCACAGAATTGTCATTTGTTTCTAGGCAGATGTAAAGCATCAGGATTGTACAATCCATTCAATTTGGTACATTTTTATATTCACCTTGATCTTTGGTCATTTATAAAAGTGTACCGTCTATTGTAACATCTATCTGACATATATATAACATCCATTATCGGAGGAGAAATTTTCAAATCAGTTCAGCATTTTGTCTTGCTTTCATGCTAAAAACAAAACAAAAAACCAAACAAAAAAGCACCAAATGTATGAGATGTTTCTTTAAGTTGTTTACCAACAGCTTGGATTCCGATGTGAGGACTCTAAATTTTAATAATTTCAACATTTGTTAATATTTTAAAATCAAAAGTTGTATCTATAACTTTAGTCGATGAACTAAATTAAAACTAACCGTTAAGCATGTACAAAATAAATAATTAAAGAAAAACAAAATATAAACACATTAAAGAGAATACAATCCCCTTAAACTAACCCCAATGAAAAACCAGAGAGAAAAAGTAAGATTTAAGAGATACTTTAAAGCTCACTAATAAAGGAGCAAACCGCACATTGAAGGGCAGACTGTTCCAGAGTTTAGGTGATGCAGCAGAGACGGCCCGACCACCGTTAGTTTTACAGCGAAAATGTGGGACAGTTAAAAGAAACAGATTACAAGACCTAAGATTTATTTGGGGCGTGTAAGGAATCAGAATATCACTTATGTATTTTGGTGCAACACCAAATAATGCCTTGTACACAAAAACAGCGAAACACAAACAAAAAAAACTATTCTAAACTTTACAGGAAGCAAATGTAAGGTTGCTAAAATAGGAAGAAGTCGCACTGCAGCAGTGGGCAGTTTACACTACGGCAACTTGTTCTTTTATCCGCTTATAAACGTGTTTGATTGAAATTCTCACCAAATAAACACAGAATGAATGCCAATCCAAAGTGTATTAAACAATAAACACAGAAAATGTAGTACACAGAAAATTATTATGTAAATGCATTGGAATAGTTCCAGTCCAATGTAAAGTGTGTGGGTGTGGGTGTGGGTGTGTGTGTGTGTGTGTGATGGGTAGGTTTAGGGGTGGGGCAGTGTAGGGGGATAGAAAATATGGTTTGTACCATTACGCCTATGGAATGTCCCAACATTTCACAAAACAAACGTGTGTGTGTATGTATGTTGAATATCAGCCTCAATGGTAAGTCTTTTAGTCCGGGAGAACGACAGTGAATTAATTACATTTATCGAGTAATTTAACCAGTCATAGACTATAATAGCCCAGGCGTGTGGAGCAATCGATCACGTAAACCCAAAGAGTAATGAGAGCGTCCTCTCTCTTGAACGCCGGTAAGTCAGCTTCTTTTATCAGAAGTGTCAATCAGCTGCCTGATCCCACGACGCTTCCCTGATTCCCTGGATCTTCCCAACAGAAGTCTTGTGAGAGTAAAACAGGAACACAAACATATTTCTCAATATAAACTCAATATACAACAACAGGTGTTATGAATACAGTCTTATACAGTCTTATATGAATGATTAAAATAATTCACACCAGTATACATTTCCCCCCATTATGTGGCCGCGCTATAATAGTGTGGATTACAGTCTATGAATCCGAGAAAATGCCCTTTACCAATGTACTGATCTGTTTCTCAAAATCTACAGACAAATCAATATTTCTTACATGAGTTTTAACTCTGGTGGAAAGAGAACCTAAATTAAAAACAGATGAAGACCTCTTCTCAAAACAATGCTGAAGCGCATCCAAAGGATAACTAATGTCAGTTTTAG
The DNA here is from genome assembly GCF_024679245.1 of Pseudorasbora parva. NCBI lineage: Eukaryota > Metazoa > Chordata > Actinopteri > Cypriniformes > Gobionidae > Pseudorasbora > Pseudorasbora parva. The sequence continues at coordinate 66,182,896 of NC_090172.1, read as the reverse complement.
ATGGTATAGTCAGCATAGCAGTGGTAGGAGACCTTATATTTCTTAAAAATGGCACCCAATGGCAGCATATAAAGTGGGGTACTCACTTAGAAGGTTCTGTCTTTGAGGTAAGAGGCCAACCACTGCAAGGAGACCCTGAATACCCACCACGTTTTCCATACGATGTAACACGATACTATGATCTATTGTATCAAAAGCAGTGCTTAAATCCAATAAGACAAGTAGTTATTGATTTAAGAGCTTGCAAAAAGTTAATGCTGACCTACCATAATGCAGTTTCCGTTATGTGCATTGATCTAAAACCTGACTGAATTTTTTTTTTTTTTTTTAAATATTGGACATATTTATATTTTAATTGGCAATACACAACTCTCTCAAAGAGTTTTGAAATAAAAGGCTAAAATTGCTGAGGATAGATGGGTCAAGAGGAACTTCAGACTCACAGCTGGAACATTTAGTCTTGAAAACAATATCAGCTATCTGAGCAGAAGTCACTGGATGAAAACAAGATAGTAAATCTGGTGAACAAATCAAAGGAGGATCATATGTTAATGACTTAATGGAATCCTTGATCTAACCCTAACGTTTTTTTTTAAATATATATATATTCTCACAGGTTCTCTGAGATAGAACAAGAGAAGGGCCTGGAAGGGATTTAGCACTGAATCAATCAACTTTTTTTTTTCTTGTGATTATGTGATTATGACGGTTCATAAACTAAACGATTGTATTGGAGTGGCATGCCTTTTAAATAAGCACTAAAACAGTTTGATACTACGATTAAAATAAGTCTTATTTTCAGATCTACATGCATTCATTTCTCACAGTAATCAATCTTCATTTTCATTGATTCATTTCTTGTCTTCTCTGCATTTGTTCACTGCACCAAGGAAAAGTTTGGTCAGACCAGCTTTCAGGTAACTCAGAGCATCTTTATTTGCTTCTTCAGCTTCAGCGGCTTTCCTCATTTCCTCCAGCTCTTTAGCCCAGGTTTCTTTCCCAGCCTCCCTCAGTCTGGGGATGAAGAAGTCCAGATGCTGAAGAGTTAAGGCCGAGTCTGGCTTTAATGCGATCTGAGACAGATGCTTGATGGTCTTGTAGGCATTGAACAGGATAATTTGCTTTTGGTCCTCAATCTCTTTCAGATCTTTGTCAAGATCTTCCATTACAACTGAAAACCTCTTAGCTTGAGCTTTTTCATAATTATTTTTTACTTCATCAAATTTCACCATAACGTTAGAAAAGCTGACAACGTATTTCTTGTCTTCTTTGACATGTTTGCTGTGGTGGCATTTCCCTGTGCACACGGTGCAGTAGCCATTTTTCATGACTTCACATTTGCTGGGATCAGAAGTCCACCAGCATCCAAACTCATGACAGTTTTCCTCACAGACGGTGCAGGTCATCGCCTTCCTGCTCTTCCATGAAGCACTTTCAATGGGCACCTTCTCTTTGACAACCTTTTGGACTCTAATGCTAAAGTTTGTACGATTATCGATTTTTTCCTTGTTTTCTCTCATTGCCTGCTGGATCTGAATTTTTTCAGACTTCTTTGACTCTTTCTCTTCGACCCTCATCTGTAAGTTGCAGATTAATGCTTCAAATTGAATGCGCTCCATCAGGACATCTGAAGTAAGCTCTAAACTTTTTCTGTTCTTTTCATCCAGAGACTGAAGGAAGTGCTTCATGCTGTCCATGCTGTCTTCCCAGGCGTCTCTTTGAGCACGAAAGTAACGTTTCTCATTGTGACGGGCGTCTGACTGACGGTTGTTGAATAAGAAATAAACAGGTTGGCCTTTTTTGTCTCGTCTGCAGGGGATTTGAGCTTTATTAATGGCACCAAGGACGTTTTTGGGTTCCATACCATCAGAGTGTGTGATTAGAAACACAATGTTGTTCACAATGTCTTTGCCAAACAAAGACAGAACTGAACCGATAATATAATGCTGTCTGTCTGAAAGACGATTCTTAGACGCTTGAATCACAAAACACACGGCGTCAATCTCACGAACGCCATAACTGCTCTGAAACAGAGTGGCTAAATTCTCAGCAACTTCCAGATCTTTTTCCAGTCCTCTAGTGTCTCCATATCCTGGAGTATCAATGATGGTGAGAGATACAGGACTCTCTTCAGGACAGACCTCATACATGGTGATTTCAGAGGTTTGTGATTCGGATTGGTCTCTGGCTTCTTCTTCTGTGATTTCATACCATAGCTCTTCCTCAATCTTCACATCTAATAAGTAGTTGACCATGGTGTTGATGAGAGTCGTCTTGCCAGCGCCGGTTTCTCCCACGAGCAGAACAATTTTGTTTTTTTTTCTGGCATCTTTTCTCCCATGAGTCCATTTTCTGACTTTTCCATTATCATCAAGCACTTTTCTCTGTGTGTCTAGACGAAATCGTTTTGGAGGACCTTGATGAATCAGAGTTGGTCTGCTTTGTGGACTCGGCTGTCTGTAAAATATGGAGTCAAATGTTTCTCAGAATATTTATGTTCATATACATGGTCTCATGAATTGTAGCACACATCAACAGATTAAAAATTGTAACATAGTAGTATTAATCAATATACAGACATCATGTAACATATATCTTCAACGTGAACATACTAATGTTATGAAACGATATTTAAAGGAAACAACCCAAATACAACCATTCTATTAAAAATAAATAAATAAATTATTCAATGGATGTTGGCCACACTAATTGGCACCCCCAAAAATTCTTATGAGTAAAATATCTCTGAATATTCCTATCATTATTAAATTTGTGTAGCATACTAGGGTGACTAGGAGCATGACATTGTCTTGCTATGACTTATTGTTTCACAGGAGTATATATATATGAGGAAAGACCAAGGCCAAATTCCCTTAATCATTCATCACAATAAGCCTAAAAATATTATCACAAAACAGCTACATCACCACATGTTGTTTGGGAGGGTTTCAAGAAAAAAAATCTTTCTTGCTCATCCATGACTGCAACTTCAAAAGGAACCTATTTCTGTGGTCAGATGAAACAAAAAATAGCTTTTTGGCTGGGTTTGGTGCACACAGGTATAAAAAGTACTCATGCCAAAAGTTAAATATAATGCCTGATCTTATATTTAATGCCTGATGTTCTGGGCCTATTTTATTTTTTTGCTGGAGGTCCTGGACTTCTTGTTCAGATATACAGTATCTCGTATTGTAGCACACATCAACAGATTAAAAAACTAAATCAAAACCTTCTAATAATGCGTTAGTTCCAGTGAAAGGAACCCTTAATGCTTCAGCATACCAAATACATGTTGGACAATTTCATGCTCACAACTTTGTGGGAACAGTTTGTGGATGGCCCCTTCCTGCTCCAACATGACTGCGCTCCAGTGCACAAAATGTCTGTCCATAAAGACATGGATGAGCGAGTTTGGTTTGAAGCAGGGCTATTCAAATCTTGCCCTGGGGGGCCAATGCACTGCAGAGTTTAGCTCCAACCCTGATCAAATACACCTGAACATGGTAATCAATGTCTTCAGGATCATTAGAAAATCAGGTGGGTGTATTTGATCAGGGTTAGAGCTAAACTCTGCAGCGCATTGGCCCTGCAGGGCAAGATTTAAATAGCCCTGGTGTGGGGGAACTTGACTGGCCTGCACAGAGTCCTGAGCTCAACACAATAGAAGACCTTTGGGATGAATTAGAGCGGAGACTGCGAGCCAAGCCTTCTTGTCCAAAATCAGTACCTGACCTCACAAATACACTTCTAGAAGAATGGTCAAAAATCCCCATAAACACACTCCTAAACCTTGAGGAAAGCCTTCCCAGAAGAGCTGAAGCTGTTAGAGCTGCAAAGGGTGGACTGACTCCATATTAAACCCTACGGATTAAGAATGGGATGACATTAAAGCTCGTGTGCATGTAAAAGCATACCCAATACTTTTGGCCATATAGTGTATTTAGCAATGGTGCCAATATTAGTGGAAGGCATTGTCTGCATAGCCAAACACTATTGACAGCAATATAACACATGAATGAGATCATAGAGCAAGACCTGATTGATGTTAAAAACAGCTAAGCATAATAAGTCGAGAAAAAGTACTTGCTCGCACTGACTGGCACACTGGTAAGGTGTGCATGCGGAAAGTTGACAGGACAAGAAAAATAACTTAGGGCTCATTGCTGAATAACTTGTGTAGCTGTAATAATTTTGTACCTCCTATCACTCACTCTGTCTGTTTGTGCTGCATACAATTTCCCCACATGATCAGCTTGTACACAATCAGCTTGTGATCTGTTGTTTTTTTCCAAAACAAAAGCTCAAGGGTTTATCTCTTGCAAGTGAAGAAATTAGGATGAAAGGATTGTAATTCCCTTATACTGTAGTGTAAAGTAAAATATACTAATGAAATATTAATTTTCATTTATTTTAGTGCATTTGTTTTATAATATATGGATGTCCAGATGTTTTCTTTTTTCTTTTATTAATTTGCACACTGTAAATGGCTTAAAGCTCCTAGTTTTGAGCTCTCAAAGTTCCTTTTATGAACTTTACTCCAACTTATACTACAGCAAACTTCAATCAGTAAAGCTGTTGATGCCAAATGAAAATGTCATTAGACAAACTAGATTTGGGCTAAGCCTCAAATGTGTCCAATTTCTGGCTCTGCCTCTGGTGCACACCTAGCCGTGGATTACCCCTTACAGCACATACTCATCCTGTATAAAGCACATCAATTTCAACTCACCTGAAATTCATGCTGATCGCTGGACTGAATGTGTGACCTCAATGAAGACCTTCACTGGCACTCCCCAGTCTGCTTACAGCAAAACAGTTAATTACTTTATTAGTAAAACACAAAAAAAATTTAAACTACTATATATTTAACTATACTTCAAACATTGAGATAAAATTTTGCTATTAAATATGAATATAAATGCATAGAAATTAATATTCTTATAGACCAGCCTTTGTGCTGAGTTATCTAACAAGCCTAACTGGCTGGAGTCCCTCCCAACCAAATGTGTCTTCAATGTAGTTTAGTATCTGAATAAATAAAAAAAATAGTAATATAAAATTGCATAACTTATACTTAAACTGACCAGAGTATTTAAAGGGAGAAGGTTACATCACATTTTAACATAAGATGTAAAATTTTGATCTGACATAAGAGGACACAGATATGACATTTAATACATTTAAAAATACTGTTCATCTCTAGCTTTATTGCTCAGTCTTATTTCAGGGTTTTGATCTTCTCTCGACTTTTTGACTAGGCTAGCCATGTTGCATATTAATTGTTCTAGCAACCTCAAATTAAATTTTTGTGTATTTTTTGCTACTCTATAATGATGTTCTGGGGCCGAGCCTGTTCTGAGATAATGTTTTAGTTTACTAAGCCCCTGCTGTTTAGTGGATTATTAGGTCGCAGCCCTGCTAAACTAACATTTGATCTCATGACTAAGTCTCAAAATATATGAGAATATGCCAGCATTTTAAAATGAAACTCTTTACATATTTAAAATATAAATGAAAAGCATTCTCACCTTGCAGAGTTTCTTTGCTTGAAGTTTTTGTGGTGATATTCGAGTGATTGCTGATGACTTTTATACTTATACCCGCTCATGTCCAATGAAAACCTGCTGGCATTGATGGAGAAGGCGGAGGCGGAGGGGGAGGAGGCGGAGGGGGAGGAGTACAAACCCACATACTCTACATACATGCATAACCACAAGTTATGTGCAAATGATGTGTAAAATATTTGCACATATAAGTTCTTCAACAATAAGGCAATATAAAATTACTCCTTCACAGTCTGTGACACTAGATATTGAAATCAGAACATTCCCTTCCTGCTGACTAATGAAGACAACAACACACAACATACAATTAAACTGTAACAGTATAAAATGTGAAGTAATAATATATGTTAAATGCATATTAGGCAATAAGTAACTACTGAGAGAAATAAAGCATTTAAAAAAACACGTTTGTTTTTTTGTGAAATTTGGGGACATTCCATAGGTGTAATGGTTTTTATACAGTACAAACTGTATTTTCTATCCCCCTACACAACCCTTAAACCTACCAAACACACACACACACACACACACACACACACACAATCCCTAAACCTACCCTTCACAGGAAACATTCTACATTTGTACTTTCTAAAAGAAATTCATCCTGTATGATTTATAAGCATTTTGGCCAATGTCCTCATATTTCAACCTCTCCTTGTAATACCTGTGTCATACCCATGTCATTATACACAAAATTTCACAAAAATATGCACTCACACACACACACACACACACACACACACTTATTGTAAGAAGACCTATTAAGAACTCAAAAGCAATTGTTCTCATGCATTACAAAAAATTCATAGTTAATTTTGGTTTCTTGCGGTCTTTCGAGGACAGTAAAAGTTAACTCTGTGCCATCTTTCACATTTGAGTTTAATCTTCCAGGAATGAAACCAAACCTGTGAAACCTGTGTGAGCTTGACAAATGTTTTCACAATGGCAACATAAGCAGTATAGGGTCAAAAATAATTGCTAAATAACTCCTGCTTAGTGATACAAACTAAAACATTAAACCTGAGATGTTAAACTTATAGCTGACATTAGTTTAAAAAAATAAAATAAGTCAGCATTATTTCGGAAATACCAATTGTAGATGAAGTCAGGACGTGTTGTAAAACTTTTTGCCAAGTGCAATTTTTATGTATTGTCACCTAAAAGTTGAAATAATTCTCAGTTTATGAAGTTTATGAAATTATAACTGTCAATTAATGTCAGTCAGAAAGAGTGAAGTTTTTACAACCAACCCCACTGCCACTGACAGTTGAACATTACAAAAAACATGGACATAAGTGAATGCAATTCCATAAAAGCTGGGATGAGAGTAGGAAGTTCTGTACAAGATCGTCTCTGGTTACTCAACGTAACCTTAGTTCCCTGAGAGGACGGAACGAGTCATTAGGTATGGGGAAAACCCTTTTCCTCAAAATACTGAAGCCTGATTGAATTACTCTATTGCTTTGCAATAGCCAATGGTGTCCTGGCAATCGCCTGATTGGCTGGCCCAGCCACTATATAAGCGATGTCAGGCGCCAAAAAACCTCAGAATATTTCAACTGAACGAGAACTATTGAGGCTATGAAAAGGCGTTTCACACGGCAGTTTACGTAATGTCTCGTTCCCTCCTCTCAGGGAACTAAAGTTAAGTTGAGTAACCAGAGACGTTCCCATATCGAGTCGGTTCCTCGACATTATGTATGGGGAACGTATAAAACCGTATAAAACTCTGCCGTGTGAAAAGAAATAGAGTCGGCCCGGTAAAACAGAGCCTATGGCGCTTTCGACTGTAACCAATGGTATCAGCGCGTTCGCCCCTCCCCCTTCGGGTCGGGTATTGGACCTGGTTGAAAACCTTGGCAGAGAGCCAACTCGGCGTTGACACTGTCAGCGTCTCCCTTGTATACAGTTGAACATCGTTGGACTAGTGAATTATAGGGGATGAGTAAAGTCAACAAGATGTTGGTGCTCAAATATATAGTCAGCCTGAATAAGTGGGCATAGATAATGGGGATAACATTGAAAGTGTGATTATGACTTAAAGGCGCTATAGAGTTAACTTGACTCTGTATCGTCCTGTGCTGCTTAGATGACCTAGTTGAAACCACGGCTGAAACGCGCTGGGGTGGGGTGTGTCTTCAGGTGACTCAGTCGCCCAATGGCTGCTCAGCCTTCTCCTCCTGCACTGACAGGACGTGTGGTGCAAACGAGGGACTATTTATATTATAAAATTTCGCAAAAAAAGTGTTGTGAGATGACCAGCCTGCCACGAGGCAAATGTCTTGAATAGACATACCTTTAGCCCAGGCCCATGAAGATGCCAGACTCCTAGTAGAGTGGGCACGCACTCCTATCGGGCAGTCAAGCCCCTGGGAATGATAAGCTAGGTGCAAAGCCTCCACACAATCCAGTGCGACAGCCTCTGCTTCAACAGCGGGCCACCTTTCTTGGCGCCCGCGAAGTAGAAGAAGAGCTTGTATTGTGACATCCTGGGCCCTGAACGGGGTTGAGAGCACTTTAGGCGTGTAGCCATGTCTGGGCGTGAGTCTGACCATACAATCATCTGGACCAAACTGCATACAAGCATTGTTAACTGAGAGGGCATGTAGATCACCTACCCGCTTCCCACATGCTAGCGCGAGCAGCGCCAGCATAAATGAGAGCACTTTCAGGTCGATAGACTCGATAGCAGGGAGGATTGTCGCCTCACTCCCCGAAGAAAGCTCGTTATTAAGGGGTGTTTACCCACTGAACGGCCGTCCCGTATACTATGAGAGGTTGCCATAGCGGCCACATAGACCTTCAGCGTAGACGGAGAGCTGCCATTATCCAGACCTTACTGTAGGAAGGTTAAAATTATGGGAATAGCACAATCCACAGGGTCTTCATTTTTGCTATCACACTAGTTCGCAAACACTCTCCATTTCAGTGCGTATAAGCGCCTCGTTGACGGTGCTCTGGACTCTGCTAGCGTGAGCCAGACTCGGTGTGAAGCATCCAACTGGTTCACTCTACACTGATTTTCCACATGTGTAGATCCCCCAATTCTGGCCTGGGGTGCCAAATGGAGCCCCTTGCCTGGAACAACAGATCCCTCCTCAGTGGAATTCACCACGGAGGAGTTGACATGTTCATCAACTCCAGAAACCACGGTTGGTTGGGCCACTTTGGCGCTACCAAAAGCAGAGCGTCCCTCTCTTCCCTGATCTTTTGCAGCACTAACGGTATTATTTTGACTGGGGGGAACACGTATTTCTGACCCGTGGCCCAACAACTCGACAGTGTTTCATACAGTCAAACACAGAAAAATATGTGTTTGATTATGTCGGTCTGTTGACAGATCACCTGAACATGAATGAATGTTATCAGTTCAGTCACAGTTCAGTCACAGTGACTGATAGCCTACATGTGTTGCTTGACCAGATGAAATGAAAACAAACCCAGATAGCAAGCATGTTTGGGCCACATGTGGGTATTATCTGGCACATATGGCCCAGATATGGCATGGCTGAACAGATATGGGCCAGAATGTGACCATATTTGTTTTGCCATAACTTTAAAATCGGCGCAAAATGTGGTCTTGGTTCACAAATGTTTTTGAGGTATATGGCCCAGATAACAATGTACACATAAGGGCTATATGTGTTTGAATTTGAATTTGAATAATTTGAAGAATTTATTTCACACACTTTATCATTTCATTTTAGAGGCAAAATGAACAATAGTTACAGAATAGTTATTGTGTGTAAAATGGGAAACCCCAAAGAAGCTACTGAAAGCTTTTAGGAGGGGGCCCGATTAAAAATGGATGCATGCAAGAAAACTAGTCCGGAGTTTTAAATCTATGGCACATAGTATTTGAGCTATGGCACAAAGTGAGAAAGGCTGACTTGTGGTAAATCTTTGGATTTTATATGGAAAAACACAGCAAACCTGAAATCAAGGGCAGCTGACATCTGAGGTTTCACACCTCAGGTGGTTGCATCTCATTAGTGGAATGAATCTGACTGATACGGCACCATTTTCTCATCTGCTCTTATGAGTTTTCAGTCACGCATATCTTCAGGTAAGTGAAGTTTTGGTATTTCAAAATCTTTTTAAGGTTATTTGTGCAGCATTATGTATTTGTTTGAGGAGAGTGTCGAATTAACCTCAGTTGAGTGTATGTACCATTTCAATCCCATGTGTAATGCAGCACACAGTCACCGAACGAGTCATTGATTTATGATTTAAAACTCCGGACTAATTTTCTTGCATGCATCCGTTTTTAACGCGCCTCAAATATTGTACAGTCTGACATTTATGACAGTTTTGATCTTACAGTGTGACATGGCTAACAGCATTGATGTTTGTACAGCCTGACATGGAACAATCGTGGACTATAATGAATCTAAAAGTGTGCACCCGGGTTAAGTTTTGTTGCGGCCGTGACATATAGTAATGAAGGGGGGAGTGGGCCGACACCCTTGCCTCTTCATCATATGCCTCTTTATCATATGCATCTTATCCTTTTGAATGATTTTGAACAACCTCATGAATTAAATAATCAGTTATTATCCTTTTAAAATAATGAATTATTGACAATCAATTTTATGTGATCATTAATACATTTAACTATTATTTAATATGATTTTGACTCTATGTCGGCTGTATGGTTTCTAATTTGCTTTCCAGAGACGGTCTGACAAAGACAGTCTGACCCCTATCTATGTGCCCTGATATAGATAGCCTGACCTCTATCTCTGGGTCCTGACCAACAGGACCTTGGAGAGTAAGTTAGAACTTCCAAGAGGTGAATCCTGCCTGTTGTTAGTAACCCCAGGACAGGATGGGGTGGGAGGATTGGAGTCTCCCAATTGTGATTTCTTCCCATTTATATAGTGTGATTTTTTCCCATTGATAGAAGTACATTTTTGTCTTTATATTTCTTTAGAGAATGAGGTAGATGACATTAGTCATACTTTTCTTTATGGAGATGTGTTTGTCATGTGGTGTTGATATCTTGTCCTGTTGATAAGCTCACTGCTGCACTAACCTTGGAGGAGAGATGTGCCCTAGAGTCTTGTGTGTGTGTGTGTGTGTGTTACATGTTCTGTGCAGGTCTATGGAATGGATTGGACCGCTTTTCTCACACCCTAGACCTCTTGGCGTCTTTCTAGGACTCCCCTGAAGTCAACACTACCCCAATCTTGGGATTGTCTGATGTATACATCCTGATTAACAACAACAACATCTCCTATCTATTCTCGTGTGACACATTGTTTAGACTTTATGCCAATCAGTAATATTCCACGTGTTTGTAATGATGTAAATCATGCCCTTGAAATTGGTATAACTGGTGTGGTAATTTTGTGTAGAGTAGAGTCTGGCCTGACACCGCCCTGAGAGACTCTGAAGCTGACTCTACTGATGAAACTGCAAATTATTCTTCAGTAAAATTCTCTCCGATGATTGAACATCCTGACTCCTGGTCTTCATTTCGCATATCTGGTCTATGGGTCAAAACTGTAACCCCTAACAGTTTTTGGTGGAGAATGCGGGCAATCCATTCCATAGACCTGCACAGAACATGTAACACACACACACACACAAGACTCTAGGGCACATCTCTCCTCCAAGGTTAGTGCAGCAGTGAGCTTATCAACAGGACAAGATATCAACACCACATGACAAACGAATCTCCAGAAAGAAAAGTATGACTAATGTCATCTACCTCATTCTCTAAAGAAATATAAAGAAATATAAAGACAAAAATGTACTTCTATCAATGGGAAAAATCACACTATATAAATGGGAAGAAATCACAATTGGGAGACTCCAATCCTCCCACCCCATCCTGTCCTGGGGTTACTAACAACAGGCAGGATTCACCTCTTGGAAGATCTAACTTTCTCTCCAAGGCCCTGTTGGTCAGGACCCAGAGATAGAGGTCAGGCTATCTATGTCAGGGCACATAGATAGGGGTCAGACTGTCTTTGTCAGACCGTCTCTGGAAAGCAAATTAGAAACCATGCAGCAGACATAGAGTCAAAATCATATTAAATAATAGTTAAATGTATTAATGATCACATAAAATTGATTGTCAATAATTCATTATTTTAAAAGGATAATAACTGATTATTTAATTCATGAGGTTATTCAAAATCATTCAAAAGGATAAGATGCATATGATAAAGATGCATATGATGAAGAGGCAAGGGTGTCGGCCCACTCCCCCCTTCAGTAACTTTTGGAAACTCGAGTGTGCTGTGGCCATGAGATCTTTTGAGGGGAACGACATCTTTTTGTTCGCGTCTATGAGCTTAAGTCTATGAGTCTATGGTTAACCCAAAAATTTATATTCTGTTATTTACTCGCCCTCATGTTGTTCCTAAGGATTTATTGAATGTGTGTTTATATATATATATATATATATATATATATATATATATATATATATATATATATATATATATATATATATATTTTTTTTTTTTGGTGCAAAAAAATTATTAACGAAAAAAAAATAATAATAAAAAAAGTGACAATAAATGATGACAGAATTATATTTTTTTGTTAAACTATCCCTTTAGTTTAAGATTTATTTTAATCATAATCATGCAGACCTAGCTTCCAGGTCGTATTGCTATTAACATTATTTAAATGTAACTTTATTGCAGGTGCAGTCAGTTGAAACAACGGAACACCAGGAACACATTTCCAAACACTGATTAGTGTCACAATTCACCAGTGTGAGTGCCCGTGCTCACCACCAGAGGGCACTCCAATCCGGACTGTCATTCTATCACAAACTACATTACCCATTATCCTTTGCCCAGACTCATTAGCACTCACTGTTTACACCTGTGTCTTATTATCCTGTTTTCCTCACCATATATAAGCCTTGTTATCTCTGTTATTCACTGTGAAGTCTTGTTTTGTGTGCACTGCATTTTTGAGTATTTTCCCTGGTTTCATGTCACATGGTTTGTTGGATTTTTTGCCTGTTTCACGGATTACCTGTTTGCCTGTCTTTCCTGTCTTGTTTGCCTTTTTGGACTGTTTGCTTGTGTATGACGTTTTGCTAGTGATGGCCAAATGAGGCTTCCTGAACCACTGAGGCTTTCCAGCCCATTGCTTCACCAAAAGGTTCATTTACCTGAAGCCTCATGAAACAGTGCGCTCCCTAGTGACACCTGCAGTGCAAAGAAATGCATCGCACACAAAACTATTCATCCTGAGCAACCAAACTGTCATAGTGTGGGCACACCATTTTTCTATTGCCTGTGTATTAATAAAGTATTTTACTCTGCCTGTATTAACCTATGCACACACAACTCACTATTCAGTAGTTCTTTGGGTTAGTGATGAGATTAATCTTTCCCTAATACAGTCTAGTCCTATAATAATAATATTAATAATAATAATAATAATAGCAATAATATATATAATAATAACACTAGGCCTACTACTAAAATATGAGGCGCCGTACAAGCCATAATTCATTCTGGTACTCACACACATGCATTCTCATTTCACATGCATATATATATATATATTTAATTTTATAAATATATATTTATATATATACTCATATATATATATATATATATATATATATATATATATATATATATATATATATATATATATATATATATAGTCTGCTCTCACACACATTGAATATAGGCTATATATATATATATATATTATAATTACGTAGTATAGGTATTACAACTAGGCTAATTTACTCTAATAATCTACTAAACTAAGTATAATGTAATATAATATATAATACAGCTATGATATATAATGATATCGCTACTACATACAACCAACACTTCAACACCAATGCAAATGCCTACTGCAAACCCCACAAGAGCCGCGAGGTTTCGAACCACTTTTATCCGAAAGCGATACTCAGAATGAAGCAATGACGTAATCAACAGAAAACGAGGCCTCGTTTGTCATCGTCACGTGATTTTCACGGAAACGATACAAGCCTCGAATCGGGGCTTCATCTGGAACGCCCCTTTTTGCTCGACACAAGCTCCGGAGCCTCGCTTCAGATGTCCCATCACTACCTTTTGCCTGTTTCGGACTATGATTGTGGATTACCCTCTTAATAAATACTGCATTTAGATCTCCTACCTTCTGTCTCAGAGTGGTTCTTTACAATTAGAGACTTTATATACCTTGTGAAGTTGTTGTTTGTTATCTTTAGCAAGTTACTGTGATTCCCCCCTCACTTCTACTTCAACTCTCATTGCTAGTTGGACTGCATTTATATAGCGCTTTTAGTTGAACATAATATAGACTCTTTGAATGTTATTTATATTAATATAAATGGTTTCTGAGTGACTAAACATTTGTCAAAAGTAAATTATTGAATACATTTGGTTGTTGAGTGTTTTATTTACCATGGAGTAAAGACTTTTACATAATGTTCAAAGTTGCATGTGGGCCACATAAGGGCCATTAGATTTTAACAAAACTCAGCCATACTAAAATTTCACATAAGGCCCACATACAATTGTATTGTTTGGCTCGTGTTTGGTGGAGTTATGGCACTGCTTTGGCTGAGCTGTTGTAAAGAAGAAGTGGGCCGGCAAACACAAACTGATCGGGGCCACATCTAAGCTGTTTATCTGGGCCAGTTCTGGGCCAAAGGAAATTTGTTGACTGCGAAGCATTCGTGCAGACAAAATCTTTGCTAATCAAATGGACTGTATTTTAGGCCGGCGACACACTGCAAGCATGGCATTTCTGCTGTGTGTCATCCAGGTACCGGCTGCGTGGTGTTTTTTTATGTCTTTGCACACGTGTCTGACGTGGCGCTGCTGCTAGGTGACTACAGGGAAGGCCTATACGTCATGCACTTTATGTTAAACATAAATATATAACCTACTGATACAGCAAAGAGATTTTCAGCAAAATAGGCTACAGAATATTTTGTTCTGTATTGAAAGGTGCAAAATTTCAAAATCAATAATTAGCCTTTTTAAAATAACAATTAGGCCTATAACTGCATTTATGTTAAACTAGAGACTTTCAAACCTCACAATGTCATTAATTCATAATTTTGTATTTGTGTCAAAATTACATATACACATTTGCTTTTCCTATTATATATAGACCTTCCGCTCTATCGACATCAAGCCGAGCCATACTCGAAAAAAACTCTCCGAAACTTGTGAGAAACCGGAAGGAGTATTTTTAACACAGAAATACTCCATCAAACGTCCAACATTAGTTTTTGAAACTTTGTCTATGTTTAGGATGGGAATCCAAGTCTTTAACAGTGTAAAAAGCTCAGTATGCATGAAACAGCACCCCCCCCCCCCCCTAAATTAAATGTTATTTTTAACCCTGTTACATTTAAATTCAGAAATAAGTGCGTAATGATAGGCTACAATCGTGTCAAAGTTTCTGTGAGGATAAGTGTATTACTACCAGTGTATTACTATTGGGGACTTAAACTAGGAGTTACAGCCTTTAGCCTCCGTGTTAGAGCGTCCGACTCTCATGTGGGCGTAAATCTCTACAGCTGCTTTACTATAGTGAAATATCCATTTAAAATTATGTATTTGAAATAAGATATTGGTGGAACTTGATGCTGAAAAAAACACTATAGTTTCAATAAGTTAAAATTAGCCAATTATTTTGTTTCATCTTCTATTATGTTATTGTTTAACATGATTTGTCGTTTTTGAAAGTCTGACATGTCAACCACGCCTTGCACTAATCACAAGAGAAGAATAAAAGATAATGATATTCAATGTGCTACTAGTTCTGTGACTGATCTGTGAACTTTTCAGCCTTTTATCTAACATTTTTCTCAAATGTGTCAACATACCCACATACAAAGAGACTCAGTCCTCCAGAACAGCCATTATCTGTTGTCAGTTAACTAAATCAACTATTATAAATATGTTGTTAGTCCTGATGAGCTGAGAGGCTGAATGCATTTTATTCAGGCGTAACATTAGACTGACGTCTTTGCTTCACACATGATTTCTCAGAAGTGTTGTGGTGGTGGTGGTGGTGGTGGTGGGGGGGGGGGGGGGGCAGAGATGGCAAATCTCTGTACTGTACTGTACTAAACTCTGTACTGTACTGTACTTCAACTATACTGGGTTCACGCCTAAAAATTCAGGGCAGAGATGGCAAAAGTACACAGTTCCCATACTCAAGCAGAAGTACAGATACTTGTTTTAAAAAATACTCTGGTAAAAGTAGAAGTAATGATTTAACTTCTTTACTTAAGGAAAAGTAACACAGTACAGGATTGGAAATTTACTTAAAGTTTAAAAGTAAATGTAGCTTTGCGAATGACAACCCCCTTTTTATGTAAAGCTATCTGGACCACACAAAGTGTTACAAGTGTGCATGCTGAGAAACTTGTATGGGTGGTTCGCCTACAGTGGTTCTGAACCAGAATAATCAAGGTTTTTAGTATATTTTTTATTGCTACGTGGCAAACAAGTTACCAGTAGGTTCAGTAGATTGTCAGAAAACAAACAAGACCCAGCATTCATGATATGCACGCTCTTAAGGCTGTGCAATTGGGCAATTAGTTGAAAGGGGTGTGTTCAAAAAAATAGCAGTGTCTACCTTTGACTGTACAAACTCAAAACTATTTTGTACAAACATTTTTTTTCTTCTGGGATTTAGCAATCCTGTGAATCACTAAACTAATATTTAGTTGTATGACCACAGTTTTTTAAAACTGCTTGACATCTGTGTGGCATGGAGTCAACCAACTTGTGGCACCTCTCAGCTGTTATTCCACTCCATGATTCTTTAACAACATTCCACAATTCATTCACATTTCTTGGTTTTGCTTCAGAAACAGCATTTTTGATATCACCCCACAAGTTCTCAATTGGATTAAGGTCTGGAGATTGGGCTGGCCACTCCATAACATTAATTTTGTTGGTTTGGAACCAAGACTTTGCCCGTTTACTAGTGTGTTTTGGGTCATTGTCTTGTTGAAACAACCATTTCAAGGGCATGTCCTCTTCAGCATAGGGCAACATGACCTCTTCAAGTATTTTAACATATGCAAACTGATCCATGATCCCTGGTATGCGATAAATAGGCCCAACACCATAGTAGGAGAAACATGCCCATATCATGATGCTTGCACCTCCATGCTTCACTGTCTTCACTGTGTACTGTGGCTTGAATTCAGAGTTTGGGGGTCGTCTCACAAACTGCCTGTGGCCCTTGGACCCAAAAAGAACAATTTTACTCTCATCAGTCCACAAAATGTTCCTCCATTTCTCTTTAGGCCAGTTGATGTGTTCTTTGGCAAATTGTAACCTCTTCTGCACATGCCTTTTTTTTTAACAGAGGGACTTTGCGGGGGATTCTTGAAAATAGATTAGCTTCACACAGACGTCTTCTAACTGTCACAGTACTTACAGGTAACTCCAGACTGTCTTTGATCATCCTGGAGGTGATCATTGGCTGAGCCTTTACCATTCTGGTTATTCTTCTATCCATTTTGATGGTTGTCTTCTGTTTTCTTCCACGTCTCTCTGGTTTTGCTCTCCATTTTAAGGCATTGGAGATCATTTTAGCTGAACAGCCTATCATTTTTTGCACCTCTTTATAGGTTTTCCCCTCTCTAATCAACTTTTTAATCAAAGTACGCTGTTCTTCTGAACAATGTCTTGAACGACCCATTTTACTCAGCTTTCAAATGCATGTTCAACAAGTGTTGGCTTCATCCTTAAATAGGGGCCACCTGATTCACACCTGTTTCTTCACAAAATTGATGACCTCAGTGATTGAATGCCACACTGCTATTTTTTTTAACACACCCCTTTCAACTAATTCAACTAATTGCCCAATTGCACAGCCTTAAGAGCGTGCATATCATGAATGCTGGGTCTCATTTGTTTTCTGAGAATCTACTGAACCTACTGGTAACTTGTTTGCCACGTAGCAATAAAAAAATATACGAAAAACCTTGATTATTCTGGTTAGTCACATTGTACTGCGATTATTTTGAACAATACTGTATATATATATATATATATATATATATATATATATATATATATATATATATATATATATATATATATATATGTGTGTGTGTGTGTGTGTGTGTGTGTGTGTGACCAGTTACGGAAAGTAGGGACACGCGTCGGTTCTGGGACATTTTGCGTTATTCACAGATTCTGAGTGTAGTCTCTAAGCTTTCCAAAGATGTGTAACACATCTGATAATATGTTGTGATAAAAGTTGTTTCCATCTGAATGTAGGCCTTTAGAAAAATGTAAACGAGAGAAAACAGCCTCTAAACTTTTGCAGTTCTCACCTTCTCACCTGCCTATCGACAATAGGGCTCATTTACATCTCATTTAGATAAGCCACACCCCCTGTAAAGATGCATGGTAACGACAGGCGCAACGGGAAATATCGGACAGCATTCACACCAGTCAATTGAAGCATTATTCAAATTAATAGCAGATGTTCACATTACCATCTAAAAGGCCATTATAGTAATGGCGGTTTTTGGCAAGTGATACGATGCTAACGATTACAATTAAAACTGAGCTAGCTAATAACAATAGGTAGATATGGGAAGGTCTAAACATGGACTAAACATGAGATAACGTGTAGGCTACGTGTTCTTAGAATGAAACTCACCCCATAAGAAACAGAAAAGTATTCTAGCAGATCTCGATGCCTCCAATGAAATAAGTCGCTCGGGCACACTTTCTCTTTGTCGGGGTCTTCTTTGTGGATGTAACCATCTCTGAAGTTTGCGCTGTGCGTCTGTTTGCCTCTAAATGTCCAATAATTTGCATGTCCTGCCACTCTTTTTACGCAGCTCAAGAATCCAGCCGTATGTTGTACATAATGTCTGGAGAAAGCTTATGTCTACAGGACTGTCTCCCATGCAGAGTTCTCTTTTCTCCTCGTGTAGCATTTACAGTCAAAGTTACGGATTTTCCCCATTTGGCTGTCTTTATCCCCATCAAGTGAGCGCTAGTTCATAAGCATCCGGCTTGTCGAAGAAATACTTCGAAACATTTTCGGTGTAACGGCCACGGTTCAGCTCGTCTGCGATCATCTTTGCGGCGTCCATCTTCATTGAATGTTGATATCAGCTAGAGCCGGCCAGAGCGCTGCATAATAAGTAGCCACGCTTCCCTCGGAGGGCGGGGACAATAACAAAAGAAACAAAAGCCGGCTTATCCCGTATGGAAATACACACAGACAATGACACGCCCCTACTGCGTGCTAGAATCTCCGAAAACAAGCCTATTTCAACCTTAAAATTTTAAGCATTTAAATACACCAATACTGCTTTCTCAAAAACGGAGAGGCTTCTTCGTGATCTCAACTAACAGATTCAGCAAAAAAAAAGAAAATGACAAAATTTGAAAAAAAAATGCTTCTTTCGCAGTTTGCGCGAAAGTTGTGCTGCCGACTTGCGTCCCTGGTTTCCGTTTTAAACGTTTAACAGTAGCCTACATTGCTGTCAAGACAAGAAACATTTCATAGTAATTTTCAAGTTATAAATAATTTTCATTCATATAACTGGCGTGAGAGCGCAACGAGGCTGAACGTGTTGGCATAGCAACGTCATACTTCCTGCCTGTGTGTCCTACAAAGGACGTCTCGTTTAATTCTGATTGAGGACACTCCGTATACTGCATCCTACACAGGACGTGTCCTCCAGAGGACGCAGCCTTAGAAATGTAACGAAATGAGACACAGCTTATGAGTGCATTCACACCGGGAGCAGGAGCAGCGCGTGAGCGTTGCGTGACCAGCAGTGAAGCGGGGGTTTCGGCGGCGAGCCTATTTTTATTGCGCTGCTGACGCTCTATTAAATTGAAAGAACACTTTTAATGGACAAAATAAATATGATTTCACACAAAAAGTGCTTAAAATGCACACAAGAAGCATGTGTAGTGTATTTGAACAATAACGAGTATATCAGAAAAGAAAACGAAGAATAAAAAATATCTGTAGAAGATTTACCAATTTAAACTTCTTTTAATTGTTTAGTTTGGGTGAAATTATGGTTATGATTATAAAAAATAAAGTAAACTAACCAGAAAATAGTTTAGTATTTAATACTCACGCCCGTTTCACACATACTCCGTCTACAGTGCGTGTGCGTTGCGTGTTGCGTTGCGTGTGCGTTGCAGGATCCACACGCCCTGTAGTGCTTTCACATAAGCTGCGTTTGCAGTCCTCAACTCATCCGCTGTTGCACACCACAAACACAGCATTTATTCATTATTTTTTATTTAAAATCCAAAAGTTTTTACTGAACATGCCTCGTCAGAATTGCAATTCTCTTTGTTTACTCTTTAATAGAAGTCAGGTTACGTATAGCCTACTACATTTAAACATTTTATTAAATTCATTTATTCATATTTATATACTTTAGATTTAGCTCACACAAGTGGCAAAACATTTAAACATAGTTTATAGCCTTAAATCACAAACATTTTAAATAAGAAACGTAAAAGTCTATTCAAAAACAGCCGACTCTCGTCTTTTCTTTCGTTTTTAAACCCTTTTAAAAGAAATCCTGCAGGGCAAAAATAACTTTACTTTTCACCTCCAAGAAAGTACGAGTGCTCTCCATTATGGCACTTTTTTTTTTAACCTAAATGCCAGGTAAGGTGTCGTTTTGTTGCTTTACTTGAGAAAAAAAAGCCATGCGTTGACTTTGAAACAAGAGTATATTTTAAATGATATGCATCTGTGGTGAAATGACTAGATTTTCGCGTCAGTACATGTTAATTTTAATGCGAAAAGTCTTCTGTCGCTTTAATGCAGCAACGCAGCGCAGCAAAAAATAGACTCGGTACGAAAACGATCAGTACAATGCTGCAGACGCAACGCTTCTGGAACGGACTGACGGACAGCATCCGCGTGCAGTGTGAAAGCTGTCATCCGTTAACATGGGTACGGAAAAAAATACGCAACGCACACGCACTGCAGACGGAGTATGTGTGAAACGGGCGTCAGACAGGTAAAGGCTCTCGGTCTGCAGCTGCAGTCACGGTGTAAAGTGAAAGCACACTTTTGATGGACAAAATAAATATAATATCACAAAAAAACGCTCAAAATGCACACAAGAAGCACATGTGGTGTGTTTTAACAATAACTGGAGTATGTCATTAAAGAAAACGAAGAATACAAATTATCTGTAGAAGATTTACCCATTTAAACTTGTTTTAATTATTCAGTTTGGGTGAAAGTATGGTTATGATTATAAAAAGTAAAGTAAGCTAGCCAGAAAATATGATTAACTTTCTTTTAGTTTAGTATGTAATACTCAGACAGATAGACCTATAGGCTCTATCATTGTGGGAGCCGCTGCTGTGCCGCTGCACCAACGCTTCCAGTGTGAATACTCTCGGTCGTCTGCAGCTGCAGTCACGGTGTAGTTACGCTGAAGTGCTGCTCACGCTTGCGGTGAGAAATGCGCATATTTCTCATATCTGTGAGGCAAGTAGCAGCTGCTGAGTTTCAGTTTATTTATGAGACGCGCTCCAGTTCATGTGCAATGAAAGCGACCTCACATAACGGTTATAGTCTGTTATTTCCTCCTTAAATCCAGGCAATTGGCCGAAGTAACCTTTATTAAAATTAAGAGACAATTAGTACAAAACGAAAGAGAGGCTTTTTTTACAAAACAAAACTTAATATTAAACTAAATAACAACCAAAATAATTTCTGACCCACTCGCATCTTTGCACGTAGGTCTAGCCTATATCATAATCAGATAAAATTTTAAAATAATATTATAATACACAACAAGTATAGTAAGCTTCAGAATTATGTCATGTCTGAGCTGGATTTGAGCGAATATCATTTTACCGGTGAGCGGTTCATTAGTACACACCTGCGGATTATTGAGCTGAGTCACACCGGCTTTGCTTCGCTTCACTCATTAGTCATTACAGGCTCGCAGTGGTGTAAAGTAACGAATTACAAATACTCTCGTTACTGTAAGTGTAATTGAGTAGTTTATCTCAGGAATTGTAGTTTTTTTTTAAGTAGTTTAAAAACAGTGTACTTTTACTTGAGTACATTTTGCGTGATGTATCGGTACTTTTACTGCGCTATTTTCCCTAAACCTGCTGTCGCTATATTTTGTTTATTTATTTTTCCTGTCAACGTGATTGGCTAAGATGAATAATCAGTCCTGCGTCGCCATGCATCACGTGTGTGACTCCTGTCAAATCAACCATAACGACGAGAGTAAGGGTGGATCGCCTACAGTGGTTCTGACTGCAGGGTTGCCGAACGACTAAAGAAACGTTATCAGCGTGATGGTAGAAAACTGCACATTTCTTGTTTATAACCACCCACTGCAACTTATACCAGTGACGGAAATAAGCGCAGTTACAATAGCAAAATATGTGGGAGAGCGTTGCTTTAATGTGACTATATTGTATTGCAATAGGGAGCACTTCAAAGTCAATACCAAACCAAAACTAGTTAGCAAATCATTTAAAATTGAAAGAATTTAATGACAAAATCTGGTTATGGTTACACTTAAGATAGTTACAAAATAGATGAATGAGATGATAAAACTTATAGCATTAATCGTACCCAGCATGTGTAGAATGTTACCTGAGAGAGAGAGAAATAGAAAGATAGAAAGAGAAAAAGAGAGAGCAAAGAGAAGAGCCAAAGAAGGCCCCTAGAAGCGACAGCCAGAGCAAAAGACAGCGTCAGAGGAAAGAGACCCCGAGCAACAGTTACAATCTTCTTTTATCCATCCCTTGACCATGTGACTGAAACCCTGAGACATTCAAACTGACCAATCAGACCAGACTTCCCCCACAGTACTACAGGTGTGGCACCATTTGGCCTACAGGCCCTCAGCATCTCTTTGTCTTTAGGAATCCCAAACAGCCCCACTGATAAGAGAGAGGGGGTGGAACACAGTAAAACAAATGTCTTTGTTCAAAGTCAAATATCAGATATCTTTGTTTATTTTGGATTCTTTCAGAGGCACGCGCGCGCTTTATGAAAGGGGGTTGTTTACTGTATAATGACTGAAATCGTCAAATTGTCTTGAACAATTACTACAAATGGACCGCAGAAGATTACCTTTTCTAATACATGCATAAATGGCCTGTATTCTGTTAGCGCAGCACAAGCTCGCGGTGCCATCTGCTGGAAACTCTTCATTTAGCTCGATTGTTTGCCAGGCTTCAGTGCATTAGGCATTAACCGATCGGCACTGCTAGATTTTTGTCCCTTACGTCGATTTAATTTAACATGTTAATGCATTTACCTGCTTTCTGTCAACATATTGAAGTGTATTTTAATTTAATGTGTTCTCACATGGCAATTTAAAAGTGTGGTCCATGTATATAGCAAATAACTTAAATAAAGGCGTTCGTTCAGATGTGGATAGAAATGATTCAGTTACAGCAGCTCATGGAGGAACTGACTAAAACTATAGACAGAATAACAAACCAACCTGGAGAAATGAAACTAGCACATCAGAAATCTCTCGGATTTGAAGAGCCATCGTCATAAAGACATTCATGTTTCCATCAACAGAGATTGAATTAAATATGATTTCTGTTCAACTTCTAGATATAAATCCACATGTGAGATTACAAACACTGCTTTAGCGCCGCATTGATGATCAAAGAATTATCATGGTATGCATAACTACTTACTACACTTTACAAAATTAATTATATTACTGTCTTTATTTGTCTATAAAATAGCCCTGTTTATTTGGATACATTTTAGGAGAATTAACAATGGGAAATAATTTTTGTTTGCCAGTGCACAATATTAATAACCCGCACAACTATCAGGAAAATGACACTATCAGAAAACATGAATGTTTAATATTGTGGTCATGTGTTTATTGTGGAGATCAAAAAGAGTTTGTCAAATGTATGACTGTTATAAAAGCTTCTGACCTTTACAGGATATGAGTATGAATATGTTTCTGTCAGTTTTGAGCTGTTATTCTGTCTTGTAAAGGGATATTTATTCAGCACTGTACATTGAGGACATCTAGTGTTGAAACTGATGAATAATGATATCACTGATGATGATGATGATGATGTCATCAACATTAAATACAAATATAATGGTAACACTTACTATTCACTGAGTCAATCTCCATACCGAGAAAAGAGATTCTCTGCACTAGGTTGAGTTTGCTCTTTTCCCGGTTGACCTGAAGGCCCAGACGGGCAAGAACATGGAGAACCAAGTCCCTGTGTTTGCAAACCTGCCATTGCGAGTGGCTGAGGATCAACCAGTCGTCAAGATACTTTAGGATGCGAACCCCGAGTTGCCTGAGTGGCACTAGGACTGCCACGATGACCTTCGTGAAGACACGAGGAGACAGGACCAACCCTAATGGGAGGACGGCGTACTGGTATGCTCTCCCCTCGAAGGCAAACCCAAGAAAAGGTCTGGGTCGAGGAAGTATGGATACATGAAAGTATGTGTCCTTCAGGTACCTGCCTCTTTGCCCCTTGATGCCCAAAGTGCCCTTTTTGTCAAGGCAAAAAAAAAAAAAAGATTACTATTATATATATATATAAAAAAGCCTAATAAATATTGAAATTGGTAGATTTTATTTATACTGTAATGCAATGTCATAATGTTTCATAGAGACATTAGTGTCAGTGATACTGGCCTTCATTCATAAAAAGATGCCAATACAACACATATTTACAATATGTTGTCTGGAAATTGTTTGTACATTAATTTGGAGAGTATCACAAGAGTTCTGGAAACAAAAGTTCTGCAAGGTTCTGCCACAGGCTCAGCTCAGTTTCCTCACAACCCGCCAAGCTGTTAACACCAGGGGGGATGTGGAAGATGTAAGAGATATACAGTACCACCTTTAGACTAGATGTGGTGCTGTGGTCTGCAGCTGTAAATTCAGCGATACAGATCGAGCTAATAGTACCATTAGAGGAGGGACTGGAAGCTACCTATGAGAGAAAGAAGGCCTTATGCAGACCTGGCCGCAAAGTGCAGAGAAAGTGGATAGATTGTGAGGCTGTACCCAGTGGAAGTGAGAGCCAGAGGCTTTGTGGGCAGATCAACATCACGCCTGCTCAAGGATATGGACTGTGGGGAACCACACTGAGCAGATCCACCAAAAAGCTCTCTGGGGAAGCTGAGAAAGCAAACCACTGGCATCCACTTAGGTTTTGCTGCAGGGTGTGTCAGGGAGCAGTGTTGATTTAACTCTGTGGATTTTGCTGTGCAGACAGTTTTGGGATAATCATAGACAGACAATCAGAGTTAATTTAGTGCTTGTGTGACAATTGTGTAATATGTATTATCAAAGACACGATAAATACACAGACAAACTTTTATTGGGAGCGCAGAAATCTTTAATGTTGTAATAGATATTTTGGTCTTGACATCTACATCAGCTGAGATAATGTGATTACAGCGTTAATATTACATAACAATAACATATAAAACACAAAATGTCAACGGATATGGTTTCCTGTAGAATTTCACAAGACATAAATAAAATAATCTCCAGTAGAAGTAGTAAATTTACTGTTTACAAATCGAGTTTATCCAAGGCTATACAGAACCAGAAAAAAACAAGAAAAGAATGTTTGATTGAACATGCAAACAGTAGCTTATAAAAATGAAATATATGAAAGACTATGACAATGAAAGTAATTTAATTACATATCACAAAATAAATTTTAAAAAAGTGTGACCCCCTTTCCTCACTATTCGCTGAGTTTGCATAAAATATTAGCCCTGAAAGCATTAGCAGAAGATAACCCCAGAATTTTTAAGTGTATACCTTTTATAATTCAGACTACACACTTTCTGTGTGATTAATTAAATGATGATTGAGCATTGGTGATGAACACCTGCTGTTAACAAGCAGAATCACTCATTATGGGGATCAATGTTTGGATTAGTTGAAAAAAAACTTTTTTAAACAAATGTGCAAAGGCACACATACATCAATAATCAGCAAAACAAATTAATGAAAGAAACTTTGCCAAAACTAAACTCAAACATAAGAGTGACTGAGCATTCTCTCATATAGGTCCCAAACTCTGGCATGATATTCCTCTCTCTGTAAGGTCAGCACAGTCACTACCAAAATTTAAGATCATGTTAAAAGCATATCTTTTAAAGACTGCCTGGCAATATTTTGGATGATGTTTACTGTGTTTTTTATCCTTGTTATTTGTGTTTTCTTTACTGCTTTGAAAAGCACTTTGGGCAACTGTAGTTGCATGAAATTAGATATTGAAATAAAGCAATGAAATAAATTAAATTAAACGAAAATTAAAATACACGGAAACAATCGGTCTAAATTAAATGCAAATAGTTGCATAACAAAAAAAAAAAAAACATTTAACAAGACCTAAATCATTTAAAGTTAGCTCATAATGAAGATATAAAAGGCAACCATTCAATCTCTTCTCCCTCCTCTGCTCCCTCTTCTCTTCTGTCCTACATTGTAAAATCAAATTTCACAAGTTTGTGTGCCCATATAATCTTAGTGAAAGTGGTAAACAGATTTGGCTTCAGATTCAAGCAAGAATTATGGGAATTTGAACAGCTCATGATTACTTAAGGAGTCTGCATAATTATATCAACAGTCCAGAAGACCCCCCAAAATTGGAAAATAGACTGAATGGAAGATGCCACTGCAGCAGCATTGAGGTAGGCAGGTATGAAACAGGTGAGGCGTTGCAGTGGCAGTCTGGGATTGAGCGGGTCACTGCAGTCTCAAAATGGCAGGGCACTGCAGAGGCAGTCTCAAAATGGCGGGGTGCTGCCGCAGCAGTCTCAAATTGGCTGGGCACGGCAGCGGCAGTATCAAGCAAACCACTGCAGCGGCAGTCTCAAATTGGTAGAGCACTGCAGTAGCAGTATTAAATTGGAAGAGCACTGCAGCTGCATGTATCAAATTGCGGAGCACTACAATAATTTTACAATGCGACAAAAATAGTTATTGTGCACACAAAAATCTAAATAACGACTTTATCCACCAAGTTATTGATGTGAACTTGACGCATGCTCGATATATGACCAAGAAGAGGAGGAGCGCCACTATCGCGTGAGCTCATGTCCGAGACCAACACGTAAGAGTGGTCTAGTGGCTCTAGTGGCTAGAGGTGAAGCATTGATTGACTGATAGACAACTACTGTGTAAGTGTTTGTAACTTTTCTCATTTTTGATTGTTTGTTCATTTGTTGTTGGATAAGTGTGTCTGTGTGGTGCAGTGGTGTGTATTAGTAGTTTTGGTGTATTCTGGTGGTGTGTGTGGGAGTTAGCATTTGTTGAGTTAGCATTTGTTTGGTCTTTGCCACGTTGGGAGTCAGTTTGTTGGGGGCGTGGCCAGCGAGGTATTAAAAGCCTCGTGTGTTTGTTAGCAGCTGGCTAGAGGTGAAGCATTGATTGACTGATAGACAACTACTGTGTAAGTGTTTGTAACTTTTCTCATTTTTGATTGTTTGTTCATTTGTTGTTGGATAAGTGTGTCTGTGTGGTGCAGTGGTGTGTATTAGTAGTTTTGGTGTATTCTGGTGGTGTGTGTGGGAGTTAGCATTTGTTGAGTTAGCATTTGTTTGGTCTTTGCCACGTTGGGAGCAAGGTTATTTTCGTAAACGAAAACTGAAACGAAGACTAAAACTATTGGTCAAAAAACATTTTCGTAAACTGAAATAAAATTAAAAAATCTGAATAAATAAAAAACTAAAACTAAACGAAACTAACTACTCTTACTAAAAAACTAACTGAAATAAAATAATAATTAGCAAAAATAAATATTCGTTTTCGTTATTAATAAGCTCTCTTTAATGTGGTGGAAAATCTGACTGTGGCGGTTGAGGGAGTGTGTATATTGCACTACTGCGCGTGAAGTGATCTGAGGAGGAGATTAACCGCTGTCCTGACGGACGCGTGCAGACAGGCAACACGCTAGTCCTAAACGGCAGTTCACAAAGAATCAACTCGTCCGTGGCAGTGAAATGGGAAATAACACAAGGTAATGAGATGCACGTTGAACTTCTTTTAACTTAAGCTCACTGTTTTAGAATGCCGTTTCTTACGCGACGAGAGATGCAGGCGCAAAAGTCAGCAACTAGTAGCAAGTACTAGCCTACTGTACGTTTGAGATTTCATGTTTGCATAATATTGACAGGCTCAAAGGTGTTATCATAATCATTTACTTCTAATAATATTATTATCTGTGTGGAGACATTTCCCCACAAAGTAGGGAATACCAGGACACACACATACACACGTTTCACTATAAGTGAGGACATTGCATGGACTTCCATTGATTTTATATCAGGTTAATGATATTTTATATCCCCTAACCCAATCCCTAAACCTACCCATCCCAAGAACGTGCAAAACAATAGATTTAAATAAAAACATGTTTTGGCCGATTTATAAGCCTTTTTAACTAGTGAGGACATTTGACTGGTCCTCACTAGTTAAAAAGGCTTATAAATAATAATAAAGTTATCATAATATTTTACTAGATAAATGAGGGCATTGGTCCCCTTTACAATTATAGCACAACAAACACACACACACACACACACACACACACACACACACACACACACCACAACAGTGTGTGTTGGCTGTATTCAGATGACTTTAGCTAGCCTACATTGTACTACTGAGGAAATTAAAATAAGCTTTTAATTGTTTAACAATATTTCATCTTTGTTATGAATGAGTTTGTCTGGAATTTATAATTTTTACTTTTATATTTTACGTTGCATTTATTTTGTTCTTTAAGATAGATCCTCTGAGTATTAGCCTATGTCAAAAATATCAAATATAATTTTATTAATATCAAAATATAATTTATTTCATTTTTAATCTCCAGATCGTTGTTTGTATAGGTCATAGTTTGACTCAAGCTTTTTTGCTCAAAGGTGAAGACCCAGCTTTATGCATGTTTTGTAAGACCTTCCTGGGTTTAAACAATAATGCTCGTTTATCAAGTGATTTCACTTAAGGATGTAAGATTAAACTCTAATCTGTGCAAACATTAAACTTTGCTGAAATTAAAAACATTGATTTGGTCTCCACTTCATTATGGTAACTCTGCTAAACTATAATTACTAAAACTAAAACTGAAACTAAATAAATAAAAACTAAATAGAAATGTATTTGCAAAATAAAAACTAAACTAAAACTAGCAAAACCATTTGTAAAACTAACTAAAACTAAACTGAAATTTGTAGCAAAATTGAAAACGATACTAAAATAAAAACTAATTTCAAAAAGCAAAACTATAATAACCTTGGTTGGGAGTCAGTTTGTTGGGGGCGTTCCCAGCTGCTTTCAATAACGATACTCAAGTGAGTATAAATAGGGTGATAGTCCGCGGCAGCGGAAGCGGCAGTGTGAAGCCCTCCTTGTTTGAAGACCGACGAGTGTAAAGACTTCAACTCTTCCCTGTGCAAGACCGATGAGTGTAAAGACTTCAACTCTTCCCTGTGCAAGACCGACGAGTGTAAAGACTTCAACTCTTCCCTGTGCAACTCCTCGCGAGCAAGGACCTCGACAAGCCACTTGAGTATCATCTTCCTTTTCATTATTTGTGTTCGGCTCTTTTCTAATTCCGATCTGGCCTTTTCTCTGATCTGTATTCACCATGTGCTTTCAAATCTCAACTATAACTACTAGCACTCGTAATTCACGCTCTGTACGCACGAGACGCCGCAATCCTAATAATTTGCGCTATATCCTAACATCCTCTGCTACTTTACTCTCTATTCCAATTGGTCTCTGGAATTGTCAGTCTGCTGTAAACAAAGCAGACTTCATTTCATCTATGGGGACTCATTCTCAGCTCAGCCTCATGGCCCTAACTGAGACCTGGATCAAACCAGAGGACACTGCCACTCCTGCAGCCCTTTCAACCAATTTAACTTTTTCACACACTCCTCGGCCTATTGGGAGGGGTGGGGGTACTGGTTTGCTTA
The DNA here is from genome assembly GCF_024679245.1 of Pseudorasbora parva. Lineage (NCBI taxonomy): Eukaryota > Metazoa > Chordata > Actinopteri > Cypriniformes > Gobionidae > Pseudorasbora > Pseudorasbora parva. The sequence continues at coordinate 66,153,371 of NC_090172.1, read as the reverse complement.
TCTCAAATGATTGGAAATTTGATCCATTACCATCTCTACCGGCCAGTTCATTTGAATCGCACTCAATCACTGTTACTCACCCTGTTAAAATCCATGTGGTAGTTGTCTATCGTCCTCCAGGTCACCTCGGTAACTTTGTGGAGGAGTTGGATGTGTTACTTTCTAGCTTCCCTGAGGATGGCACTCCACTGATTCTGCTTGGTGACTTCAACATCCATCTTGATAAACAACTAGCTGCAGACTTCAGCACTCTACTGACTTCATTTGACCTTAAGTTAGTATCTACTACGGCTACTCACAGATCAGGTAACCAATTAGACCTCGTCTACACACGCAACTGCTCCACGGACAACACTTTAGTTACTCCATTACACACCTCAGACCACTTTCTCATCACTCTTAACCTCATACTGACTCCTGATACAACACGCACTCCTACACAGATTACCTTTCGGCGTAATCTACGCTCACTCTCTCCCTCTCGCCTATCCACTATGGTTTCATCTTCACTCCCTCCACCTGCTCAGTTCTCAGCACTGGACACTAACAGTGCTACCGACACTCTTTGCTCCACTCTAACATCCTCCTTAGACAGTTTTTGCCCCCTCTCATCCAGACCAGCCCGCCCCACCCCATCTGCCCCCTGGCTGTCTGAAGTTCTCCGTGAACATCGCTCTGGACTCAGGGCGGCAGAGAGGAAATGGCAGAAATCTAAAAACAATACTGACCTTACCTTGTATCAGTCGCTTCTCTCTTCTTTCTCTACAAATGTCTCCACTGCTAAAACAACTTACTACCACAACAAAATCAACAAATGCTCTGACTCTCGCAAACTCTTTAAAACATTCTCCTCTCTCCTTTGTCCTCCTCCTCCCCCTCCTTCATCAACTCTTACAGCTGATGACTTTGCATCATTTTTTAGAAACAAAACATCACTCATCAGCAAACAGTTCTCCTCATCACAAACTGACAAGCACATCTCAACAACTAACACGAACACGCTTCCATCCTTCTCTCCGCTCTCCGAGGCAGATATTTCTAAACTCATCCTTTCCAATCACCCTACTACCTGTCCACTTGATCCTATTCCCACTCACCTCCTTCAGGCTATTTCTTCTTCAATCACTCCTGCACTCACTCACATTGTCAACACTTCTCTTCACACGGGAACCTTTCCCACAGCATTTAAGCAGGCTCGGGTAACCCCACTGCTTAAGAAACCCTCTCTGAATCCAGCACTTTTAGAAAACTACCGACCGGTATCCCTTCTGCCTTTCATTGCAAAGACCCTTGAGCGAGTTGTGTTCAATCAACTCTCTATGTTTCTTGAAAGGGACAACCTCCTAGACAACAACCAATCCGGCTTCAAAAGCGGCCATTCGACTGAGACTGCCTTGCTCTCGGTAACTGAGGCACTGAGACTGGCAAAAGCAGCTTCCAAATCCTCAGTGCTCATTCTGCTGGATCTGTCTGCTGCTTTTGACACAGTTAACCACCAGATCCTCCTGTCAACACTTAAGACGATGGGTATCTCAGGAACTGCCCTCCAGTGGTTCAGGTCTTACCTCTCTGGTAGGTCCTACAGGGTGTGATGGAGAGGTGTAGTGTCTAAGTCACATCATCTAGCTACTGGGGTTCCCCAGGGCTCAGTCCTTGGACCACTTCTCTTCTCCATCTACATGTCATCATTAGGTTCCGTCATTCAGAAACATGGCTTTTCCTATCACTGCTATGCTGATGACACTCAACTCTACTTCTCATTTCAACCAGATGATCCTACAGTCAGTGTTCGTATCGCTGCCTGTCTGACAGACATTTCTGACTGGATGAAAGAGCATCATCTTAAACTCAATCTTGCAAAGACAGAATTACTTGTTTTCTCAACCAACCCAGCACTTCATCAAAATTTCTCCATTCAGCTTGGTTCATCGACCATAACTCCATCAAGGACAGCCAGGAACCTTGGAGTTGTGATTGATGACCAGTTAAACTTCACTGACCACATTACTGCAACAGCCCGGTCCTGCAGATTTGCTTTATACAACATTAGAAAGATTAGACCCTTCCTATCAGAACAGGCTGCACAACTCCTGGTTCAAGCTCTTGTTCTCTCCAGACTGGATTATTGTAATGCTCTTCTGGCTGGGCTTCCAGCATGCACTATCAAACCCTTGCAGCTGATCCAGAATGCAGCGGCGAGAGTGGTCTTTAATGAGCCAAAGAGAACGCATGTTACGCCTCTCTTCATCAGACTGCACTGGTTGCCAATGGCTGCTCGCATCAAATTCAAGGCTCTAGTTCTCGCCTACAAAACAACCACTGGTTCTGCACCATTATACCTAAACTCAATTGTTCAGACTTACACACCCTCCAGAAGCTTGCGTTCTGCGAATGAGCGGCGCCTCGTGGTTCCTTCCCAAAGAGGCATGAAATCGCTCTCACGGACATTTTCCTGGACCGTTCCCACCTGGTGGAATGACCTGCCGATCTCAATTCGTGCTGCCGAGTCTGTAGCCATTTTTAAAAAACATCTTAAGACACATCTTTTCCAATTGCACTTTTCCTATTGCACTTGACCAATACAGAATAGCACTTACTGATCATATCTATGTCTCTCATCCGGATTTGTGCCTTCAGGCGGGTATGTTACATAGTTATCATAGCTACCAAAATCCAGTGTTCTGTATTTTGCGTACGTGAGTTTTTGCTGTCGATGGCTATTGCTGCGCGTTTAGCTAGAATGCCATACAAAACCAACCCATTGGGCCACTGAATCCGCATTAACGACAACAGTTGGGGCATCAGCCTTAGTCCTAATGGGTTGTTAACATAGCTATCCAAATCCAGTGTTCTGTATTTTCCGTACGTGAGTATTTGTTGTAGCTGGCTATAAAAAAAAAAAAAAAAAAAAAAAAAAAGTTGTGTACTTTGCTAATTAATTGAGATTTCTTACAGCTCTTACAGGTTGTTGGCTTTGTTTGTTTCGTTGCTTCTATTGCTCTACCCTTTTTTGTAAGTCGCTTTGGATAAAAGCGTCTGCTAAATGATTAAATGTAAATGTAAATGTAAGACAATAACTTGGCGGATAAAGTCGTAATTTAGATTTTTTTTTTGCGCACAACAACTATTCTCGTCACTTCGTAAAATTATTGTACAGCCACTGTAGTGAGATGGACTTGGTATCGACGTTTTTAGTGCCTTTTATGGGTCTTGTGAGTGTGAATGTACTGAATGCCAATGGAGGCCTATCTGAAGCCTTTCTCTGCCATCAGCTTTCAACAAAAAATATCTTAATTTGTGTTCCGAAGATGAACGAAGGTGTTACGGGTGTCGAACGACATGAGGGTGAGTAATTAATGACATCAATTTCATTTTGGGGTGAACTAGCCCTTTAAAGACAGCTCATTATTTCATTTCACTCCACCTTCTGGGCTCTTTCCACAGCCACGCCCCCAAAACACATGAACGCGCGACGCCGACCGCTCAGCTGGAAGACGCATTATTTACCTCAGACGAGCGGAGTACATGTAGTGGCATCAGGTCAGAATCACATGTAATAAAACATCTAACGTTATCAGTATGAATATAAACAAATGAAAGTAGTACTCATTATAAAGCTAGAATACCGATACTGGTAAAGTTTAATTTGATTTGGTAACGAGCTAGATATATTTATAAGGCAAAGCTAAAAACGGGTAGCATTGATACATTTTTCAATAACATCAGTTTCACAGATACAAGAAAAAAACATCAGTAAACATAGGTAGAGAATATAAAAACAAACCAACGGCGGAAATAAACGAGCAGGTAAAGTTCCCAGTGAACATGGCAAAAAAGTTTAGACAGAGGGTAGTAGCTAAAGCTAATTTAGTTCTAAAAAATGTTCCTGGATGCGGTGTACTAGCTTTTACACATGCATTTTGTTATCTTAAGTTACATTTTGCGAAATTCAACACGACAGCGATCAACTTGAGCTAAGCATATTGAGTATTTAGCATCTCAACTAATCGGCTCGCTAAGTGTATAACATTGTAACTTTATGCCAGGTAATATTATGTTAGCTATATAAGGCAGCTATGTGTGCTAGTGATAAGCTTTATGAAAAGATAAACCAAAAAAGTTTATAATCACAATGAAAGATTACCTGTCCAGCAGAAATAAAGCCATCAAGGAGTCGCTTTTCAGTCCCTTGAGGTCCCTTGTTGAAAAGCCACACCGATATTTACTCGCATTTGATTTCTTTGTTTATTCAAATACTTTTTTATGCATTGCCTTTTCTTGACTGTCTTCCTTTTTTGCATTGTTTGCCTTCGCTGATTGCAAAACCCTGCACTGTGAATTTTGAATGCTCTTTCTCTGCCATTATTTTGCCGAGGTTTCTTGCCTCTTGATCTGCTCGGGCAGATCCTGTAGCGAAGAGTGGTGGTCGCCATGGTAGCGAGAGAGAGTGACAGTCGCCCAAGCCAATCACTTGTTTCGTCCCAGACGAAAATAATGAGCGTTGTTTATTGCAGATTAAAAAGTCTAGAGTCACTCGATTTTTATACTCTGTTTTTGAGAGTACTTACATTTTAATTATGTATTGACATATAAAGAAAGTTTAAACAAATTTGGACAGAAGTGTTTTAGATAATTGTTACCTTTAAATTAAAAAAAATATTTTCCAAAATTTTGACACCCATAATTATAATTACACTGCAGAAGGAAAAAATTACATAGAATCACAGACACTAACAGATTCTGGCATACACAAAAAGACAAACATTTTGGGCTAACATGTTCCCTCTTTTTTATAGTTCTCCAATCAAAAACTCTATTCTAAAAAGAAAAAAGAATTATGCTGCTACTATAATCAAAACATATGTCTGTGATAAAGTAACACGACGAGCATTTTAAACTCTCGTAATTTAAAACGTTATCTGTGTATAAAGCTCCGGTTTTAGATTTTTCAGTTCAACATTTAATTCATCAAGAATCTTGTTTAGCTCCTCTTTAGTCTCCCTTATTTTTTTCACAAATTTCATGATCTCAGACCGCATCTTTTGTTCAGGCTCTTTATTGGTTGCGGCAATTTCTGATTCTTGATTGGTTTCTGATTCTTGATTGGTTTCTGATTCTAGTTTAATTGAAGCATAATCTTGGCGGAGTTTGTGAATCTCAACGGAGTCGAGGGCAATAAAAAAGACATCAACAGCTACAAACAGTCCGGTCAAAACCCCTGTTGCTGCTTCAGCCACACGTACGGCTCTTGCAGTCTGAGCTGCTACTCTCCCAACACTTGCAGCTTGAGTTAGACGGATAAGCTCTGCAATTCCTCCCAGACCTCGCCCAAGTCGAGCCCCGACACTTGCCCAATCTGCCTCAGATTGTGCATTGGACCGTGGTATCTTGCTTTCAGAAAGCGCCTTTTGAGTTTCCACTGCTATTTGAATGTTTTGGATGCAGCTACTTGTGGAGGCAATTTTTTCTTGAAAATCTGTTATCATAATTTTGATCTTTTGGCGGTCTGTGCGCTGGTTAACCATCTTTGTTATATTGCTCACACCAGATGCTATTCCACCAGCTACTGCCACACCGATTCCCACCCCTGTTACTATCAGAGAAGCTCCAAGAGTGAATGGAGTCAGAATAAGTCCCACTACAGATGTGATTCCTCCAGCCAATCCTACAACACCTCCTGCAAGACTGCCTACTGTTGTGTTGTAGTGGACTTTCTCCAGACCATCGGCCAGCTCTTCCAGTGCCTTTAGATTCTTATTAAGCTCTTCAATCATTTGTGCGCTCTGAAAAAAATAATACTTTAATGAAGTTGTTTTTGACGGTTCAGTTGTTTAACTTAAATGTGCCATAATTTAGGGCTTTAGGAGACTACAGCAAAATGTATGAAACATTAAAACATTTTGATTACATAACTCACCTTTTCATAAAGATGATTAATGATAAAGGGCCTCATCAAGATCTCACTGACAGATGGGCGGTTTGCTGGATCGATCTGAAGTGTGTCTTTTACCAGCTGACGAAGGTCCTTAGAGAAGGTCTCAGGAAGAGGTTCACAGGAACAGGTGAGTATCTTTGAAATAATCTCAACTGTGCTTCCTCCTGTAAACTAAAGATAGAATAAAAATATAAGTAATGTATCGGTGGTACCTTTTCTCATACTGAGACAAAACAATCAGCCCATCAACAAGGTTGGTTGTTCACAATACATATTGTATCAAAGCAGTTTTAAAGAAAAGTTCAGTGTCAAGTTCAAGTAATGTGTTTTTCCTGAGTACTTATGAACGTGACCGGCTGACCGGTCCATGGGCTACTCTCCGAAGACAATGTTACAGGCAGAAACCTGGATCGTATGGGGCGTGGGTATTCTCGTTCCTAGAGCGATGACGCAGCTCGAGTTCCTATGATATGGAACGTCTCGGTTACGTCTGTAACCTTAGTTCCCTGAATGGGAACGAGACGCTGCGTCATCCAGCCATACTCCCCCCTTGCCCGCTAGCGTCTCGCTTCAGTCTCTTTACAGAAGCTGGGGGCGTGTGTTTATCGACGGGCTTTATAGTCTCCGGGTCTATGATGTCACCTGCCTATGATGTTCTGTCTCTCTATTGGTCTGATTACATAGGTGCTTCATGACGCAATCACGCAGAGGCGTTCCCAGAGCGGTGACGCAGCGTCTTGTTCCCATTCAGGGAACTAAGGTTACTGACCTAACCGAGATGATTCTCATTTTTGGGTGAACTATCCCTTTAACATTGAATAAAACATGCTCAATATCTGATGAAAGAAAATCTCACCGCACACTTCAGCATGCACATCTCATAGATGACACATCCCAGACTCCATATTTCACTGTAAAAAAAGCGATGATTAAGAAGTTCGATTTTCAGTGTTCATTTTATTATCATTCATAATAATATTAAAATTGAAAATGTAATGTTATTACGATTTCTCATCACAAGGTTGGCCATTAAAATTCTCAGGTGCAACGTATGAGAGAGCTTCAGTTTGTGTCCTTTGTGCATCAGTGGACCTGATAAAAACACACAAATTATGATCATACTGCACACACACATATGGAACATTTCTTTTATTACATGTTATTTTGCATACAAGTCATGTCTTGAATCAAAGTAGCAGATACAGTACCATTCATTAATTGCTCCAAACTCTCCAAGACGAACGGTTTCACATGCAGTGAAAAATATGCTCTGCCATAAGAAAATGCACACATATTTAGTATGTTTATTTAGCATATTGGTTATAGCTGTAATATTAGTTTAAAAAATAATAAATGGTGATTATTCTCATGCTTGTTCATTTCATGCCAACTTTATCTGAATAGCATTCGTACCTTGGGCTGCAGGTTTTTATGTATGATCTGTTGATCATGCAGGTGTTTTAAAGCCATGCAGATCTTCACAGTCTAGTCCAGAATCTGTAACTGTATCAAATGTCAAATTACAAATGTGGAAAACATTATTGCTGTAGTTCTGTATTTCTAAGGCCGTTGAGAAAAAAATAAAAAAATAAATCATAACTCATGTTCAGTTTTTACATAAACTTGTATGGCAGTAATGGATTCCTGTTTGTAAAGGCATGTTAAGCATGAGCCTTTCTTTCCTGATTACTGTCACGGCTACATCAGACACTCCCTCGACTTCCACACAGTCAGCAGCACATCCGTTCACACTCCTCTGAGTTTAATCACGCTCAACTAGAGCTCATTACCATACTTACCAAGGACTGGACTCATACCAGCACACTCTCATTGGGTCTCGTTCACTAATAATTGAGTGGATTATTTTATTAATATGATAACTTCTCACGAAAATTATACGCCTGATTCAAAAAACGTTTTATGCACATTAATTTGTTTTTAACCTCATTCAGTGAATGTGGAGTATTATAAACAAGCACAAGATTGGTAATTTGCATAAAACACACCCACACATCTCCATATAAGGGCTTTCAGTACACACTTTTCTTACAGCCTCTCATCAAACTTGCCGCTATTCGCAGGTGCACTCTTGCCCGGATCATCACATTTGTGTGTCTTATTGAATGAAACCCCGTTTCTGGTCTCATCCTTTTATTACTAAGAGTCTTTTTGTGCACTGTAGATACCCTTGCCTGGTTGTCAACAAAATAAAAGTTTAGTTTGAAGTCACCATTATGGTGATCAGTGTTTTCCTTTAGTTGGGCTCTTGACGCTTGACTTTTAACATTGTTTGTTAGAAACAGCCAGAGAAAATATGATCCGTTGAGGTTGGCTGTCCATCACTATTGCTCAATCCTCATTTAATTAATCACTTAATTATTTCACTGCAACATATGGTTAATGTTACTTTTACTCTTTGTAGTGTGGACACTTCAGAATTTCCCTGTGGTTTTGAAAGGGTTAAAGGTGTAAGATAAAAATACACACCCACAAAATGCATTTTAACAGTAATGAAGTGTAAATAGCAATTTGATTATATTTAAACTCAGTGAAAATAGCATATTTTATTAGCAATGATTTCTAATTGAAAAGTGAAAATAGTGATAAATTCTACTTACACCAAAATAAACAGTTCTTTGCAATATGTGTAAATAGTAATTACATGCAATTTATACTTTATTTTGGCAGATACATACTATTTGCTCTGTATTATTGTACATTAACATTATGCAATAATAACATAGAGTGTAAATGATTATATATTTATAAAAAATATTAAATGGATGCTGCCTTAATGGGGCAATAAAAGATGCTTGACTACACCAACACCTAACCCTACCCAATGAATGCTTTTATTATTATTAAACATTTCCTAAGGAACTTAATTTCCATTTTCAGAATATTTTCCTAATTTTTTAAGTAAATGCCTCTCCGGTGTGATATGTGATGGGAAAAGGGAGAAGAGCGAGCTCAGCAAAAGGCGGATTCGAACCTGGGTTGATCGGATCAAAACCAAGATCCTCAAGCCTTAGGCTTTACTGTATGCACCACTGAGGAGGTAGAAATATGTGCTTTTAAAAAAAATAAAATAACACCAAGGCACTTTTGGTGTAAATAGACACTCCATTATTATAATCAGTAATGTGATATTAATAACACATATGATGGTCTAGATGTGATCAGCTGATAAAAACACTACATGATGGAGCTCCTCCCCGCCTGCACACGGCTACACTTGCTGTACCGAAGATAAGGTGTAGAAGCTCAGTCTAGGTGCTAATTCTGGGTTTATCACCAGGTTCACTCAGGTGTGTCGGCCAGAACACCACTTAAGGCCAAATTTTCCAGAGAATGAAATGAAGAGAGGGGAGATAATTCTTTTACACTGTTTATTCCTTCATCTTTCTTGAGTGTAAATGTGAGTGTAATTTCGAGTGTGGTTTCTATAAAAAGAAAATAAAATACAAATGAATAAAGGAAACATACATATATATACACTCCTTCCTCCTTCAGCACTAATACACATTACAACATAAATAAACAGTAGTCAGAAGATGACTATATCTCTTAAACCGCAAAATGTAGGCAGAGAGAAAGTATTCAAACACTTCTCAGATTTTCTACCATGCATTAAGTGACTAATGACGTAGATAGAACTTACTGTTGTCTATAATATACTTTAAAGCATCAATAGCGGTCCAGATAATTATATTTAAGACCACCTCATATGTTACTCAGCCACAGAGTACTTAACCTTCATAACAACACATACTGAATAAAGTTTAAACATGTCTAAACACGATGCGGCCCAAAGCTAGAAAGGAATGCACGAACGGGAATATAATTAACGCAACGGTCGTGCGATGACCATTAAGCTCTTAACTTTTATCCATGTCGAATATTAGAAATAACAGCTGACAAAGAAATACAATATCACGAGTAATGCAACAGATTTACTTACTTTTCTCATTCACGCACACTCTGAGGAAAGTTTCACTCACAGTTAAAATCTAACTGAACGATCTCTATCGTATTGAACACTAACTGCGTGACAACTGACTGACGGTCTCTATCATACTGCATACTACTGCGTGACGTCAGATATAGTATACAAAACCAGCGCGCGCTCTGCTATCCTATTACACGCACTGAATAAACGGGAGTGAAAGTGAAAGTGAAACAAAGCACATTATAATCAACTGCACTAAATAATAGCAACACTAACATAACTTTGGGGCCTTTTCTACAGCCGCCCCCAAATGTATGTAATACATTTGCTCATCACTAAAGGCAACAAAGTTCTATGGCTGGGGTGTAGTGGCAGGAGCGGAACCATCTCCATCTTCTCCAGAAGGAAGTGCTGGGAGGACAACCAGCTTGGCAACTGGCCGGGTGTAGATTCTCTCTTTCACCTTTACATCAGCGGACCTGATGTGCCCGTCAGGGCTGGGATGAGTCTTGACTACTTTTCCAATGGGCCAGAACGACCTCGGAAGATGCGGATCAGCAATCATTACTATACAGTCCCCTGCAATATCAGCTGGTGTAGCCTGCCACTTCTGGCGAGCTTGTAGACTCGGCACATAGAGCCGGATGAAACGGGCCCAGAAATGATCAGCCAAGATTTGGGAGTGTCTCCAACGGCGGCGACAGATGAGCTCACTTTCGGGGTAGACTACCTGAGGTAGCGAACCATCAGGCCGCCCCATTAGAAGAACACTGGGAGTCACTGGATCTGGATCACTCGCATCTGAAGATACATAACCCAAGGGTTTACTGTTAAGGATCCCTTCCACCTCAGTAAGTACTGTCCGAAGCACTTCTTCTGGAACAGGCTGAGCACCAACTGTGGCATAGAGTGCACTCTTAACTGAGCGTATCTCCCTCTCCCACACCCCTCCGAAATGGGGAGCTGCTGGGGGGTTGAAGCGGAAGGAGATCTTCTGTGGCGCAAGGAGATGTTGTAGTTCTTTAGACATTTCAACGAAAGCTTCACGGAGTTCTCGCTCACCTCCCTTGAAATTTGTCCCTTGATCGGAGAACAGCTCTGCAGGTGTTCCTCTACGGGCAATGAACCGACGAAGGGACATCAGAAAAGCATCCGTATCAATAGAGGTAAGGAGGTCCAAGTGCACCGCCCTTGTTGTGAGGCACTTGAAAATGATCCCCCATCTCTTCTCCCGGCGGCGGCCCACTTTGATTTCAAATGGCCCAAAGCAGTCCATCCCCGTAGAGTAGAAGGCAGGCTTGAAAAGGCGCAGGCGGGCTGATGGCAGGTCTGCCATCTTTGGCACGACAGGTTTTGCCCTCCATCGTCGACAGTCAGCGCAGCTGAACTGGTAGCGCCGGATAGCCTCACGCCCTCGCAGGATCCAGAAGGAGCGTCGAAGCTCAGCGAACACCCGCTCTGGTCCTGGGTGACGAAGGCGGTTATCAAAGTCTTGAATCAAGAGTGTAGTTACTCGATGACCTGGGTCCAAGATGACTGGATGAAGAGTGGTCAGTTCTAGGCCTTCTGCTCGCCGGAGTCGTCCACCAACACGAATAAGCTCTCCCTTTTCATCAAGCTCTGGAGACAGCGTGCGAAGTCGACTGCAGCGGGGAACAGGTTTGCCTGCTTTCAGGAGGCTGTATTCTTGCTGGAAACTATCCCGCTGAGCCCTCTGAAGTATTAGCTGTTCAGCCTGCCGGTAGTCTTCAGCTGTGGGCTTATCATTAGAGTTGGCCGCCCCATGCAGCTCCTGCACTGTTCCTTCCAACAACTCCTTCCACGAACCGTATTGACCCAGGTTTGAAGTTGACTGGCTTGATGCAACAGCAGTGATCCCACAGAAAATAGACTTGCGCAGCTCTGAGGTATCTTCTGCTTGATCAACAGTGGGGTCTTCTGGCCATGAGTCTGGGCTGGTCAGGAGGAAGGCTGGTCCCAAGCTCCATCTATTTGGCTGAATAAGCTCTCGCAGCTTCTTACCCCGTGTCACGTCATCCGCTGGGTTTCTTGTGGTATCAACATATCTCCAGGCATGCCCGTCAGTCAGCTCCTGTATCTCGGCCACGCGGGTGCCTACAAAGACCTTAAACCGGCAGGATTCAGACCTAAGCCATGTCAACACCGTTGTGGAATCTGACCAAAGGGTTGTCCGATCAATGTGGATGGTAAGCTCCCTCTTCAGCACCTGTGAGAGCTGTGCACCAGTAAGGGCTGCACAGAGTTCTAACCGAGGCATAGAGTGAAATCTCTTAGGAGCGATTCTGGAACGGGCCATCAGGAATGACAGATACACTTCACCGTGTTGGTCAGTGGTCCGGAGGTACGCCACTGAACCATACGCTTCTTCTGAGGCGTCGCAAAACACATGCACCTCTCTCTGGAGACAGGAGATGTCCACAGACTTGGACAAGTACGGTCGGGGCAGGGTGACTTGAGGTAAGACTTGTAGTTCTTCTTCCCAGTCTTTCCATTGCTGTAGAAGCTCCTGCGGTAATAGTGGATCATCCCATCCCCTGTGTTTGTCCCAAAGGTGTCGGACGATTATCTTAGCCCTGGTGGTGTAGGGTAGGATGAAGCCCAATGGATCGTACTGACTCGCCAGCACCTTGTAGATATTACGCATCGTGGGGACACCGTACTCCACATGACGATGCTTGTAACCAAGAACATCAGTGTGGAAGAGCCAGCTCAGCCCTAGAGTAGATTCTGGGGTATCGACCTTGTTCCGAGCCAGCCACAGCTCAACACTGGCAGAGCAGCTCTCTTCTGGTAGGTGATTTATTACACCTGGTTCATTGCTGGCCCACTGACGTAGGTCGAAGCCTGCAGATGCAAGAAGGGCTCGTAGTTTGTCGACTAGATGCCTCGCCTCAGCAATTGTGGGAACACTCTGGAGGCAGTTGTCCACATAAAAACATTTCTGAACTGATATCCTCACATCTTCATCTGGCTGGCTGTTATCAGAGACATGGCGCTGTAAGGCAAATGTGGCACAGCAGGGGCTACATGTTGTTCCAAACGGTAGCACCTGCCACTCGTACACTGCCGGAGGTCCTTCTTCATTGATGTCACGCCAAAGAAATCTGAGCAGAGCACGATCCTCTGGGAGGAGGCGAACTTGGTGGAACATGCCTCTAATGTCTCCGCTAACTGCAACGGCATGCTCTCGGAATCTTAGCAGGACTCCCAGTAGTGATGCTCCTAAGGTCGGCCCAGGCAGTAGATGGTCGTTGAGGTTCTGCCCTCGATACTGATAGGAGCAGTTGAATACCAGCCTATTCTTGCCATTATGGCTCACCATATGGTGCGGGATATACCATTCCTCACAACCTTCCTTGTCTGAAACTTTTGGTCCACACTTGATGACAGAGCCCGCCTTTATTAATTTCTCCATCTCCACTCTGTAGGCTTCTGCTTGGGCAGGATCTCTGGCGAGTCGCCTCTCTACACTTCGTAAACAGGGCATGACAGCTTCTTTGGTAGCCTGAAAGAGCGGCATGTCTTTCCGGCGGAGCAGTGGGGTTGTGTAACGAAGAATGCCATCAACCTCTACCCTGATGGTTTTGGTCTCCAGGAGGCTTATGGCCTCTTGGTCCTGCCTTGAACGAGTAACCAGTTTCTCACTTCTGAATGGAACAACGTCGACCTGCCATAATTTCTCAACATGTTTCATAAGCTCGCTCCCCTGGGGTGTTACTGTTGTAAATAGACACTGCTGTGATTGGGCATGGTGACGGACTACACTCGCTGGGCCCTGCAGAGTCCAGCCCAGTCTTGTGTGGATAGCAGCAGGCCCACCTGGAGGTCCCAATCTGACTGGTTCAATGGGAGTGACGAGATGAGGATGGTCACTCCCAATGAGAAGCAGGGGTTTGACTTTCATGAGCGTCTTTATGGGAAGGCCAGTGAGGTGCTTGTAGGTGTTCCGGAGTTGCGCCATGGGGTAAGTATGGGCAGCCAGTCCGATGCGATCACTAGTAAATGCACCTGTAATCTTAAACTTGGTCCTTGGCTTTAATGGCGAAGAAATAAAGAACGACACCGAAGCACCACGGAGGGTCTGCACTTCCTCTCTAATTGTGCGTAGTGGTAGGTCCTCTTGAATCCCCTGCACACCTAGCTTCTCTGCAGCATCTGACAACAGCATAGTTCTCTCTGAACCGTCATCAAGTATAGCATAGGTGTTGATTGATTGGTCACCATGGTGAATGCGGACTTTGACAACTTTCAGAAGGACCCGACTGCCTTCAGTGGGTCTGTCTAGATACAGAACCTCTGTTGTGCCCCTTGTGCCTTGGCTTTCCACTGCCGGTGTTGACGCTGCTTCCTTGGATGACCTCATATTCACCTCATGCAGAACCTGGAGATGTTTCCTTTGGCAGAGGCTGCATGTCTTTTTCAAGTTGCACTGGGCCGCCTGGTGTGGCCGTGCACATCGCCAACACCTCTTGTTACTTTTTATCCATTCGGTGAGCTGATCCTTTGTTAGCCTGGATACTTCTGAACACTGGCTAAGGTAGTGTTCCTCATTATTGCAGAATGGACAATATGGCTTGCTCTTGTTCCCTTTGAAGGAGCTGCTTGGAACTGGAGCCTCAGATTTCTTAGCAGGGTCCTTCACCCCATGGAGGACAGTAGTAGGTTGCTTACCCTTCCTACCCTCATATCTGGACACCGGCTTCTCCCAAGCTCTTCTCACAGCTAATTGTCCGTCAGAGTCCTGACACCAAGACTCGTATTTCAACCAATCTGAAAGATTGGTTAAGGTGTGGGTTTGTGTGCCCTGATGGTACATACAGCGGCGAAACTCTGCTCTCTGCTCAGGCGGCAGTTTGCTCAGCAGACGAGCAACATGTGAGCCGCATTGTAGTTCCACTTCACCCTCATGGCCTAGTGTCTTCAGCATCCCCACCAGTGATTGTATCTGGAGTGCAAACTTCTCAAATGCCACAAAGTCTCCCCGCTTTATGTCTGGTGAGTCCATCACCGCAGCAATACGCCTCAGCGCTATCTGATGTGGCCGGCCAAACTTGTCATTGAGGGCAACCATTGTATCTGAGAAAGGTGTTGGGGAGTGGAGGTAAGCATCTGCTATTAACCTGGCTTCTTCTAGTTGCAGGTGATCGACCAACACTTGATATTTAAATAGCTCAGATGCATCATGTGGTAGGAGATTCTCCAATGAAATCTTGAGCCGCGCAAACTCACTTGGGTCCCGACTTGAGAAGTTGCGGATTGTTGGGCGTGGCCCACGGTAACTTGGCTCTGCGATGCTGTTGTTATGACCCTGAAGTGAGCTGAAAGGTAGGGCCGGTGTCCATGCCGTGCTGGGATGTCGCTGTTGAGGTGTTAGGTTGCAGTCAAGCTCACTTCGTTCACCACCATGAGCAGTAGGGTATTTGGGCTCAGCTGTAGGTAATCTGTGTGGCTGCGGCAGAAACTGAACGGGCTTAAACCAGGGAGGTGGGTGATGGGCAGTGTCATTCCATGGCCTGACAGTGGGAAGGGACCCACGTGCTGATTGGTTAACCTGTGGCTGGCCCACAAACATGCCAGGAGCTGGGGCTGGCAGTGCTTCTTCCTTAATCCTTGGAACTGCATCTATTCTACTAATAAGCGAATGTGCTATAGGTGGGTCACTAGGGAGAGGCTCATCCATTTCTGGGTCTGGCCATGGGGGTGGTGCAGGCCATTCATCCTCTTCCTCAGCTTTACGTTCACGTTCCACAGGTGGCCGTGGAGTAATCACCGTTAACTCTGGCTTTCTGGTATGAATAGAGGTTGGACTCTGCATGTTGCGAACAGCTTCTACTAACTGTTTCATGTCGGCTCGCAATGCTCTAAGCTCGACTAAGTCTGATGCCATATTCCGTTGGGTCTGCTGCAGAAGGTGTCTTTCATGACGAATGTCATCTAACTCAACTTGGCACTCCTCCTTCGGATGTATGGGGTGCAACGCTGAAGGCAGGGGAGTAGAGTAGTCTCGTAGCTGTTCCCTAAACTCTCTCTCTGAAAACCGCTGGGGGGCTAGCTGATTCCTCTGGCTGTGCTGTTGGTTCTCCGCCCTATAGCCCAGGTCCATCTCCTGAAGAATAGCATCCCGCCTCTGCAGGCGAAGGGAAGAGTCATGAGGGGAGGTGAGGGGTGTCATCCTGGCATTTCCCTCCTGGTGAGTATTCTCTAATTCCTCTCTGTAGCCCCTATAATCAACCTCATAATCTGCATAGCGCACAGGTGGGCGAATGTGCCGTTTGGGACGTGCACCACAAACATCATACTCTGGATGTAATTCCATCTCTGACGTAAACCCAGTGAAATCCGGCTCGAAGGACCATCAATGTACCGAAGATAAGGTGTAGAAGCTCAGTCTAGGTGCTAATTCTGGGTTTATCACCAGGTTCACTCAGGTGTGTCGGCCAGAACACCACTTAAGGCCAAATTTTCCAGAGAATGAAATGAAGAGAGGGGAGATAATTCTTTTACACTGTTTATTCCTTCATCTTTCTTGAGTGTAAATGTGAGTGTAATTTCGAGTGTGGTTTCTATAAAAAGAAAATAAAATACAAATGAATAAAGGAAACATACATATATATACACTCCTTCCTCCTTCAGCACTAATACACATTACAACATAAATAAACAGTAGTCAGAAGATGACTATATCTCTTAAACCGCAAAATGTAGGCAGAGAGAAAGTATTCAAACACTTCTCAGATTTTCTACCATGCATTAAGTGACTAATGACGTAGATAGAACTTACTGTTGTCTATAATATACTTTAAAGCATCAATAGCGGTCCAGATAATTATATTTATGATCACCTCATTTGCTACTCAGCCACAGAGTACTTAACCTTCATAACAACACATACTGAATAAAGTTTAAACATGTCTAAACACGATGCGGCCCAAAGCTAGAAAGGAATGCACGAACGGGAATATAATTAACGCAACGGTCGTGCGATGACCATTAAGCTCTTAACTTTTATCCATGTCGAATATTAGAAATAACAGCTGACAAAGAAATACAATATCACGAGTAATGCAACAGATTTACTTACTTTTCTCATTCACGCACACTCTGAGGAAAGTTTCACTCACAGTTAAAATCTAACTGAACGATCTCTATCGTATTGAACACTAACTGCGTGACAACTGACTGACGGTCTCTATCATACTGCATACTACTGCGTGACGTCAGATATAGTATACAAAACCAGCGCGCGCTCTGCTATCCTATTACACGCACTGAATAAACTGGAGTGAAAGTGAAAGTGAAACAAAGCACATTATAATCAACTGCACTAAATAATAGCAACACTAACATAACTTTGGGGCCTTTTCTACACTTGCCGATCGGATGCATCCAACCACAACCGATCTTGAACACACCTTATATCTTTACGTATTGCCATCAAGTATCTGACATCATCTGGTCACATGTTCCTCTGCTGCTCTTGCCACAACAAACAGTTACAGCAGCCAGAGAAAAAACAGCATTAAAAGATCAAGAGTCCAACTGAGCAAATAAAGCAAACACTGATTTCCATCATGGTGACATTAAACCAAACTTTTATTTTCAATAAATCATCAACATCTAAACCTCTGATAATCTCAATAAGAGCTTCTGTAGACGTCTGACAGAAATAAAGTCAACTGGTTAGTGATAAGAGAAGCTGTTTGTGGAGTCGTTTAATAACGTCAAAAAATGTTTAGATGTTAACCCAATTTTTATTTTCAACCAAAATTTGACGTCTGAGTTACATTGGAGTCTGCGTCCAATAACATTTCTAGCTGGGGTGAGCTCACATTGTGGCCATAGTCAGAGGTGGAAAGTATGAGCACACAGTGAGAGCGCTGGGAGTTACACTTTTAGATCACTGCGAGTTAAAAATGTTGACTGGGTAGGAATGACTCTACCAGCTCTGGCTGCCATGACAGTGAGTTTGTAAAGCACATTTATCATGGCAAGAAAAAGCCAAGAGGAAAGGTCTCTTAAGTGGATAGGAGTTGCCAGTAGGGGCTTGTGATGGCACTGAGAAGACAGAGAGGTGATCTTTCAGGAGAGGAAGAATGGTTTTGAAATGTTTGGCAATGTGCAGTTAATCAAACAGCATCGTTTGAACAGAGCAGACATCATCTCTGTCACCGCTGGGTAATGTTGGGCTGAACTGCCTTTTATAACAGGTTTTCGCTGTTTGACTAATTCAGCGAGCAGTAGCGCTTCTTCCCCCTGCCAGTTCAGTTTTCTTTTGGATTATATCATAAAATCTAGGCTATATATATGCAGCTCAGTTAATGGCACACCGGTTTCAAAATTATTATTAAGATTTATTACACGGTTCTGTGGAAAACTTGATTCTAATTGGTCAATCACGCATTCCAGCGGTATGTTATTCCAAGATAACAACCACCAAAGTGAATAACAAACCGCTCATCCGGGTACTATACGAGTTATCTTGACCGGTACTACTTACATTATATGTTTAGCGTTGTTGCGACTGTCTGGTGCCATCTTGTGGCTGTAAAACACTTAACCACAATGGGTTACAATAGAAGACTTCAAGGGTTTACATTATAAAGTTTTAAATATGGATATTTTTCTTACGCAAAGGCATCGATTCGAATCAGAAGGCCTCTAATAACCCATCGGAGCCGTGAGGAGCATATTATTTGACGGACAGCTGCATTTATATGGACTTCTACTGCTTGGATTAGCCAGGACTTTATAAATATAATTCTGATTGTCTTCGTCTGAAAGAAGAATGTCATATACACCTGTATATACACCGGATGACTTGAGGGTGAGTAAATCATGGGCTATAATTTTCATTTTGGGTGAACTAACCCTTTTAGCATTCATTTCATCATGTATGGTAAAAACAAATCTCCAGCAAATACTTTAAAAAAAAGTAAAGTTAGTTCAGGCAGACCACATAGTTAAGCTCCACTATCAGATCCGTTTATCCGATTCCCATACACTCAATTGACAACTTTCAAACAGGGTGTCTTTCTTAAGTGTAGCTTTAGTTCAGTCTGTCTGCTTGCTGCTTTGCAACCCACCTCCTCCACAGCTCCTCCTTTATAGTGTTTAACTTAATCAACGTCAATTGTGTCATTGACGCATGTTCTGTTCTAAATGGGAGATTTACGATGCCTTCCCAGTTTGGACATTTGGGAGGTTGTCCCCAGAAGCTGCTCTTCCCTGTCTTGGCTTTTTATGGAGCTCATGAAAAGGATGGGGAATTAAGAATAGAGCCATACCGCCAAATGTAAATGTATGCAAAATATGCAATAAAAAGTTAACTAAAAGTTTGTCTATGGTGTTTTTGACTCAAGTGGACCTGTCTGAACTTATCTTTGGGAAGCTGTACAGGGTTGTCTTGCCCTGACAATCCAAAAAACACTTCTTTGGTGACAATAATTGATTTTATGAAGTCCTGTGACTGCAGTGCAGCAGACGACTTCCCTAAAGCCGAGAAAAGCGCATTTATGGGAGTGCATTTGCTCTCTTGCTCTGGTTGCGTGCACCCTACAGGGAGAAGACATTCCGCCCTATTTTTTTTTTTTTTTTAAAGCTTGTGAGAAACCGGAAGGAGTATTTTTGTCACAGAAATACTCCATCAAATGTTCAACTTATTTTTTGAAACTTTGTCCATGCTAAGCATGGGAATCCAAGGCTTGGAAAAAAGTATGGGAGTATGGGAGTATGGGAACATGGGAGCATAGGAATCCCATAGGCCCTTTCTCATTTTCAGAGTCCTTTAGATCCCTGTCTCTTCTTTAGATGGGGACAACACTCTCTAAGTCATGGTAATGTGTTAAATTTCAACATCTCTATATCTATAAACATACCTCAGAAAATGTAACCGTTCCCATCATTTTGAGTTTGGATATCTCAGCGAGATCTCCACCCTCACTGTGCTCCAGCAGAAGATACAAGCAGTCACGATCTGAAAGCAGAATCATTCATTACATTGCTTTAAAATTATTTAGTAATATTTACGCCTAAGTTTGAATACTGTAGAGCTCTGGATGTAGCTTAAGATGTGTTAACAGAATGGGACTTTTGAAGTTTCTTCTAACCTCTGATGATTTCTTTGTGAGGGACGATGTGTGGATGATTGAGCTGTTGGAGAAATGCTGATACATCGCCCTAAAACAAACAGATATGTGTGTATCAGAACGTCTGTATTTCCATTAAAATATCATTAGAAACACAGTATGCATCTTACCTTGTTAGCTCTCAGCGTTTTAATGACAAACTGATCACCACCTTCATTTTTCACCAGTATCATCTTGTCCTTCTCTTGTCCACTCACTAATTCATAGCCACGAGCTTTTAGAACTGACTGATTGCTCCCCATCTCTGAAAGTTTCTGTTAATGTTTGAGAAAAGCATTGGTAATAAGATTCAATAAATAAATACCAGACCAGTGTAAAATGGTGCACCAGATCAACATCAGACATGTTTTTATGATTAAACTGTAAGATCAATTCAGTTATTGGTGCTCAAGTGTAAAAAAAGACTTCAAAATTGTTGGGACTCAATAAAATGTTAAGCCTTTTTTTAGATGTACATTATATAATATTATTAAATTACATTTGATGGAATTTTACTCATTAAATTGTGTACACCTTAAAAAAGCCTTACTTTTTAGAGTACCCGAAAGAAAGTTTGCAAGTCCTTCATCTATCTTAGAAATAACTTCTCGCTTATCTCTCTCTGATTATGACTCTGGATTTTAAAATTGAAATTGATTAATTGGTCTTGCCTGAACAATGTAAAAAATATCTGTGAGTGATTCATTCGTGTTTAGAAATGGTGAAAATTTTAGTATTTTAATACAAAATAAATGATTTATTATTCCCTTCTTCTTTTAAGTCTTGAGATAATATCTACATTTGTTAAAATTGATATCAAATGCAGTTGAGCTGAGTTATAGCCTGTATACAGCTAATGTAATGTAAATGAGGAAGTAGCACATAGGTTTATTTATTATTATTGTTATTTTTGTGCGATCACATCCTATTTGAAAAATAGTGAACTTGTACGTTTGGGCAAACTATGCCTCATTTATTTTACTTTGTAAAATTACTAACAAAATAAGATAATTATTCTTGGATTGTTTAAAGTCATCTGTAGAGCAACATATTACATAATTTAACATCAATAAAATTATGTAATTATACAATGAAATGACTCTGCTACATATGTTTTATATATATATATATATTAACGTGTTATGATCAACTTATAAATATCTGAATCAGCCAAAGGGAAAATTCCTATCTAAAAAAATGAGCATATCATGAAAACGTTCTCTAAACGAGCTATTAACCTAACCATCTGAATACACTAATTAACTCTAAACACCTGCAAAAGATTCCTGAGGCTTTTAAAAACTCCCAGCCTGGTTCATTACTCAAAACCGCAATCATGGGTAAGACTGCCGACCTGACTGCTGTCCAGAAGGCCATCATTGACACCCTCAAGCGAGAGGGGAAGACACAGAAAGACATTTCTGAACGAATAGGCTGTTCCCAGAGTGCTGTATCAAGGCACCTCAGTGGGAAGTCTGTGGGAAGGAAAAAGTGTGGCAAAAAACGCTGCACAACGAGAAGAGGTGAGCGGACCCTGAGGAAGATTGTGGAGAAGGACCGATTCCAGACCTTGGGGGACCTGCGGAAGCCGTGGACTGAGTCTGGAGGAGAAACATCCAGAGCCGCCGTGCACAGGTGTGTGCAGGAAATGGGCTACAGGTGCCGCATTCCCCAGGTCAAGACACTTTTGGGCTACAGAGAAGCAGCACTGGACTGTGGCTCAGTGGTCCAAAGTACTTTTTTTCGGATGAAAGCAAATTTTGCATGTCATTCGGAAATCAAGGTGCCAGAGTCTGGAGGAAGACTGGGGAGAAGGAAATGCCAAAATGCCTGAAGTCCAGTGTCAAGTCCCCACAGTCAGTGATGGTCTGGGGTGCCATGTCAGCTGCTGGTGTTGGTCCACTGTGTTTTATCAAGGGCAGAGTCAATGCAGCTCGCTATCAGGAGATTTTGGAGCACTTCATGCTTCCATCTGCTGAAAAACTTTATGGAGATGAAGATTTGGTTTTTCAGCACGACCTGGCACCTGCTCACAGTGCCTAAACCACTGGTAAATGGTTTACTGACTGGCCTGCCAACTCTCCTGACCTGAACCCCATAGAGAATCTGCGGGATATTGTGAAGAGAAAGTTGAGAGACGCGAGACCCAACACTCTGGATGAGCTTAAGGCCGCTATCGAAGCATCCTGGGCCTCCAGAACACCTCAGCAGTGCCACAGGCTGATCGCCTCCATGCCACGCCGCACTGAAGCAGTCATTTCTGCAAAAGGATTCCCGAACAAGTATTGAGTGCATAACTGAACATAATTAATAATAATAATAATAATAATAATAATAATAATAATAATGAATTTTATTTGTAAAGCACTTTACATTTTTACAATCTCAAAGTGCTACAAAACACCAAGTGGTAGTAAAAAGCCACTTTAAAAAAAAATAAAAATAAATAATAATAATATATATATATATATATATATATATATATATATATATATATATATATATAAATAAAATAATTAAACCTATAAAACACATTTATTCAAAAGCTTGTGTAAAAAGATATGTTTTAAGGTTTCGTTTAAAAACATCAGTAGTCTGTGGGGCCCTCAGGTCGTCCAGCAGGGCATTCCACAGCCTCGGAGCAGCCGATGAAAAGGCCCTACCACCCATGCTGCAAAGTTTTGTTCTCGGAACTTGGAGGGTGTTTGTGTTTGCCGAACGAAGGGTGCGTGAAGAAGTCGGATAGGTGATAAGTTCCTGTAGGTAAAGGGGGGCATGTCCGTGAATACACTGATGGGTGAGGAGTGAAACTTTGTATTCAATTCTCAACCGGACAGGTAGCCAGTGAAGAGATTTCAGGATGGGGTGATATGTTCATGCTTGCGCACCCTCATCAGGATTCTGGCAGCGCTGTTTTGGATGTATTGTAATCTCTGGATGCTTTTGCTTTTTAATTATTTGAAGGTTGACTTTTTTTGTATTAAAAACACTTTTCTTTTATTGGTCGGATGAAACATGCTAATTTTTTGAGATAGGAATTTTGGGTTATCATGAGCTGTATGCCAAAATCATCAGTATTAAAACAATAAAAGACCTGAAATATTTCAGTTGGTGTGCAATGAATCTAAAATATATGAAAGTTAAATTTTTATCATTACATTATGGACAAAATGAACTTTATCACAATATGCTAATTTTTTGAGAAGGACCTGTATATATATATATATATATATATATATATATATATATATATATATATATATATATATATATATATATATATATATATATATCTCAATTGTATTTTAATTATCTATGAATATTTAGGCTAAATCAGTACAGAATGCCATTTAAAGAATTCATTTCAAATCAACGGATCCGTTCGTCTGATGAACTGACAGCTTCTTATCACTTCTTTGTTTTATTCTTGTCTTTCTATCAAATCATTTGGAAGATTATCCTTTTGGCCGCAAATCTGCCTTCATATTTGGAATCTTTTTGAGGAAAAAGCAATCAATATTTTTTTGACAAAAGCTCCCTTATATAAACTACTGATATAGGCCGATTTCCCGATAACGCTCACTCTTAGCCCGCTATGTAGCCTCGAAAAGATATATCTTACCAAAGTTGTTTATGTCCCTAAGTATGTTCCCCGAAGTGTCTCTTAGGAAGCTTCTTAACATGCTGCCTCTAAGAATGACTTAACAAAGGCACTGTCCCAAGTGAAGGTGCTGAATCGATTGCTCAGAGATCGATATTCCACTTCACGCGAAGGTGCATTACGGCTTTAAGAAAGAAAACACGTTCTATGCAAATTAAATATTCCTCAAATTATTACAGTAACATTTTTTTGTATCGGGACTGAAGGGATGTGCAGTTTATTTAGATGACGTGATTGTTTATAGCGATACTTGGGAGCAGCATTTGGAGCGGATTCGCGCCTTGTTCTCTTGTTTGGCTGATGTTCATCTTACTGTCAATTTAGCTAAATGTGAATTTGCAAAAGCAACCGTGGTCTACCTGGGAAGAGAGGTGGGACAGGGTAGTGTACGTCCGCTGCGAGAAAAAGTGCGTGCTGTTGAACAATTCCCTGTTCCTAATACGAAAAAAGAGTTGATGCGTTTTTTGGGTATGGCTGGATATTACCGTGGGTTTTGCCCAAACTTTTCCGCTGTTGTTTGCCCATTAACCAATCTGCTGAAGGGTTCTGTAAAGTTTGTTTGGTCTCCAGGGTGTCAGCAAGCTTTTGAACACGTGAAGCTGCCGTTATCATCTGCGCCCGTCTTGGCAGCGCCGCGGTTTGACACGCCTTTTAAAATTCAGGTGGATGCAAGCCAGTATGGGGCAGGTGGTGTTCTCCTGCAAGTTGGGGTGGATGGGGTTGATCACCCGGTGAGCTATTTTTCACGGAAGTTTAAATCTTATCAAGTAAACTACTCAGTGATTGAGAAGGAAGCCCTTGCTTTGATATGGGCACTCCAGTACTTCGATGTATATGTAGGAGGAGGAGCTCAAATTGTGATTTATTCAGATCACAATCCGTTAACTTTTTTACATTCGTTGCAGAGTCCAAGTCAGCGGTTGATGAGATGGATTCTGTTTTTGCAACCCTATAATGTACAAATTAAGCATATTCGGGGCGTGGACAATGTGTTTGCGGACACTTTGTCCCGTGCTCATTGCCCTGAGTAATGTGGGGGAGGAGTGGGTGAGTGAGTCTCCTGTGTGGTGTTGTTCTTGTGCCTTTTTCTTCCTTCTCCTTAAAAGTGCTTCTAGGATCCGGATGGCTGGAGTGGGGGAGAGGAAGGGCAGGGGTAAGTTGAAGGGGATGGCTGTCATCTCACTGCTTGTTTTTGCCATATAGAATGGTTATTTATGTGAGCAGTACTGACGTTCAGTGATAATACAAATAAAAATAAAATAAAATAAAATAAAAGTTTGGGGGGTGAGAATTTTTTTTTTTGAGGGGGAGATGTTAGAGGCCCAGTTATGGCTGGTCCTTTGTTTGTTTTTGTGTTTTGTTTGCAGGTGTGCTGTTGAGTGGGGGGTGTGGCTGTTCCACCTGAAGCTCATTGGAGGCGCATAAGAACGACTGATGTAGGATTGGAGAGGGGAACGTCGGGGTGTCTGCGCTTGGCTGCCGTTTTGTTATTTCATTTGTTCTTATGTTGATTATTTAAATAAATTATTCTTTCTTTTTACGACTTCGCTGGTCCATGTTGCCTCAAAGGTGCATTACGGCTTTAAGAAAGAAAACACGTTCTATGCAAATGAAATGTTCCTCAAATTATTACAGTAACATTTATTTCAATATAGTTTAAGTTATCCGTAAAATATAGAATATTAAAGCTATAAAATTGTCAGTAATATGTTCACACAATATGTTGTGAAGGGTAGACGGGTATCCCTTGCTAATCATCCACCCTCCTTATCCCGTTGTTCTTGACATGGGTTTAAAGACTTCTAAAAATTAAATACACGTTTATATTAATGATACACTCTAAAAAATTATCAGTTAATTTTAACACAATGTATTGTGTTAAACTACTTAACACATCATGTGTCATTTTAACACATTGTGTGTTATTTTGCGTTGATTTTGAGTTCAAATAAATGAAATGGACAACCACACTTGGGAGGCGAATTTTTTTTAATATAGCCATGTCAGGCAAAATGTCAAAAGGGCTTAAGTTTTGTCGAATAAAGACATTGACATGGACTAAATGTCTCCGTGGCCGGCGTCGTCTTTGATTTAATAGAAGGATACGTTGTATCACTGCCATCGTTGGTTGCTTACTGAACACAACCATGCTTACCCACTTATAGATCTTTAGCCATTTAGAGCCAAATTGTTTGCCAGATGTTAATTATCTAAAGAGATAAATAAATAAGCCTCTATCCATTGCAAATATATTTTATTATTAGTCTTAAAATGACCATAACATAAAATCATTGTTTTTATTTTATACTGTACTGCACTGATTTCTAAAGACACAGTGGCGACGATTAGCGTCTTGAGCTTAAACAACGCTAAGAGAGCGCTACGAATGATCCAGACCAACCTTACGAAAGTGTGACTTACATAAGATATACTTAGCGTACGAACGTTTGGGGATAGGGTTAAGAGAGAGGTTAAGGAATAGGTTAAGAACTACTTGGCGATAAGAACGTTTTTGGGAACCGGGCCCTGGTCATTATGGAGGGGAAAAAAAGACCAAGAGAAGTTTCTGGGTGTCATAATCATCGGTATTCATACTGAGTCACTGATCTATTTATGGTATTAAATATTAATATTAATAATTTTTATTAATATTGAGTTTTTGAGTTCTGTGTCAGATGATTCCTTCCTATATTATTCCTACACATGACAGCAAGGAGGTTACTGTGGTATATATATATATATATATATATGTTATATAAAACAGTTACGTCCAGTCTAACGATTCTGATCGGATTGTGTTGGTAAATAGACACTTATCTAGAGCTAAAAGAAGTGTGGTGCCTCTAATAAGTGCTTTCAATCTTCTTTTTGATTTAAATGGTATGCAGAAAATATTTTTAAATTTGCCACAGAGCTGTCCATCCACCTACAACGCAACCGAATGCTTCTTCAAGCGCCTCCATGCTTGCAAAATGCGCTAAAAACTACTTTTAAACAGGAAATCATGGGATTTTACCGTACATTTTTACAACGGGTCTATCCGAACGGGATTAGTATTACCTGAGGTAATTTTTCCAGACCTTTTTACAAAAGGTAAAAGTCTCTGTAATCTTTACTGACATTGTCCATAATGATTACCAAGATGGCACATTTGGACAAGACTAAAATCACAGAGAAACTCTGGTAATAATTACTTCACCCCCACCTCCCTATGTTAAACTAATCCCGTCTGAATAGGGCTTTAAATTGTAACCCAATAAAAGGTGCTTGTTCATTTTGATCAAATTAATATCTACAGTATACTGTTGAATGTTAAATTGACATTTAGTGGCCCCCAAACATTGGATTAGAAACAAAGTATCACATCTGTGAGTAAATATCTGCTTAAAATAAAATTACCTGAAGTTAAAAGAAAAAAAACATTAACCTTGAAATGACAGCTGTACATTAATAAAATAACGAGGTGCTCATTATTGGATTATTGTAACAGTCTTCTCTTTTGTATTCCTAGAAAGAGCATCCAGAAACTCCAGCACACACAGAACAGTGCCGGTAGGATCCTGATGAGAGTGAGTTTTTGTGTTAATTTTAGTTGGAAGCTGATTTTAACTTTAATCTTAATTGATCTAACCGCATTATTTTATATTCCTCCCTTTGTAGCACTTTGAGATTTTCTTTAAAATGTAAAGTGCTTTAAAAATATGCTTTATAAAAAAATTATTATTGTTATTATTATTATTAATAATAATAATAAATTCATGCATTAGACATGATTTATGGATCTATGGAAACTTATGCCTTTGATTTAAGTACTTACTTAATTTAAAGAGGATGCAGATTTACCTTAGTGCCGTTCTTGAGCTTGTGTGATGAAAGAGTCCCGTAGAGTCAGATCTGGAGGTCAGAAAGCATCAGCCGAGTGAGAGAGTCACTCACTGAACTCATATTTATTAGGCTGAAAAGAGGAAGTTAAAAAAATTACATCTTGTTTCCTTTCAAAAGGGAACTCGCACTGCATCAAGAATGCATATGGGGAACGCCTCCAGTGTGACAGGTGTCTAAATCACTATGAAATCACGTCAATCCTATTGACCGGCGACATCCCTTGACATCATCACAGTGCAACCAGGAAGTATATAGAGGCGCCGTGCAAACATGACACTATGTTTTTCATCTTCAGGGACTGTTTTGTACTGAGTCTAACTAAATAATCAAAATGTCAAGGAAATGAAGTGCAGAGAGAAGAAACGCAGCTTCAGGAAGTGCGCTGACCCGTGTCCCAGGTTTTTGATGCCTGAAGACACACACATTCTCTGTGTTTTCTGCCTGGGGAAAGACCATGCACGGGAGGTTTTCGAAGGAGCCTTCTGTGTGAATTACGAGTGTTTTCCAGTGAGAACGCTCCGCTCTCATCCGGCTCTCATCTTGAGAAAGGAGGGTCCAGCATCTGAGAACCAGCACTCTGGTGCTGAGGCCGAGAGGCGACCATTGTCCTGGGGTTCTCAGATGGACCTGGCTCATCGTCTGGAGAGAGGTGTAGTTGAGCCAGGTCGTGAGAGGCAGCTGACGGGGGAGGAGTCAGATTTTTTTTCCTCCTCGTCAGCTCTGGCTCTTCCGCACGAGCAAGGGAGGGCTGAGCAGGGTTGTGATGATTCGGCTCAGGCTCCGTTTATGGGGAGCTGTTGGATGTTATGGAGTGCACTACCCACAGGCTGGAGTTGCAGTGACAGCGCGTTAGGAGAGAGCCTGCATGTGCAAATCGTCTTGATGATCAGTTTCTCTCTGGTCATAACCCCCCAGCTCATGGGAGCCTTCCATTCCACCCAGAATTTTTTGGTATCAGATGGGCAACTTTGCTGATGTTGAGAAATTGGCTGAGTCTGGGTATGTGTCGATGCCACCGATCGACGAGACATTTTCAAACTCTCGCTTCCGGGAGGCCATCGACATTGAGAGCTCCCACCCTGCCATCTATACACGGTGTTGCAGGCCTACCAGGCTGACTTGCTGAATGATCTCGATCAGGGCGAGGGCCTACCCCCGGTGCGATGGCCAAGCTGCGCTGCACCATTGATTTATCTCTCTGGGCCACCAAACAAACAGCAGTCACCATCGGTCGTTCCATGGTGGCTGTGGTGGCCATGGAGCGATATCTGTGGTTAAACCTGGCAAACATCCGGGAGAAAGAGAAATCCTTTCTCCTCGATGCACTGGTTTTGGCCTCTGAGCTCTTCGTCACCTCTGTCGATGTGGTGGGAAAGTTCAAAGAGGCGAAGGTGCTCAGAGGCATTTAGATCATTTATTCTGCTGAGATCCGAGGCCGCACCCAGGCAGACGGGATGCCCTGGCCCATCACAGTCTGAGGACCAGCGTCAGGGCCAGCGAGCCAGTGTCAGCTTTCGTGTGCCCCCCTCCTTGGCGGAACAGGGTGCAGAAGAGGCGGGACTCCCGCAGTAAGGACATCAAGGAGGTAACCCGGAACCAGCATTGGGCTGGGATAGGTGTCCGCCCCCGAGGCCACGCTAGACTCTAGCCTTGTTCATTCCCTCAGTTCCCTCAGTATTAATATGTCATAAGACTTTATGCTTCCTGTAGAGGGCTTTGGAGATCGCTGGATCATCGGATGGTATTTGACTAGGGCCCTGTAGTTCCCCTGTCAGGTGATTAGAATGATTATAGAGAAAAACAAAAGAAAAAAACAGATGGGCTAGTATTGGTAATAGAGAACGAGCCACCGCCGGGCCCACTGTGCGCAGTGAATAGATCCCTTCTCCGTGTGCGAGTAGTTTTGATACCCGGAAACACTTCACATTCTTGTGAGTCTGTAGTGAATGGCTAGGTGTGTGTATGTTCTCCTAGAATATAGGCTGATGAGTGGTAGCCACCTCAGGGTAAAGCATTAGCATCTCCTCTCTGTCTTTATTCAGAGAGTGTAGGTTCAGACTAATGCATGAACTACAGTTAGATATATATCCAGCTCCGTGGGGCTAGCAGCTTTCCTGTCCAGGTGCCTCCTCTCATGTGAGGCTGTCACCCAATCAGACCTCGGGTAAAGATCTATGTATGCAGGCCAGCATTTGCTGGGATGAAGGTGGCGTTTCACTTGGAAAATAAGTGCTGTCGCCCCCGGGCTCTTCACTAAGTGAATATAGGTTTTTAGCATCTCTAATGTTAGTCTCTTCTCAGTTGAGAGTCGTCCGACCAGGGCCTGCCCCCTTCTTTGCATTCTGGGGTTTCTTAGTAATGCAGGTTGGTGTTGAGCAGAATTTAGCCAGTGGCGACTTAGCCAGTGGTCGTGGGGCAGGGTCAGGTCGCCTTTCGCTTATACATGAAGGGAATATGTTGCTAGGACCCCACCTTCCAGAGCAAGTTTTTGACAGACAGTTTTTGGCAGGCCCTGGCCTTAGATATATATCATGGCCAGGTGGCAGTACTCCCTTGATAAGGCTGGATATGTGACCAGTCACGGAAAGTAGGGACACAAGTCGGTTCTGGGGCATTTTGAGTTATTCACAAAATAGTTCTGAAAGTGTAGTCTCCAAGCTTTCCAACGATGTGTAACACATGGAAATCTGATAATATTTAGAGAAGTTGTGGCCATCTGCATGTAGACCTTTAGAAAAGTTTAAACGAGAGAAAACAGCCTCTAAAGTTTTGCAGTTCTCACCTGTTCTCACCTGCTGAGAGTGACAATAGGGCTCATTTACATCTCATTTAGATAAGCCATACCCCCTGTAAAGCTGCATGGTTGCTAGTAACGACAGACGCAACGGGAAAAATCGGACCGCATTCACACCAGTCAATTCAAGCAATTGAAGCATTATTCAAATTAATAGCAGATGTTAACATTACCATCTAAAAGCCCATTATAGTAATGGCGGTTTTTGGCAAGTGATACGATGCTAACGATTACAATTAAAACTGAGCTAGCTAATAACAATAGGTAGATATGGGAAGGTCTAAACATGGACTAAACATGAGATGCACGTGTAGGCTACGTGTTCTTAGAATGAAACTCACCCCATAAGAAACAGAAAAGTATTCTTGCAGATCTCGATGCCTCCAATGAAATAAGTCACTCGGGCACACTTTCTCTTTGTCAGGGTCTTCTTTGTGGATGTAACCATCTCCGAAGTTTGCACTGTGTGTCTGTTTGCCTCTAAATGTCCAATAATTTGCATGTCCTGCTATATAGCTTATGGCTACAGGACTGTCTCCCATGCAGAGAGTTCTCTTTTCTCCTCGTGTAGCATTTACAGTCAAAGTTACGGATTTTCCCCATTTCGCTGTCTTTATCCCCATCAAATGTTACTATCGATATAGCCTCTGATATCTTACGGTCCAACTCGTCTGACGCCAGTCTGATACATTTTTCCTCGTCTTCATCTTCGCTCAGTTGTAGATTAGGGGAATTATACAGTCTTATTATGCCGCTTTCATCGTCGCTCTGATCTTCTTCAGAATCTGTGAGCGCTTGTTCATAAGCATCCGGCTTGTCGAAAAAGTACTTCGAAACATTTTCGGTGTAACAGCCATGGTTCAGCTCGTCTGTGATCATCTTTGCGGCGTCCATCTTCATTGAATTTTGATATCAGCTAGAGCCGGCCAGAGCGCTGCATAATAAGTAGCCACGCTTCGCTCGGAGGGTGGGGACAATAACAAAAGAAACAAAAGCCGGCTTATCCCGTATGGAAATACACACAGACAATGACACGCCCCTACTGCGTGCTAGAATCTCCAAAAACAAGCTGATTTCAACCTCAAAATGTATGCTTTTAAATACACCAATACTGCTTTCTCAAAAACGGAGAGGCTTCTTCGTGATCTCAACTAACAGATTCAGCAAAAAAATGAAAATCACAAAATTTGAAAAAAAAAAAATGCTTCTTTCGCATTTTGCGCGAAAGTTGTGCTGCCGACTTGTGTCCCTGGTTTCCATGACGGGTCACATATATTTAAAGTACCCCACTCCTAGCTCTGTATCATTCTGATTCGCTCATGGCTCGGGTTGAGCAGCACTTCTAGACCTGTTTTATAATGGTTTGGTAGTACACTTTCTTTGAAGTGAGAGCATTGCTATGGCTGACACCCTCGCACGTGGCTAGGCCGCTATAAGAGGAACATTTTTTGCCTCCATGGAGGTGGGTAGCGCAAGTTGTACTTCCCTCGCTTAGAGGGTCCAGGGTGTTTTTTGTCGAGTACACTGCTGTGGGCAATGTGATTAGGTTCCAGGCTAGTAGGCGCTGCCGGTGAGACTGCACCATCACACAGTAGGCCTCAATAGGTGTCTGAGACAGACCAGCCCCATATGTTAGGCCGTATCAGGCCAGCTGGCTGTGAGCTGCTAGTTCGGGCAGTAGACTCCAGGACAGGTAGTAGGCTTCAGTAGGCCTCTTTGCGAGTGAGTCGCAATGTTTGGGGGGATAAGCACAACAGTGGCAACCAGGTAGTTAGCCTTGAGAAGCCTCCTGTGGAGGATGTTGGAGGATGTTGATGTGAGTATACTTCCCAATGATGTCGGCTTCAGTAGCAGAAACCTTGTCAACTAGTAGGCTAGTGTTGTCAAATGTACTGACCGCGATACTAAATCGGTACTGAAATTTAAAAAATATGACGCTTTGAGCGCTGTTGAGCAGAATCATAAACACCTCTGACTGGCCATTGTGCTCACACGCTCATCAAATATGTCTATGATTGGCTACTATGATCAGCGCTTCACAAACATTTTGTAAAAATACATCAATGACACTTTTCACAGAGCGCTTGCACAGATACACACAGA
Organism: Pseudorasbora parva; assembly: GCF_024679245.1. Lineage (NCBI taxonomy): Eukaryota > Metazoa > Chordata > Actinopteri > Cypriniformes > Gobionidae > Pseudorasbora > Pseudorasbora parva. The sequence goes on along the minus strand of NC_090172.1, from coordinate 66,120,899 downwards.
GCATTTCAATCAATCAATCAATCAACGTTTATATAGCGCTTTTACAATCACGATTGTGTCAAAGCAGCTTCACAGTGTCAAACAGGGTAATATTGCAACAAAATTAGATTTGGCTGTACAGTCGTTCTGGAGAAAACAGTGATGTTATCAGCTTTTGTTTAATTTATCATATAGCGACAATGTTGGCAGATCTGTATTATAGTTTATAGAATTAATTAAAACCTAATTCATAAATTTTATTTGAATAATTAGTTGAATAACTTTGATCATATTTTTAGTGTCCCCAACTGAGCAAGCCAAGCCAAAGGCGACAGTGGCAAGGAACCAAAACTCCATCAGGGCCTGATGGAGAAAAATAAACCTTGGGAGAAACCAGACTCAGGTGCCAGTTCTCCTCTGGCCTATTAACACACCGTGTAAGATTATTATTCTGGCAACCTTACAGGTCAGAAATCATATTAGATCAGAATATTCAAAATTTCAGGGTATCCCGGAAGAGACGGGTTTAGTTAGGATGGGTCGTCGATTACACAAGAGTATGAATACATGAAAGATCGGAATTATTGCGCCTGAGACGGGTTTTTTGAGCATGATGTGCCGGTGAGGCAAATTCAGAGGAGACACCAATTGACACAGCTCAGCAGACACTCCACGATGAGCTGGTCATGTCCAGACGCAGGTCCACCATCCAATCCGGACACGCCCCGGTTCCGGGATAAACCTCGGGATAAACAGAGAGACTAACATTAGCGTAGATGCCACTCTTTTTATGATGTAACGAGTACATCAGGTGTTATGGGAAGTGTTCCCAGTTCCGGCTGACCTAGTTAATGCAGCCTAACAATCAGTCAATTGATTTGAATAATGAAAGTTAAAAATGTTCTATGTGTATGCCATAGAACAGAGATTTGTTTTTAGTCTAGATTTACACTGACAGAGTGTGTCTGCTTCCCGAACAATGCTAGGAAGACTATTCCAGAGTTTAGTAGCTAAATAGGAAAAGGATCGACCGCCTGCAGTTGATTTAGATATTCTAGGTATTATCAACTGGCCAGAGTTTTGAGACCGCAATAGACGTGATGGAGTATAATGTGTTAAGAGCTCGCTTAAGTACTGGGGAGCTAAACCATTTAGTGCTTTGTAAGTAATAAGCAAGATTTTAAAATGTATGCAATGTTTAATAGGGAGCCAATGCAGTGTTGACAGAACTGGACTAATATGATCATACTTCCTGGTTCTAGTAAGAACTCTAGCTGCTGCATTTTGGACCAGCTGGAGTTTGTTTATTAAGCAAGCAGGGCAACCACCCAGTAGAACATTACAATAATCTAGCCTTGAGCTCATGAACGCATGTACTAACTGTTCAGCGTTTTGCATTGAAAGCATGTGCCGTAATTTAGATATATTTTTAAGATGGTAGAATGCGGTTTTACAGATGCTAGAAACGTGGCTTTCAAATGAAAGATTGGTATCAAAGAGCACACCCAGGTTCCTCACTGACGACGAGGGCTTGACAGAGCAGTCATCAATGCTGCCCGCACACACATAATAAAATATAAACAAAACACATCTCAAATCCAGGCCTGGTCCTCTCTCGTTCTTACCTGGTGTCACTCGTCCTTATATGCCTCGGATCTCTCTCATGAGAGGACTTGAGACCGATGTGGCTTGCAGGTGACGCTCTTTCGCAATCACTCCCCGGTCTCGCTCGCTCCTCCCATGTCTCTCGCTCGTCCACCTCACCACAATTATAAATCTGGCAAACTTACAGTTCAGAAGTCATATTAGATAAAGATATTCATGAAATTATTCGAAAGATTGGAGTCATCATGCCGGAGACAGGTTTATTGAGGATGTCGTGTTCAGACACCTGCCACACTGTTGGCATTCCCCATATGCATTCTTGATGCTCAGGGAACAGAGGTTACATACATAACACAAGATGTTTCTTAGAAATGCACCGTAAACAAATTTCTCACCATTAAAGGCAGTGTGAAAGGCTTTTCACATCCTGATAGCAATCACTAATTTGAGTGGTCTAAATGTATGTATACAGCGTGTCATTGGAAATTGTACTACAGGCATATATTTTGGAACTGTTGTCTGACCAAGCCAATGGAATAGAAGCAGGGGGTATTCCAGAAAGCAGGTTATGTGACATACCCGTGTAAGTTAACAGATAGCCTCAACTTTCGGTTCCAAAAATGGAAGTAACTTTCAGGGGATGTAAGTAACCATGACAACTCACTCTCTGAACATAATAAGATATTAATAAGTTATTAATATAACCAAAATTGTTTCAGTTTTATAATATACAATATTATATATTCACTTTAAAGAATTAGAATAAAAAAATTAATTAAAAACAAGTTTAAATGTTAATGCAATTCAAATATGTTTATTATTTATTTTATTGTCATCTCACACGTGGATCTGCATTTAATTAATTATCATCAAACAAACAATATAATCCTTATTTTCAGTGAACAAGGATTACTTATTAAACGAAGACATGGAAAGAAGGACTGCCAAATAGGTTGATGTGCACTAAGTCGGTTGTGTAACTCACCACTAAACAAAAGAAGAAGAGGAAGGGGAATTGTGCACTTTATCTTAGCATCTGTTTCCATGCTGAATCATCGATTTGTCTCTGTTGAGAATGTCTTCTAAGTTAACCGGCAACATACTCCAAGTTTTCTGAACTTACTTCCCGACTCATTTTTGGATCCAGCATACCTCGAGTAAGCAAGGTTTGGGTTAATCAACTGTGAGTTCAGGTTATATGTGATGGTAAATTAACATATTTACTGGTTGTTGCTTTAAAACGCCATGGTTTTGTTTTTCACGGTGGGGCTGAATAACTAGATTGGGCTAAAACAGTAAATTTCCTGGTGTTGAATTTATGCTGCATTCATGTGCTCTAGGAATTATTGTAAATTCGAGTTTCCTAGGTAAAAATTGCACATGAATGCCCTTCTATTTTAACATTTTAATGAGATGAGCTCGTAATCTTCAGAAGTGGGAATTATCAAATTTCTGATAGCACATGAAGGCGGCATAACTATATGGTTCATATGGGACGCAGTTTAAGAGTTAATTAGATATTTGATGATTTGATGAGTGATGATTGTTTGATTATTGAAGACACCTGGTGATAATGAGCAGAATGACTGAAGGAAAGAGAAACAGAAAAACTACTCAGCCACAGCTTAAAGCTTGGAACATACTCCGCAAGAACAAAGAAATTTGTTCATTTTCTCAAGGTGGCAAGAACAAGAACAAAGTTTGTTCTGGCCAGTACATTCATACTTCACGAGAAAAGCAGGTGCCGATCATCTGTTTTTCTCCGCATTAACCCTGCCCACTTTAAATGTATGACCAATCACACAAAAGTTTTCGGTCACCCGCAAGAAAATAGTTCTGCTCAGGCAATGTGTCGAGAAAAAACTGTGAGAACTCCCAAACCAGGGCTACGAGAACAAAATGGCATAATTTTCTTTGTGAAAATTCTTTGCGTGATGACGTTTAATCTCTCTGACAGCCTCTGTAAGCCCATTTAACCACTTGTATTGTAGGTCGTTAGCCTGACAAGCCAGACCCACATCAAGATGTTTGGTCTGGGAACTCACCATTGACAGCTCAATCCGAGGGGCGGATAAACGGTTGTCTTTTTAAACTCCCTCTGCACGCGATAGGATAGCGCTACACCAACCAGAGCAATGTGAGGCAGAGCTAGTTGACAGATTAAACTTCGCTGTATCCGGTCGGCAAGACTCCAAACACATCTTCCTTCTTAAGAATGACTTCAGTGCCGTTCTTTTCTTTGTCATTATGTTAAGCCCACCCACCAACTCTATACATGATGTGATTGACCTAACCAGATTTTGTTTTTTACTGCTCAGAAGTGTATTGAGAGTTACTAGACTACACTTGCGGCATATTAGATTTCCTGCCGGGAAGGGTGCGTCTAGATTTCTAAGCTAGTAGGTGTGTATTTGCCAGAGTAACTTCCTGTGTTTAGATAAACACTGAACCATGTGTTAACTTGTTTTTAGTCCAGTGATGGTTAATAAAGAGTTTGTTTGAACATTATTTTATTACCTGGATGTTTTAGACAACATAAATCTACACATGCAAGCTCTTATTGAGATTAACAGAGGTTTAGATGTTTTATTGAATGTTTAATGCAAAACCATTTCTTAAAAAAAAACAGAAAAGGTTTTCAGAAAATTTTGACCTGCAGTAGAAACTAGTCAAGCACTATCAATCTATTTGACCAAAATCAACTCTATATTAACTCTGAACATCACCACTAGCAATTAAAGTCACAACAAAACAGCAAAAAAAAAAAAAAAAAAAAAAAAATAGTCAAAATTATAGGAATATTCAGCTGGAATATTATTTATTTACTTATTTTAATTGAGTGTTTTATTAATTTTAGAGCTTTTGTGAGATACCATATAATATACCTATTTTTTTAGTTTTTTCATAAACACATTGGCCCTCATTCATGAATGATGAGCAGAAATACTTTTTGTGTAAATCATTGGTAAAGCTGCTCTGACGTAAATGTTTGGATTTACAAAAAATTTCTTATTTTTGTTAGTCACGATCACCAGTGAGAGTGCCCCGTGGTTACCACCAGAGGGCAATCCACCCCAGACTGTCACTCCATCAATGACTACATTACCCATAATACTCCCTGCCTGGACTCATCCTCCTTGGTTACATCCACCTGTGTCTAATTACCCTGTTTACCTCACCCTATATAAGCCTGGTTATCTCAGTCATTCCTTGCGAAGTCTTGTTTGTTGTACAACTGCATTTCTGACTGTGTTTCCTGGTTTCTTGTCTCTTGGTTTTGGATTACTTGCCCGTTCTGTGGATTACTCTTTTAACTATCTCTTCTGTTATTTGCCTGTTTGGACTGCTTGCCTCTGTATGACCTTTTGCTTGTTTTTGATGACGATTGTGGATTACCCCTTAATAAATAATGCACTTGGATCCTCAGCCTTTGTCTCAGAGCAGTCCGTTACAGAAGACTTCACCAGCATGGATTCAGCAGTATGTCTCGTCCGTCTATGCCAGGGAACTTACTCACTCGAGGACCACATCATAAACTTTCTGAACATTGCAAACTTCACCAACCTCCCGGACTTTATGTTGATTGACTTTTTTTGCCATGGAGTCAACAAAGTTTTAAACCAAACTCGTCCGTGATGGTCCTCAAGGGTCTCTGAGTGGGTTCCTTGATTATGCCCTTCAGGTAAGCGGTTCCGCATTCACAGTGGGTGTCATGGAGGAGGATTATGACATTTCCGATGCAATTGCCACGCCTGTGTCTTCGGACAAGATGCCCACCGTTCCAGAGCCTTGTGTCATCTCAGCACACCTTCCAGATTCTCAGTAGACCTTCCAGAGCCTCGTGTCATCTCAGCAGATCTTCTAGAGCCTTCTGCCATCTCAGCAGACCTTCCAGAGCCTTGTGTCATCTCAGCACACCTTTCAGAGCCTTGTGTCATCTCAGCACACCTTCCAGAGCCTTGTGTCATCTCAGCACACCTTCCAGAGCCTCGTGCAAACTCAGCAGATCTTCTAGAGCCTTCTGCCATCTCAGCAGACATTCCAGAGCCTCGTGTCATCTCAGCACACCTTCCAGAGCCTCGTGTAAACTCAGCAGATCTTCTAGAGCCTTCTGCCATCTCAGCAGACATTCCAGAGCCTCGTGTCATCTCAGCACACCTTCCAAAGCGTTGTGTCATCTTAGCAGACCTTCCAGAGCCTTGTGTCATCTTAGCAGACCTTCCAGAGCCTTGTGCCATCTCAGCACACCTTTCAGAGCCTTGTGCCATCTCAGCACACCTTTCAGAGCCTTGTGCCATCTCAGCACACCTTTCAGAGCCTTGTGCCATCTCAGCACACCTTTCAGAGCCTTGTCATCTCAGCACACCTTCTAGAGCGTCGTGTCATCTCGGCAGATCTTCCAGAACCTCCAGCTGCCACGGACACTACACAAGAGTCACCAGCCTTCACGGATGCTTATCAAAGTCAGCCGTCATGGACGCCCCATCTGTCTTCACGGTCATCATGAGTGCTGGCTCCAGCCACTGACCAGCATCCAGAGACGCCACCGGCCTGTGTCCCGAGTCCAGAGAGGACTCTGCATCCTGTCACGAGTCCAGAGACCGGCCACCTACTGGCGTGGGTGTCTTGAAACCTATCTGCAAGGCTGTGGTGGTTGTCTGCTCTGCTGTGGGGTTCTTCAAGACCGTCTGCACTGCTGTAGTGGTCGTCTGCTCTGCCACGGGGGTCTTCAACCTCGTCTGTGCTGCTGTGGTTGTCGTTTGCTCCGCCTTGGGGGTCTTCAACATCTTCTGTGCTGCTGTGGTGGTCGTCTGCTCCTAATCTGCTGACGCTGTCACTTGCAAAGCCTGATGGGGAACTACTATGGTTTGAATGAAACTAACATCAGTGAAAGTTCATATTTTTGAGCACGTCCACTTTTGACCACTTCCAGAGGCAGTTGAAAACACATTTGACTGGATTGGTTTCGTACTGTAGACGCTAATGTCTCCAAACAGCCACAAAAGACAATCTTCTCTCACTTCATACATTTAGTCATTTTTGTCTAAAGTATAGCACACACAACTATGTATTAAATTTTCTACCCTGAATTTGCAAATGTCATGAAATTAGTGAAGTTAACAATGAATTGTTTATACATTAATAGATCAATCATTTTTGAACAGTTCCCTTTGTGTTACACTGTTAAACCTTGCTGTAAAAACAGCCACATTCTGACAGTAACACTATATGCCATGAAAACGGTAATATACAGCAGAAGTTAAGTCAAGTCACCTTTATTTATGTAGTGATTTTTACAATGATAACCGCAAAATAGTGCAACAGAGTTTGATTCGGCTATATAGCTGCTCTGGAGACGTGAATGAGCACCGATAAAAGCGGGACTTAGCGCACCTGTCAATCACCACCATGACACAGCCGAATAAAGCAAAAGAGAGATACTTGCCTGGGATCAATAACTTCAATTTGTGTGCTATAGTGTGTTTCAATGACTGTGGGCACCTTTTTCGATCATTAGACGATCCTCGTAAATCATTGTTTGATATTTGTCTGCTGTTATTGAGTCAGTGGATTGTTTTTCTGTTACTCTTTTCTTCAGTGATTCTGCTTGTTAACAGCGTGTTTATCATTACTGCTTGATCGACATGTCATTCTTGACTTCTTCATTTAGTTGCTGTATCTCACATCTGAAACCACAGCGGTAAAACCACCGTGAGAATGACAAATGTTCCCACGAATGTGAAAAAACAACAGCTCTTCATTAGCTCAACACACGCACGTACTTACTCTCTCTCTCTCTCACACACACAGACACACACACACTGCCCCTACCACTAAACCTACCCATTACACACACACACATGAAAGAATTGAAAATAATCAAATATATCTGATATTTGACTTTGAACAAAGACATTTGTTTTACTGTGTTTCACCCCCCTCTCTCTTATCAGTGGGGCTGTTTGGGATTCCTAAAGCCAAAGAGATGTTGAGGGCCTGAGGCAAAATGGTGCCACACCTGTAGTACAGTGGGGGAAGTTTGGTCTGATTGGTCAGTTTGAATGTCTCAGTTACATGGCCAAGGGATAGATAAAAGAAGATTGCAAATGTTGCTTGCGCTCTTTTTCTCTGGCTGTCTCTTTAAGGGGCCTTCTCTTTGCTCTCTTCTCTTTGCTCTCTTCTCTTTGCTCTCTTCTCTTTGTCTATCTTTCTCTCTCTCTCTTTCTATTTATCTCTCAGGTAACATTATATACATGCTGGGTACGAGCATGTATAGAATTGGTCTGTTTTCACCAAGCCATTTCAGTGCATACAGCTTTAAATGATAATGAGCTTTGCTCACCCCGCCCCTCTGTTCTGTGGGCCAGGTGGAGTCGTTGCCCTCGACAACAGTAGAGGCAAGAATGGCTACGTGAGTCCCTGAGGACATATGTCTGATGACCACCGAGGACACATCTGTGCAACTCTATCAATTTTAACCAGAGTCGGACCCGGGACAGCTCCAACGAAATTCAACATTTAAGGCTAAACAGGACGTTTGTGAATGGTTGGTTAACGTAATGTTACGTTGATCTATCTTTATGTACTGCCAGGGTAACATTAGAGTGAATGCTATGTGTTTACTGATGTATACGTTAGTTCATTGACAGATTGTTACACCTAATGGAAAAAAACCTTTTTTTTCTGTTAATGTTGGTTTGTCAGTGATGCGTAACGTTATCTATGCACTGTAATAACTGTTACAACACAATTTTTTTTTTTTTACAGTAACAGACACCGTTATAAACCATTACATAATTAAGCTTAATGTTAACACATCCACATTAACTTTAAAACCAGCATACACATTTTGTAATAACACAATAACCATAATGCATTGTTGTTTATTATAAACGTGGGATTATGAATTATATTGAGAATGTCATACATAGAAAGCATGCCGTAATGTAACTTACCCACTTTAGCTGCATTCATCGTGAATCGCGCGGGTTTCAAACTACACTCACTTCTTCTGGAGGGGCAGCAGGAACACGAAGAGCTGGTACCGATCTTTATTCAGGAGCTATACCCACTTCTATATACCGATCTTATATTCTTTTTACTGACCCTTGGTTATGAAGCAGTCTGGTGAGAAATGCTTTGTGGTTCGTGCAGACATAAAAGCATTGACGAAAGCAAAACTCAGCTACTGTGTCTTCAGTGTTTCCGATTTAAGAACATCAAAATGACTGCTGTGTTCATTATTACACCCAAGATCAGAACACTACAATCGCTTAGACGCCATTCTGCTCCAGCGTATCAAATATGGCGGACTGTGATGATGATTACAGAGGTGAAACGCTGCTTGTCAATCAACAGTCGTGGGAGGGGTGTGGCTCGATTTGAGACAGGAGAAAACATAAGATGTTTTTTTAAAAACATTAGACGGATTTTTATCATTTTAGGATGGTTGTGTACAGGCACTGCCAACACACATTTCCATACAATCAGCTTGTAAAAGTGCATGTACTGTTATATGACCCCTTTAAGCTAAGAGTAAGGGCGGGGTTGACCTCGTTGCCATGGATGATGTCATCACGCTTACTAACTATGACCACAGTGATTGGCTGATAGGGGAAGGGTCTCTGTCAGTGATTAAATTATAGAAATATTTTGTTGAACGAGGTTTCATGTTGCTATATTTAAATAAAATGTTTACGATAAAAAAATCTATTTTTTCATATTAAAATAAAGATTTTAAAAAGTAGGCTGTGTCACCAGTTAACCTTGTATATTTTAGCTAATTGTCAGACAATACCATGTCTTCATCGAGAGAGTTTGCAGAATTCAAGCGAAAAAGTTCAAAGTTCATGAGTAACACGTTCAGACTGTCTATATAATCAGCGCGAGAGGAGGTATTTACTCAGCTGAGAGCTGACTCACCTAATGTTAGTTACCTCCATAGTTTCCTGCATCCCTCCAAACCCCTCTCAATGAAGTCCATTCTGATACTTGTCTGAAAATGAACTGTAGCTAAGCGAATACTTGTCACACAAACATGAGACATAAAGAAACGCTGAAAGATCAAGATCATGCAAATAAAAAAGAAACGTTTATTCTCTTCTTTATTCTAATCGCTATACATCTATACCGCACTCTTTAGGTTACACTGAATATACATAAGCCTTAATATAACAAAGCAGAACAAAATAGGCATTTTTAGCGTGCAAACATTGATAATAATAATAATAATAATGCGTTCGATTTATATAGCGCTTTTCAAGGCACTCAAAGCGCTTTACATAGAAGGGGGAATCTCCTCAACCACCACCAATGTGCAGCACCACCTGGATGATGCGACGGCAGCCATATTGCGCCAGAACGCTCACCACACACCAGCTGATTGGTGGAGAGGAGACCTAGTGATGAAGCCAATCAGGATATGGGGATTATTAGGAGGCCATGATGGACAGGGGCCAATGGGCAAATTTGGCCAGGATGCCGGGGTTACACCCCTACTCTTTTTCCGAAAGACATCCTGGGATTTTTAACGACCACAGAGAGTCAGGACCTCGGTTTAACGTCTCATCCGAAAGACGGTGCTCTTTGTCAGTATAGTGTCCCCATCACTATACTGGGGCATTAGGACCCACACAGACCACAGGGTGAGCGCCCCCTGCTGGCCTCACTAACACCTCTACCAGCAGCTACCTGGTTTTCCCAGTTGGTCTCCCATCCAGGTACTGACCAGGCTCAGCCCTGCTTAGCTTCAGTGGGAAACCAGTCCCAATGAATCAAACATTGAGCATGTTTACATGAACACCGGTGAGCTGATAACTCCCCGTTTAAATGCAAATCAGTAGACTGCCAATGCAAGTAAACCGCGCTTACATGACTTTATTACAGTTTTTGCCTGTTGCTTGAACACATTTTGCAAAACTTCACTCATTGTGCCTCTACACACAAGTAAACACAGGGGCGTAGCACCAAATTGTGGGCCCTGGGTACAAACCATCTTGCTGGGCCCCCGTACCATGTATGTGTATGTATAGAAAACTGACTTCTAACTCCTCTTTGACCATCTCTCTCTCTCTCTCTCTCTCTCTCTCTCTCTCTCTCTCTCTCTCTGATTGGTGTTCAGTTTTGCAAGTAAGTGCCTTCAGGTGTGTATTTGAGTGTTTGCAATTGCACGATGTGTGTTGTATTTTGGATACATGTGTTTTCCAAATGGCACCCTGAGGTTTCATTTTTGAACAAAGTGTCTTAAGTATGAAATAGAGTGTAGTATGCAGGACCGAGTGTGTTGCATAAAGGCGTAAGTGTGTTGCAGAATTGCAGGGTGCAAAGCAGCGCTTTTGTTAAGGAATGGGTTCATGTGTTTGAGGTACGGTAACAAAAGCTTCAAGTTGTTACTTTAGTCTAAGCATGGGTCTATAGTGTTCAAGCAACAGGCAAAAACTGTAATAAACCGGGTTATTTCCTTGTAGCGACGTCAGAAATAATAATGTCCGTATCTGACTCTGAGTATTCCAAAAGTTACGTCAGTTGTGATGTTAAATAAACCGTGTCAGCGGGAGATTTACGGCTCATATTTACTGAACCTCTTCTACTTCTGCTGCATGAGATGAGAACACATCTTTACAATGTTCTGGCTCTTAAAAGAGTCTGCGTTTGTGATATATGTCCTTATTTCATGCAAAACGCTAGCTCGCTCTGTCTGGATGCGTTTAAATCTGCTGTAAGTTTGCGTTTTTGTCACCTATCACTAGGGTTGGGAATCGTGAGAAATTTTCCGGTTCCGGTTCCGATTCCGGTTCCATTAAAATTATTAAACAAATAGTGGTAAAGGAAAAAGGCACAATACGCAACTTTAAACAATCCTTTTTTGTGTTTATTACTTGCTCTCAAATGAATTCACAGGTTGGCAATGTCAAAAAAAAGTCCTGTACTATACATATATTACAGGATTAATCGAGCCATATGGAATTTATGGAAATTAAAATAAACATGTTCAAATTTACACCTCTGAAATTGTCTTATTACATTTTCTCTCTCTGTTTTAGGGATGTTAACCTATGACAGTTTGACCCATGGTTGACCGTAACAATGTTAACCGATCAAAGTTGTCGGTTTAAAAAAAAGTGAATCTCTAAATTAGGCTATTACAGACAGTGGACTAAATGCTACTACAGTTAGCCGTCTCATTCCAAATTTTTTTTGTGTGAAGTGAACAAATCCTTCGCACTCAATTTTTCATAACTCGCCTGTTTGTATTTAATAAACCAATAAAAACATTTGGTACGAGGTCGCAGCGTTTGCGCGCTCACAAAGATTGCAAAAAGTAAACAGGCTAAAACACTCGAGGTTAGTCAGGGCAGACGACAGTATGAAGCATTATTCCGCATAAGATGGGCTGACATTTGGAAATACATTACATCTACATTTCAGTGGAAACACATAAGGTGTTGATCGTCTTTCTGTATTATTGTCAGCACTACCTCGAACTAAAGCGGCGTCTCTTCGGAGCTGTCTTCGCTAGACAAATGAGCTTCTTACGCTTGACAAATGTCTTTATTGTCAACGCGATCAGCTTGCCCAAACCATTTCGAAACTAAAGAGCCAGTGTCCTCAGATTACAAACAAGCTCCTCGGCGGTGCGTTTGCGGGACTCGTGTTTCGCGCTGTGGGGGATTTAAAAAAAGTGACGTGAGGGAAAGGGAAGGGAGGCGGCAGCGCTAGGACAGTGTGTGTGTGTGAGAGAGAGAGAGAGAGAGAGAGAGAGAGAGAGCGGGAGCGCAGCTCGTGGCTATGCTCCCTGCGCTTCGCACACACATTGCACCAGAACCGTTTTCGGAACCGACACTCAGGAATTTCGCGCGATTCCGGTATTTTTCAAAAATCAGTATCGGTTCTGCATAAGAACCGGTTCTCGGTTCCCAACCCTACCTATCACACATGCGCACTTCAATAAGCCGACAGAAAGCAGGTTAATGCATTCACATGCAGCGCGAAATCAGGGTAAGAGGCAAAAAACTACCTGTCCTGACCGGTTTATTCTTACGCCGTTTATGACATTACTCCGACAAAAGGAAACGGGTTACCGCATTTACATGACCATGTTCATTGTCGGCTTATTAGGCATAATCGGCTTAAGAATGTGCATGTAAACGCACTCACTGACTTTATAAAAATAATCAATACTTGACTGGCCAAAAGCTGTAGCTACACATCAATCATAAAGTGAAAGGTTCATGTGGTTGAGTAACTTAATATTGTCCTATGACGTAATTGTCCCGACTTTTTCAAACTCCTCCCAGACGGAGAGATATGAAAATAACTATAAATAAGGCTGTATCTCTGCAGAGATTTGGTGTATTCAGACAAAACTTGATACATGTCATCCCAAGTATGACCTGAGGCTTCATGCAGCGTTTCAGCACAGCGCCACCTACTGGTCAAAACACATGAACACATTTATTCTTTTCTTATTACTTCTAAATGATGTGCTCAGAAATATTTTCTTGTTTTAGCTCTGACGCTGTGCTGTAGAGTCAGTCTAAGAAAAATCAAAAGGAACAAACGCAAACGTCAGAGAAAGAGCAAAGAGCAACATCCCAAAATACTGTAAGAGAAGGTTTAATATGTTCATATATGTGATTATTGCATTATGACGCAAAGTAGTTTTATGAGTACGATAAAATGTTAAAATAGTCGAATCTACATGTCAGCATGTTTTCAGAGTTATTAGAAATATGTGCATTACAAATTCTCCATTTGAATGACCTGTCTCTCCTCTAGATGTGTTTTTACTCCTCTTGAATGTGAATTGCTCGCCCTCTATCAGAGAGATTTCCCTCAGATCCAGCAGAGGATGGAGAGAGTGTGTCTTCTCATCCACACATTTGAAGAAGATTTCAGACGGGCTTCTGGAGCCGTCACTAATGCAGGACATGTGGAAGCGTCTGGAGGCTTCCTGATGGGTCTGGGGTTGGTTTTAGCTCCAGCTCATCTGGGCTGTTCTGCTCTTATCACAGGAGCAGGAGCCGTCGTGCTTTCAGCCGCTGCGATCGCTCACAAACTCTGGAGCAAGAAGATCAGGAGCTGGCAGGAATAGATATAAATATAAATCCACATGTGAGATTACAAACACTGCTTTAGCTCCGCATTGATGATCAAAGAATTATCAGGTTATGCATAACTACTTACTACACTTTACAAAATTAATTATATTACTGTCTTTATTTGTCTTTAAAATATCCTTGTTTATTTGGATACATTTTAGGAGAATTAACAATGGGAAATAATTTTTGTTTGCCAATGCACAATATTAATAACCCGCACAACTATCAGGAGAATGACACTCTCAGAAAACATGAATGTTTAATATTGTGGTCATGTGTTTATTGTGGAGATCATAAAGAGTTTGTCAAATGTATGACTGTTATAAAAGCTTCTGACCTTTACAGGATATGAGTATGAATATGTTTCTGTCAGTTTTGAGCTGTTATTCTGTCTTGTAAAGGGATATTTATTCAACACTGTACATTGAGGACATCTAGTATTGAAACTGATGAATAATGATATCTCTGATGATGATGATGATGATGTCATCAACATTAAATATTAATATAACTGGAGCATCTTCAGCTCTTTCTGGCATTTTCTCTTCCTTGTAAAACATTTTCAGAAATATAAGTAATATATTCACTCTTGTGTTGCTGTATATCATGTTTCTCTAATCTTAAGTTACTCAATCACGTAAAACTGTTTTAAAGTTCAGTTCTGCTCTTTCTCTTTATGATGGATGTGTGGATACAGCTTTAGCCCAGTCAAGTCAGAATTACTGTTATAAAGTCAGTGTTTACACGCTAAAGCTTATTTTAATCTGCTTTGTTATATTGAGGGCGAGCTGCTGAGTGCGGAAGAGAAGAGAGAAGAAGAAGACGAAACTTTTCTCAGTTCGACACACACGCGGATCTTCATCAGAAACACACTTAAGAGCTTCGTCAGGACCGACAGCGTCAGGTTTGGTGAGTGTAATGCTGGGAAATGCATTAATCAGTTATTTGCTTTATTAATTTGTGCGGATAATCTGTTATAAGTGAAGCCGCGATCGCGCAAACACTGAAACGAAACCGAAACTACACACAGTGTGACGCACATTGAAATAAATAACTTCGTCGTTTTTTGGAATAACTAAATAAAACTCAAAGTGGGCATTTTTGATAAAGTGGTAATATCCTAATATCACAGCAGGAGTGTTTAAGTGTGTCTTGTGAATGCTCATTTTATGCATACAGTAATTTATGAACGAAAGTCATTTTACAATCTAACTTACACTGTGGACATGCAACAAACAAGTGTTTGCAATGACTGAACGAGTTTCATGTTTTATGAAGAAAATGTTGTTTAAATTATGTTTAAATGTGCTCTTAAAGTTGGGGTAAGTGTTATTTCAAAACCGTTTTACAAAACGGACTCAAGCCGAGTGCAATAACAAACCTTTAGCCAATCAGCAGGTAAGGGACGGTGAGAAGAGAGGCTCAGTGCACTATTGCGTCATTATTCAAAAACACACACGGCGGACATTAGCTGATAACTAATATATGCTGCTTTTGCTTGAATATGCTCGTGTGTCATGTTTGTTTGTCAATTTGCGATCATATTGTGGCTCACTTCAGCGATGATAAAGACCCGTTCATTTCCACACAGTAAGGAGCATCTAAATCTCCTCACTGTCTGTTTTAAGCGTCAGCTCACAAAATCTGTCCCACAAGTAAGTTACTATACTCCTAATATATGTTTGTTTCCTCTTTTCATGATCTATATAACCCTTATCCGGTCAAAATTGTAATATATCTTTAGTTGGACTCGTGCTTGTGTACTATCGAATTGTTCATGAGAACGGTTTGTGTTTTTGTGATGGAAGGGGTTAGCCTGACAAGCCGGACCCACATCAAGATGTTTGGTCTGGAAACTCACCATTGACAGCTCAATCCGAGGGGCGGATAAACGGTTGTCTTTCAAACTCCCTCTGCACGCGATAGGATAGCGATAACCAACCAGAGCAACGAAGGTGAAGCAGAGCTCGTTGATAGATTAAACATTCGCCGTATCCGGTCAGCAAAGCTCCGAACACATCTTCCCTTTTTAAGAATGACTTCAGTGCCGTTCTTTGTTCTTTTCTCAGAGAAAAGCTTAACTCCAAGTCTTCCAAAGTTGCGGTCAGAGCTGATTCGAAAGACCGCCGTTCGCCAGTTTCTGTGTTTACTAGAAGCACGCAAACGCAACTCGGCCGTCGTCAATATGGCCCCGCCCACCGACTCTATACACGATGTGATTGGCCCGGCAAGAGTTTGGCGATTACAGCTCAGAAGGGTATTGAGAGTTGCTAGACGACACTTGCGGGCAGATTAGATTTGCTGCCGCTAGGGTGCGTCTAGATTTCTAGGCTACAATTTGGTTACTCTAAAAGGAGAATATCGACTGATAAACAGACTATCCTCAAAATCAAGTTCAACTAATCCATTAACAATGTGTCAAAAATGTGTCCATTTTGTAATTCATTCAGGAACTGCTGACTATAAAGGGAGGCAAGTGAACTTCTTTCTAAAATGGATGACCGTCGCAGCCTCTCTGACTGCAGTGATGACAGCGGTTCTTCAGATCGCAGTAAAGATCGTCCTCCTCCTGATCCTCCTGACTGGAGTGATGACAGCGGTTCTTCAGATCGCAGTAAAGATCGTCCTCCTCCTGATCCTCCTGACTGCAGTGATGACAGCGGTTCTTCAGATCGCAGTAAAGATCGTCCTCCTCCTGATCCTCCTGACTGGAGTGACGACTGCAGTGACTACTGGAGTGCTTCAGAACACAGTACTGATCCTCCTTCATTCAACCGTGAGTGTAAAGTACATTCTTCAACCACATTCACTTTGTCTTTAAATAAAAGAAAAAAAGAACTCAAGAATCAATACCTGCTGTCAAATGTGTTATTCACATCACCAGGTCATAATGTTATGCCTGATTGGTGTATATAAAAATGAAATAAACCACAGCTCTACTTTTCTCCCCAATCACTCCCTCTATTTTGTTTATATCTATATAATCTTTACCAAAAAAAAGTTTAACCCTTAAATGCGTGACTGTTTTGCCAAACATTCTTACATATTCGGGTCTTTAGCGACCCTGATCTATATCTAAAGCCCTATTCGGACTGGATTAGTTTAACATGGGGACATGGGGGTAAAGTCATTTTACCTCAGGACGTCTGTAATATTAATGGCCAATTCGCACGGGATAAGACATCTCAGTAAAACTAGCAGAAGTGGGAGGAGTAACTCGCTTTACGCACCTCCTTGACGTCATGTGCGTATGACGTTACCGTTATAACGTGAGCAAACACATCCTGAGCGCCAGTCTGAACTCCGTCTCCAATATATATGTGTTTTAATAAACAGTTAGGTCCAGTCTAACGATTCTGATTGGATTATGTTGGTAATAGACACTTTCCTAGAGCTAAAATGTGTTGTGCCTCTAATAAGTGCTTTTGATCTTCTTTTTGCTTTAAATGATATGCGGAAAATACTGGACATTTTCCACAGATTTGTCCCACCACCTACAACGCAACCGAATGCTTCAAGCGCCTCCATGGTCGCAAAATGTGCTCTTTTTTTAACTTTTAAACAGGAAATGATGGAATTTTACCATACATTTTTACAGCTGGTCTATTCGAAGAGGATTAGTATTACCTGAGGTCATTTTTCCGGACCTTTTTACAGAAGGTAAAAGTCTCTGTAATCTTTACTGACATTGTCCGTAATGATTACCGAGATGGCATATTCGGACGGGACTAAAATCACCGAGAACCTCTGGTAATAATTACTTTACCCCCACGTCCCCATGTTAAACTAATCCAGTCCGAATAGGGCTTAACACGGATGGATCTCTACCTGTCGCAATAATATATAAAACACCTGATATTAGAGTTACAATTGCATAATAAAATAAAGCATATTTCGTTCCCTTTTGGAGCTTGGAAGGGTTCAGTTTGAGCAGATGTTTAATTCCATCATCATCTGTCCTCTTCAGAGCTCGTTTCCCAGTACATTCCACATCTGTCTCATATTTACAACCTCACACATATTCTCAAAGTTAATTTTCAACGTCTTCAAAATCAGTATTTTGATCACTGACAGCTTCTTCACCAGATCCATCATCAAGAGACAGTGACAGTAATATTTGCTTATGTTCAGTACTTGCTCTGAAGGTGAATTGTAGTTATTTCATCATTATAGATTAATTAATTTATTTATTTATTAAGTAATTTATAAAACTACAATCTTACACACATCGCCTATACAGTTCTGACAGAAAAAAAACTAGTGGAAAAACAGCTATTCAATTATAATTCTATGTATTTTTTTCTTGTTATATTGTTTAAAATCGATTGATTGAGGAATACTAAGAAGGCTGATGTCTGACTTTAAAAAATGAATGAGGAGCAGGGTAGTGAATGACGTCCCAGCCTGTGCATTTAAGGGTTAACTTATTATAACTTAAGAATGATTGTGTGTGTTTTTCAATTGATTTTTATATAGAAGCATTAATACAAATAAGATTTGAAGTCAAGTACACATTTATGTGACATAAATCTACATTTAGATGATCTTGGTTTCATGTCAGCCCCTGTTTGTCATGAATTGGGTTTTCTCTCTCTCTCTCTCTCTCTCTCTCTCTCTCTCTCTCTCTCTCTCTCTCTCTCTCTCTCTCTCTCTCTCTCTCTCTCTCTCTCTCTCTCTCTCTCTCTCTCTCTCTGTGTTTGTGATCTCGATCAGCATTACCCCGCACCTGATCCCTCTCTAGTTCCTTCTATTTCATCTAGCTGTTCGCTCTGCTTCCCTGTCGGATTATTCCCTATGTATAATGTGGTCTTGGTTTTGATCTACCTGTTCCGTCTCACTATTGTTCAGTGTCTAGTCTTGCCCTGTCCTGTCTGGTACTCTTAATACCTGTTCTCTGTTCGTGGCTGCCTGCCTCCCTGCTGCCGGCGGTTTGGTGTCTGATGCATGGGGAGATAGAAGCACTACCAGCCTGTCCGCTATGGAGCTCAGATCTTGCAGCTTAAATCAGCACTTGGCTACTTTTGCTCTCGGGGTCCCCCTACAGTTGGGAAAAAAATAATGTCCTCAACTACTGTCGTAAGCTCTGTCATCGTACATCAGGGGGTGCCATCGCGCGTGCATTTGTTGACATGTCAACCCTAATAGCCCTGAACTAGTGATGCGCGGGTCGTCTCATAACCCGCGGACTCCGTATGTCTATTTAATGGTCGCGGGTGCGCGGCGGGTTGTAAAAATATATACAGTGGTGCGGTGCTGGCCAAATAACTTCATATAAGCGTCCCGCGGGTTGGTGCAGCACTAACAGTTCCCCTGAACACTGCAGGAGGAGTTCACATGCAGGTGTTCTTCTGGCGGCGCGTGTGAAATGTCTTCATCCCAGGTAACGTTACAGTCAGTGGCTTATGTTTCAGGATGTCATATGAATATCATTTCATGGGATTTATTTTTTATCAAACGCCAAATAATCGCGATGCTCACGTTTACAAGCCAGCGTCATTATAGTAGTCTGTTGGTTAGCGTTTTACAGAATCTATATGATACTTCAGTTCAATGTTTGAGTGGTAGGTAATCACCGTAACAAGCAGGACAGCATCGGTCGGGCACGCCTCCTTCAGCTCACGCCGACGAGCAAACGCTGGTCACATGTTGATCCTCGTCCTGCCTTTAATCACAGCACTTTTTCGTTTCCTCTTATTGCTTTCCTCCAACAAAACCTTTTCTTTCTTATTTGTCTCTGCTGCTTCGGACATGACTATATTATCTGACGAACAAAGTTGGGCTCGCACGTCCGAATTTAAGGAAGTGTGGGTGTTGGTGGAAGTGATGTATATGCGGTAAAATAAGTCGACTTTTGTAGGTATTTTTGTTCTCGGGTTACTACCCGAAACCCGAAGTTTAAAAGTACGATTAAAAACGATACAGACCCCATCAAGCTATGACAGACGTGTCATTCAACCTATTGTAAGTCGATGTATCATCACAAGAGTCTTGAAAATATATTATGAAGGTTGAAAAGTTACCTAGTGCTGCTTTAAAGTTAAAGGCTTCCCTCCAGTTCAGCATCCTTCGCACTGCTGACTGCCATTGTTTCTTTCTTCAATAAACTGTTTGAATCTCCATCCCTCTTGGGTCTTCTGTTTACAGTGACACTGTTACTCCCCTTGAGGTTTAATAAAGGCTCAAGTCATTCTTGTGGTTTAACAGGCATTTATTTGATGACAAAGTCTAAGTCAAAGTGCCACATTTCCACATTGCTGTCAGAACTAGTATAAATAAACACAGAAAACTGAAATTAACCTTAAATACGTGACATACTTGCAGACACTACTAAAACAAAATCACATATAAAACTAAGAAATAAAGAATACATTTATGCCATGTAAAATAATCTCGTAATCGGCTTGTTACAAACACAGTCACGTAACACAAATAAATGACAAGGATGGAAAATATACATCATTGACTCCATGAACCCGAGAGGGTAAACTTAAGGTGTGTAAACTTATAATTATAATTTCCACAGCGAACAAAAAATAAGTTCCCCCCTTCTTTCACAAAGTTTTTAACAGAAAGACAGCTACAGCTAAAATGTACAGTATATAATTATACTGTAAATTCTAACAAAATATATTTTTCTCTCTAGATTTTATTTTAAATGTCTCAAAAGATTTGGATAATCTCTTTAAGAATGAATACCCTCAAACCCAGCAGTGCTTGGACAGACTGAAAACCTTTGCAGAAGATTTCAGAGGTGCTGATGCAGGCTCTCAGTATGGAATAAACTCAGGAATAGCTGGAGGGGTCATGATGGGTTTGGGAATCGCTCTTGCTCCGTTTACTCTGGGAGCTTCTGCCGTTGTTGCCGGAGCTGGAGCAGCAGTGGCCACAGGCGGTCTGATTGCTAGAGGAGTCTGGAACAAAAAGAAATCAAGCATGCTGACAAAATTCAAAGTAGACTTTGAAGCTGAACTGAATACATTTCAGAATAAAATCTTCTGTATGAATGACAAGATGAAATCCACTCAACAGCTTATCGAGAAAATAATGAGAGACATTAATAATCCAAAGCGTAAGGTCAGTTATTTAGGTACATATTTTGACTCCGCCTATGAATTATCTTGCTTCATACGGATATATGATGTTGGTGGATTGGCTGCGAAGATTTCTGAAACTGTGCGTTTGATTGGAGCAATTACAGGAATCATTGCTCGGGTCCAATCTGGGCTTGGCAGACTCTCAAGCAGCAATGGTACCAAATACCATGATACCAGGTCTGTCCCATTCACTTCAATTGCCTTATTGTAACCCCTTTTTCAAAAGAAACTTTTATAATTAAGGAGGGACGCGTGAAAATTATTCATGTGATAACCTTTTTTTTTATAGTCGCAGAGATGCTGACATGTATGTCCTTCATAACCTTAAATCTCAAATGAAGGAGCTGTTGGAGGCCTATCATAGATTAAAAAATGTATCCAGACTAATTCAGGAGATTGTTTCCGGGACACAAGGAGCAGCGCAAAGGCCAAACCTGGCAACAATTTTAAAGGAAACATTCATGTGTCTAATCTGCAGAGGTACACACACATGCACATACACGCACACACATGCACACACACAACTGCAACTTAAAAATGTCCTAACCAAAACTCAAAAAAAGTAAGTAACCTGGTTGACTTAAAATGATGAGTTTATTGAAATAAAAAATGTGAGTTGATACAATGATGAAAACTGGAAACTCTAAATATTATTGTATCTGAACCACATTCAAAATTTTATAAATCATGATAAAGCTCAGTTTGGCTTCACTGCGTCATCACAAATAAAAAACACAATTACCCAACATGCTTACACACGCTTAATAATATTTGAATAAAGGTTGTCAATTCTCAAAAATGTTAATTTTATTAACTATTTTTTTTATTTCAATGAACTCAAAAATGTAAAGGAGTGATGCATTGAGAAATCAACTTTCCCTTGAGCTTTTGATATAAAAGGTCATGGTAATATAAGAATATCCTGTAAGTTTCAGAGCTGAAAACTTCCTTGTTAGTCAAAAAAAAAGCTTTTATAGACACCAGGCCCAGAAAACGATCACGTTCGCATTTTGATGTCATCGGCTGACAAAACACGCCTCTACAGAATAATAAGAACATCTAATTCAGTAGCTCCACCCACGACCAGTCTAATTCAGTAGCTCCACCCACGACCAGTCTAATTCAGTAGCCCCGCCCACGGACTCATCTAATTCAGTAGCCCCACCCACGACCAGTCTAATTCAGTAGCCCCACCCACCGACTTGCCTAATTCAGTGGCCCCACCCACCGACTTGCTTAATTCAGTAGCCCCACCCACCGACTTGCCTAATTCAGCAGACCCACCCTCTGACTTGCCTAATTCAGTAGCCCCACCCACCGACTTGCCTAATTCAGTAGTCCCACCCTCTGACTTGCCTAATTCAGTAGACCCACCCTCTGACTTGCCTAATTCAGTAGCCCCACCCACCGACTTGCCTAATTCAGTAGTCCCACCCTCTGACTTGCCTAATTCAGCAGCCCCACCCACCGACTTGCCTAATTCAGTAGTCCCACCCTCTGACTTGCCTAATTCAGTAGCCCCACCCACCGACTTGCCTAATTCAGTAGTCCCACCCTCCGACTTGCCTAATTCAGTAGCCCCACCCATCGACTTGCCTAATTCAGTAGCCCCACCCATCGACTTGCCTAATTCAGTAGTCCCACCCTCTGACTTGCCTAATTCAGTAGCCCCACCCACCGACTTGCCTAATTTAGTAGCCCCACCCTCTGAGTTGCCTAATTCAGTAGACCCACCCACCAACTTGCCTAATTCAGTAGACCCACCCACTGACTTGCCTAATTCAGTAGCCCCACCCACCGACTTGCCCAATTCAGTAGCCCCATCCACGACTCGTCTAATTCATTAGCCCCATCCACGACTCGTCTAATTCATTAGCCCCATCCACGACTCGTCTAATTCATTAGCCCCATTTATGAAGTTCCAGCTCACGTGGGGAAGAACGTTTGTGTGTTCGCTTCATTTCACCGTGGAATGGTTTGTAAACTAGTCTCAGGTCGATGCTGGATTTGCAGACATAGTGAGATTAAAACACAATGCTGTGGTTCTATATTGGATCTGACAAGAATGCTGCAACATAGACTGACAAGCCAGACCCACATCAAGATGTTTGGTCTGAAAACTCACCGTTGACAGCTCAATCCGAGGGGCGGATAAACGGTTGTTAAGCCCCGCCCACCGACTCTAAACACGATGTGACCCGACCAGAGTTCGTTTTTTTACAGCTCAGAAGTGTATTGAGAGTTGCTAGACGACACTCGCGGCAGATTAGATCTGATGCCACTAGGGTGCGTCTAGATTTCTAGGCTAGGTGCAACACACTTATGTGAGTAAAACAGATTTTTTTATATGTAATGGTAGTTGTGGTCTGTCCTGGGGCAGTGTTTTTTACCAAAACGTAAGCCTGTCGGCAGGCCGGTGAATCTCTAATAGTGAAATAATATTCTTTTCTTGGTCTGGGTGTGCGCGCACACACACATGTCTGTGTGCGTGTGCTTGTGTATGTGCCCGTGGTTTGTGCTTATATCCATTGATCGGGCAGGCCAAGTAATACAAAAATAATATTCCAATCAATCGCAGATGGATGAGAAATAAATAATTGCGTTTGTTTGATGAAGATGTTTACGAGCCCTGTGATCGAGGTAATCATTCCGGTGCTGCTTTCAAATCAATCCTCCCTCGTGTGAACTGAACAGGGGAGCTGAGGCTCATTAAATATGCAAATCTTATCCAATCCTAGCCGTGGATGTTTCCTTCCAAGTCTTCAGTGACACGCCCATCAAAACCCAGCGTTCAGAAGAGAGTACCAGTGTAGAAAATTGCCTATTACTGATAAGTTATGATGTTTTTGAATGTAAAACTAACCCTAACCCTAACAACAGTATAATATTTTTTTAAAAAGCCAGTTCATGACACCTTTATGGAAACTTATTTTTTAATTTTTTTTTTTTTACAGTGTATAGACTGGGTTTTTGCTATCCTAGAAATCTAGACGCACCCTAGCAGCAGCAAATCTAATCACATTGTGTGTAGAGTCGTGAGCGGGGCTTAACATAATGACGGCCGAGTTGCGCTTGCATGCTAATAGAAAACACAGAAACTGGCGAATGGCGGTCTTTCAAATCAGCTTTGACCGCAAAAATAACAAAGAACGGCACTGAAGTCATTCTTAAGAAGGGAAGATGTGTTCAGAGTTTAGCCGACCGGATACGGCGAATGTTTAATCTATCAACTATCTCCGCTTCACCTTTGTTGCTCTGGTTGGTTGTAGCGCTATCCTATCGCGTGCAGAGGGAGTTTGAAAGACAACCGTTTATCCCGCCCCTCAGATTGAGCCGTCAATGGTGAGTTTCCAGACCAAACATCTAGATGTGGGTCTGGCTTGTCAGGCTGTTTTTGCAGTAACTGTCAAACAGGGCCGGCGATCCACACACGCACATCATGCACTGCGCGTAGGGCACCAAAAGATCTGGGTCGTGAAAAAATCATCACAATAGTCTACTAGTATAAATAACAAATACAATATTTCTAAAAGCATGCTAATATACAAAGCAATACAAAAGTAATATAGGCCTAGACCAAATTAGTTGAGAAAAAGGTGAATCTCTGTGCCAGTCTCCCTCTGGTGCCCCCCCCCCCCCCCTTCCCCATCTCCCAGTGGTCTGTTCGATTGTATGCCTCAATCAATGGGTGTGTTTACATGCACACCAGTAAGCTGATATCTCCAAAAAAATCAGCTTATTGAAATAACCAGTTTTCACCATTTACATGCAAACCAGTAAACGGACAACGCAAGTAAATCGCGTTTACATGACTATTTATAAACCGGGTTATTTCCTTGTAGTGCCGTCAAAAATAATCATGTCCGTATATCTGACTCTTTCAAATGTTACGTCAGTGTGATGTTAAATAAAGCGTGCACCGTGTCAGCGGGAGATTTACGGCTCATATTATCCCTTATGCAGTTATGAAGCGTTTTGACTGAACCCCTTCTATCTACTTCTGCTACATCTTTACAGTTTTCTGGGTCTTAAATGAGTCTGCGTTTGTGGTATATGTCCTTATTTCATGCAAAACGCTAGCTCAATCTGTCTGGATGCATTTAAATCTGCTCTAAATTTGCGTTTTTGTCACCTATCACACATGCGCACTTCAATAAACTGACAGAAAGCAGGTTAATGCGTTTACATGCAGCGCGAAATCGAGGTAAGAGGCAAAAAACGACCTGTTCCGACCGGTTTATGCTTAAACTGTTTATGACATTACTCCGATAAAAGAAAAGGAGTTACCGCGTTTACATGACCATGTTCATTGTTGGCTTATTGGGCATAATTGGCTTAAGAACGTGCAAGTAAACGCACTCACTGTCAAATTTGGCAGACACCGCAGTGCAAAAGATCCGGGGCTTAGCCCGGCTGCATGTTGAGTCTTTTATTTTAACGGGGTCCGGGGAAATTGTGAAACTTGGGCTGTTAAATATGCAGTTTGTTTGAGAAGGAAAGGAAGGCCAATCGTTGGGGTCCTCGTCATCATTTTTGAAAATAAAGCTAATTTTCCCTGCTAACAAACCCTGCAACTGAACGTGATATGATTTTGCCAAATTAGACCGCTTAGATAAATACCGCCAAGCATTTGTGCTTAGGGCACCCAAATGGCTAGCGCCGACCCTGCTGCCAAAGATTGAATCATTTGTAACCATGATATCAGCTGTAATTGATGTTATTTGACTTACTGTTTTCCTAAACATAATGATGTTTATTTGTCACCAGCTGCAGTTAATGTTGACTTTTTATATTTTCTTTACCAAGGTGTCATGGAAAGACCTGTGTTCACCTCATGCTGCAGGAGTGTGTTGGGGTGTAAGGTCTGTATTGACCAATGGATGGAGAACTCAAGGCAGTGTCCTAAATGCAGATCTGAAGGTGTCGTCATCACAGAAGTTGCAGGCCTATCCAATGTGCTTGAAGTCACTAATAGTTTTGTCTAAAACAGTACACTCTTAAAAATGACCTGTACATTTTACTGTAAAATACTGACAGCCAGTTACTGGCTTCTTTATTTGCTCCAGAAGAAGATGGCTCGAGCAGGGAGAGCAGAATACAGCTTATTTCTTTAGAATTGAAAAGAATAAATTTAGAAATCGAACTATTAATTCTCTGAACATTAATTGAACGGATTCTTCTGGCCCAAAAGAAGTTGGTACTTTCTGTGCAAATTTGTATACTACTCTTTATAAAACTAATTATTGTGAGGACTCGGCAATGTTGTTTTTTCAATCGTTAAAGGGGATTAAGACAATATCCAGTGTCGAAAAGATAATTTGTGACCGTGATATGAATATCGCTGAAATAATTGAATCGCTTGAAGCTCTTAGGAGCAACAAGTCTCCAGGTACTGATGGGCTGACAGCTGAATTTTATAAAACATTTGCCCGAGAATTAGCACCTTTCTTACTTGAGACTTTTTTTTTTAGAAAGCATTGAATTTGAAACACTCCCTCCAACATTATCACAAGGCTTAATTACTTTAAAACCTAAGAAAGACATTCTACTCATAGATATCTGGCGTCCGATTTGCCTGTTGAACTGTGACTATCAAATTTTGGCTTTGATATTGGCCAATAGACTTAAACGTCTCTCTAACTATTTTAATAGCCGCTGAGCTCCTTACCTCTTATCTGCTGAATAGTTTATAAGGTCTCAATTTAGCTGATTATTATATTCTCATAAGCCAGTTAGCTGACGACACCACTGTGTTTCTAAAAGATGATTCACAGATCCCTGTTGATATTGACCGTATTAAAGTACTGACTAAAGCTTCCGGCCTAACTTTGAATCTATATAAATCTGAGCTGCTTGCCATGAAATCTTGTTCTGCCTCTTCAATTTATAATATCCCAATTAAATCTCAAGTCTGTTACTTAGGTATAACAATTTGTGAAGATGACAATACTAGAGGAAGATTAAGCTGTGATCCAGTAGTGGCTTAAGCTAAGAAGAAATTAAATTCCTGTCTCCAAAGAGATTTATCAGAGGAAGGGCACTCCTTGCCAAAGCTGAGGGTATTTCAAGGATAACCTACCCTTTAGTGAGGTCGATAGAATGCTTTTTGACTTCCTTTGGAAACACAGAAGGCACTACATCAGAAAGTCTGTCGTTATGATAATGGGGGTCAACATTTTCTTGACTTCTCTATCTTAAATTATACATTTAAGATAAATTGGTTAAGGCAATTTCTGAATTATTCTGACTCCTTCTGGAATGCTATTACCAATAAGTTTTCTCTAAAGTCAGTGGTCTCCCCTTTTTGTTGGTATGTAATTATAATATCTCTAAACTACCAATTAAATGATCAAACTTCCACAAACAGGTGCTGTTGGCCTGGCACTTATTTTATAAACACAACTTTAGTCCCCAACATTAATATATCTGGAATAACCAGGATATCTCTTATAAAAAATAAATCTATATTTTTTCCCATTTGTTGGTTTAAAAATAATATTATTTTAGTTTCACTGCTTCTCTTATTCTGAGTTCTCAACAAAATACTGTATTCCTGTCACCCCACGTGACTTTGCCATAGTTATGGATGCCATTCAGTGGAGCGATTGCACTTTTAAAAAACTCTGTTGAGTCTTTACCTTCTGTCGTTTCCCGGAGTAATCCATGTGAAACACCGACAGGGAAGATTTGCTTTCCACACCGTCATTTTCTTACGAACAGAAAGATTCGACATCTCTTAACTACTGTCCCTTCTGTCATATCTTACTGGAGTAATTCCTTTTATGATATTCCCGGGAAAAATGTTCGGGCTTTACCCAATAAATATTTAATTGAGAATAAGGTTAAAGAGGTATCGTATTAATTGCTACATCGGGTGCACCCTGTGAATCTTTATATTCATTTTTTTCCAGAGAAGGATCCTCTATGTTCCTTTTGTGGAACCGTAGATTAATCTGTCCCTTCTCTCTTTTGGGAATGTGTCCATGTAACTTTTTGGGGGATTTTTAAAATTTTTATTTACAGTTTATATTCTTCACTTGTAGACAATTTTTCTTTGTCATACAATAATATTTTGTTTGGTTTCTATCACGTTGATAAGAATCTAAAGGACAAAAATGTTTTAATAAATCTATTTATCTTACTAGCTTTTTTATTTATTTTTATATGTACCTAAGTGCAATTTTTTTCTGTAATTCCCCTATTTAATATACTTTGTAAAAAATTTGAACACTAGAAACAATATCTACCTCCAGCAATGCTAAAGCTTTAAAATCCATAATATTACGTACGACATATTCATTCTTTCCTATAATGTACATGTGCTGTGTGACACTTTGCCTGATTGCTAATAAGTGCCTCTTGAGACACCTCTATTTTAAATAATGTAATTTATATTACCCCTGGCCCTTTATCCATTTTGGTTTGGATTTATCTCTCTTTTTTATTTTGTTATCTGTATGATTTATGATGTTGTCAGTGTTGTTTACATTTGTGATTATTTTTGTGATAAAACCACTACATTATTAAAAAATACATATTTTGTAGATAAAGGTGAACAGGCTTATTTCTAAATATTGTTTTATCTAAAAAAATTATATAGCCAGTCCAATTCATCACAACTATAAGTTCTCACTGCACTCGAGGCATACAGCGCGCACATACAGGGACTGGCTAGCGGAGGAAAATAAACCAAAAACAAACACAGGAGGAACAGCGATCAACTAAACCTAATAAACGAAGAAAAACGTCCCCGGTTACGTATGTAACCTTAGTTCCCTGAGAACAGGGAACGAGACGCTGCATCAGCTGACTCTACGGGGAAATGCCTTCAGCGTTACAGGTGTCTAAAATCGCTATCAAATCACAATCCTCCTGACCGTCGGCAGCTGGTGACGTCATCACCATGTGACCAGGAAGTATAAAAGGGCACCGTGCCAACATGACGCTATCCGCTTCGTCTGAAGGGACTGTGGGCAGGCACACCTTGAAGCATGGCCATCTGATTCAGCGTCTCGTTCCCTGTTCTCTGGGAACTAAGGTTACATACGTAACCGGGGACGTTCCCTTTCGAAAGGGAACTCGTGCTGCGTCAGCTGACGCTACGGGGAACGATATACCCACGCCGCCATGCTGAGGGGAGTGCACGCCCCTTACTAGCAGTGGAAACTGCCTGGACGAGTGTTCGCAGGAAGTCTGAACCACTCCCCCTCTAGCCACACAGGCTGCCAGTGACATCATTCCCTACGGTCATAGCCCAAGCTATATGCCTAAGAGAGAACCTTATTAAGTTTTATCTGAGGTTTCCTACCCTCGGCTTGCTCAAAGGCCTGGGACCTACTACCTCAACAGAAGGAGTCCCTTAAGGGAATGTGGCTAGGGGACCTGAGGGCGCCCCAGCCAGTCACTATTCGGGAAAACCTTCACCGAACGCCACCAGGGAGGCCTCACCTGGCATCACTTCTGTGGGACACCCCGGCTTGGCCAACCCTGTCTGTAAAAACAGAGCCTCCGGACATCGCTCTTACTCATGAGCATCCAGACTGAGGGACTGCAAACTGGCAATGTCCTCCTCAGACCGGAACTCGGAGACGGGAATCCTGGAGAACAGTACTCAGCTTAGTGCTTCTTACCCTTGCCAGCGAGGGGAGTCTCTTCTGCTCAATCCTAGGATCTACTGAACACATTTATTACAGGGGTGCTCAGGAGGCCGGAAAAGGCCTATGGACTGATCTAACCGGGAGGCCCCGAGGGGGGCCTGCCCGTCTGATCAGACTCAGGTGGCCGTAAGCTCGCAGACGACCCTCAGTGAGGGGAGCTCTTAAGCCAGCCTGGTAGGCAAACCATGCTGTAGGCTGGCCAGTCCCTGTCCTGAAGGGACCGTGCAGCAGAAATGGAGTCTCGTCGTGCTAGGGCATGAGCCCGCCCTTGGGTAATACCGGCTAAGGCATACCTATCATATGCACCATAATCCAATCCAGCAGGTGGCGGTAATGCACCTTCAAGACAACCACCAATCAGATCAAAGCAAGCGCAGCTGAACAGACTTCAATCGCGAAAAAGAGACACAGGACAATGACCGTGTTTTTTAGAGGTAAGTGGGCTACAAAAATATATTTATAAAATTCATCTCAATTTTAATTTAGTGTTTTTATTCATCTTTATTTTTTTCAACTTGTACAGCTTCTCCTGAGGGCGTCAGAGTGAACTGCAATGTTAATAATAGTCACATGAACGCCCTCGTACACAACCAACGGCCAGGATAATCTTAATACATTGAGTTTCAGTTTGTTATTCACCAAACCCTATCATATTTGTATTCATCTTTTTTCTTAAGATTGGCATATACACTGTAAAATGCATCCGACTTCAATCCGAATTCTGACTCGTGCAACTCGTTTTTTTTTGTCGTACGTCGTTTGTTGTGAGGTGTTCATCTATTTTATGAGATGATTTTAGTATTAAGATGATTAATCTGTGCGTGCAACGAGTAAGATGTGCATTTGTGGAAACTGCATGCATTCATTGACTTGTGAGTCGATCCTATTTGATTCATTTGGATTTTGAGACCATATAGGATCTACTCACAAGTCAATAAATGCATGCGCGGCGCGGGTCCACAAATGTATCTTACTCGTTGCACACACAGATGAATCATTTTGAATCATACTATATTCGTCCAGTGTATAAACGAGAGGCGATCGGAAGGTTAGATGAATTTCTGGCTTGTCAGTAATTGTGTTCGCGTGAGAGTATCTCACAGCTGAAGCAGAGCTAGAACTGATTGACCTGTTAGCGATGCGGGGAAATACAATCAGTTCAGCTCTGCTTCAGCTGTTAGATATCATCACGAGAGCAGGTCACAATGACATCATTACAGTTTAATCTTTAATGCAGCAAGAAAGAAGCCTATACAGCTCCTCTTTTATTACTTAATTTAGCTATTTGGTCATTAATTTACTTTTCATTTTCACACTTTATTTATGTACTATTAAATACAATAATATTATTAGATAGGATATATTCACTTTGCTTTTTCATTCATTCATTGTGCGTCTGCAGGTCCTTTAAAGTCTATACTAAAATGCATTAAATAGTCCTGAATTTAATGTTACCGTGTTTTAATTGGGGTATCAAGATTTCGATAAAATTTCAAGTTTCACTTAATTTTGTAGTAGGCTATATTTGTAATGTATAATTAATCATATTTCCAAATATTTACTAACTTCTTGTTGTTTTAGATGCCGTGAATGCTGATAATAAGGAGGCATCAGAGTTTATCTTTCCTGGGACGGTGCAGAACTGGCTCCATTACATCCT
Organism: Pseudorasbora parva; assembly: GCF_024679245.1. NCBI lineage: Eukaryota > Metazoa > Chordata > Actinopteri > Cypriniformes > Gobionidae > Pseudorasbora > Pseudorasbora parva. The sequence goes on along the minus strand of NC_090172.1, from coordinate 66,089,803 downwards.
GAAAGGCTTCGGGGCATTGCTCATGGTGGAACCCCCTGAGTTTGGAGTATTTTATTCTTTCTTCTACCTTCTTTCTTTCAGTAGTACTGTGTAATTTCTGTATTTATTGGCAAGTTTACATTTGTATTTACTTCCATTTTGCAGATGCAAGTTGTCATGTTTTTCCAGGCTCTTCTCATTTGTGTCATAAATTCAGATGTAATTGTTTTAAGTCAATGTGAGATTTCCTGTTGTAACTGTGGGGGCATAAATAAATACATTAGCATGTAAACTGAAGGATGGTGTTTACTTTGAGTGACTTTTTGATACAAAATCATATCGACTGCAGCCACACATGGTCTCTGATTAAAATGAATAAAATAAAGAGACAAATTAACTGCTATAGAATAATGCTATACATAAAGCAAGATTGATCTATTTTTCATTGTTGAAATAACATTATTTCACGGTGCAAACCTGATGAAAAATCTATGTTATATTTCAATACTGGTTCAATGATATTTTGAGTGATGCATTAACATTGATTCAACATTGATTCACTTAAATAAGTGGTTTAATTTTAGTTGAAAACTATTGATTTTAAGCCCATCATGATCTATTTTTCATCATTGAAATAACATTATTTCAGGGTGCAAACCTGATGAAAAATCAATGTTATATTTCAATATTGATTCAATGATATTTTAGTTGATGCATTAACATTGATTCAACGCTGATTCACTGTTTGTCTGCTATCTGGGCAGCCAGCAGCAGATTGGCCCTCATTTATCAATCTTGCGTAGAAACGGGTGTATATGTTGGCGTAAGATTATGCTTACACTCCTCTCACCGCCTGATTTATGAAACTGTGCGCACCTCTGCAATTCAGGTGTACGCAATACTTGCGCTTGATAAATCCCGCGGCTGAAAACGATCGTCATTAGAATAACACGCCTCTATATATTCAAGTCTCTGCCTCCCACACGCCCTCATTTTACGCCATGGACAAACAGAAGACGGCAAAGAAACGAAACTTCTCTGACGTGGAGATCGGGCGCGCTCAATCATCTCTTTAGTCCACTTAGTCAGGGCACTGATTAGGACATAAGTCAATGGGCTGACTCCCTGATCAGTGCTCTGACTACTGAACTATTGAGATGATTGAGATGCGCCCATCGAGACCATCACCAGGGAAGTGGAAAAAACCCGACATTGTTTTATTTGGGAGTTTAAAGAGTGGGATTAAAGGCGCTCACAAAAACAAAATATGGACCCAAATTACGAGTAGCTACTGTTAGTGTGGGGGTTGAGAAGCGCACTCCAGCAGTTTAAAGCTGTTTGGATGATAAATTACCATCACAATGCATTATTTTACAGCACGTTTTGAAACAATTAGCATTTAATTTCGTATCACGGCACATGTATTGGGGTGTACAATAGTGATGATGATGTGATGTGGAGTAAGATTCATTCACATTAATAATTACATGACAATTTGTAAGATTCTTCTTCTTATTATTATGATTATTATTCTTAATGACGCTTGTTATTTAGAAGAAAATGCCGTTTTTATTGATTTTATTATTATTTAAAAGAAGAAGGCCCTTTTTATTATTTTGTCAGTCTGAATTATTTTAGTCCCAGTCCGTGCGCAGCTGCTGGGCCAGACGGGCCTGAAACGTCAGATAAAGCGCACAGGCTCGCGACTGGAGGAATACATATGCCTACAGATCAAACACTTTGGTAAAGTCACACAAATTAAACATTGACGTTCATGTTACACAAAAATAAACACTAAATGTTGTTGTTGTGGTTTTTAACAGTGGGTCATATAGCATATCTTGTCAGTGCGTTTTGTGGTGTTAGGAATTGTTTTTCTGCGCATTTTCGCACTAACTCAAACGTGCGTACACCACCTCCTGAGCTGGCGTAGGATTTGAGCGTGCCGTACGCCAACGTCCATATTGATAAATCTCAAAGTCACTGTGGGTTTGGGTGTACGCAAGGTGTACGCTGGAAATTTGGTGTACGCACTTTTGATAAATGAGGGCCATTGTGCGTACGTGCTTCTCCACCCTGACTCCTCCCCGAAATCACCATATATGGAGCTGACAACACCTAGTTTTAATATGCATGACCTCATCTGCATATCATCTGCATGCATATTCCCATCCATGTGACACCATGTTTAACACTGTCAAAGGTAAAAGACATTGAAAAATATTAGATACGGACTATAAATGCTATTTATGCCATATACATTACATTGCTGAATATTTTTCAATAGCCTTTTTATGTTGTAGAATAAATATATCAAAATATCCATAAAAACATAAATAAATAGTTATTTAGGCTAATTCAAAATATTGGGTTAATTTCGTTAATTTTAAACACTTCAAATAAAATAAAATTCATGCAGTTGTTCTGATAATGTCCTTAGAAGAAAACTCGCTCTCTCCTTATTCTGACCTTTGGAGTAATCCTCCATGAAGCATTACATACCCGGGTCACGGGGTGGATTTATGTTTTTAACAAATAGACTGATCGTCCTCGACAAAATCACAGAATAAATTTATGGGGGAAAATTGAAGACGAAAATGTTATAGTGACACATGCTTCTTCATGGCGGTTTTGTAATGAACATCGTAATAGTTAAGACTGATGATGAGTAGCGATTGTGCTTCGACTGTATGCAGACTTTGACATTTTATGATATATGTAGCCTACATTAAGGACAATATTTAGTCTTTACACTGTGTTGTACAGATCTCTAATAAAAGGGTATTTCATGCTGTTCTGTATCACATGTAGTCTCGCCATTGGAGGATATATTCATTTATTTCAAGGATATGTTCATTATTTTCATGTAGTCGCATATTATGATATTGTAAAGAGTTCGTAGGTAAGGAAGGAAGGCCAATCGTGACTGTAAATCACGATATCATCCAGATAAGCAGCAGCATATGCGGCATGGGGACGCAAAATCCTGTCCATGAGTCGCTGAAAGGTGGCGGGAGCCCCGAACATCCCGAATGGAAGTGTGACAAATTGGTGCAATCCAAACGGCGTGGTGAAAGCTGTTTTTTCTTTGGACAATGGACAAGGGGATCTGCCAATAGCCCTTCGTTAAGTCCAATGTCGAATAAAATCGAGCCGTGCCCAGCCGATCAAGCAACTCATCAACCCGCGGCATTGGATAGGCGTCGAATTTCGACACAGCATTCACCTTGTCCACGCAGAATCTGACCGAGCCGTCGGTTTTAGGAACCAAAACTATCGGGCTCGCCCAGTCACTGTTGGACTCTTCTATTACTCCCATATCAAGCATGGCACCCAATTCTTCCTGAACCACTTTTTTCTTGTGTTCAGGTAATCTATATGGCCGGCTACGAACTACCACGCCCGGCTCGGTCTCGTTATGGTGCTGAATCAGGTCGGTACGTCCCGGTAGGGGCGAGAACACGTCGGCAAACTCCGCCTGTAATTTAGATAAATCAGCGAGTTGGTACGGTGAGAGGTGATCTCCACCAGGGGCCAGCGCGACTGATTGTGCTTTGATGCTCGCCTCTGGCCCGAGATCATCCTCTCCCCCGATCACCGTTGCCAACAACACAGATTCCACCTCATTCCATTTTTTAAGGAGATTAAGGTGATATATCTGACGAGCCCCGTTCCTATCGGACCGTATCACCTCATAATCGAGATCCCCAATTTGTCGTGCGACCTCAAACGGCCCCTGCCACTTTGACATTAACTTTGAGCTTAACGTAGGGAGTAATACAAGCACTTTCTCTCCCGGTGTGGATTTGCGTAGTTTAGTACCCCTGTTATACGACCGGCTCTGGCGGTCCTGGGCTTGCAACAAATTCTCTCTGGATAGCCGCCCCAGTGTGTGGAGTTTTGTTCGCAAGTCCAGTACATACTGAATTTCGTTTTTCACCAAAGAAGGTCCCTCCTCCCAAGTCTCTCGTAGGACATCCAGCACCCCCCGAGGCTGGCGTCCGTAGAGAAGCTTGAAGGGGGAAAACCCTGTGGAGGCTTGCGGAACCTCCCGCATGGCGAATAAGAGGGGTTCTAACCACTTGTCCCAATTTTTGGCATCTTCCTGAACGAACTTACGGATCATGGATTTAAGTGTGCGATTAAACCGCTCGACCAAGCCATCCGTTTGTGGGTGATAGACGCTTGTTCGAATGGATTTAACGCCCAATAACCCATACAGTTCGCATAACGTATGTGACATAAACGCCGTGCCTTGGTCGGTGAGGATTTCTCGGAACCCCCACCCGGGAGATAAGACGAGATATGAACAGTGCGTCCGCAACACTTTTCGCCGAAATGTTGCGGAGAGCCACTGCTTCCGGGTATCGTGTTGCCTAGTCTACGATGATTAACGCAAAACGATGCCCGCGTGCGGATTGCTCTAATGGCCCAATGAGGTCCATCCCAATTCTTTCGAAGGGGGCCTGCATTAATGGGAGGGGGCGCAATGGCGCTTTTGGAGCGGCCAGTGGGTTTACCAACTGACATTCCGGACAAGACGCGCACCACCTGCGCACGTTGTCATGAATGCCTGGCCAAAAAAATCGGGTCATGAGGCGATTCAGCGTGGCCGCCTGTCCCAAGTGGCCCGCCATCGGATTAGAATGAGCCGCCCGGAAAAGCATTTCCCGGCGGCTCTTAGGAACTAACAACTGGGTTGTATCCGTTTTTTTTTGAGTGTCTTGGGTCACTCGATACAACCAGTCTTTTAATATGGCAAAATAGGGATAGGTGACGGGCAAGGCGGGCTGGAGAGACTGGCCGTCGATGGATCGGACCTGTTGGAAGGCGTGCTTAAGGGTCTCATCCTGTGACTGCTCCAGAGGAAAGTCATCGAGGTCCGAGAGAATCAGTCTCTCGATCCCGCTCAGTTCCTCTGGAGCCGTCTCCAGTGGTCCCGTTTCAGTCTCCCCAACCTGTACTCACGCCGCCCCTATCCGAGCCTTTTTCCCCCAAGCGGCATCCGCACATAACGACCCCAATAAAGCCGAAAAGGCGGGCCAATTTGTCCCCAAAATTAGCGGATGCCGGAGGTGAGGACTAACCGCCACCTCCACACTATGCTTTTCTCCCCTAAACTGAATCATGATTGGGACGACCGGATACTCCACCACATCCCCGTGCACACACCGCACCTTAACCACGCGGCTTGTATCCAATGCCCCCGGCTGCATCAGGCTTTGATGGATAGAGGTTTGGTTACATCCTGAATCCACCAAGGCCTGATATGTACCCCCCTAGATACTCACGGGTATTTGGTACTCTCCTGCCTAGTGTTGTAGTCAAGACCACCTAAACCGAGACCAAGACAAGACCAAGACTTTGAAGGGCCGAGACCAAGACAAGACCAAGACTTTGAAGGGCCGAGACCGAGTCAAGACCAAGACAGGCCGAGACCGAGTCAAGACCGAGACCAATGCATGTCCCCACACTTATGATAAAATGTGGAATATGCATATGATTGGCACTTCTCTCGTATGTGTGGGTGTGTAAGTGTACCATGAGAGAAGTTTTGATCAAATTATCAAAAGGCATTGCAGCTTTGTGGGAATTAATCTTTTTCTTCTATAAGCAAATAACACTTAACTTTTCATCAATGGGAGGCACTGAAGACGACGTGTTCATATTGTTTACAGTCTATGGTGGACACAAACACCAAACTGACACTAACAGAGTTTTGTGTTTTGTTTTGTGAAAAGTGCTCAATCCCATTTTAAAACTCAAAGTTCCCTAAGAATGCTAATCTGGATGAGGTATTAATCTCATACACAGTCCATTATGTCTTAAATGAATTTGAATAACAGGAGGTGGAATATGTATCATACAGATATGCATTAGTATGCTGCTTAAGCAAATTATTTTATATATGTACATATTTTTCATTTACAAATTGAAAATGTTATTGTGCAGCTTTATTGTGCAACAACAAGGAAAAGAAACCCTGTACTTGCATTATTATGTATGATCTCTTATCTTGATGTTTCTTTTGTTCCAACAGGTTGAATTGTTTTGGTATATAATCATATCAATATTAGAAATATCATTAACAGTTAACAAATAGCCACATTTTCTGCCATATACAATTTAATAAAATGATCAGCTAGCTAACAAACAACTTTGTTCTGTTTTCACCTCACTCCAGTCTAAACTAAATGATTTTAGACTATTTATTTTACTACACATTCAACATACATAAACTGAAATACTGTGGATAGTTAAAACTAATAATTCTTACTCTCCACTCTTGCTAAATTGGGTAAGCACACTTGCGTTCTCATTTCTGAGGTGTTCTGAGTAAATGATTAAACTGATTCGTTCAGTTCATTGTTAAACAGATCAGTTCTTATTACCGTCGTTAAAATGATTCGGTTCAAATGAGTCATTTGGTCGTGAATCGGACATTAGCAGACCCGTTGTGTGTGAATCACGGCTGTCAGAACATTGCGGAAGGTTTGTCACACAGAAAACACTTCAAAACTGGATAGAAATTGTTTCCTGTTTATTTAATGTATGATTTTTGTCAGCTGTTGAGCTGGTCAAACGTTTTTTGAGCGCAATTCACACCGAGCGGTACTTCAAAACAGTTGTCCGAACGCGCAACGTTCAACATGGATTCGGTTTTCTGAACTTTTGATTTAGCTTAATATGTGAAGTGTCAGAGAGAGCTTATGTGCTTATTTTGAAGACAGAGAGAGTGAGCGCAGGGTGGAGTTCTCTGCTCTTTATATGCCTTCAGCTGTGGTCTTGACCAGTCTTGAGACAAAATCCCAAGTCATCTTCGCCCGAGACGAGACCGCGTAAAAATGCGGTCGATACCGAGACGAGACCAAGACCTTTAAAAAGTGGTCTCGAGACCGGTCTCGAGACCGAGACCGATCTCGAGTACTACAACACTACTCCTGCCTGATCGGGGGTGGCCTACGGGACGTCCGGAACCCGGATCATTGTCCCGATGTCCATCATGGGACACAAAATGATCCGGGTCCCGCAACGCCAACAGGCCAGCCCAGGCCTACCCGCCGCCCCAGTGGCGGGGAGTGGGTTGGACAATGGACGTGGAGAGAGGGAGGAACCGGAAGCATGATCCCCTCCCGCCCCCATCAGCCCCGCCCCCCTGGGCCGGGCCCTCGAATTCCCGAACTGCCCCAGGCCCATCCCGCCCCGGCCTCGGGGGGGGATACGAGGGGGGCCCGGTGGGCGGGACCTAGGGATAGGGACAGGGCGAGAGAGAGAGACAGATGGGAGAGAGAGAGAGAAGTAAAGGTGGGGGAGAGAGAGGTAGATGTTAGAGGGGGTTCGCCGACCCCAGGGCACGCCACCATGTGGTCCTCCGCCAGGTTGGTGGCTGTCTCCAGCGACGTGGGCCGGTGGCACTGGACCCACTCGGCGGTTCGCTTGGGGAGCCGAGTGATGAACTGCTCCAGCACCACCAGATCGATAATATGGTCCACGTCGCTTCCGTCGGCCAATAGCCACTTGCGGCAGGAGTCCCGGAGCTGCTGGGCCATCGCGAAGGACCGGCCGGCCTCGCCCCAGTCCAGGGAACGGAAACGTTGACGATGTTGTTCGGGCGACCGGCCGACCCGCTGGATAATGGCCCTCTTCAGATCTTCATAGACCAGGAGGTTCGCCACCGGTAGTTGTTGGGCGGCCGCCTGGGCTTCTCCAGATAGAAGGGGGATGAGGCGCACCAGCCACTGTGCACGGGGCCACCCGCAGGCCTCCGCCGTCCGTTGGAATAGATCCAGGAAGGCCTCGGGATCGTCCTGTGGCCCCATCTTGTGCATCGGCACGTGAACCGGTGCGCCGGTCTGCCCGGCGGCCTCGGCGCGAGCCTCCCGGTCGAGCCAGCTCCAGAACCTCTCGCGGTCCTCCTGCTGGCCTTGGACGATCGCTGCGAATCTTCGTTCTTGATCCGTCCTAAGGTCCAGCAGTGCCTGATGTTGCTCGCGGTGTAGGACCGCGAGGGACGAGATGATCTCCGCAAGTGGGGTGGAGGACGGTGTTTGCATGGCGGCGGCTTGGTCCTGCTTCCTTCCCGGGTTCGTAGGTAAGGAAGGAAGAGGACAAGGGGTCGGCTTGGACTGCTGACGTCTCTTTTATTTCATAACTCAAAATCAACAACGTGCACACTTCAGCGTGTGTCTTTTCATATGCTCAGTTTCGGTTTCGCTTCCGGGTCGTTCCACTTCCGGGTTCCGGCAAGCTCAATGTCTCAGTGGGGGGAACGTCACAAATTTGCTTTGGGACTTTGTCTTTGTGCGGGCCTGGAGTCGACGGATGTTGAAGAGGCTTCCGTCGAGTCGGTATTCCACATGGACACCGTCTTCATGCCTCATGACACGATGGAAGAGGCAGGTGATGGCAGACAGGAGGATGTTAAAGAGCATCGGAGCTAAGACGCACCCTTGTTTCACCCCAACGTTTACCTCAAAAGATTCTGACTGGAGTTCTCCCATGATCACTCTGGCTTGCATCCCGTTGTGCAGCTGCTGTAGGATGCTGAGAAACTTGGGTGGTACCCCAAGTTTAGAGAGGAGTTTCCAGAGCAGCTCACGATTGATGGTGTCAAAAGCTTTACTGAGGTCAATGAAGGCTACGTAAAGGTCTTTGTGCTGTTCTCGGCTCTTCTCCAACAGCTGCCTCAAGACAAAAATCATGTCAATTGTGGATCTGGACTTCCGGAAGCCACACTGCGTTTCCGGAAGCACAGCTTCCGAGATGTGCTCAGCCAATCTGCTGAGCATGATCTTGGCCAGGACTTTCCCTGCGATGGAGAGGAGAGATATCCCACGGCTGTTGCTGCAGACTGCTCTGTCTTCCTTTTGCTTGTAAATAACCACGATGTTAGCATCTTTCCAGTCCTGTGGGAGGGTCCCATGTTCCCAGATATTTTGGATCAGGAGGTGCAGACGGCGCGTGAGGATGTATCCTCCTTGTTTGAAAACTTCTGCAGGAATTCCGTCGGGTCCAGCGCATTTGTTGTTCTTCAGTCCTGCAATGGCTTGCCGGAACTCTGAGTAGAGTGGTGGGGTATCCAGGTGTATGGTTGGTGACAGGTCTGGCAAATTGTCCAGGATATGTGGGTCAGAAGGGTTGGTGTGGTTGAAGAGACTCAAATCAAAATGATTTGCCCAACGGGCAAGAATCTCATGCCGGTCCTTGAGAAGCGTGGACCCGTCAGCTGATCGGACTGGAACAGTCACTCGTTTCCTGGGGCCATACAATGCTTTCAAGGCATCGTAAAAGCCTTGAGTGTTGTTACAGTCAGCCAGGTTCTGTATTTCCTGTGCCTTTTGCACCCACCAGGTGTTCTCCATAGCCCGAAGGGCTCGCTGGGTTTCTACTCTAGCAGCAGTGAAGGAGGTTATAAGGGCAGGAGATCCAGGGCAGGACAGGAGAGCTTTGTGGGCCTCGTGCTTGGTTTTTAGGAGTGACTGTATCTCAGTTGAGTTACAGTCGAACCAGTCCTGATGGAGTTTCTTTGATTGGCCAAGCGCCTCTGAGGCTGCTTTATGAATAGCCTGGCGCAATGCTGGCCAGTCAGCTGATTCTTCCGGGATCTTGTTGAGGTTTTCAGCAAGGAGCCAGCGAAGGTTGTCTTTGGTGGTGTGGCTGTTCAGCGCTGCACAGTTGAGTTTCTTGTGTGAGGCTGTCTTTGGGCTACGAGGTTGAATGCTCATGGATAATTTGGATCTGACCATGAGGTGGTCAGTCCAGCACTCAGCTCCTCTCATAACACGGGTGGTGAGGACATCTTTTCTGTCTTTTTGACGGACAATCACGTAGTCAAGGAGATGCCAATGTTTTGAGCGTGGGTGCTGCCAGGTGGTCTTGAACCGGTTCTTCATCTGGAAAATGGTGTTAGTAATGACCAGCTGGTGCTCTGAACAGAGGGCGAGGAGTCTGAGCCCATTGTGGTTCATATTCCCCACACCATGCTGGCCGATGACTTTACTCCATACCAGGTGCTCCGTGCCCACTCTAGCATTGAAGTCTCCCATGAGTATGAGCCTGTCCGTAGCCGGGGTTTGCTGTAGGATGGCATCGAGTGCTCTGTAGAAATCCTCTTTGATGTTGTGCTCAGCATCAAGGGTTGGAGCGTATGCGCTGATGAGAGTTGCAAAGCGTTTCTTTGCCAGGGGAATGCGCCAAGTCATCAGTCTTTCATTGATGCCGATAGGGGATTCCGAAATGTGCTGCAGCAGTTTTGTCTTCACGGCAAAACCAACTCCATGGTTGCGACGAGTGCCTTCAGGGACCCCCTTCCAGAAGAAGGTGTACCCAGCACCAACCTCTGTCAGGGAGTCCTCCCCATGCAGTCTGGTCTCGCTGAGAGCTGCTATGTCGATGTTATATCTCTCAAGCTCCAGGGCCACCAGTGCTGTCCTGCGGTGGGGCCTACCAGGAGTTTCAGCCAGGTCCAACAGTGTACGAACGTTCCATGAAGCAATGCTTAGTTTATTTTTTACTTTTGTTTTTCGACCGCGAGGGGGGATGCTCCGACGGTTGCGGTTTACCGTCCGGAGTGTGGGGAGCAGACAGTTTTTGGACCACCTTTTCCAGGTCCTTCCCCATCTCAGGGGTGAGCAGTGTGGGGCTGCTCAGTCGCAGTGGAAGCTGCCGAAAAGACCCGCTGCTCCATCCCGCAGTCCTAACGACCATCACTCCACTGCCGCCTGTGTGCATGGTTTGGCTAGGCACTCCCAGCCACATCCTTGGCCTGTGCCCACCACCATTCCACATCGCCACAGGACTTTTTTGGAGGAGGGGGGGAAGGGAGTCGGGGCAAGAAGCTTGTGCATAGGTGAGGATTAAGGTGGGCGTGAGGGTGCACAGACCTCACCCCCACCAACTTCACTTCTGCCAGAGGGATCTCCAGTGGCATGGGGGAACCCATGACGACCTTCGTCTGGCAGGAGTTGCAGGAGGCTGCCGGTGGTCCAATCAGCTGGACTCCGCCTGTGCCTACCCCCAAGTGCAGGTTTGTCTTCGAGGTTTGCTCCCCTAGCCACTATACCCTCCCGAGTTAGCCCACGTGGCTGTGGGGTTGCCCTCTTCCGCCTTCCTAGCCGTTGTGATGGTTCTCACACCATCATCTTACGCCTGCGTCACCGTTGGGGTCTTCCACTATTTACCCATAGCTGGGGCTATTTGCCCATAGCTGGGACAGTGGTTGACGGGCATCAGGGCATTTCCACTCGCTGATGGGCCTGCATGCCGCGACTCTGGGGCCCACTGCTGCTCCGAGATCCCGTACAACTTAGCCTGGAACCGCAAGGGACCAGTTACCATGTGTGCCACGAGGAGGCGTGCACGAGATCTTGAGTGGAGAGGCTATGTACCGGCTGAGGAGGCTTACACACTCGGCTCCTCTTTTCGCCCCTAAAGAACAAAGGGCTATCCGGTGGCAGTAGCTGAAAGCAGAAAGTGGCAAGCAGAAGCATACATGCTGCTAATACAAGCACTACTACTCCATCACTGTTGCACTGACGCATCACACGCCCTGTGTAACCATCACACACACACACTGCACTTGATATGACACACACACACACACACAAAAATCAAGTTAGGATCCATTTCGACTACTTTCTTTTTAATGGCAATTTATTTTCCTCTAAAATAAACAATGTTTTCTGTAAGAAAAGAAGAGGGCCCAAAATGGATCCCTGAGGGACTCCACATTTAATGGGTTTACTTACTGAAATTTGTTAATTGATACTTACATACTGTTGTCTACCAAACAAATAACTTCTGAACCAGCTAAGGGCTAAACCTCTAACTCCATAATGGTGTAATTTATTTAATAGGATGTCAAAATCAATGGTATCAAATGCCTTAGATAGATCTAAAAAAAATACCAATACCGCTATCGCCTTTACCAATTGCATCATTGATCTTTTCAATCAGATCGAGTACCGCCATGCATGTGGTTCTTTTTCTTCGAAAACCATAATGAGAAGAAGCAATAATATTTAACTTATCCAGCTGGCCATATAGCCTACTGTACACTACTCTCTCTAGAACCTTTGAAATAGTGGGCAAAATTGATATTGGTCGATAATTGCACATATCATTTTTATCCCCAGATTTGAACACTGGTATAATTCTGGCAATTTGTGTCCTTTTTGGTATAATTCCAACTTGCAGAGAGAGATTAATACAATAAGTCAATGGCTCCATGACATTTAATGCTATGGCTTTCAGGATTTTACTACAAATTCCATCCTCACCAGCAGTGTACGAACTTCGTAAATTAGTAATTATTTTATAGACTTCATCAAAATTAGTTGGTTTCATAAAAAAAGAGTGTGCATAGGAGCCCCGTAAGTAATGGTCGAAAGCGATACCCTGAGGTTGAACTATTTTGTTAGAGAGTTTTTCCCCAATAGAGTTAAAGTAATTATTAAAATTATTTGCTAAAGTAATGTCATTCGTATATTTATAATCCGAATTTGAGGGTAAGCCCCCAGCATTCGGAAGCACAACGTTGTTTTTGCTATTGTTAAGGACTTCATTTAACACTTTCCAGGACTTCTTAGAGTCACCCTGTGATGGTTTTATGAGATATGTATAGTGGCTATTTTTACTTTTCCTTATGATATTAGTGAGTTTATTCCTGTAAGTAGTATATATATATCCTTGTTCATAACACTTGGGCATTTTAAGAAACGTTTATAAAGCTTATTTTTATAGGTGATAGATTTCAAAATTCCCTTTGTGAGCCAGGGGTTGAGATCAGTCGCACGATGTCCAATGTTCTTTTCAGGGATAGTACAACAAATAGAGTTTGTAATTTTGTTTATCAAGTTATCATAAGCAGTATCAGGATTGTTGCAGTCATAGACTGCTTTCCATGTTTTAGCCTGTAAATTTTCACCCAGTAGTTTCAGGGTTCTCTCATTTAGTACTTTAATTTTTGTTTTTCGCCATGGTAAATCACTCTTATTTGCAATATCTATAAACAATACAATCGGAAAATGGTCAGTAATGTCAGACAGCACGACTCCAGATTCCAATCTAGTATTTCGAATGTTAGTGATGATATTGTCAATAACTGTCCTAGTGGAGGACGTTACTCTGGTAAATTGATTTATAGTACAGAAAAAAGAAAATGAATGCAAGGTATTTACAAAGTCTCTTTTTACAACATCATCTTTGGAGACATCAATATTGAAGTCCCCAAGTATGACACAATCTTTGTTTTTTTTGTTTATGGAGAATAATATATCCTCCAGTTTACCCTCGAAAACATCAAGGTCTGAGTCAGGGGGGCTATAAATAACTCCTACTAAGATTTGTTTTTGCATTAGTGAGATTTATCTCCACATAGTGAATCAGAATGATTGTCATCCAAGACAATGTCATCACAAACATTAATTTGATATCTGGAGTGAACATATAAACAAACACCACCACCAGTACGGCCAAGCCTATTTTTAATAATGAGCTTATATCCATCTAGGTTAAGAATATCAGTAAAGGTCCTATCATTGAGCCAGGTTTCACTGCAACCAATAACATCAAAGCTACAGTCTAAATTAGAAAGTAAGGTAGCTAATTCTTCATGGTGTTTACACACGCTTCTAATGTTAAGGTGCAGAAATGAGCAACTGTTTGTACTATTTAAGCTTTGTAATTGTTCAGGAGTGTAATATCTGCAATTCAAATGGTTGTCTATATCAATACAATGTTTACATCCTCTCCATCATAATTCAACTCATCAAAGGCCATATGAAAAGATAGAATCGTATTTAAGTTGATTAGTCAAACAGTTTGCTGGGATCATATGAAAATAAAAATAACATATACACACAAATCCCTTACATACATACACGTATATGTTTACACAGATATCGTTAATCTTCTTTCTCCTATAGTAAACTAAACTAGCACTCTACCCACAATTATGTTGGGCGCTTAAAGAAAATAAAAATAAATTATAAATTAGGGCCAGCATTAATATAATAATCTGAGAAATACAACTTTAAACTATACTTAAGAAAAAAACAAAAAAATTGCTCTCCCCTTTTTAAGATGCCTAAATTGAAAATAACAGAACACATGATAGGGGAAGAGTATATCACCTCTGGAAAACATGTCTCAGTAGTAGAGTCTTTTAAACATCATAAATCCAATTCAAGCCCGTAGTCATCAATACTTTGCTGAACAGTCTGGTGAAACATACGACTGTATTTCGAGGATATGCTTATACATGCGCTCCCTGGGACAGACAGATGCAATCGTGCACAATGATTAGTGAATGATGGTAGTTTGACAAAAAGATGCTATATAATCTTTAGCTTCCGCAACTGATGTAAGACCTTTCCTGCCTCCCTCTTTCAGTTTAATGGTAAGCCTGGCAGGGAACAGCAGGGCTGGTTTAAGATCAAGTTTATATAGTTCAGTCATTACCTCTCGGTACTGTTGTCGTTGTTCAAAGACCTCTGGAGCGTAATCCTCATATATGGAGATCCGATTTTCCCGGTACTTTAACTTCCCTCTCAGTAACCGTGCTTCACGCATTATTTTATCCTTTACCTGGACATTATGAAGGCGGATGATAACCGGTCTCGGCCGCTGACCCGGCTGTGGTGTCCTAGCGAGGGGCCGGTGAGCTCTGTCGCATTCTGGTGGTGAGTTAAGAATTTTTTTCGCCGAAGATCTCAGCCAGCATCTTCGAAAAGAAGGTAGTGGGATTGTACCCCTCGATCGATTCCGGTAGACCAAGCACTTTGATGTTCTTGCACCGACTACGAGATTCAAGGTCAATTACTTTAGCAACAAGTTTAGCGTTGCTCTCAGTTAGCTTGGTACATGTAGTTTCCAGTGCTAGCAGGCGTTCATCCTGCAGGTTAGCATTAAATTCAAGCTCTCCGATCATAACAACATGATCCGTCACCGTAGTTTGAATACGATCAAGCTTTTTTTCAAGTTTCTCCATGGTGGCGTTGAAATCAGCTGTAAGGGCTTTTCGGTTCTCTTCTAATAAGGTAGCTATGGACGCCAATGTCAACACTTATCCTCCGTCGTGAGGACTTGTAACTCCCTGATCAACTTTGCTCTTCCCAACTTTTGGAGGCATGATTTAGCCGGATGGTAAAGTTTCTTCAGTTTTGGATGAAGTTCAGTCAAAGCATTGTTAGATTAAAGTAATTTATGCAACTTAGGTTGTGGGAGCATGGCTCAGCATAGCTCAGCGTGTACATGTATCTACGTCATTTCCGGTCCTACCGACCAACTTAAATGGTGCATTCCCGTCACCTACTGGATAGGAGTGTGGAGCGCATAATGATGTTTGAAGTTTGAAACCAATAAAAACAAAAATAATAATTAAATTAAAAAAAATTATATATACAACAATAGCCTAAATTATATTGATCAGTCTAAATCTCAATATCTCAATAGTCAATATCTCTCTTCTAGTTTTTGCACTTGATATGACACACAAAAAAATCAAGTTAGGATCCATTTCGACTTTTTTTTTTTAATGGCAATTTATTTTCCTCTAAAATAAACAATGTTTTCTGTATTCATTCATGTTTATTTATTTCACACACACACTTTATCATTTCATTTTTGAATGATAAATGGTAGTCCATTGAAAAAAGTCCAACACCATATCCTCCTGTGCTCCTGTTGTGCAGGATGTGCGTGCGCACGGCTCAAAGTTTGCTTAAAGGTGCGCACATTCTCCCGTCAAGTTTGTTTTTTATAGATCTCAACCTTTGTGTGGGAACTGGCGTACGTACGTTTCCAGCCCTGTTTTGTGCGTGCGCACGCTTTATAAATGAGACCCCAGGTGTTAATGGTGATTGGCAAACCAACTTAAACTCGGCATCAGAGAAAATTACACACTTGTCGTCACAACTCGCAGAAAATAAATTAAATAAATGTGTTTAAAAAAAGTTTCAGGTAATGATTAGATAAACTTACTGGGCTGTTCATCATCAGAGCTGGATATATCTAGATGACCTTGACTCAGGTTGTTGATTGGTCAATTGCACTGTAATTTCTGTATAAAATACATTAATCTGTACAGATGTCATGACTGAAGCGGTATGCAAATGTGTAATATGTTCATACAGGCTGCTAATTCCACCAGGTTTGTTGAAAAGATGAACATTTAATTTATTAACAACATTTAATATAAAAAATTATATCAGGTTAGCCTAGAAATCTAGACGCACCCTAGCGGCAGCAAATCTAATCTGCCGCAAGTGTCGTCTAGCAACTCTCAGTACCCTTCTGAGCTGTAATCACCAAACTCTGGTCAGGCTAATCACATCGTGTATAGAGTCGGTGGGCGGGGTTAACATAATGACGGCCGATTTGTGCTTGTGTGCTACTAGTAAACACAGAAACTGGCGAACGGCGGCGGTCTTTCGAATCAGCTTTGACTTTGACTCTGGAAGACTTGGAGTTAAGCTTTTCTCTCAGAAAATAACAAAGAACGGCAATGAAGTCATTCTTAAGAAGGGAAGATCTCTTTCAACGATTAACAAGCTCTTTTTCACCTTCATTACTCTGGTTGGTTGTAGTGCTATCCAATTGTGTGCACGCCATGCAGAGGGAGTTTGAAAGACAACCGTTTATCCGCCCCTCAGATTGAGCTGTCAATGGTGAGTTTCCAGACCAAACATCTTGATGTGGGTCTGGCTTGTCAGGCTAATATCAGGTCACTACTTAATTAAAAATGCATAAAATTGCTTATCTAAAACCGGACCAGACTTTTCGTTGTTTTTAATTGCCTCTCTGTACCTGATATTAAGAGAATGATCAAGCAGACACAGACACAGTGTGATTCCATAACATTAAGTTTATTAAGAAGGGTCATATTTCTTCACCTAATAAAGCAGAATCACCAACAATGTCCAAGCCACCCAATCAAAGTACTCAAAGATCAACCCCTAACAAATAAGGCATACAAAGAAATATAGTAATTAAGTAAGTGAGGTCAAATAAGGTCTTACACAAAAATAGTGAAGAATAGTCCAAAGTGGAAAATACTGATTATATTTGCCACCAGTTTTTCAGTTGTTGTGGTTAAGATATTACAGGTCCTGCGCTACAGACCATCTTCTTTGTTTTTATGATTACAGGTTTATTATTGCATAAAGATCCTTTGCTCTTCGTCTTGTACTGTGAATTGTGACAGTTGATAGTTTAGACGCAAATATAACAATCGGTTATTTCCATTCTTTTACATAATATAAATGTGTATGTACTTATCAGTTAATAGAAATTCAAGTAAATAAACACGCACTAGGGCTTGAACTACAGTAAATAAAAAGTAGTAAGAAGCATATAATAAAAAACTCAATCATTGCATAATAATCCAGCGTAGCATCAGTTTTAGCAGGTCACGTTAGTCAAACGTCTGTCAGCTGATTGTGTCTAACTATAAGAACATGACGTCTATCACAGCATACATATAAAAGCTCCTTCAGGACTATCAGCAGCTATCGCGTTTCTCCAGAGCTCATTTACCCTCCTCCATCCCCAGCTCCACCTCTCATCAGTCAGGATAGACAAAATTCACAAAATATCTTGTACATTTAATAACGACATCAATTATATCTGCAATACATTCCGTTGGTTCTGTTGTGTTCACCCTAAGGAGAGTTATCACTGCTCTCCCTGCTCTTATCTAGGCTGTCCAGAACAGAACCATACCGCAATCCAAACTATATGCTAATAGTCAATCAATCATCTTGACGATAGTGGTCCTGATTAAATTTATCAACAACAATTAAACTGAATTCTGCAGAACTCTTTTTCTTCACTCAAATCAGATCAGCCAGTAAGATGATGGACACGCCTCTGACTGGTTTCACATATATTTTCTAAGTTCCTCTTTTGCTTCTTTAATTTCCTTCAAGACATTCTGAAGCTCCTTGTGTGTTTTTCTCATCTGAGCAATGGCCTTAAGTATTCTGGATGAGACCTTTTTTGGATCATCTGTTTTCCCCTGCTGTCTCATCTGGTGAATCTCTCTGGCATCCATCACAATAAAGGCAGTGTCAGCAATGACTAAGAGTCCACTTAACACACCTGAGACTGCAGCTGCTGCTCGCCCGATTTCAGCAGCCCGAACAGCAATTCTGCCAACATTTGCCAACATGCCAAGACTTATTATTCCAGCGGCACAACCTACTGCACCTCTGCCTGCACCCCACATCATCTGGACATTATCAGAAGATGAGTCGCTAGCAAAGTCACAGAACTTAGACAGCTTTCCATGTACCCTTCTCACTTCATTCAGTGGATTAAAAATCTTTTCACTTATAATTTGATATTTCTTCTCAATCTGTTGAAGGCATTCTTTGAATGATTTTTGTTTGACTGTATTAGTAATGTTGGAGGCAGCACCTGTTACACCACCTGCAACTCCGACTCCTACACCGATACCTGTTACAATCAGAGATGCTCCAAGAGTGACTGGTGCCAAACATACACCAACCACTGCAGCGATTCCACCAGCTGTCCCAATCACTGCTCCTGACAGACTGGCTGCTGTGGCATCGTAATGTGTCTTCTCTAGTGAATCTGTTGTTTCCCCCCACTCACGAACTAAGGTCTCTAAGCCTATATAGTGCTCACTGTAGGCCTTATTAAAGGTCTTGATGGACTTAATGAACCTTCGTTCTAGTGTGTCTGGAATTCTACTGTTTCTGTCTACGGCTTCTCTCAGGAATGGTTGAGCTAGAATCTCATCAGCTGAAGGTCTGTCTTTAGGATCACGGCTGAGCATTTGTCTGATCAGTGTCCTCAGTTCCTCTGAGTATCTCTCTGAGATGTGAGTTGGCTTTCCTCTCAAGCTGTTGACATGTTGATAGCGACGCTCAATGACATCTGACTGGAGGAAAATATAGAAAAATTAATTAAAATTTACTGATAGAGGAAACCAAGCTTTTTAAAACACTGATTAAAATTAACCAACTGCTTTTCAGAATGATTCACTGTTCAAAGCACTGCAAAACACCACATGCTGGTGACATTTACTGGTAAAAAACAATGTAAATGTAATTACAATATGCTAAAACACCTTTTAAAAGTCAACTGTAAATGCTCACATGAAGGGTTAATCTGTTTAATGTAATAAAAAAACTAATAAATATGAAGTATGTTTGTATAATTTGTGTCCTTTTATTAATTTGTATAGTGATCAGTAAATCAGTTAAACTGATTTAAGTGAGCATATTAAAGATGCTGTGTGTGTGTGTGTGTGTGTGTGTGTGTGTGTGTGTGTGTGTGTGTGTGTGTGTGTGTGTGTGTGTGTATAGTTTTGTGCAATCATGCATAATACAAATAAATGTCTTTAATTCATGTTACTTTGAAATCCTTAAAGGGTTAGTTCAAACTCAAAAAATTTAAATTCTGTTAATTCCTCCTGTGGTTGGCCAGCCGTCAGACCTTCATTCATCTTCACACACAGATGAAGATATTAGTGTATAAATCCGATGGCTCAGAAAGGCCTTCATTGACACCAATGTCATTTCCTCTCTCAAGACCCATAAAGGCACTAAAGACGTTAAAAGCTCAAAAGCTCTACAATCATTTTATGAAGCGACGAGAATAGTTTTTGTGTGTAAAAAAAAACCAAAAAACATCTAAATAACGACTTTATTCAACATGTGCTTGTCTTTGTCTGGGCCTCTGACGTAAACTCATGAAGACGACACATGCACGAGAATATGACGTAGAGCTGGTGGAAGCGAGGAACTTTGTTTACAGGCAGAGGAAGACTATATAGCTAAGCTGCTTAATTCCACATTAATCATTATGTACATCAAACAGTCTTTGTACATATGTCAGCACAATCAATATATAATTCAACAGAACACCAGCTCTACATAATATTCTCACTTAATCTCGTTATTTATTTATCTTATTTTTTTGCACAAAAAAAAACACTGTAGTGAGATGGGCTTTTTAACGACGTCTTTAGTGCCTTTTATTAGCCTGGGAACGAGACACTGCGTCGGAACACTGTGAGAACGCCTCTGTGTGACTGTGTCATGAAGCACTCGTGAAATCAGTCCAATGGCGTGAGGGGACGTCATAGGCGGGTGACGTCATTGACCAGGAAACTATAAAGCACCCCTGACCCAAATGATGTCAGCTTCTTAAATGTCGAAGCAAGACAGTCACAGGCATGCCTGGAGTATGGCAAGGCGATGCAGCGTCTCGTTCCCACTCAGGGAACTATGGTTGCATACGTAACCTGAGACGTTCCCTTATCGAGGGAACTCGCACTGTGTCGGAACGCTGCAGGAACTCAGTACCCACGCCAACATAATACCAAGTGCCTGTCTGTGTGAACTCTTAGTGCACACTATGTCACAAGCACTCGAGACATCAGCTATCTATTTGCTCAAAGTCTGCTTAGGTTCAGGCTTCCCCTTACTAGGGGACTTAAACCATACCGACAACTCAGGGCCGGCTCTAGGTCTTTGGTTGCCCTAGGCGAGATGGAGTTTTGCGCCCCCCACCCCTCCCCACTCACTTTTATCGTCTCTATTCTAATTCAGCACATGTCTTTTTTCCTAGGCCTAACCGAGAAGCACTTATTATTAAACACGTTCGACGCTTTATTTCCACTTTTCAAACATTTTCTCACTTTTTATTGAAAATAAATGCCTTTCCGATCTGATATGTGATGGGAAAAGGGAATAGAGCGAGTGTGGTAAAAGACAGGATCGAACCTCTGATCGAGATGCATCAAATCTTGATGCCATGCGACTTACCACTACACTACAGCCACTGTAAAGAATTTAATGAACACAGCATATTTGTGTTTAATGTAAATAATATGGCATCTATCATTAGGCTGCTCCAGTAAAAAACAAAAAACAAAACGAGAGGCCGTATTTATTTCCTTCCGACGCCCACGTAGAGAGCGTTTGTACTTTTTATAAATAAAATGCATACGTTATCCATATTCATAACGAACTGGACTTTTTATATTTAAATGACATCCATGTAGGTTATTGTAGATTATTGTCAGTGAAGTTATGTTTGCAATATGTATAGTAATTATGTAGAAGACTAGCAAGTGATAGCTTAGCGACAATATTAATAATATTTATAAAATAAATATTAGTTGATAAGATTGATACTAAGTAATTTTATTTTGTTTGACAACTTATTGGCTGAGATAAGAAGACTAACCTCTATACTGGGCTTTCTTTTGATTTTCTTCCTTTCTTTTTTCTCTTTTTCCGTCCCTGTGCGTGGTTTAGGCGCCTCATTTTTGATGAACGCGCAAGATGAGCACTGGCCTGACCTAACGCCTAAACTAATAATCAATAATCACCATCAATTCAATCTAATAATCAGGTTGATAAGTAATTAAACGTGTGGCTGAGGGGGCACCCTATGACGATCATGTTTAATGAACATTATGTTGTATTTCGCTTGTTCCGATTCTATGCTTAATGGCAAGTAATGGGCGGCACTAGTTGCATGGGATTTTTTTCCAGACATACTCACCCACACATCCAGCATACAGAGATCATGGAGCACCCATCCCAGTGACCATATGTCACTAGAAAAAGTCAAATGGAAAAGGGAGCTGTGCTTAACAAATACATTACAGTACTTTGCATTATATGCTACTAAAATAAAGGATTTAATCTAAATCAAGGAAATCCACAATTTGGTTAACACTTTATTATAATTTGTATACGCATTTTATACTGCATAAAATATCAACATTGAATGTATTTCAAGTTATAAAAAGCTCACCTTTTGGATTTATATTTCTTCTGAAAAACCTCCGGGCTTTTATACAGCTCTGCACCCACAACTGATTCTGCATATGCATCAGCTCTGAGAAAACAAGTGCCAAATCAACGTCAACTCAAACTGATAAAACTTCACAAATATCTTAGGGGTGTACTGACACACACTTGAAACATCAGCTGAAAGAGAAAAAAGACTGATCAAGTTCAAAAATTAAACAGAAACCAGAAACCATTATTTTTAAATCCAATAACAGAAACATTGTGGAGAAAAGGAGCGTGTGAAATGATCCTGGTTTAGTAGCATGTAATGGGATCTGCGAATCGTGTTGATATATTGATGTAAAAGGCCACACTTAAAGGGATAGTTCACCAAAAAATGAAAATGATCCCATGATTTACTCCCCCCAAGTCATCCTAGGTGTATATGACATTATTCTTTCAGAAGAATACAATCGTCTGAACTGCCTTCCTTATTCAACAGAAAAAGTGTATCTGGCACGATGAAGACGTCGGACGTAACACTAGGAGTTACACTTTCTGCATAAAATGAATACTGAAGGTGGTCTGCCGGAAGCTAGATATATTTTATTATTATTATTTTATTTACTATAACATGTTAAATATGGATATTTTTCTTACACAAATGCATCACTTCGCTTCAGAAGGCCTTACACTGTACACCCTTATGTTATCTTTACTTAAACAAATCAAGTAATCTCGACTAAATATATTTTTGAGTTTCTGGACTAAACTAGTAATAAGTTAGTATAACTTATTAACCTACAAAATACATAAACTTAAGATTTCAAGTTTAATGAACTCAAAATCATAATGAATTAAAATCACTCTCACTCTGCTCACTCACTGCTCACCACAGCTCACTCTGGTCTTGCTTTGATGTGATTAGCGATGCAAGGAGTTCTGTCTGACAACAAGAACTAATTCACTGATTGGAGGACATTTACACAAGGCGGTCCTTTTCAGCTCCTCTATTGCTTGTTGCTGATTCAAATTAAGATGGAGACTTTTTCATTGTGTAATCTTAAAATCGCTAAGTAAAAATGTGTAAGTTACTAAACATAATAATAATAATAATAATAATAATAATAATATGTAAACTAACTTATAACTAACCAGACTGACTTTGTTTCTGTTTTAATGAAAATAATAGTTTTGTTGAAAGTCACCATGATGGAGATAACTGTTTACTTTAGTTCCACGACACACCGGTCTCGTCTCGCGGCCGAGTGACGGGAGCATAAAAGGAGAAGCGAAGGCAGCGGCAGTGAGCCCCGTGTCGTCTGAACTGCCTTTGATTTTTTTTTCTTTCTTTCTTTTCCCTCTCTCCCCTCTCTCGTTCTGTAGCTCCTCGTGCTCCTGTCTCCATTTCTCTCGCCTCTGTCCTTACCCCCAGCTGCCGCGGCCACCGTGAGTAAGTACAGTGAGCACCAAGTTAAGTGAACTTAAATATGCATGTTTTGGGAGACTTCATTACTCAATTGAATTGAGGGAACTCAAATCAATTGAGTTCAATCAACTTATTAGGGTTTTCAATGTAACCCCCTGAGCCATGGATTACTTTTATGATGGATGGATGCACTTTTTGGGGCTTTAAATTTGGGGCTGCCATTCACTGCTATTATAAAGCTTAGAAGAGCCAGGACATTTTTTATATAACTTTTTTTCATCTGAAAGAAGAATGTCATATAAACCTAGGATGACTTGAGGGAGAAGAAATCATGGGTTAGTGTTCATTTTTGGGTGAACTAACCTTTGCAGACACTGATAAAACTCACTACAAAGTTATTTTTCGCTCTTTGCTCAGGGTAAAAAGGACATTCGAAATATTTGAGCAGCGATATATATAGTAATAGTGAGCAGCCTAACGCTGTGCACACTGTTAAGAGCAGCCTTTTTAAATGTGTAAATATGTGCTGGATACTTTCCTCTCACTAACAAAATAAACAAAGCAGAGTTGAGAAAACATCTGATCACAGCAATGTGGATATGTTTGCACAAGCTCTGCAATTCGGCACTCTAGTAAATGTCACGTTTATTCATATAGCACTTTACAGATTGCTTAAAAGCCAGCAGCTTTACCATATCAAACATGGAAAACAGTGTATAGTGTTTCCGGAAATGAACTTTGTTTGGACCTGATTTTGTTCAAAATGATGTAACATCAGTTTGACATCAGTAACTCTCAACAAATCCTATTATTTACTTAATTTTTTACCTTTGCAATGTTCTTGAGCATCCAAAATCTCCTACATTGATGTAACCATCTTCAGCCAGAAATATATTCTAGAATGACAACAGAAAACGTCTCGGTTACGTATGTAACCCTAGTTCCCTGAGGGAGCGAGACGCTGCGTCGAAACGCTGTGAGAACGCCATTGCGTTAATGCGTCGTGAAGCGCGTGTAGAACCATTCCATCGGAAGATCGTTCGATCGTCGGCGTGATGACGTCATCGACCGGAAGCTATAAAGCGTCCGCGAAAACAAACAGGAACTAGCTTCTGAAA
Organism: Pseudorasbora parva; assembly: GCF_024679245.1. NCBI lineage: Eukaryota > Metazoa > Chordata > Actinopteri > Cypriniformes > Gobionidae > Pseudorasbora > Pseudorasbora parva. The sequence goes on along the minus strand of NC_090172.1, from coordinate 66,065,504 downwards.
AAGCCTGAAGTAAGTGATCACGGGTACGCCGGGAGTATGGCCGGGGGACGCAGCGTCTCATTCCCTCAGGGAACTAGGGTTACATACGTAACCGAGATGTTCCCTGTCGGGGAACTCGAGCTGCGTCGAAACGCTGTGAGAAAGCTTATACCCACATCGCCATAGGACCAAGTGCCTCGTATGTGTGAAGCCGTAGTGCACACGACTACGAAAGCACCTGCGCCCCAACAGTAGATGCCAAATCGAACTCGTAGAATCTGACGAAGGTCAGCGGCGAAGACCAGCCTGCCGCATTACAAATATCTTGGAGGGAAGCCCCTGACAAAAGTGCTTTAGAAGCAGCCATACCCCTGGTAGAGTGCGCCCGGACAGCCAGTGGAGACGGCTGCCCGGCCGCCTCATAAGCAAGTGAGATGGCCTCGACCACCCACTTGCTCATTCTCTGCTTAGACACTGGAGCCCCCTTTTTCGGGGCTCCGAAACAGACAAAGAGTTGATCAGTCTTTCTCCACAGGGCAGCTCTGTGGACGTATCCGTCTAACGCCCTAACCGGGCACAGCAGATTTAATCTTTCCTGGTCTGACGTCATGAATGGAGGAGGACAGAAGGCTTGTAGAGTAATGGGACCCCGTGGGCTCGTGGGAACCTTGGGGATATAACCTGGTCTGGGATGCAGGAAAGCCTTTACCATACCAGGTGCAAACTCTAAACATGAGGGCCCTACCGACAAGGACTGAATGTCTCCTATTCTTTTAAGAGATGAAATGGCCAAAAGAAAGATAGTCTTTAAAGTGAGGAACTTCTCTGAGACTTTCTCTAAGGGTTCGAACGGAGGCTCAGACAAGCCCCGTAAAACAATGGCAATGGTCCAGGTTGGGACCCTCGAGTGCACCACCGGCCTCAACCTTAAAGTACCACGGAGGAAACGTGTAATTAGAGGGTGTCTTCCCAAAGACACTCCACCCAAAGGGACGTGGAAGGCAGCTAAGGCCGCCACGTACACCTTTATTGTGGAGGGGGTCAACCCTGCCGAGAACCTTGCCTGCAGGAACTCCAGCACTGTACCAATCGGGCAGTTAACTGGGTCCCACTGGCGTTCTCTGCACCATGCTGAGAAAAGTTTCCATTTCAAAGCGTACAGCTTCCTCGTGGACGGAGCTCTGGAGTGAAGGATGGTCTCTACGACCTCGGCCGAAAGACCCTCCTCTATATAGTTTCCACAACTCTGGGCATGGATGCAGGAATCTCCCGCCCGCCTGAGAGAGGAGATCCCTCCTGGTCGGAATCTCCATCGGAGAGCCTTCCAGGAGAGATATTAGGTCCGAAAACCATATCCTGGTCGGCCAGTACGGGGCCACTAGAAGTACCTGGGCCCCATCCCGGCGTACCCTCTCCAGAACTGTCCTGGAAGCAGGACAATCGGGGGAAATGCGTACAGGGGCAGCCTCGGCCACTCCTGTACCATGGCAGTGGGGCTGGATGTGACAGAGAGAACCACTGAGGACAGTGAGAATTATCTGCCGAAGCAAACAGGTCTATCTCTGCTTTCCCATATTTTTGCCATAGGAGCTCCACCACCTCGGGGTGGAGTCTCCATTCCCCGGGCCTCGGCCCCTGCCTCGACAGGATGTTCGCTTCCTGATTTAGGACCCCTGGGATGTAGACTGCTCTGATGGACAGCAGTTTCCCTTGGGCCCACAGGAGGATCTGACGTGCCAGTTTGTCCAAGGGATGGGACCTCAGACCCCCCTGGTGATTTATATAGGCAACCACCGATATGTTGTCTGTCCTGACTAATACATGATGGCCCCTGAGGTCGGGCAGAAACTGTTTCAATGAAAGAAACACAGCGAGCATCTCTAGCCGATTTATGTGCCATAGCCACTGGTGTTCCTGCCATAGACCCTGGGATGAACGGCCACTCATGGTCGCACCCCAACCCGTGAAGGAAGCATCTGTCGTTAGCGTTACGCGACGAACATGAGCCCCCAACATGGGTCCCTGGGACAGAAACCCAGGGTTTTTCCACATGTCCAGAGAACGAAGGCATCGTCGCGTGACTTTGATCGTGTGGAGCGGGTTTCCCCTCGGGGAGAACCCTTTTGTTCTGAGCCACCACTGTAGCGGCCTCATGTTCAGCAGGCCAAAAGGTATCATGTTGGACGCTGCTGCCATGAGACCTAACAGTTTCTGGAACTATTTCACAGTTACGGCACGGTCTAGCTTTGGTTCTTTGACTGCTGCCAGGATCGATGCTATGCGTGTTGGCGATAATTGTGCCCGCATAATTACCGAATTCCAGTTCACGCCTAAAAAAGTGGTTCTCTGAGCCGGAGAAAGCACACTCTTCTTGGTGTTCAGCCTCAACCCCAATTTCGACATGTGCGCGAGAACAGCATCTCGATGCTGAACCACCATCTGTTCGGTATGAGCCGCCCCAGGGGGCTGGACCCGGAGAGGGAAAAACTGTTTTAGCGCCGCAGCTTGTTTCTTTGACTCCTGGAACCTCTCGGTGACAGTATGGACTGCGTCACCGAAGAGGCCCACAGGAGACAGCGGCGCATCGAGCAGGAAGCTCTTCTCCCTCTCCTTGATCTCAGTGGGGTTTAACCATAAATGCCTCTCTGTAGCCACCAAGGCTGCCATAGAGCGGCCAACACATCTGGCCATCTCCTTAGTGGCCCGGAGAGCGAGATCGGCTGAATGCCTCAAATCATTAATTATGTCTCCCCCCACTTCATCTCGACCGTCCAGGTCCCTGAGCAGGTCAGCTTGATATGCCTGCATTATAGCCATAGTATGCAGGCACGCAGCAGCCTGACCTGCTGCCGAGTACGCTTTGCCCACCAATGCCGACGTTGTTTTTAGAGGTTTGGTGGGCAAAGTCGGGGCCTTCAGGGACGATGCCGAGGAAGGCGAGAGATGGCTCGTGAGCGTCTCTTCAACCTTTGGCATCGCCCCATAACCGTACTGCTTCAGCCCTACGATGTTACTATAAACAGATGTCTGAGGGCTGAAGACGCGATATGAAGCCGGTCTCCTCCACGATCTAGCCACCTCGGTGTGCAGATCGTGGAAGAACTGCAGGCCCCGACGTTGAGGTTCTGATGCACGAGATGGCAGGAATCTTTCATCTAGCTTGCTAGTTTTCTTTCTTCCTGCCTCAGCTCTTTCGGGGGGCCAGTCGATATTTAACCTGGCCACCGCTCTCGTGAGAACCTCATCTAACTCCTCGCTAGCAGGGGACTGAAGTGGCGAATCTTCAGTCGCGATGCTCTCAACGTCCACCTCCTCAGAGCTGGATAGTTGGAGCACCGGTGTCTCTCTCAGGGGGGAAGAAACCGCAGTTCGTGCTTCCAAGCCCAGAGAAGAGACGCTGGACGGTGCAGGTGAGGGCAGAGATAAGGCAGCGCCCGTCTCAAACCCCTCTGCAAGGTCCAATTGTGAACCCCATGACTGAAGCCTCCGCTCTGCCTCGGCAGCAGCGGGACCCGAGCCGCGGGGAATACGAGCCGAGGCACCCTCCTCGAAGAGTGCCCGGCGGGAGCGCAGTGTTCTCAGAGGAAGCTGTTTACGGTGCTCGCAAGCAGCCCCCTCGAGGGCTGCCTGGGCATGCTGCGCTCCCAAGCAGGCAACACACAGAGCATGTGTATCCCCACCCGTGATGTAGCGTGGGCAGGGATGAACACACCTCTTGAACTGCTTACTTTCACTCTGCATTTTTGATCTATATTTTTCTCTTTTTTGTAAATATATGATAAATATTTAACAAAGGGTGGAAAATTCTATCTACTGACAGACAAAAACACCAAATAGACAGACAGGTTCACACAGATCGCTTACTGAAGGCACAGAAGCTAGTTCCTGTTTGTTTTCTCGGACGTTTTATAGCTTCCGGTCGATGACGTCATCAAGCCGACGATCGATCGATCTTCCGATGGAATGGTTCTACACGCGCTTCACAACGCATTAACGCAGAGGCGTTCTCACAGCGTTTCGACGCAGCTCGAGTTCCCCGAAAGGGAACTCATAAATCATAAGACATCTTGGTGGACATCCAGGCTTGGTGACATGTGATTTATCAAGCTTTGACAATGTCTACCTTTGGTTTTATATCTCTGTGAAGGATATGCTTCTCATGAACATACTGCAGAGCCAGACAAATCTGAACAAGCCAGTCAATGATCTACATACACACAGAAGAGATACACATGGAGAAAGCAGTGAGATCTTTATTTTTAGTTACACATAAACATTGTATTTGTAAGTTCTTCATCTATCACTTAATACACTAAAATGGTTGTATATTTACTCTTACTAGATTATTTCAAGCCTTTCATCAGTAGGGCATAGGGCACATTAACAAGTGTACTCATATTTTGCATGATGGTCTTCCTCAGTACTTCCCATTTACTTCAGTACTGTTTAGCATTAATGTAATTTATAAACCAGATGTGATATTTGGAATATGCCCAGAATATGTATGTAAGACACTCACCTGTCTTTCTTCAAAAATCCCTTTCTCTTTCTGTGTTTGCATCGCCTTATGAAGATCTCCTCCTGCACAATACTCCATCACCACAAACAACTGTCCATTATCTTCATCTAAATCAATAAACATCCAGCCAGGAAATAATTTCAACAAATACTTGTGCTTATAAGTGTAAGGCTTCATTTCACAGACAACAACTGTGCAGTTTTGTTTATTTTGTTATCTTTCTTCAATCTCTACAGATTACATGTTCATTTTTAATTGTTGTCTCAAAAAAAGAAATAGAACAAAACAAATAATAAAGTAACATTACATATCTTCCTAAAATTTAAACACACCTTTAAATGAATCCTCATAAGTAACAATATATCCATATTTCAGACTTCTCAAGATCTCGACCTCCTTATTCTGCGGGGAAAATGTGCATTTGTTTATGTTATTTATTTATTTACTTTTTGCAAATTAAGCACTTGCATTTGACAACAACATGACACTTATAGCAACTGCAAAATGGCATCTTTAAAAGCATTTTAAAATCCGTAAACATATATTGTTATTATGGTGATTCATATTTAAGTAAATTCTTGATTTAGTGAATGCTGGATTGAACTTACATCTCTGTAGTCAATCACTTTGACCACACAAAGATCTCCATCTGTGTTGGTGACCAGATACACTGTTCCTGAAGACCCTTGTCCAAGTTCTCTCTTAACGGCATATCCATGTTCTTTTAACACTCCTAAAATCAAGATTTAGAGTGATTCCTATAAAATACTACAACTGTGTTACTATGTTAATTAGTAAAAACACACTCAAGAGTAGAGTGATTCATTAACATATGACATGAGGCATAAATTATATGTCCAAAATAACAAGGCTGATTCTCATAAGTCATTCTGAATAGACACATAAGCCAACACTTAAGAGTTCACATGCCGTTGACACAAAACTGATGTGGTCTATTAAGAAATTTACTCACGGCTGAAAGAAGGATGTACTCCAATGGTCATATCGCTGCCATTACTGGAGTCAGAGAGTTTGATTCCAATGCTCTCATCCGAGGAATAGCCTTAATTTCCGGAGTCGGAGAGTTTGATTCCAATGCTCTTATCCGAGGAATAGCCTTCATTCCTGGAGTCAGAGAGTTTGATTCCAATGCTCTTATCCGAGGAATAGCCTTCATTACTGGAGTCAGAGAGTTTGATTCCAATGCTCTTATCCGAGGAATAGATTTCATTACCAGAGTCTCTGTTTGATTCCGATGCTCTTATCCGAGGAATAGCCTTCATTACTGGAGTCAGAGAGTTTGATTCCAATGCTCTTATTCGAGGAATAGCCTTCATTACTGGAGTCAGAGAGTTTGATTCCAATGCTCTTATCCGAGGAATAGCCTTCATTAATGGAGTCAGAGAGTTTGATTCCAATGCTCTTATCCGAGGAATAGCCTTCATTACCAGAGTCAGAGAGTTTGATTCCAATGCTCTTGTCCGGGGAATAGCCTTCATTACCGGAGTCAGAGAGTTTGATTCCGATGCTCTTATCTGAGGAATAGCCTTCATTTCCGGAGTCGGAGAGTTTGATTCCAGTGCTCTTATCCGAGGATTAGCCTTCATTACTGGAGTCAGAGAGTTTGATTCCAATGCTCTTATCCGAGGAATAGCCTTCATTACCGGAGTCGGAGAGTTTGATTCCAATGCTCTTATCCGAGGAATAGCCTTCATTACCGGAGTCAGAGAGTTTGATTCCAATGCTCTTAGCCGAGGAATAGATTACATTTCTGGAGTCAGAGAGTTTGATTCCAATGCTCTTATCCGAGGAATAGCCTTCATTACTGGAGTCAGAGAGTTTGATTCCAATGCTCTTATCCGAGGAATAGCCTTCATTACCGGAGTCAGAGAGTTTGATTCCAATGCTCTTATCCGAGGAATAGCCTTCATTTCCGGAGTCGGAGAGTTTGATTCAAATGCTCTTATCCGAGGAATAGATTTCATTTCTGGAGTCAGAGAGTTTAATTCAAATGCTCTTATCCGAGGAATAGATTTCATTACTGGAGTCAGAGAGTTTGATTCCAATGCTCTTATCCGAGGAATAGATTTCATTTCTGGAGTCAGAGAGTTTGATTCCAATGCTCTTATCCGAGGAATAGATTTCATTACCGGAGTCAGAGAGTTTGATTCAAATGCTCTTATCCGAGGAATAGATTTCATTTCTGGAGTCAGAGAGTTTGATTCCAATGCTCTTATCCGAGGAATGAAACAAAACTGATGTTGGGCTTTATTAAGAGATATACTCACGCCTGAAAGAAGAAGGTACTCCAGTTCTCAAATTGCTGTCATCAGCCTTTAGAAAAAAATATTTACTGTCTCTTAATAAAGTGTTCTCCAAACTCTCATATACAATGAGCATTACATTGAGCCACTTTAAAGTACAGCATATAATAGCCTACAATTAAATACTGAAAAATCTCCTTTTGAATGAAGACTGCTCATTATAAAGCAGAATAAATTCACTGCTTAAGATTTCCCATAATTCTGTGCATGGTAGGACTGCAAAAAATAATCAAAAATTGATATCAATTGATCATTTTAAAACACATTTCCCACAGCCTAATAATTTTTACTAAAATATTTGTTATTGGGTGTTAAATCTTGTTTTGTTGTTGTTGTTTTTTTACATTTAACATTAACATTTACAATACTTTATTAAAACTTGTATGTATAACACAAGTAATTGTACTATTTGTCTGCACATTAACTGTAATGGAATATAAATATGAGAAGTATTTTACATGTAACAGGTTAAAAATAACAGTAAGGTTACATTGTAAACTCTGGACCTTTATTAATTGAATTATTTAAAATGTCCAGCTGCTTTAAAACTGGACAAACAGTTTTTTATTTAACGTTATAATGTAATGTTTGTATTTTAAACTTTTTATATACAAGTGTAGCATAGCCTACATTCATTTTCAGTAGCGTACCGTGGGGTTTCAGTCAGGGCCTTCACTAACGATCAACATAGCCTACCACGTTACCTGGTAAGTAAAGCTAGCATATAAGTTAGTATGTTATTAAACATAACTGTAAAAGCAGGGGATTGTTGGTTTATTTAATTTTATTTAGAACTTGCTAACTTAACTACCTTTAGTGTGATGGATCAATAATTGCGGCAGAAGAGGGGATATAGTGTGTGTGTGTGTGTGTGTGTGTGTGTGTGTGTGTGTGTGTGTGTGTGTGTGTGTGTGTTGGGTAGGTTTAGGCAGGGCAGTGTAGGGGGATAGAATGTACGGTATAAAAAACATTACGTCTATGGAGAGTCCACACAAAGATAGTGAACCAGATATGTGTGTGTGTGTGGTAAACAGAATGCAATTTTTAAATCTCCTTTTTATTTTAGATGATGAGAGAAATAAGAACTCCTGGCCAGCCTTGTGGACTGAAAGTCAGGCTATGGAATTTAAAAACAGGCATCCTTGGTTAGAGTAGAGGGACAGTAAGTTAGGTAGATATCAGCACACATGCAAATCTGATATAAACAATTAAAAATCATTAAGTCAGTGACTGCAAATGAGAGTTAATTCATGGTCACCTTAAATGTCCAATAATTTAAAATAGCCATGTGACGGTATCAGTTTTTGTTTTATAGTGCGACAATTGCTTAAGCTTTTATATGGCATGATGAAACTTTGGATCCCTCCTGGGACTGTACTTGCTTAATCGCCCATATGCTAACAGGACTATTTTAGCCCTACACACTGTATGGACATCTCGACTGCATTTTCATCAGTAACCCACATCTGCCGAGATGTAATGTAATGACTGTGTCAGCTTGAAGCAGAAACATGAGCCCAGCCCTACACTAAAAATTGTTGTACATCAATAACCTCATTCAAGTATATATTTATTGGTGTTGGTCAACACTTATGTTGCCATTGCAAGTAATTAAATGACTTAGAATACAGTGGCGCTGTGCATTTAAAATGGTTAATGGGGGAAATGTATTCTTATGCATTCTAAAAATCTAAATAATTTGTAATAAATAGTTATCCACAATATTTTGAAATGCTCATGATAATATAGTGCATGTTTATTATCGTGATATATTGTATTACAGATACTGGCACATGTCTAATTTAAAACATTTACACAAATAAATTACTATGTGGTGATTTTAGTTATCAATGGTTATAGTAATTAATTAGCTTTTGAAAAGAGTGGAAAATTGTTCTCCTTTCAGCTGCTTTTCATGCATTTGTAAGCCATGGTGTGAAGATTGTAAACAGTTAATTAAATACTTTTGAGTAAATGTTGGCCCTGTTTAGCATATGTTATTGTTAATATAGATACAAAACTTCTATGATGATGCTAATTCGTTTTGTTTACTTGCAGGTTGTACTGTTTGCATCGCAACAAAATCAACAGGCATCCTCACAGAAAAAAGAGTGTCCATATCTGAGGAGTAGGTGCATTTTAAGATCCAGTCCTTAAACGCAAACAGAACAACATCTCTGGCCTCTTTGAGGAACAAGATACGACAGGGCACACGAAATAGCCCAGGAACTCACTGAAAAGGGTGGACAGGATTTACTTGGAAATTAAGTGAGAACTGTGTCAGAGACTGTGTTGGCTGAGACAGATGCTGTATTCAGAACAGCATACTATCTTGTTTGGACACTGCAGGCTTCAGTGAAGAGTGGCTTCAAAAGAACTGGGTCTCATTTGTTCATTTGTTTCTGATGTAGCCAGTGTCATGTTAGGCAAGAACCCTGGTGTGGCTGGCAGGCTGACTGCAAGATACCCTAACCTCTTCACATGGCACTGCATGAACCACCGTTTGGAACTGGCTGTATCTGATGCTGTGGATGAGGTTCAGGCAGTCAACCACTTCAAAGTGTTGAATCAGAAGATCCACAATCTCTACAGTCAGTCCAATAAAAATTCCCGGGAACGTCTGGAAGCAGCACAAGAAGTCGGTTCACAAGTCCAGAGTTTTGAGTACTCGTTGAGTGGCCAGCAGTTTCCGTTCTGTAAAGGCTGTGTGGAGATGGTATGAAGCACTCAATAGACACTTTGAAAGTGCTGCGGGAGACCAAACAAGAAACAGCAAAGAGAGACAAACTTACAGAGGTGTGGCACGTCGTATGCAAAGCAAGGAATTCCTGGGTGACCTTGGACTAATGTATGATGCACTGTCTGAACTTGCAAAACTGTCTCAGCAACTCCAGGCCCATTCAGTCACACTATTGAGAGCAGATCAGCTTCTGAAGCGCACCATCAGAGTACTGGCATCATTCAAAGACACCCCAGGAGAGAAATCCGAGGAGGCACTGACAGCACAGGCTTTGGGACATTTTGGATCAGTTCCCCTAGAGTCCAATTCAAAGCTCACTCCAATCAATGCAAAGCAGTTCCTACAAAGTCTAATCAACAACATGGAAAAACACCTCTCATTTGAAGGTGAAATGCTTCATGATCTCAGCGTTCTGGATAAAGACAACTGGCCATCAACACCTGGCATACGGCAGGGCGAGGCACAAGTGAAACGACTGTGTAGGCAGTTCAATCTTTGTGAAGAGCAAGCAGTTAATGGTATGAGAGATTTCCTTGAGCACCCAGACAGTGAGCCTGAAAGCCTAAAACCACTAATACGATGCATGCAGACCTTCCCTTGCAGCACTGCCGAGTGTGAAAGGGGCTTTAGTCTCATGAACAATGTATGCACAGAAAAGATCTACACTGTTGTTTTCGCAAATGTTAGTAATTTGATGATGATCAGCATCAATGGGCCACCTGTAAGACTTTTTGAGCCAAGGAAGTATGTTACCTCATGGTTGAGAAGCCATTGCTCTGCCACACAAGCAAGGAGGCAATGCACTCCTCAGATGCCCGAGTACAAATGCATTTGGAAAGCTTTCTAAACTTGCAGCTCATCCAGTTCATAATATTCTGCAATGAAAGACTGTTGGTGATAGAACTGAACAAATGTTTATTGTTCACTCTTAAATGTACATTGGAAATTGACAGCTGATAAAACCTGTGCTCCAGGTACCATATTCATATAACATTTAAGGTGTTCAATTTGTTCCAAAACTGTATGAGTTTCTTTCTTCTGTTTAACACAAAAGATGATATTTTGAAAAATGTAGATAATCAGACAGTTGGCAGCACCCATTTACTTTCACAGTAGGAAAAAATATAGACTATGAAAGTGGTATAGACCATGGATAGACCATGGGTTCTGCCAACTGTCTGATTACCAACATTTTTCAAAATATCATCTTTTGTGTTAAACAGAAGAAATGAAACTCATACAGTTTTGGAACAAATTGAGGCTGAGGAAATAACAAAATTTTCATTTTTGGGTGAACTATACCTTTAAGAGCTATATTTAGCCTTAAATGTTATATGAATATGGTACCTGGATTACAGTTTTTATCAGCTGACTGTCTTTTGCTGCTTATAATAAATTGGAATGTTGACAACTCATAAGCAGTCATTAATAATGCTCTCGAATACATTTAGATGCATACTCTATTCATTAGTGACTGTGGTGGTGCATATGGGGTGTCGCTCTGGGACGGGTGCGTATGAGGCTGGGAGAGGAAAAAAAAATTCACAGTATACTCACTACAAAAAACGGCTCGGGTTATGTATATAACCCTTGTTCCCTGAGAGGGAACAAGCACTGCGTCGAAACGCTTTGGGGATGCTCCCTAAGCATCAGCGAATCTGAAGTCTGAATAAACACTAGTCCAATCCGATTGGTCGTGCGTGATGACGTCATTGTGACGGCGTACCCGGAAGTATAAAAGGGGAGCCGGCGCATAATGGCGGCAGTTCTTTGCTCTGAATCATGCGCTCCAGGCGTGCCGAGGTGTGGCGGAACGACGCAGTGCTCGTTCCCTCTCAGGGAACAAGGGTTATATACATAACCCGAGCCGTTCCCTTATCGAGGGAACTTCCCACTGCGTCGAAACGCTTTGGGTAACGAGTACCCACTAGGCCACACCGAGGGTAGCGCCTGTCCTAGTGTAAAGCCGGAAACCGGGCACAACTAGGGTTTGAGCACCCTCGCGCCAGGCGTCGCAGGGAGATCCAGGCTGTAAAACCTGATAAAAGTGTGTGTGGGGTAGCCCACCCCGCCGCCTCGCAGATATCCTGCAAGGGGACCCCAGAAAGGAGTGCCACCGAAGAGGCCATACCTCTGGTGGAATGTGCCCTCACAGCTACAGGTGAAGGCAAACTGCGCACCTGATAAGCCATGGTTATCGCCTGGACAATCCAGTTACTGATTGTCTGAGTAGACGCAGGCAACCCCTTCTTGTGTGAGCCGAAACACACCAACAGTTGTTGTGATCTCCTCCACTGTGCAGACTTCGCCAGATACACCCTGAGTGCCCTGACCGGGCAGAATAGGTGAAGTCTCCCCTCTTCCGCCGTCACGTGAGGAGGAGGATGAAATGCCTGCAGAACCAAAGACCTGACCACCCTCGATGGGACCTTAGGCACGTAGCCTGGCCTAGGGTGTAAGATGGCCTTCACTCCACCCGGGGCAAACTCCAGGCAAGTCGGCGTTACTGCCAAGGCCTGGAGATCTCCCACTCTCCTCAGAGAGGTAATGGTGAGGAGAAAAGGCACCTTGAGGGTCAGATTTTTCGGTTCTGCTGACTCCAATGGCTCGAAGGGGGCCTCAGCCAGCCCCTCGAGAACCACTGCCAGATCCCAGGTTGGAACTCTGGACTGAGCCACAGGCCTCATCCTCCGAGCCCCACGGAGGAACTGTACAACCAACTGGTGCCTACCCAGAGGCCCATCACCCAGAGGAGTGTGGAAAGCCGCAATGGCAGCCACGTACACCTTGAGTGTGGACGGGGTTAGGCCCGCAGAGAAGCAATCTTGGAGGAACTCCAGCACTGAAGCCACTGGGCAGTTAACTGGGTCCACCTCATGCCCCCTACACCAAGTGGAAAACACATTCCACTTGAGGCTGTACAGTCTCCTTGTAGACGGAGCCCTGGAACTGAGTAAGGTCTCTACCACCTCTGCCGACAGGCCAGCCTCTAGGTACCTGGCCCCCTCAGGGGCCAGACCCAAAGGTTCCAGATCTCTGGCCGGGGGTGGAATATCGTACCCGCCGCCTGAGACAGGAGATCCCTCCTCAGAGGAATCTGCCATGGATGACCTGCCAGCAGGGCTATGATATCTGAGAACCAAACTCGAGTCGGCCAACGGGGCGCTACCAGAAGTAGACTGATCCCCTGCCGACGGACCCTCTCCAGGACTCCCGGGAGCAGAGCAATCGGGGGAAATGCGTACAGACGCAGCCTCGGCCACGTCTGCACCATGGCATCCAACCCCAGCGGGGCTGGATGCGTGAGGGAGAACCACAGTGGACAGTGGGACGTCTCTCGAGACGCAAACAGATCCACTTTCACTGGGCCGAACCTCTCGCACATGGCCTCCACCACCTCGGGGTGGAGCCGCCACTCCCCGGGCCTCAGCCCCTGCCTCGACAGGATGTCTGCTCCCTGATTTTGAACCCCCGGGACGTACATTGCCCTGATGGACAACAGTTTCCCCTGGGACCACAGGAGGATTAGATGCGCCAGTCTGAACAGAGGGCGCGACCTTAACCCTCCCTGGCGATTGAGGTACGCTATGACAGCCGTACTGTCTGTCCGCACCAGGACATGTTGGCCGCGGAGGTCCGGAAAAAAACTCCTGAGAGCTTTGTAGACCGCCATCATCTCCAGGCAATTTATGTGCCAGGAGGAATGACGGCCCTCCCACGGGCCCCTCGCAAAGCGGCCGTCCATGACCGCGCCCCAACCAGTGAGGGAGGCGTCTGTTGAAACGGATTTCCGGCAACAGGACGCTCCCAACACTGGTCCCTGGGACAGAAACCAAGGTTTCTTCCATATGACTAGGGAACGAAGGCATCTGCGCGTTACCCTGATCATACGAAAGGGATTCCCTCTGGGGGAAAACCACCACTGGAGGGGTCTCATGTGTAGCAGGCCGAACGGTATCACGTTGGACGCTGCTGCCATGTGCCCCAGCACTCTCTGAAAGTGTTTTACAGTGGTGTGCTTAACAGTGAGGCCGAAGGGAAGAACCCGATATTGGTATGCCTCGCCCCCGAAAGCGAACCTCAGGCCTCCTGTGGGCAGGAAGGATGGAGATATGAAATATGCGTCTTTAGATACATCGTGACGAACCAGTCCTCGAACTGGATCTGACTCACGATGGGATAATGAGCATCTTGAACCTGAATCTCCTCAGAGAACGGTTCAAGTACCTCCGATTTAATAATAGACGCACCCTTCCATCCTCTTTGGGAACCATGAAGTAGCGACCGTAAAGCCGGACTCCCTGTCTGGCGGAGGGATACACAATATAGCCTCCTTTACCCTCAGGGAGCACACTTCCTGTTCCCTACCTGCCACTGGGCTGGGCACACCACTATTCAGGCCACACCGATGAACCCCGGTGGTGGAACGCTGAACTGCAGTCTCTACCCTTTGCCCAAGGTACACAGGGCCCCAGCAGATATATTCGGGAGCATAACCATGCGCCGAGATATTCTACTAGGGGAACCAGCCTCTCAAGGCTGGTCTCTGGTTCCCCACCAAACCTCCTGCCCGACCCCCTGAAGCGGCCACCCGGCAGGGCTTAGTCGGGGAGGATTTTCGGTGTGCGAACACGTTCGCTGCCCAGCCGAGGTCTCCCTAGAGGCGGCTAGAGTAGCATGCGTTCGCAGGAAGTCAATGTGGCCCGAGCGTCATAGACGGCGGATCGCAGCATCGACTTCCAGAAAACTCCACAGAGGAGGCGACCTCGATCGCTCCTCTGGAGAGGGGGCTGGCCAGCAGGCCACTGGGCTGGGCACACCACTATCCAGGCCACACCGATGAACCCCGGTGGTGGAACACTGAACTGCAGTCTGCACCCTTTGCCCATGGTACACAGGGCCCAAGCAGATATATTCAGGAGCATAATGACTATGCGCTGATATATTCTACTAGGGGAACCAGCCTCTCAAGGCTGGTCTCTGGTACCCACCGAGCCTCCTGCCCGACCCCCTGAAGCGAACACCCGGCAGGGCTTAGTCGGGGAGGATTTTCGGTGTGCGAACGCGTTTGCTGCCCAGCTGCAGTCTTTCTAGAGGCGGCTAGAACAGCATGCGTTCGCTGGAAGCCAATGTGGCCCGAGCGTCGTAGACGGCGGATCGCAGCATCGACTTCCAGAAGACTCCACAGAGGAGGCGATCTCGAACGCTCCCCGGGAGCAATAAATATACAAGCGAACACAATTTGGATGATAGGCTGAAATACCTAACTCCTCAAAGTCAGATAAATCCCATTTAATTGCACAGAATTAAATGCCACCAAAAACACCCAAATAGTGAACACAACTGGGATGATAGGCTGATAATCTAACTCCTCAAAGTTAGATAAATCCCATTTAATTCCTCAAAAATAAATGCCACCATAATCACCCATCACGTGAACATGCTGAATGATAGGCTGAATAGCCATATCTAACTCCTCAAAGTCAGATAATGTTTAATTTAAATTCCTCAGAATTAAATGCAGCCCTAATCACCAGACCATACTGTTTAAATATGTATTCAACTACTCGTCATCTACACGCTGCCTCAGCAACGCGAGATTCGAATCGTTCCCAACATATTTGGCTTTCATCCCTCGAGATGAAAGACCACAGGCGCGAGGCTGAAACACTCGAAAACGCACGTTTCTGTACGCTACGAGACATTTCTCAACGACCACAGCCAGCACCCTCAGGGGCTGACTGCAAGCCTCGCTAAACAGTATCACATGTACACATATAGCGTGTGTTCACTTCTGTTGCAGACCCTTAATGCACGCGCTGCCTCGGCAACGCGAGATCGAGCCTGCATTATGAGGTGGCGAGCTCTCGTTTGCTTCACTCCGTCGACGCTGAGCACATCTAATTCCTCGGAATCAGATCGCTCAAGCATCTGGTTCTCCCTCCCGGGGAAGAGCCGCATCGCGGGCTTCCGCACAGGAACGGAGAACACCGGGTTACTACAGGCAGCCCCCTCGGGGACTGCCTGAGCACCTTATTTTATGAGTGAAGCAGTGTGTATGGTGTTTTAACGTCACCCGCCTCGATGCTGAGCACATCTAATTCCTCAGAATCAGACAGCTCAAGCATCGGACCCTCCAACCCGGGGGAAGATGCCGCCAAGCGGGCTTCCACACGGGGAGGAAGATCGTCGGAACTGTCAGAGGAGGATTGGGAAAGTGCCGCGGCAGTCCTGAAACCCTCCGACAAGTCCCGCTGTGAGCCCCATGATCTGCGACGCCGAGCCGCCTCAGCGACCGCGGGTCCAGAACCACGGGGCTCACGAGGCTGGCCGGTCTCATCGAACACGGCCAGTCGAGAGCGGAGCAGTCTGAGTGTCAGCCGCTCGCAGTGTTCACAGGCGGCTCCCTCGATAGCCGCCCGAGCGTGCTGAACACCCAGACACTGCACACATAACAGGTGTGCATCTGATCCCGAGATGTAACGGGGACACGGATGCACACACTGCCTAAATGCACTCCTTCTCTCTTCCATACTTTTTAAATAAATCTTTCACACACACACTCGCAACTGGACAGACAACAGTAAATAGACAGACCAAACAGAGAGCGCTATGCTGAAGAGCAATAACTGCCGCCATTATGCACCGGCTCCCCTTTTATACTTCCGGGTACGCCGTCACAATGACGTCATCACGCACGACCAATCAGATTGGACTAGTGTTTATTCAGACTTCAGATTCGCTGATGCTTAGGGAGCATCCCCAAAGCGTTTCGACGCAGTGGGAAGTTCCCTCGATAAGGGAACTAGACTACACCACTGCTTCTAGTGCTGGTCCTCGGAGCTGTGCTGCGTTTAGATGGTTTAGATGATGATGACACATGGAAAATACAGCTCAGCCTCATAAAAAATAAATACATTCTTTCTAATCGTAACATATAATATAATATTGATGATTTTGACAGGGCCAGCAGAGAAGGTGCTGATGGCCCTGACAGCCCACCACTGTTCATTTTCCTTTAGTTTACTGCACACTTTTATAAAATAGCATTGAATAATACATACATATACTGTCAATAAACTGTTTGTGTTACATTTAATCTGGATAATTGAACAAATTAAACTAGATTAATTAATTATCGTTGCAGCCCTCCTGCATATTAATTGACAGTTCTGCTGCTCATAATTGATCAAAAAAGTAATGTGGTATAGTATATGTACTTTTTTCAGAACTGCCCATTTTAAAATCAATTTAATAAAAAGACAATCAATAATGTCCCTTTTTTATTATAATCAAATGAGAATTAAACAAGGTAAATAATTCCCCTCTCAGAAATAAAGCTCAGGGCTGTAATGTTAAACTCACCTGTAATTCACTCATGTCTCCAGCTCACAGAAGACTATCACCAGTTCACTGTTAAACACAAAATAACATTTATTTAGAAAAGGGATCAATCATGAAACCCCAGGTGTAACTCCACCTGAAATGCTTTGGAGACAGATCCTTCAGGGGGTGGTTCAGATGCAGTGCAGATTAAACTGTACAATTGTAAATGTGTCTGTTGAAGCCACATACTGTATATTAGGGCTGTAATACTCGCAAACAGAAGAATAGGTGAGGGGAAGAAGCAAGTGAGTAAAGAAACAAAAGACAAAGATTGATGACAATGTTGTTTTGTTGAGATATGTATGTGGCCAAGTGTAAATGGGGCAGTGTTAGCAAACTGGATGGCTGTCTGATCAGTAAAAACACAAATGTAAGTACACCCTGTGCGTGATAGGAATATTATGACCTATAGGTATGTTAAATACATATTTCATACATAAAAACATTGCAGACCAAAATTGGTCTGATCTGGATTTTTGGAGCCGTTTGCCGATCGCAGGAAGCAGTATCTGCCCATACCGATCTACCTGAAGCTTACTTATGATGTAGAATTATTTACAGGGATGCTCCAATCAGGATTTTTACAGACATTTTACAGACATCTAGATCTGTTCAAAACACAGAAAGGTCACACAACTTAAATCGTTTGTCCTGTTTGCTTGATGAAACCTTTGAGTTTTTCTGGACCACATCATTGATGTTGACCTGAGGCAGATCCTGAAGGCAGTGAGTGTAGAATGAAACATTTACATTTGCTGACAGTTCACAGGAAATGACTGAGCTGGCTTATCGAAAACAAGGAAGTTACTGTGCATAAGGCCAATTGGGATCCATCCTTGAGTTTACATAATTGGAAAAGCTTTTCCATAAATTTATAGCAATTTAGTTCTGAACTGTTTTGATTCTTTTCTTTAGACACAGTCATCAAAACACAAAACACAACAAGCACAAAGATATTGTAGACAATGTCCAGATACTTAAAATATGCTCCAGAGAGGATGGGTGGTGGTGAAGAGATCTCTGTTACCAAAAATAAATAAATAAATAAATAAAAAATAAATAAATATATATATATATATATATATATATATATATATATATATATATATATATATATATATATATATATATATATATATATTCCCAAAGAGAAAATAAATTATCTTACCTGTACAATGAAAATGTTTTCTAGCCGTATCTGCTTGCGTCTGATAAGTTACTGCATGCTCTCACAACAGTTCCTCAGTTTTATGTGATTATGTGTCATTACTGTTGGTTAATAATCTACAATAATGAAACAGCGTTTTAACAGGACAGTTGTGAATGGGTCTGCAAAGTAGCAGTTCAGTTTATCAGAAAGTGATTTTTTGCCTTTATCATAAAAAAAACAACACACATTATCATAATGATAAAGCTTTTTTAAGCAAAGCAGTCTGAAGTCTAAAGTCACTGAATTAAAATGAATGTATTGCCCGACTGGTTAATGTCATTCTGTAAATTTCCTACATTGCATTGTGATATTGTTTATTACTACACTCTCAAACAAAATATTTATGTCTAAACATAAGATTTATGCACTTGAATTACATTTAAAATTTCCATCCATTTGGATTACATAGTTTTAACATAAACAAATTAATAACCTGAATGTAATTCATATTTGTAAGTCATACGTAAATGAAAAGGTGAGAAAGTCTGATCAGGGGCCTGCTTCAGAAAGGAGGTTAAGTGAAAACTAACCTCAGAGTACGTTAACCCTGAAACGAGGGAAACTGTGTTTTCAGTTTCACAATGAGAGGTAGGTCAAACCCGAGAAAGCAGGGTAGGTCAAGCCGGTTTCTGAAAGATAGGTAATTTATAGTTTAACTACTTCATTCATATATGCTGAACTTCAGATAATACATTTCACTAAACATATGATTTATTTGGTCCGCCTAAATTATTATTTTTGGCCCCTAGGAAACAAGACTAAATATTTGTGTAATTTTTCTTGTATCAAATGCATTTTAATTTTATATATATATATATATATATATCAACTCAACTAAAGGATTATTAAGAACACCATACTATTCTTCGTGGCATTGATTCAACAAGGTGCTGAAAGCATTCTTTAGAAATATTGGCCCATGTTGATAGGATAGCATCTGGCAGATGATGGAGATTTGTGGGATGCACATCCAGGGCACCAAGCTCCCGTTCCACCACATCCCAAAGATGCTCTATTGGGTTGAGATCTGGTGACTGTGGGGGCCATTTTATTACAGTGAACTCATTGTCATGTTAAATCAACCAATTTGAAATGATTCGTGCTTTGTGACATGGTGCATTATCCTGCTGGAAGTAGCCATCAGAGGATGGGTACATGGTGGTCATAAAGGGATGGACATGGTCAGAAACAATGCTCAGGTAGGCCGTGGCATTTACACGATTCCCAGTTGGCACTAAGGGGCCTAAAGAGTGCCAAGAAAACATCCCCCACACCATTACACCACCACCACCAGCCTGCACAGTGGTAACAAGGCATGATGGATCCATGTTCTCATTCTGTTTACGCCAAATTCTGACTCTACAATCTGAATGTCTCAACAGATATCGAGACTCATCAGACCAGGCAACATTTTTCCAGTCTTCAACTGTCCAATTTTGGTGAACTTGTGCAAACTGTAGTGCGAGCTTGCTTGGTCTACCTGTTTTGTGTTTCCCCTGCTCTTCAGCACAAGCTAGCTTGGTCCAACTGTTCTGTGTTTACCCTGCTCTTCAACGCGAGCTCACTTGGTCTACCTGTTCTGTGTTTACCCTACTCTTCAGCGTGAGCTCGCTTGGTCTACCTGTTCTATGTTTAGCCTGCTCTTCAGCGTGAGCTCGCTTGGTATACCTGTTCTGTGTTTACCCTACTCTTCAGCGTGAGCTCGCTTGGTCTACCTGTTCTATGTTTACCCTACTCTTCAGCGTGAGCTCGCTTGGTCTACCTGTTCTATGTTTACCCTGCTCTTCAGCGTGAGCTCGCTTGGTCTACCTGTTCTGTGTTTACCCTGCTCTTCAGCATGAGCTCGCTTGGTCTACCCGTTCTGTGTTTTCCCTGCTCTTCAGCGTGAGCTCGCTTGGTCTACCTGTTCTGTGTTTACCCTACTCTTCAGCGTGAGCTCGCTTGGTCTACCTGTTCTGTGTTTTCCCTGCTCTTCAGCGTGAGCTCGCTTGGTCTACCTGTTCTATGTTTACCCTGCTCTTCAGCGTGAGCTCGCTTGGTCTACCTGTTCTATGTTTACCCTACTCTTCAGCGTGAGCTCGCTTGGTCTACCTGTTCTATGTTTACCCTGCTCTTCAGCGTGAGCTCGCTTGGTCTACCTGTTCTGTGTTTACCCTGCTCTTCAGCATGAGCTCGCTTGGTCTACCGGTTTTGTGTTTACCCTGCTCTTCAGCACAAGCTAGCTTGGTCCAACTGTTCTGTGTTTACCCTGCTCTTCAACGCGAGCTCACTTGGTCTACCTGTTCTGTGTTTACCCTACTCTTCAGCGTGAGCTCGCTTGGTCTACCTGTTCTATGTTTAGCCTGCTCTTCAGCGTGAGCTCGCTTGGTATACCTGTTCTGTGTTTACCCTACTCTTCAGCGTGAGCTCGCTTGGTCTACCTGTTCTATGTTTACCCTGCTCTTCAGCGTGAGCTCGCTTGGTCTACCTGTTCTATGTTTACCCTGCTCTTCAGCGTGAGCTCACTTGGTCTACCTGTTCTATGTTTACCCTACTCTTCAGCGTGAGCTCGCTTGGTCTACCTGTTCTATGTTTACCCTGCTCTTCAGCGTGAGCTCGCTTGGTCTACCTGTTCTGTGTTTACCCTGCTCTTCAGCGTGAGCTCGCTTGGTCTACCTGTTCTGTGTTTACCCTGCTCTTCAGCGTGAGCTCGCTTGGTCTACCTGTTCTGTGTTTACCCTGCTCTTCAAGGTGAGCTCGCTTTGTCTACCTGTTCTGTGTTTACCCTGCTCTTCAACGTGAGCTCGCTTGGTCTACCTGTTATGTGTTAACCCCTTACCTTTCATCTCCCGATTTGGCAAATTGAGCATTTAGACATACCCATAGTATAAAGACAGCTGCTTGTACGGTATTCTGAATATACACATAACCAGGGACGTGCACAGGATTTTTGAGGGGCAGTTGCTCTGACCTAAAAAAGGGAACCCCCCCCCCCCCCAACCGAAACCACCCACCCCACTGCCACCACCCCTCATGATCTGTCCAATTACATATTATTGTTATTGCCATTATCATTATTATTTCAATGCCCCCTAGTGGTATTTATGTTCTGCTCAGGAAAAATATTATAGGTGGGGCTATTTTTTTGCAGGGGGGTCTGGGGGTTTCTCCCCCAATAATTTTTTTTATTTCGTAGATGTGATTTCCTGCATTTTGGTGCGTTTGAGGCCATTTCCCTTGCCTATACCAATAAAGAACTCAAACCAGTCAATATCAATAGTCTAATAAAAAAAGACAATATTAATTTAACTGCCATCAACAGTTTATGATCGTCCATTTGTTATACCTTTCCGACAACGTTAAGTCTCACCCGACAACGGCGACAATCTCCTTCTAGTGCCGCTCATGCAGGCTCAGCCAAGGCGGTTAGAAGGATTTTGGGGGCCCCAAGCAAAATGGACATGGCTAACTTTCTACAGATAAACGGGTAATGATTAAAAAATGTTTGTAAAACTTTAAGAAACCATTTTTAAAACATCTATAAACATTACATAGATAGACAGACCAAATATTCCTAACACTTTGTTAAGGGTTACTAGTTGGTTTGTAAACTGTCTATAAACATTATCTGGATGGTTATTATGAAGATGCAACAGATGACTATAATACCTGTTAAATAGTTAATAAACAGTAACAGTAAAACATGTGGGTTGTCCTGATACTGTACTTCAAAATGCAACAGTGTAAAAATTGCCACACCGAATAAAGTAACTGTTCAAGATCCATTGGTAACTTATAAAAATAATATCATATTTGCATAAACTGTTACTACCAAATATCCCGACACTAGCACATTAAGATAAGCTATGAAAAAAATCATGTTCCTCTGCCTCTTTCTGGTTAAATAATGTTTATAATAATAGTTAATGCTATATTAACTATTCCAGGTTATTTATGCATAGCATAAAAATAGTTAGTATAGCATGCTATGCCACTTTCATCAAAACCTATTACAAAGCTATAGCAATTTTATGTCATTAAATACGATAAACAGTTATTCTGGAACAGATCTGCTTCTTCCTTATCCCGTTAAAAAAAACATATTACAGTAAGTAACCATATTCCATCCGTTCGAAAAAAAAGTTGCACTAACTGTTCGTTACAAGCAGCATTTGCCAGGCAGGTAACGTTAGCTAACATAAACATATTTTTGCTAGCCTACCTGCTGCAAAATTACACCATTTTTGTACAAATAAAGCTATTTTATATAGTGTAATTTATCACTTACCACTATCTTGTTTTTTCTCTTTTTTCTTTTCTGGCTTCCTAAAGCATAATTCCGCTTCATGATCGCCGAGGAGGTTTTGTATTTTGCCGGCAGCAGAGATTACGTGGTTGGGTGGCTGTTGTTAGCGACAACTGAGAGGGCCCCCTTGAGGGGGATTCCGATAACAGTGTCAATGCACTTTACTGCATTGACTATCAAAGGGGCGCTCAAGCAGTTTGTCGTTGCATTTTATTCTTAACCTGTCGCTGTCTTGAGGCCCCAGGCCAGCTCGGTGCCCCAAGCAATTGCTTGACTTTCACTTTCGGACGGGTACCCGAATATGGAAGTGAACGAGGCTTTGCGTTTTTTTTTTTTTTTGTATCTAGGCCTACGTGAAATTCTGCATCCATTGTACGATTTTTTTATTTATTTTTTTCCACCTCGGAAGGGCAACGTGAGTCAAGAAGGGCATATGGGCAGTTGCCCGGGCAACCTGAGCAACCCCCCTGTGCACGTCCCTGCACATAACCAATATATTTAGAAAGCCAACACTTGAGAGTTTACAGCTGAATACTCAGAATTACTCAGACAGTTATTAATATAGAGATATATAGACTAAAACATAAAAATATATATTTTAAATATTTTTCTTCATGTATACAAATATTATGTGAATGTAGTATAACGACTTATAACTACAACTAAATTGAAGGCACTTATTCTTTTGAATTTGACTCCAATGCAAAAAAGAGGACAGAAAAGAAAAATTAACACACCTCTGTTTAAGTTTCAGTCTTTTGGCCCTGGACAGAGCATCAGCAATCCCATTTTCAGACCCTCTTAGATGATGAATATCAAGATTATACTCTTGTATTATTAAAGCCCACCGCATTAATCGTTTATTTGAATTTGACATCTGGGCCAGAAAAGTTAGGGGGTTGTAATTGGTGTACATCAGAAGAGGAGCAACAGGGATTTTCTGATTTAGTTTGCCAGAACTTTGACATATAGGGCAAGTTCAGCAAAACTCTGCTACTGAAGACTTGCAACCTGGCCAGAAGAAATACTTGGTTACCCGGTGAAAAGTTGTAATGATACATAAATGTCCCGCAAGTAGATTTTCGTGGGCAAGCTTCAGAACCTGTGGGCGATAAACAGCATGGAGAACTATTTGGTGAACTTCACGACAATCAGAATCATCATCCTCTGGCTTCCATTTCCTCATTAATACTCCACTATCATAGTAATAGCCAATTCTCATATCAGGGCCATTTTTACAGGTGAGGGCTGCCTCAACACAATGAACAAGGGATAGGTCTGTCTTTTGTGCAGCAACCAATTGATCTTTATCAACACTAAGGCCGGAGACACACTGTGAGCATGGTGTGAGCATGGCGTTTCTGTTGCGTGTCATCCGCGGGGCGGCTGCCTGGCGTTTTCTCTGTCATTGCACACCAGAAGCGTGTCTGATGTGCGCTGCTGCTGCTATTAATGTACAGGGAAGCCCTATACTTCATGCTATGATACAGCAAAGATAACGTCAGCAGTGGCCTATTGACCATACATATCTATGGTATTGATGGTAAAATAGGCTACAGAATATTTTGTTCTGTATTGACAGGTTTAATATTTCAAAATCAATAATTATGTTGTTTTTTATTATTACAATTAGGCCTATATCTGCATTTATGTTAACCTACAGACTTTCAAACATGAAAATGTCCTTTATTAATATGTATTCATGTCAAAATGGCATATAAACATCTTTTCCTGTGCTATTTTGCCTAGAAACGGTTCCAACACGCCTGTGTGTCGCGTGAAAAATAGGCGTCTCTTCTATTTGAAGCATGCATGCGTTTTCCGCGCGGCTCGGACCGCGCGTGAGCCGCGCCTGTGACGCAGGCAGTATGCAAGCTCTAACCGGTTTACATGGGAGCCAAAATAAAAACGGACACGCCACGCAGCCGAGACGCTCACGCCACGCTTGCAGTGTGTCCCCGGCCTAAGAGTCTCATGGGGGCTGTTTACCTCCATCCACTCCCCAAGCTCAGGCTTTATTGTTAAGTCACTTTGGAGAGGTTCAGAGGGGATTTGCAAGAACGAGTCGCTAAGACTAACAACATCTTCAAATTTTTGGACTGTGCTCAAGTGACGAGAACTCTTGGGAAAGAGTTTCAACTTTATTTCTCACGACCGGTCTTGGGAAAACTTGATCACCTGCCAAATCATTTCCTAACATGAGACCTACTCCATCACATGGTAACTGTTCACGCACTCCCAGATTAACTAATCCATTCACAAGATCAGCCTTTAAGTGTACCTGATGGAGAGGCACACTATCACAACCCATCTCAATACCACGAATTAAAACGTTTGTGCCAGTGTTTGAATTTTGTGAAAAGGGTAGTACCTCTTTTAATATGAAGGACTGCGCCAAGCCAGTATCTCGCAAGATCACAACAGGCTGATGTGCAGTGTAAGACAAGGAAACAGAGCCAGAAAATAGAAAAGGTTGCATAGACTTATTCTTTTAATCAGCACTAGGTAACTTTTCAACCTTCATAATATATATTTTCAAGACTCTTGTGATGATACATCGACTTACAATAGGTTGAATGATACGTCTGCCATAGCCTGACTGCCATAGTCTGTATCGTTTTTAATCGTACTTTTAAACTTCGGGTTTCGGGTAGTAACCCGAGAACAAAAAGAACGACAAAATTCGACTGCTTTACGGCATATACGTCACTTCCACCAACTCCCACACTTCCTTAAATTTGGACGTGCGAGCCCAACTTTGTCCGTCGGATAATATAGTGATGTCCGAAGCAGCACAGACAAATAAGAAAGAATTTTGTTGGAGGAAAGCAATAAGAGGAAACGAAAAAGTGATGGGATTAAAGGTAGGACGAGGACCAACATTGGACTAGCGTTTGCTTGTTGGCGTGAGCTGAAGGAGGCGTGGCCGACCGATGCTGTCATGCTTGTTATGGTGATTACCTACCACTCAAACATTGAATTGAAGTATCATATAGATTCTGTAAAACGGTAACCAATAGACTACTATAATGATGCTGGCTTGTAAACGTGAGAATCGCAATTATTTGGCGTTTGAAAAAAATAAAACCCATGAAGTTATATTCATATGACATGCTGAAACATATGCCACTGACTGTACCTGGAATGAAGACATTTCACACGTGCTGCCAGAAGAACACCTGCATGTGAACTCCTCCTGCAGTGTTCAGGGGAACTGTTAGTGCTGCACCAACCCGCGCGGCCACTTTTATGAAGTTATTTGGCCCGCCCCGCACCACTGTATATATTTGTACAACTCGCCCCGCACCCGTGACCATTAAATAGACATACGGGGTCCGCGGGTTATGAGACGACCCGCGCATCACTAGTTCAGGGCTATCAGGGTTGTCTCCCAATGTATCCTGTTAAAATACCCTCCAGCATGAGCTCACTGGGTCTACATGTCCCGTTATAGACCTGCTCTTCAGTGCGATCTCACTTGGTCTACGTGTCCTGTGCTAAGCCTGCTCAACAACGTGTATCTGTTTTGAGTTGTTTTGTCCTAACTGTTTCTTTTCAATTTTGAGTTGCTTGCATTTTGTGTTTTGTGTTTTTTGTATTTTGTTTTTTTATATTGGTTTCCAAGATTGTTGCTTGTGTTTTCTCTGGTTTTGTTTCAAGCTGTTGTGTTTTGTTTGATTTTGTGTCTAGGGGATATTTGTATGTGTATTTGTAAGTTTATGTAAATGTGATGTAACTATCCTCTATTTTTGTGGTTTAATCTGCACCTCATATTAGGTGTTCTGATTTATTTATTTTTGGGGATTTATTTATTTATTTTTGCTGTATTATTGCATCTAGATTAAGCATTGGTGATTTTCTTCTTCTTTCTCCTCTTTTTCTTGACTGTTGGATTAATTGTCTTTTGTTGCAGGAGCCGAGGCTTCAGGGCAGGCCGCTAGTAGACCCTTGTGTGTGGTGGGGTGCAGTATTTCCTTTTTTTGTGTGATCCGACTGGTGTGGTGTGACCTGTGCACAAGGTGGTAAGATTGTGACATAGGAGCCTTGTGGTCACTCATCTAGTATACCTGCCATTAGTAGGCCTTGGTCTCATTCGGCAACGCTATTCGCCGACCCACCCTCCTCCTTTTACGTCCCACCTGAGGAGCTACCCCACAACTCGAGAAAGAAAGGAGAGACAGACACAGAAATTTGAAAGGAACTCGAGTTTTATTTAATGTTAAAAGAAAGTCAATAGGGATAAAAAGCCTTCCACGTTTCCTCTCGAATGCAGGTCACTCTGTCCCTCCCACTTTGCAGCCTCCAAAGCTATCGGGTCCTGGCCCAAGGACTGGGCAACACGTGCCGTCCGAAGTTCTAACGAGCCTGCGCTAGCTCAATTCCAGTGGGAGTAGAGGTAAGTATCACCTTGTGTTAGGGGCTCCTTGTGGGGCACTTCAGCAGTATTCCTCAGCTGTAGTGGTCTTTTAGCACAACCGGCTCGGTGCGGGCTGATGAGACAGGTAAGTCATTCAATCTTGGCGTTATGCAATATGCAGACAGAACATGGAGAGAATAAGTATGTAACTCACAACATCAACAGTACTTCTCAGCTGTAGTGGTCCTTTAGCACAACCGACCCATTGCAGGTGGATGAGACAGGTAAGTCACTCAATCTTAGCGTTATGCAGTATGCAGGCAGAACATGGAGAGAATAAGTATGTAACTCACAACATCAGCAGTACTTCTCAGCTGTAGTGGTCCTTTAGCACAACCAGCTCGTTGCGGGCTGATGAGACAGGTAAGTCACTCAATCTTGGCGTTATGCAATATGCAGACAGAACATGGAGAGAATAAGGATGTAACTCGCAACATCAGCAGTACTTCTCAGCTGTAGTGGTCCTTTAGCACAACCAGCTCGTTGCGGGCTGATGAGACAGGTAAGTCACTCAATCTTGGCGTTATGCAATATGCAGACAGAACATGGAGAGAATAAGGATGTAACTCGCAACATCAGCAGTACTTCTCAGCTGTAGTGGTCCTTTAGCACAAACAGCTCGTTGCGGGCTGATGAGACAGGTAAGTCACTCAATCTTGGCGTTATGCAGTATGCAGGCAGAACATGGAGAGAATAAGTATGTAACTCACAACATCAGAAATACTTCTCAGCTGTAGTGGTCCTTTAGCACAACCGGCTCGTTGCGGGCTGATGAGACAGGTAAGTCACTCAATCTTGGCGTTATGCAGTATGCAGGCAGAACATGGAGAGAATAAGTATGTAACTTTTGGTGAAGAAATGGGCTGTGAAGTTTCAGTGTTTCAGTGCCCAAACTAAAGAGAACACTGATCACCATAATGGTGACCAAATACATTTACATTTAATCATTTAGCAGACGCTTTTATCCAAAGCGACTTACAAAAAAGGGGAGAGCAATAGAAGCAACGAAACAAACAAGGCCAACAACCTGTAAGAGCTGTAAGAAGTCTCAATTAATTAGCACAGTACACAATTTTATTTATTTTTTGGGGGGACAAACAAACAAAAATTAATGGATGGTTAAGTGCTTTTCTTTATTGGTCAGGTGCAATTGGAAGAGATGTGTCTTAAGATGTTTTTTAAAAATGGCCACAGACTCGGCAGGTCATTCCACCAGGTGGGAACGGTCCAGGAAAATGTCCGTGAGAGCGATTTCATGCCTCTTTGGAATGGAACCACGAGGCGTCGCTCACTCGCAGAACGTAAGCTTCTGGAGGGTGTGTAAGTCTGAGCAAGCGAGTTTAGGTATATTGGTGAAGAGCCAGTGGTTGTTTTGTAGGCAAGAACTAGTGCCTTGGATTTGATGCGAGCAGCCATTGGCAACCAGTCCAGTCTGATGAAGAGAGGCGTAACATGAGCTCTCTTCGGCTCATTAAAGACCACTCTCGCCGCTGCATTCTGGATCAGCTGCAAGGGTTTGATAGTGCATGCTGGAAGCCCAGCCAGAAGAGCATTGCAATAGTCCAGTCTGGAGAGAACAAGAGCTTGAACCAGGAGTTGTGCAGCCTGTTCTGATAGGAAGGGTCTGATCTTTCTAATGTTGTATAAAGCAAATCTGCAGGACCGGGCTGTTGCAGTAATGTGGTCAGTGAAGTTTAACTGGTCATCAATCACAACTCCAAGGTTCCTGGCTGTCCTGGATGGAGTTATGGTTGATGAACCAAGCTGAATGGAGAAATTTTGATGAAGTGCTGGGTTGGTTGAGAAAACAAGTAATTCTGTCTTTGCAAGATTAAGTTGAAGGTGATGCTCCTTCATCCAGTCAGGTATGTCTGTCAGACAGGCAGCAATACGAAATGAGAAGTAGAGTTGAGTGTCATCAGCATAGCAGTGATAGGAGAAGCCGTGTTTCTGAATGACAGAGTGTAATGATGACATGTAGATGGAGAAGAGAAGTGGTACAAATATTTTCAATAAATCATCAACATCTAAACCTCTGTTAATTCTCAATAACTTTTGTATATGTCTGACAGAAATAAAGTCAGTCTGGTTACAATCTGCTTTGTGTATAGTCTCAAGTTAGTTATGACCAGAAATCACCATGAGTTACTGTATGATATGAGTATTCATTCAAGAACTAAGCAGAATACTGAGGTGGTATTAATTTGGGTCCCTGCACATAAATGAATAATGGGAAATGAAAGAGTTGACAAATGCGCCACCTCAGTGTGGATGGAAGGCCAAAACGGAAAGAAAAGATGTGTTTTGAAGCGAAAACATAAAAGTGTGGACAAGGCCTGAGTGTGAACTCAAACTTTGAAGATTTTGCTGTGTATGATTCATGTTGAATTATCCTGCATCCAAAGAGCACGGAAATATGGACTTTATACCACGGTAGGACTCTTTGCATCTTATGACTTAGTTCAGCTAAGCTAAATATTATTTAAATTAAAGGCTAACTTATATTACCAGAATAACAAAAATAGCCAGGGGTCCAAGGTCCATACTGTAAGATATTACACTACCTTCAAAACACCTCTGAATCATTCAACTTTAAAAGAGTTAAACAAGAGTTAGATTTATAATTTATGCCCTGCAGCGATTTTCACTTGACTGCACTGCACATATCTGAAAATTATTATGGAGGCAGCTGACTTTGATGGAGGAATTTACAGCTTTACTCCCAAACTACAATTCATGTTCATCAAAAAGTTGATTATGACCGTTATTAACCTAAATACACTTGATTTAATCGAAAAGTGTATCCAAGTAGTAATAGTTTGGTGTTTGCTGGCATAATGATGACCTGTAGTGCACAGCTGTCCCGTGCTCTGGCGTGGTTAGTGCTCACACTGCCTGCAAACCGCGATGAGCCCAACCGAACCGTGCTCTAGCCCAACCGAACCACTCTGGCCCAACCGAACCACGCTCTGGCCCAACCGAACCGCGCTCTTGGCCAACCGAACCGGTCTCTGGCCCACCCGAACCATGCTCTGGCCCAACCAAACCGCTCTCTGGCCCAACCGAACCGCGCTCTTGCCCAACCGAACTGCGCTGTAGCCCAACTTAACAGTGCTCTGGCCCAACCGAACCATGCTCTGGCCCAACCGAACCACTCTCTGGCCCAACCGAACCGCGCTCTGGCCCAACCGACCCGCTCTCTGGTCCAACCGAACCGCTCTCTGGTCCAAACGAACCGCTCTCTGGCACAACCAAACCGCTCTCTGGCCCAACCAAACCATGCTCTGGCTCAATCAAACAGCTCTCTGGCTCAATCGAACCGCTCTCTGGCTCAACCGAACCGCTCTCTGGCTCAACCGAACCGTGCTCTGGCCCGACCGAACCGCTCTCTGGCCCGACCGAACCACTCTCTGGCCCAACCGAACCGTTCTCTGGCCCAACCGAAACGCTTTCTGGCCCAACCGAAGTGATTTCTGGCCCAACCGAACCGCTCTCTGGCCCAACCGAACTGCTCTCTGGCTCAACCAAACCAATTTCTGACCCAACCGAACCCCTTCTGGCTCACCGAACTGCTCTCTGGCCCAACCGAACCGTATCATGGCTCAACCGAACCGCTTTCTGGCTCAACCGAACCCAAACCGCTTTCTGGCCCAACCGAAGTGCTTTCTTGCTTAACTAAACCGCTATCTGGCCCAACCGAACTGCTCTCTGGCCCAACCGAACCGCTCTCTGGCCCAACCGAACTGCTCTCTGGCTCAACCAAACCGCTTTCTTGCCCAACCGAACCCCTCTCTGGCCCAACTGAACCGCTCTCTAGCCAAACTGGAGAGAAATAAAGTCAGTCTGGTTGCAATCTGCTTTGTGTATAGTCTCAAGTTAGTTATGACCAGAAATCACCATGAGTTACTGTATATGAGTATTCATTCAAGAATTAAGCAGAATACTGAGGTTGTATTAATTTGGGTCCCTGCACATAAATGAATAATGGGAAATGAAAGAGTTGACAAACGCACCACCTCAGTGTGGATGGAAGGCCAAAACGGAAAGAAAAGATGTGTTTTGAAGCGAAAAAATAAAAGTGTGGACAAGGCCTGAGTGTGAACTCAAACTTTGAAGATTTTGCTGTGTATGATTTATGTTGAATTATCCTGCATCCAAAGAGCACGGAAATATGGACTTTATACCACGGTAGGACTCTTTGCATCTTATGACTTAGTTCAGCTAAGCTAAATATTATTTAAATTAAAGGATAATTTATATTACCGGAATAACAAAAATAGCCAAGGGTTCAAGGTCCATACTGTAAGATATTACACTACCTTCAAAACACCTCTGAATCATTTCACTTTTAAAGAGTTAAACAGTAGTTAGATTTCTCATTAATGCCTCGCAGCGATTTTCACTTGACTGCACTGCACATATCTGAAAATTATTACGTAGGCAGCTGACTTTGATGGAGGAATTTACAGCTTTACTCGCAAACTACAATTAATGTTCATAAAAAAGGTGATTACCAGGACTCTTGTTAACCTAAATACACTTGATTTAATCGAAAAGTGTATCCAAGTAGTAATAGTTTGGTGTTTGCTGGCGTAATGATGACATGTAGTGCACAGTTGTCCCGTGCTCTGCCGTGGTTAGTGCTCACACTGCATGGGAACCGCGCTCGAGCCCAACCGAACAGTGCTCTGGCCCAACTGAACCACGCTCTGGCCCTACCGAACCGTGTTCTTGGCCAACCGAACCGGTCTCTGGCCCAACCGAACCGTGCTCTGGCCCAACCGAACCGCTCTCTGGCCCAACCGAACCGCTCTCTGGCCCAACCGAATCACTTTCTGGCCCAACCGAACCGCTTAATGGCTCAACCGAACTGCTCTCTGGCCCAACCGAACCTCTTAATAGCTCAACCAAACCGCTCTCTGGCCCAACCGAACCGCTTTCTGGCTCAACCGAACCGCTCTCTGGCCCAACTGAACCACTTTCTGGCCCAACCGAACCGCTTAATGGCTCAACCGAACTGCTCTCTGGCCCAACCGAACCTCTTAATAGCTCAACCAAACCGCTCTCTGGCCCAACCGAACCGCTTTCTGGCTCAACCGAACCGCTCTCTGGCCCAACCGAACCGCTCTCTGGGCCAACCAAACCACTCTCTGGCCCAACCAAACTGCGCTCTGGCCCAACCGAACTGCTCTCTGGCCCAACCGAACCGCGCTCTGGCCCAAACGAACCGCGCTCTGGCCCAAACGAACCGTGCTCTGGCCCAACCGAACCGTGCTCTGGTGCAACTGAACCGCTCTCTGGCTCAACCGAACTGTTCTCTGGCCCAAACAAACCGAATGAGAAAGGGACAAAACGTCCCTCTTTCTGTCAGGATGTTATTATTTGAAATGAAAAGTTTGAAAAAAAAAACAAAAAACGAATGTTTTAAATCTGTTTTGAATTAAGTTGTTTTTCAAATAAATTCTAATTACTTCTAATTCTGCTTGGACCACTTTTTTTTTTGTGTTCCGGCAATCTATACGGCCTGCTGCGCACTACCACGCCCTGCTTGGTCTCAACGTGGTGTTGAATGAGGTCGGTCTGTCCCGGTAGGGGCGAGAACACATCTGCAAAATCTGCCTGCAGTTGTTTGAGGTCTATGAGCTGGGAGGGCAAGAGGTGATCTCCCCCCGGGACCAGGGCTTGAGATTGGGTCTTTTGAATCGCCTCTGGTCCGAGATCCTCCTCTCCACTCACCACTTTCGCCAGCATCACAGCCTCGGCCTCAACCCATTTTTTTAACAGATTGAGGTGATATATTTGACGTGCCCGTCCCTATCGGATCAAATTAACCCATAGTTAAGATCGCCTGCTCGTCATGTGACCTCAAAAGGTCCTTGCCACTTGGCAATTAATTTAGAACTAGAGGTGGGAAGTAATAGAAGGACTTTATCTCCCGGTGAAAATTGCCGTAGCCTAGTCCCTCTGTTGTATAGCTGCCCCAGCGTGTGGTGTTTTGTTCTCAGGTCCAATACAAACTGAATTTTGTTTTTACGAGCGGATGGTCCGTCCTCCCAAGCCTCTCTGATGACATCCAAAACCCCTGGAGGTTGGCGGCCATAGAGAAGCTCAAAGGGGGAAAACGCCGTGGAGGCTTGGGGGACCTCGCGGACAGCAAACAAGAGAGGTATAGCCATTTATCCCAATTTTTGGCGTCCTCATGAACAAACTTATGATACATTGTTTTTAACGTGCGATTAAATCTTTCTACCAGCCCGTCTGTTTGTGGGTGATAGACGCTGGTAAGAATAGATTTAATGTCCAATAATTCATAAAGTTTGCGGATCGTCCATGACATGAACGCCGTGCCTTGATCGGTGTGAATCTCTATCGGGATTCTCATCCGGGACATTAGGGAGAACAGTGCACTCACAACGCTTTTCGCCACAATGTTGCGCAGTGGCACTGCCTCCGGATATCCCGTTGCATAATCCACTAGGAATAAAGCAAAGCGATGTCCGCGAGCTGACCGTTCCATACCAATTCTTTCGAAGGGGACCTGCATCAACGAAGAGGGCACAATGGTGTTTTTGGTTGGGGTTGTGGGTTTACCAACTGACATTTGCGACAAGCGCACACCACCGGCGTACATTCTCGTGAATGCCCGCCAAAAGAATCAGGCCATGAGACGGTTTAGTGTCGCTGTTTGCCCTAAATGCCCGGCCATCAGATTGTAATGAGCCGCCTGGAAAAGCATTTCCCGACGGCTTTTCAGAACTAACAACTGGGTTGTAGTCTGCTTTGTCTGGGTGTCTTGGGTCACCCGATACAACCTGTCTTTTAATAGAGTAAAATAGGGAAAAGTAAGCGGTTGATCAGGACGAAGGAGATGGCCGTCGATGGCACAGACCTGATTAACGCATTTTTTAGCGTTTCATCCCGGGATTGTTCCAAGGGAAAAGTCATTGTGCTCCGAAAACACTGGCATTTCCTGAGCGCTCTGTTCCCCCGGATCAGTGCCCAGTGGTCTCGGCTCAACCTCCCCCGCCTGAGCGACCACCACCTTCCCACTCTCTTGTTTTCCCCAAGAGGCATCCACACATAAACATCCCAATAATTTATTAAAATCTGGCCAATTGGTCCCCAAAATCAGTGGATGCCGGAGGTGCTGGTTAACGGCCACGTCAACCCTATTTTTTGACCCCGGAATAGAATATCCACGGTCACTAACGGGTATTCCAACACCTCCCCGTTCACACACCTCACCTTAACCACACGGCACTTATCCTATGCCCCGGGTTGAATTAGGCTTTGGTGTATGGAGGTCTGGTTACAACCTGAATCCACCAAAGCTTGATAAGTAGCAGTTGGTGGTCTGGTGGTCTGGATTCTGGTCTGGATTCTGGTCTGGACCGCATTGGCCAGTCCGCTTTGGGCCATTCCCGGTACCTGGCCGCCCGCTCAAACAGCTCGATGAAAGCCTCTGGGTCGTCTTCTGGACCCATCTTGGCCAGCGGGACGGAGTCGATGGTCTGTCTCTGGGGAACGGCCCGAACCTCCCGGTCCATCCAGCTCCGGAACACCTCGTGGTCTTCATGTTGGGCCGACAGGTCCTGATGGTGTTCTTGGTTAAGACCGGCGAGCGATTGTACGATGTCGGCAAGTGGCGTCTTCGGCGGAGTTTGCATGGCGGTGGCTATCTTCTCCCTTCCCGGGTTTTGGCACCAGTGTGATAATGTTCATTGTATGATCAGGAAGGAAGAAGACAGGGGTCGGCTTTGACTGAGACTTGCTTCCTTTATTCAATCTTTCAATAATCCAAAACAACAAACGCTCAGTGGCGTGTCTCTCTTTCCTCGATGTGGATCGCTCCTATTCAGTGGTATAAGGTCTCTAGTTTCTCAGGTTCTCTCAAGTAGTCACTCGCAAAGTCCCAGTCCAACTCTCTTTCTCAACTATCTCCCGGTCGCGGCTTAAATGCGCTCTCTCCACGCCAACCACTGCAATCAGAAACAGGTGTTCGTCACCTGTGCTTGACCTACTTACCTCCCGCTCCGCTCTGTGCTCTCTCTCCCACTGCAGACCTCGCAGAACCATGCCCCCTCCACCACATATGTGACCAGTCACGGAAAGTAGGTACACAAGTCGGTTTTGGGGCATTTTGAGTTATTCACAGATTCTAAAGTTGTAATCTCCAAGCTTTCCAACGATGTGTAACACATGGAAATCTGATAATATTTGGAGAAGTTGTAGCCATCTGAATTTAGGCCTTTAGAAAAGTGTAAACGAGAGAAAACAGCCCTTAAAAGTTTTGCAGTTCTTACCTGTTCTCACCTGCTGGGAGTGACAATAGGGCTCATTTACATCTCATTTAGATAAGACATACCCCCTGTAAAGCTGCATGGTTGCTAGTAACGAAAGACGCAACGTGAAAAATCGAACCGCATTCACACCAGTCATTTCAAGCAACTGAAGCATTATTCAAATTAATAGCAGATGTTAACATTACCATCTAAAAAGCCATTATAGTAATGGCGGTTTTTGGCAAGTTCAAGTTCAAGAGTTTTATTTGTCACATACACAGTTATACAGAATACAACCGGCAGTGAAATGTAAACAGGTCCGCTCCATGGACATCAAATAACAATTAACAAAAAAAGCACAATAAATTATAAAATAGGAATAGGATAAGTTGCTATATATACATATGTAGAATTATGAATAAATCAAGTAAAAGAAATAAGAGATGTGGAATAAAATAAGTGAGATAAAGTAAACTGGAGACTATAAAAATAAATACGTGGATAACAGAAGTGCAGGAGTGTAATGTGCAAACAGCATTATAATGAGTAGTTACATGGAACACAAGAATAAAGTGCAGTGCAATTTCAGTATGTGAGTTTGTTAGTACTGAAGAGAGGTGAAGTCACATGTTGTTAAGTGACAGCGTTCAGGAGTCTGATGGCTTGTGGGAAGAAACTTCTCCTGAGTCTCTCAGTTTTGGCCATCAGGCTATGGAAGCGCTTACCAGAAGGCAGCCGGGTGAAGTGGGGGTTGGCTGGGTGATTAATGTTCTTGATGATTTTTGCAGCTCTACCTCTGCATCGTTTGATGTAGATGTCCTGCAGAGACGGGAGAGCTGACCCTGAGATGCGCTCGGACAAGCGCACCACTTTTTGCAGGGCTTTGCAGTCGTGACTGGGGCTGTTACCATACCACGCTGTGATGGACTGAGTCAGTAAACTTTCTATCGCCCCTGAATAGAAAGTTTTCAGGATAGCTGGTGAGACCCGGAATTTCCTCAGCTGGCGCAGGTGGTACAGTCTTTGCCTGGCCTTTTTCACCTGAGACTGGATATGTGCAGTCCAGGTCAGGTCCTCGGAGATGTTCACACCCAGGTATTTGGAGCTGCTCACTCTCTCTACTGGTGTCCCGCTGATCATGAGAGGGGAATATGACCGTTGCTGTCTCTTCCTGAAGTCCACAATCAGTTCTTTGGTCTTGTTCACATTCAGAAGGAGACAGTTGTCTTGGCACCATGATGTCAGTTGCTCCACCTCGTCCAAGTATGCAGTCTCATTGTTGTTGGAAATGAGGCCCAGGACAACAGTATCATCCGCAAACTTGATGACAGAGGTGGAGCTGTGTGTGGACAAACGGTCATGCGTGTAGAGAGAGTAGAGCAGTGGACTGAGGACACAGCCCTGTGGAGCTCCCACACTCACGGTGATGGAGGTGGAGGTGAACTGTCCTACTCTCACCACCTGAGGTCTGCCAGTGAGGAAATCTTCAATCCAGTGACAGAGAGAAGAGTTCAGTCCGAGATCCAGGAGTTTGTTAGTTAGCTTAATGGGAACTATGGTGTTAAAGGCTGAACTATAGTCAATAAATAGCAGTCTTACATAGTTCCCATTCTTGCTGTCGATGTGTGTGAGGGAGGAGTGGAGGACGTGAGAGATGGCATCTTCAGTCGATCTATTGGGACGATAGGCGAACTGAAGAGGGTCCAAGGTGTAAGGGATGGAGGAGCAGATGTTGTTTTTGATGAGTCTCTCAAAGACCTTCATGACTAAAGACGTGAGAGCCACTGGGCGATAGTCATTTAGGCAAGAGGGTTTACTGTTCTTAGGGACAGGGATGATGGTCGATTTTTTGAATGAGGTTGGGACCACAGATGTAGCAAGGGACTCATTGAAGATGGATGTGAGGAGTCCTGCGAGCTGATCAGCACAGGACCGCAGGACACGACCTGAAACGCCATCCGGACCAGCAGCTTTCCTAACATCCACACGTGGATGCTAACGATTGCAATTAAAATAATAACAATAGGTAGATATGGGAAGGTCTAAACATGGGACTAAACATGAGATAACGTGTAGGCTACGTGTTCTTAGAATGAAACTCACCAGATTTGAAACAGAAAAGTATTCTTGCAGATCTCGATGCCTCCAATGAAATAAGTCGCTCGGGCACACTTTCTCTTTGTCGGGGTCTTCTTTGTGGATGTAACCATCTCTGAAGATTGCACTGTTAGGTGTTACAGTTTTGACCCATAGACCAGATATGCGAAATGAAGACCAGGAGTCAGGATGTTCAATCATCTGAGAATTTTACTGAAGAATAGTTTGCAGTTTCATCAGTAGAGTCAGCTTCAGAGTCTCTCAGGGCGGTGTCAGGCCAGACTCTACTCTATCCAAAATTACCACACCAGTTATACCAATTTCAAGGGCATGATTTACATCATTACAAACACGTGGAATATTACTGATTGGCATAAAGTCTAAACAATGTGTCACGCGAGAATAGATAGGAGATGTTGTTGTTGTTAATCAGGATGTATACATCAGACAATCCCAAGATTGGGGTAGTGTTGACTTCAGGGGAGTCCTAGAAAGACGCCAAGAGGTCTAGGGTGTGAGAAAAGCGGTCCAATCCAGTCATGTAACACACACACACAAGACTCTAGGGCCCATCTCTCCTCCAAGGTTAGTGCAGCAGTGAGCTTATCAACAGGACAAGATATCAACACCACATGACAAACAAATCTCCAAAAAGAAAAATATGACTAATGTCATCTACCTCATTCTATAAAGAAATATAAAGACAAAAAATGTACTTCTATCAATGGGAAAAATCACACTATATAAATGGGAAGAAATCACAATTGGGAGACTCAAATCCTCCCACCCCTTCCTGTCCTGGGGTTACTAACAACAGGCAGGATTCACCTCTTGGAAGTTCTAACTTTCTCTCCAAGGCCCTGTTGGTCAGGCTATCTATGTCAGGGCACATAGATAGGGGTCAGACTGTCTTTGTCAGACCATCTGTGGAAAGCAAATTAGACACCATACAGCAGACATAGAGTCAAAATCTTATTAAATAATAGTTAAATGTAATAATGATCAAATAAAATTGATTGTCAATAATTCATTATTTTGAAAGGATAATAACTGATTATTTAATTCATGAGGTTATTAAAAATCATTCAAAAGGATAAGATGCATATGATGAAGATGCATATGATGAAGAGGCAAGGGTGTCGGCCCACTCCCCCCTTCATTCCCCCGTTTTAAGACCAATGTGGGGTCCAATGCCACCACGTCTGGTCTACAAGTGAGGTCTCTATGGAAGGTTGAGTGGTGACTCATGCTTCCCTGACGGGTCACACTTGTCTCTTCACCTCATCACGGACATGCTGGCCACTAAAAAGTCCCTAATCCGAGGCTCTCACACCTTCCACTCACATTAGGGGTACAACATGTTTCTTTGCCAGCTTTCTTCTCAGATTGTTTGTTAGTGTCAGCATCCTCCTGTCCTCCTCGGCAGGATTCAGCTTGCTCCTCGGCAAGAGGACCTGCACAGATAGAAAAGACTAAAACGATCACACACATCCAAACAGTTATGTCAACGGTTAGTTTGAGCATGTGCAGATGCATCAAGGCAGTTGCATCTGAAGTGCAGTTCTTCAACGGGAAAGCCTCTACCCATCTGGAGAACAAATCAACAATCATTAGGATGTATGAAAAGCCCCCACTAGGGGGAAGAGTGAAGTCAATCTGAAGATGGGTCCATGGACCCTGGGGACATGGGGGGTGACCTAAGGGGATATTTAGCTTAGCTGAAGAATTAACCTTAAAGCAAACTAAACATCTGCAAAAATCCCTGCAGGAAGCTCTCATCTCTGGCCACCACCATGTTTTAGAAATCATTGCATATAGTTTCTCAGGCCCAGCATGTGCCAATCCTTCATATAACGACATGAGCTCGGTTCGAGCAGAAACAGGGCAGACAAAACGTTAATTGAGTTTCCAAAGTCCATCTGAGTTTATCAGTGCACCGAGTTTTGTCCATTGCACTGTTACTTCAGAATCTTTATCCTGTGCATAAATGTCTCGGGGTGGCTCATTCTCCTGGGGAGAGATAGCCATTACACTCACGCATGTCTCTGCCTGTTGTGCAGCCAGCCTGGCAGCAGCATCAGCAGCTTGGTTGCCCTTGGATTCTGGGGCGTTATCAGTAGAGTGTCCTGTTCTTTTGATAAACAGGAAAATCACAGGCAGACATGAGTTTCTGTACCTGCTTTTGATGAGAGATGGGTAAGCCAGGGGTGGTAGGGAACCCCCGTTGTTTCCACACAGGTCCGAAATCATGGACCGTCCCGAAGGCCTTGCCATATTGAAGTGTACGCATGAGAGTGACCAGATCTGCCACCTGAGCCCCTCCCCCTGAAAGAGAGCCACATTCAACAGTCTCATAATGTTCGTTTACCA
Source organism: Pseudorasbora parva (assembly GCF_024679245.1). NCBI lineage: Eukaryota > Metazoa > Chordata > Actinopteri > Cypriniformes > Gobionidae > Pseudorasbora > Pseudorasbora parva. Next base: position 66,025,895 of record NC_090172.1, on the reverse strand, counting down.
CAGCCCAGCCTGTGAAGCGTTGTCCTTGTTCATGAAAACTGGACCTGTCAACAAACAAGTTCATGGCATCAGATAATGGTTTGGCCTGGAGAGGGCTCTGGCTGTCGTTCTCGATCAGATGGACACAGTTGTGGGCAGTTCCTTCTTCTGGAAGCAAGGAGGCAGGGTTTACAGCATTTTCATTGTCAATTTGAATTTCCACATTCTTACTCAGAAGAGTGGTTTCCCCCTTTGCTCGTCTTTGATTTAAAATAGAGCTCAAGCAAGTGTTTGTCAATAACTTCAAAATCTGATGTCTTGTGTGCAGTATCACCTTTTGATGTGTCACAATGTCCTCTGTGGCTTTCACAGCCCATTCTGCACAGTCACATGTCAGCAGGCAGGGGTGCTGACCTGCCATAAAAACAGGAATAGGAGCAGAATAATATCCTACCATTCCATAGGAATTTCGGCCTGGAACTCTCTGGCCGAGGGCAGCGGAGTATGATCGGGTTCCCACCCATGTCCACAGGTGAAAAGGTTGGCTGGTGTCAGCATGTCTCAGTGCTGGGGAGGAAGTTAGAGTTTCATTGATACTCACGAACACCTCCTCCGTCCAGTCGATCAGGTCAGATCCAGGTTTTCCCCCTTTAAGAGATTCTGTGAGGGGTTTAGGCAGTTCAGTGTATTCAGGACCATACTGGCGGCAGTAATTCAGAAGATCCATTACCTGCCTTAGACCAGTAACCATGTTTGGCTTTGGAAGTTCGACGATGGCTTTGACTCTTTCTGGAGTGATTCGTCTGTCGTGCACCCCGACAATCTGCCCTAAATACATCACTTCGGGCAGTGCCAGCTGTGCCTTTTTCAAGTTGGCTTTGAATTCCCCGTTTTCCAGAGCATTCAAAACAGTTCGTACAGCAGTTAAATGTTTGAATTTCCTTGGGCTGGCAATCAGAATGTCATCCACATATTGTAGGACAACTGATCCATCATTTTCAACAGTCTTTCTTACAGGATCAATGAAGGATGCCAGTACCTGATGAAACAGGGTTGGAGAGTTGCAGAATCCTTGTGGCAACCGGCACCATGTCCATTGGCGACCCCTGCAGGTGAAAGCAAACTTTCCTGGGTCCTCCTTGGCTAGAGGGCAAGTCCAGAAAGTGTTAGAAATATCCAGTGCAGTGAAATAACAGTGTTCAGACCTTATTTCATAAAGGATCATGGCAGGGTTCGTGACAAGGGAGTGCATCTTTTCGGAAGCTGCATTTAACGCGGTGTAGTCTATCGGGAGACCCCAAGAGTTGTCACTCTTTTTCACGGACCATATCGGTGAATTTGTTGGAGAGGTGCATGGTATTATGAGTTTCAGTAGTCATGTCAAAGCAATAACTAAATCAGCATACTATCATCTGAAAAAAATTGCAAGGATTAGATGTTTTGTCTCCAGGCAAGACTTAGAGAAACTCGTTCATGCTTTCATCACCAGTAGGGTGGACTATTGTAATGGCCTTCTCACTGGCCTTCCCAAAAAGACCATTAGACAGCTGCAGCTCATACAGAATGCTGCTGCCAGGATTCTGAGCAGAACCAGAAAATATGACCATATCACACCAGTCCTCAGGTCTTTACACTAGCTTCCAGTTACATTTAGGATCGACTTTAAAGTACTATTACTTGTTTATAAATCACTCAATGAGCTGGGACCTCAATACATCGCAGATATGCTAATTAAATACAAACCCAACAGATCACTCAGATCAGCAGGATCAAGTCAGTTAGAAATACCAAGAGTTCAATCAAAGCAAGGAGAGTCTGCTTTTAGCTATTATGCCAGCCGTAGTTGAAACCAGCTTCCTGAACAGATCAGATGCGCTCCAACAGTAGCCACATTCAAATCCAGACTCAAAACACATCTGTTTAGCTGTGCGTTTACTGAATAAGCCCTGAGCACTGTATGTCCGACTGATTGCACCCTATCTTATCTCTTTATTCTTTTTATAATTGTTTTAGTTTACCTTTGTTCTTATCTTTGGTTATTGTTTATTTTATACGTTCTTTTGAGTTAAATATGATGAGTGAAAACTGGGTTTGATGGAAATAGTAAGTTTGACAAAAAGGTTTGAGTATGTGTAAATCTGTGGAGGGTATGATGAGTGAGAATGGGTTTAACAAGAAGGTTACTGAGTAAAAATCAGGGAATAGTGATTAAAATGGATGTTATGAACGTGTTTGAGAAAGAAATGAATGAGAGGTGCTCTAATAAAGATGGTACATGTATGTAGGCTGTAAACTGAAGAATGTTTATTTTTATATCAGGGATCTGACCTTTTTTTTTTTTTTTTTTTTTTTTTATTATTATTGTCTTTACAACTGTTTTTAACTATGCTTGTTTTAAATTTTTATTCGTCCATATGGTACTCTTTTTTTCTCATGCATTTGTTACCACTGTTTTAATTAATTTCTATGTAAAGCACTTTGAATTGCCATTGGGTATGAAATGTGCTATACAAATAAACTTGCCTATTATGATACCCCGTTTGCATAATTTGTCCACCACACTCTTCACACCCTCTCGAGCCTCATTTCTTAAAGGGTATTGTCGTTTGGCTACATGCATGGGTCCTGGGATGCTCAGTGGCTGAACTTGGGCAAGCTCACAATCAAATGTATCTTTTGCCCAAACATCAGGAAATTTAGAAATCAAAAACTTCCACTCAGGTTGAGTTTCAGTCTCTTTGTCAACATCATTCACTGCGCATCTCTGTTTACAATGGTGGCCAGATTGAGATAAGGGAAGCACGTTCAGGCTGCCTGTGGCAGATTCAAGGACAATGGAGCAATCACAATCTTCAGGCTTACAGTTTACAGCACAGTAAGTTTCATAGGCTATGCGAAAATGGTCAGCATATTCTAAAGGGCTTTCCCCTACTCTCTGTTTGACCTGGGTTACACTGGTGCAGGGGTATGACCTCTGACCTAAAAGTTCTTCAACCTCATACTTGTAAGTGGAGTAGGCCTCGCAATACTCAGGCCAGTCTGAAGGATCGAAGGGGTGGGGTCTAATTTTTTGTAGAGCTTTAAGTTTACTGGTGGGGATTAATCCTTCCACCAGTGCTTGTATGTCAGCAATGCCCAGATTTTGTTGTCTGGCAATGGCTTCTATCTTATCCCATAAAACTTTATTTGGGCTGTACAGTTTGAAAGGTTCTATCCCCGCAAGCAAACTATTTTTCTCAGCTGGGGTTAGTCTGGTCATTGACCCATATTCATGCCCAGTCCCCATTTCAGTGTTCTGGTCGTCCCACTCCGAATGTCAGATTGGGGTGGCAAAGACTGTTTTTCTGGGTTTATATGCCTCAACAGAGGACAAGCTGATATTCTTGACCCCTGTGGTTAATTTACTATTTGCTTGTGCGGAAAGAACCTCTGGGTTGTACGGGAGAGGGATTTCAACCTGTGCATTCAAAATTGGGTGTGCCTTTTCATACGGTCCCTCCTCTCTGTTATCAGGAAGCGGGGCGGATCCCTGAGTGGGGGCCACCTGCACTTCCTGGTAAGAGTCAGTCGGGATAGAGGGAGGAAGAGACCTGGCAGCATTTTCTACTTTGTCACAAGACTTTCCCAGCCCCTTATTAAAACCTCCCAGATCATGGCCCACCTGCACTTCCTTTAATTTTGCTATTTTGTCACGTGCATCCAGGTCGTACCACTCATTAGCCCCATTAGGGATTGATTTCATTGGTACACCTCCCATTTTACAGCAAACGCAAACGGCTATAAATTTGGGTTTATCTGACGCCTATTTGGTTTACTACAAAATTCGACTGCTTTACGGCATATACGTCACTTCCACCAACACCCACACTTCCTTAAATTCGGACGTGCGAGCCCACCTGGCTTGTAAACGTGAGCATCATGATTATTTGGCGTTTGAAAAAAATAAAACCCATGAAATTATATTCATATGACATGCTGAAACATATGCCACTGACTGTAACGTTACCTGGGATGAAGACATTTCACACGCGCCGCCAGAAGAACACCTTCATGTGAACTCCTGCAGTGTTCAGGGGAACTGTTAGTGCTGCACCAACCCGCGGGCCGCTTTTATGAAGTTATTTGGCCCGCACCGCACCACTGTATATATTTTTACAACCCGCCCCGCACCCACGACCATTAAATAGACATACGGGGTCCGCGGGTTATGAGACGACCCACGCATCACTAGTTCAGGGCTATCAGGGTTGTCATGTCAACAAATGCACGCACGATGGCATCCCCTGATGTAGGATGACAGATCTTACGACAGTAGTTGAGGATATTATTTTTTCCAAACTGTAGGGGGACCCCGAGAGCAAAAGTAGCCAAGTGCTCCTTTAAAGGGATCCCCTGGTGTTGAGACTTGTATGGCTTAATATAACATAAATGATGTCTCTTACTGAATTATGTAGTAGAAAACCCATGAAAGATCTACGTTATTTTAAAAATCGATTTTATATTTGGACCATGGGCGGCGCCATTTTGTTTGCGTTCTAGGTTGATGACGTAGAATGGTTGAACTCCTCAATCAGCTGGCGTTACCCGTAGCTATTTTTACCACAACGCAACTCGAAAATTGTTTCAGAGTTAAACAAAACCAATGTTCCTTTGTAATTGTACTTGAAACACACTCAAACATACATGTGCACACAAACTCACCTACACAAGTCACAAACAGATCGGCGGGCGCGCACACACACCTGACAGACTGCTCGTCTCAATCGAGATGGTGGGCTGCTCAGTCTCCACGACAGGGGCTGAATCTGAAATCGACCCCCTATACCCTGAAATAGGGCATTATTTGAAGGGACGGCCATTTGTAGTGTTGTCCGACATCATAGTGGACATGTTCGAGTGCAGTCATTCAGTCTCACGTTCATCGCAATAACGAGTGTACAGCCGATTTACAAACAGCTGTCCGACTTCACGCACTCAAACGTTCATGTGCACACAAACTCTCTCTCTCTCACAGACTCACACACACCCCAACAGATCGGCGCGAACACACACATACACACACGCACTGCATGCGCGCATACATAACCCTCAATCTATTCCCTGTGTTGATATCATAGATAGACTGTTGATATGCAGTAGATTAACTGTAATGCCTAATGTATCCAGCAGAGGGAAATATTTAGGTAGAACGATGGGATAGGGTAACGTGAGGAAGAGAGGCAGGATGTTTTGGTGATGATGCATGGGATTGGTTTGTGCATTAAAGTTTGAGCACAAGCGAATTAACCTCAATCTTTAAACGTTCATTTTTAAGACACAAGTAACATTGCCTGCTTTTGTTCACTAATACAACTTGAAGGAGTGAATGAAGACGAGTGCGTGAAGTCGGACAGCTGTTTGTAAATCGGCTGTACACTCGTTATTGCGGTGCAACGTGAGACTGAATGACTGCACTCGAACATGTCCACTGGTGTCGGACAACACTACAAATGGCCGTCCCTTCAAATAATGCCCTATTTCAGGGTATAGGGGGTCGATTTCAGATTCACCCCCTGCCGTGGAGCAGCCCAACATCTCGATTGAGACAGAGCAGTCTGTCAGGTGTGTGTGCGCGCCCGCCGATCTGTTTGTGACTTGTGTAGGTGAGTTTGTGTGCACATGTATGTTTGAGTGTGTTTTAAGTACAATTACAAAGCAATTAATTGGTTTTGTTTAACTCTGAAACAATTTTCGAGTTGCGTTGTGGTAAAAATAGCTACGGGTAACACCAGCTGATTGAGGAGTTCAACCATTCTACGTCATCAACCTAGAACGCAAACAAAATGGCGCTGACCATGGTCCAAATATAAAATCGATTTTTAAAATAACGTAGATCTTTCATGGGTTTTCTACCACATAATTCAGTAAGAGACATCATTTATGTTATATTAAGCCATACAAGTCTCAACACCATGGGATCCCTTTAAGAGCATCTGTTGGAGATCCTCCATCTGAATGTGTGCGAGTAGAAACCTGTGTTGTTAAAAGTATGCGTTACCTGGTTTATTTTATTCTCATTCTCTTTCATGTTTCTTTCATATTCCCTTTTAGTATTTTCGTGTTTTTAATGGGGAATTTTGCTTCGAAAAATCCTAAGCTTGTAAAAACATTAACTTGTCCAACTAAATGTACTGACAATATAACCATCTCTTATCGTAAGATCAGTGCTATCAAGGCAGAAATGTTTGCTGTTTCTATTGCTTCGTCTGCCATGTCTGATGTTTTTGTATTTGACCTGCCCCTCTAAGATATTTGTATATTGGTATCATTCTACTATCGCTGATGTTTTAGACGTTTTTATTTTTATTAAAGATTACCATGGCAAACTATATTTTTTTCTGAGTCTTAATTTGCACGGATTAATTGTTCACCCTAAGACCTGTAATATGTGCTAACAAAGTACATAGAGTCAATTTTGATTTCATGAGGAACTTTAACTGTACATTATCAAGCATTTTCTGACCATTTAATGCATTATAAAACAGTAATGAATGCAGCTCACTCTTTCTTTTTTCCAATATCATTAATAAAGCGAAAAACAGGCTAAATCACTAGTAAAAAAGCTAGTCCAGGCACCCATGCACAATGCCAGTAAACAAGAATCTGATGACCTATACCAGGGGTTGGCAAGTATATTTGGCCACAGGCCAAAAAAATATTCACCACTAGATGAAGGGCGAGAATATAGTCAATAATTATAGATAACTAAATTTATGAAAAATAAAACTAGAATTGCCTGTGACATACTGTTACTGTCAGACACAGACGATGACACAAATGGATTAGTGCAAGTGCAAAGTATTTATTCAGAGGTAACGGACACCGGTGATACTTAGATGGATGTTGACACTCAGATGAAGGTCGATGGAGAGGAAGATGAGGATGGGGAAGACGATGAAGACGAAGATGGTTACAGGTGAGGGCTTCTAGGAAGGACAGGTAGTCGATGATGTGATCGGTGCAAGACCAGACGTTGAGTGTGAAGGTGAGGCCATGTCCACACTAATACGTTTTCATTTGAAAACTTATATTTTTCTCTCCGTTTTGGCCTTCCGTCCACACTGAGACAGCGTTTTAAGTCAATGAAAACGTATATCGTTTTGAAAACGCTCTCCAAAGCGGATAAATTTGAAAATGCCGTCTTCGTGTCATAGTGTGGACTGAAAACGGAGGCTTTTTAATACGATGATGCATTTTTAGCCATGTGATGAAGTCATATGACCAATTCAGCCAAGATGGTGAACGACATTGTACAGCAGTTGTTTTGTATGCTTTCTGTTTTGACAGCCTTGTTAAATATTAATGTCAGTTTGTACATACTGCAGATTGAGTTTTTTCAAAGGACACGGAATGTTTACTCGCAGTTGTTGTTTAGCGGCAGAACTCGAGGACAGTTGCGTTTTAGACCGTATATGGAGCGGAGATTTTGGGTGAGACCTGGATGGTGCCGTGCATGGTGGGATAACTTTGTGCGTGGAATTGTCGTGCCTGCAGAGTGGAGTGAAAACGTCTCGGGTTATGACTATAATCCTTGTTCCCTGAGAGGGAACGAGACACTTCGTCGTCGAGTGACGACACTCTGGGAACGCCCCCAGCGTTACGCTACTGAAGTATGAATGAAATCTATCCAACTGTGATTGGTGCTGCGTCAGGACGTGGTAGATGACGGCATAACCGGAAGATACAAAGCGACGCTGACAAACACACACACTAGCTTATTTGCGATGAAGCAAGCGCTCTGCCCGTGATATGTGTGGCGACGAGACGCAGTGTCTCGTTCCCTCTCAGGGAACAAGGGTTATAGTCATAACCCGAGAAGTTCCCTTTATCGAGGAAGCTCGCACTGCGTCGTTGAGTGACGACCCTCTGGGAACGAACTTCCCACTATGCCACACCGTGATCACGTTCGTCCCAGTGTGAAGCTGGGGAACCAGGCACACTTTGGACACAAGCATTTAGCTGTATGCGTCGCTGGGAGTTGCAGGCTGTTGAAACTTCTGACTTCCTCCACTGGGGAGACCTCTCCAATAAACTCTTAGAGCTCTGCTAGCAGAGCAGAAGTCATCTTCCCTCTTCCGCCATCACGTGAGGTGGAGGATGGAAGGCCTGAAGAACCACTGACTGTGCCACATTAGATGGCACCTTAGGCACATAGCCCGATTCCTTTCCTAGGATGTAAGATGGCCTTCACTCCGCCAGGGGGAAACTCCAGGCAGGTTGGCGTGATAGCCAAGGCCTTGAAATCCCCCCCCTCTCCTCAGAGAGGGGATAGCAAGGAGAAAAGCCACCTTGCAGGTCAGGTTCCTTGCCTCGGCCGACTCCAGCGTCTCAAAGGGGGCCTCAGCCAGCCATTCGAGCACCATTGCCAGGTCCTAGGTTGGGACTCTGGAATGAGCCACAGGCCTCATCTTCCAAGCCCCACGGAGGAGCCGTATAACCAGATGATTAGGGGTGTAACGATTCGGTTGCCAACGATTCGATTCGTATCACGATTTGAGGTTGTCGATACGATTTAAGGACGATATTGGTTCATTTAGAACGATATGATCCGAAACGATTCATTGACTTGAAATCAATTTTTAACTTTTTAACTTCAATAACTTTTTAGCCAAAAATTTAAATCAGTGTGAAAGTTTTATTTCAACCGAATCGAATCATTGTTAAACCGAATCGTTACACCCCTTTAGATGATGCCTCCCCAACGGTCCATCACCTATAGGTGACTGGAAAGCCCGAATGGCAGCCACGTACACCTTAAGTGTGGACGGGGTAAGCCCAGCGGAGAAGCGATCTTGAAGAAACTCCAGCACTGAAGTCACTGGGCAGTTAACGGGGTTCACCTCACGCCCTCTACACCAAGTGGAGTAACACATTCCACTTTAGGTTGTACAGTCTCCTGGTGGAAGGAGCTCCGGAGCTGAGCGATCTCAACGACACCTGTTGACAGACCCGCCTCTATGAACTGTGCCCCCTCAGGTGTCAGCCCCATAGGTTCCACAACTCTGGCCAGGGGTGAAATATCGTGCCCCCCACCTCCTCAGAGGGACCTACAGGAAAGGCCGTCTAACAGTTCGATGATGTCGGAGAACCATACTCTGGACGGTCACCGGGGTGCTACAAAGAGCAGGTTGACACCCTCCTGGCGGACCCGCTCCAGAACTCCCGGAAGCAGAGTGATCGGGGGAAATGCATACAGACGTAGCCTCGGCCATGTCTGTGTCATGGCATCCAGGCCCAACAGGGCCGGATGCCTGAGGGAGAACCACAGTGGGCAGTGGGACGTCTCTTGAGATACAACTAGATCCATTTCCACCGGGCTGAACCTCTTGCACATGACCGCAAGCATTTCCAGGCAGTTGATGTGCCAGGAGGAATGCTGGGTCCCCCACGGACCTCTCACAAAGTGGCCTACCATGACCCATCCAGTGAGGTAGGCATCTGTTGAAACGGTTTTCCAGCAACACGATGCTCCCAACACTAGCCCTAGGGACAGAAACCAAGGTTCCTTCCATATGACGAGGGAACGAAGGCATCTGTGTGTTACCCGGATCATACGGAAGGGATTCTCCCTTGGGGAAAAACCCCTTGGTCTTCAGCCACCACTGTAGGGGTCTCATGTGGAGCAGGCCGAACGGAATCACGTTGGACGCTGCTGCCATGAGACCCAGCAGTCTCTGAACTGCTTGACAGTGAGGCTGTGCCTAGCTCTACTCTGGAGACCTCCGCCAGTATGGACTCGATACGTGCGGGGGACAGCTGACCCAGCATCGTTGTCGAGTCCCATACAACTGTCAACACACTTTCTTTGTGTTGAGTCTCAGCCCCAAGCACCTCATAGAGCTGCATCTATGCACTTTGTGTAGGTGCGGGGCGACAGAGCCTGGCCGAAGGGAAGAACCCGATATTAGGGCTGCACGTTTTCAAGTTTTTCATTAACCGTTAACCGAGGCCCTTAGCGGTTAATACTCGGTTAACCATAGTGTGCGTCAGGGTTATTATTTTTAGTTTATTAATTTGACGACCGCAATCTCCGTAGTGAACGCACCTATAGAGAGAAATGCACATCATGGATTACATAATCAGAGAGTAGCCTATTTCTTTTCGTTTTAAATTGTTAAGACATTTCACGCTTTCTTAAGATATATTTCATGTCTGTGAGGCGTACGCTGAGTTTCGTTAAATTTGGATGAGATGCGCGCTCCAGTTCACGAGCAATGCAAGTGGCCGCGAGGGCGCCTGCATGATTAGGGCATGTAGTAAAATATGCAGCCGAGAATCACACGCGCGGACTCGCGTGGCTGAGCCTCTCCCGGCAGAGAGTTCAAGCATCTGTGGACTCGTCCCTTCAGCTCTGGCCATCTTGCTTTCAGTCCGCGATTAGCTTTTTTGTTTTCTTCATTACAGTTAAAGTAATGTCTGCTTTTCTCTAGTCATTCACAAGTTTCTTACTTCAAACTTTCTTTCTTCTGCTACGTTATGCACAGCGCGCGCGGCTCCCGCCCTGCTTCTGCCCTAATGCGACTTATAGTCCAGTGCGACTTATGTTATTTTCCTCTTCATGACGCATATTTTGACTGATGCGACTCATATTCCGTAGCAACTTATAGCCTGAAAAATGCGGTAAGCACTGCATTGCAATACTTGCATTTTGCCCCGTCACTCTCATTTTTAAACTGCTCCCACGCTTTCTTTGCCCGCTTAGAAAGCTGGTCATGACTTCTTCTAGTGGATATTACAAATGTCTGGGAGTGCTCTGGCGGTCTCTAGGGGTGCAAAAATATATTACAACTAAATTCAAAGCACGTCATTGACGCCACTTAAAGGGATACTTTACTGCCTTTTCATATTAAACTATGTTATTCCCTTAACTTAAACGAGTTGATACATACCTCTCTCGTCTCAGTGCATGCTCTTAATCTCTCTGACATGCGGTGATGATCTGATAGCATTTAGCTTAGCCCACTAAGCCCAGTTCATTCATTATGGAACCAAACAGAGATCTAGTTAGAAGTACCAAACACCTCCACGTTTTCCCTATTTAAATACAGTTACACGAGTAGTTGAACGATCAAGTATGGTGACAAAATAAAAGGTGGCGCGTTTCTAATCAGATTAAAAAGGAGAGCACTTCTGAGAGTACTTCAGCTCGGCGCAGTAAAAAGTCCAGGCCGAAACATCTTCCCTCACATCTCCCTATTGACAGAAATGAGAGAGTGAGGGGGAGGTGTGAGGAAGGATGTTTCGACCAGGATTTTTTACTGCGCCGAGCCGAAGTACTCTCAGAAGTGCTATTCCGCCATACATTATAGGTCTCCTTTCAAAAGTCAATGCTTACTTGAGAGACGGACAGATTCCTTCTTGTCCAAAAGTTATCATGGAGGGAGACCCCCTGCTGCCCTATGTTATGAAAGAGTATGCAAGTGGAGGTTCAACTCCTTAGGAGCAGTACTTTGGGTTGTCACTGTGCAAGTGCAGAATGGTCATTGAATGCTCATTTGGACGTTTAAAGGGTCATGAAACCCCCTCTTTCAGCTCAAATCCACCTCGTAATCTTTTTGAAAAATGCTACTTAAATGGGCGTGGATGCCGGTGAGAAGAGGGGAGGGGGTGGGTGTGTCAGAGCGAGGCAGGGGGAGAAAGAGGGGGGTGAGCAACTGTCATCTGTCAGTGCAGTGCAACGTGCCCCATGCCAAATCTCAACAAAAATATGGGGTTAAACGTAACGAAATGCAGGATTTTTAAAGCTGGCAAAATTAAAGTCCAATAAATTACACTGACAACCGTCTGTTTGACCTTTAAAAGTAACCGAATGCATACATATATTAGATTTATCGGAATTGTTTAAAATATAGAAATACACACACAATTATTATTGTCATTATAAATATATAATTATGTTTGTATACACAGTATAATTGCATATTTAAAAATAAATGTAAAAAAAAACGCGTAAAAAAAACAACCGTTCCGTAGCCTACATATAGCCGAGATCTAACTTAACTTACCCAGATTGAACACCCATAATAAAGATGGACAGCGACAGTGAAGTCTACAGTGATAGCAGTACAGAGGGCTCTGCTGAGGTGGAGGACTTTTCTCTTCGTGAAACCCCAGGGGAAGATACTTTAGATAGCGGTGCAGGTCCTCATATCAATTCAAACCGTTAGCTCATGCCGTGATTGTGGAGGAAATGCTTGTTACACACAAACACAGCTTTGAGGTAAGCTATCGCTAGTTGATGGCCAACCAACCGCCCGCAGCCAGAGACTAGCCCTGGCAGCATCGCGGGGAAAGCCATGCAACACACCTGAACCTTTACACCAGGGAAACAAACACTTACGACCCATGATCATAAACTCCTCTCATCTACTCCGTGAACACGCAGACTGTCACTTCTGTCATTTGAAAGAACTACGTGCTGTCATGAATAATTAAGAGACAGTGTCTTCTCATTAATAATAATGAGACACCGATGCGTCACGTAGCACTATTAGAGCGATGGTACGTCACAAGCTGTGACGTGAACGCAATGTAGTTTTTAAACCCGGAAGACGAAAATAGGGTGAAAAACATAAAAATTGACCAGATTCCCCTTTTAATTAAGTCTAACAGATGCTAAAATTATGTTCAATGATGTTCAACACACATACCTCTGTTAAAATCTCAAAAATTTAGCTGTAGGGTTTCATGACCCTTTAAAAGCATGATTTGGAGCATTACGGAGGGCAATGGACAAAAATCTGGATGATCTTCCATTTGTCATCAATGCCTTTTTTTGTTGTGCATAACTTTTGTGAAGCTAACAGAGAAATCATTCCAGACCAAAATGTTGCTGCAGCTGTCCGATATGACTGAGACTTCCAGCCACCAACACGGCACAGTAATATCCCAACAGAATGCAATGAAACTGAGGGGAGGCGAGTAAGAAATGTGCTCACAAAGTTTCTTGACCCTTGAAGCATCTTGAAGCATTTCAGATTATTGCATATAGCCTACATTTTGCCACTAACTGTTATTTCTCTGAATGAAAGAGTTAAGCAAAATTCAGTTTGGTAGATTACACTTGTCTGATTACATTATACATTCAGATTGTGAATGTGATATACAGTCCCTGACAAAAGTCTTGTCGCTTGTGTACAAATTGACCTAAAGTGCCGCTGAAATATATTTCTAATCAAGATTAATTTTACAAGAAATGGCTCATTTTAATCCCACCAGCTTTTGTGATAATGTTTCAGTGAAAAACTAAACTTTCAAAAAGTATTCTAATATTCACAGCTTGGTAAAGCCCATTGAGTCAAGTTTTGCAAAGACATAAGTTTTGTCACCTAGTCATATGAGCTTCACCTGTGACTAATAATGGATCAATTAGGTCTCAAGTGTGTATAAAAAGAACCCCAGTACACTAGACCTTCACATCAACTGCAACTAGACCTCTGCAAACATGCCTAAGATTCACCCTGAGACTAAAGTTTTGATTATCAAGAGGCTGAAGAGCAGATCCACTGCTGATGTGGCAGACACCTTCAATGTGTCTCAGCGTCAAGTACAGAGGATAAAAAAAAGATTTGAAGAGACTGGAGACGTTTTTGACAAGCCCAGGTCAGGTAGACCCCGCAAGACAACTGCTCGAGAGGACCGTTTGTTGGCTCGAAAATCCAAGGCCAGCCCATTTTCCACTGCAGCAGAGCTCCACGAGACCTGGTCACCTGAAGTCCCTGTGTCAACCAGAACAGTTTGTCGGAGACAAAACAGTGAAGTTTGGTGGCGGAAAAATCATGGTCTGGGGTTACATCCAGTATGGGGGTGTGCGAGAGATCTGCAGGGTGGAAGGCAACATCAATAGTCTAAAATAACAAGAAATCTTAGCTACCTCTTATATTCCCAACCATAAAAGAGGACAAATTCTGCAGCAGGACGGTGCTCCATCGCATACTTCCATCTCCACATCAAAGTTCCTCAAGGCGAAGAAGATCAAGATGCTCCAGGATTGGCCAGCCCAGTCACCAGACATGAACATCATTGAGCATATGTGGGGTAGGATGAAAGAGGACGCATGGAAGATGAAACCAAAGAATATTGATGAACTCTGGGAGGCATGCAAGACTGCTTTCTTAGCTATTCCTGATGACTTCATCAATAAATTGTATGAATCCTTGCCAAACCGCATGGATGCAGTCCTTCAAGCTCATGGAAGTCATACAAGATATTAAATTGACATATTTTTGTATTTGCAGTAAATTTGTTCAATTTCTGTATAGGCGACAAAACCTTTGTCTTGCCAAAATTTGACCTTTCTGTCTTGATTAAATGGTAAATATTTTTTCTGTGAAAATTATTTATTTCAGTGCATTAAACATCATTTGGGAGGGTTTTAGCTTTTCATATGAGCTATTTCTAACACCAATTAATTAATTAAAAGTCAGGTTAATATCAAGTATTTCTAGAAAATAGATAAGCGACAAAACTTTTGTCAGGGACTGTAATGTCAAAGTGCTTAAGTGCCTGTGAAGTGTTAACGCAAACAGCATTGAAATGATCGTTATATTCACCGTATAAAGCACTGAGTCATGTTTGGATGACATTGAGCTTGTGTAATTAAAGTATACATTCAGTTAGTTTTATATAGGCCTAAGTTTTTTTTTGGTTAACATGATATAAAATCTAGCATGCTTATGCTCCTGGAAAATGTTATCTCAACATTGTAAAACAAACAGTGATAGACTGATTAAATAAATGAATAAGCTGTATTTTGTTTATGAACATAATCATTTATTGTGTAATTGCTTACAATATGCGTGGGGGGGGGGGGCTACTTGAGGCTACTGCAGAGAAGAGGAAACAGTCAAACAGTACTGTGAAAATTAATTTATGCCCTTAAAGGCATTGTAAACATGAATTGTTCAAACTGAAAATGTCAACAATTTTTTTTTTCACTTTAATGTAAACTTCACATGTCTGTCATCAGAGAGGAGAAAAACAGAGCTACCATGAAAGTCACACAACGTTGTAACCATGGCTACAGGAAAAATGAACAAAGCATTAGAATTTAACCAACAATAACAAAAAGTGTTTCTTTTTTAACAAGCACTTGTATATTGTGAAATAAAGACATGACTACTGTGTCATTAGAGTAAAGATATTGAGTGTACGAAAATGGAGCAGAATGTTCATGGTGCTGTGGTGGTGTTTGTCTGGTTGGTGCTGAAGAGGGAGCAGAGGCAACAGCTGAACCATAGAGGTAACCATGTTGCTGATGGTGTGAGCTGTAACGTCGTGGCAGCGGCGGTGGTGCAACAAATGGAGTCTGGGCCATTGATTGTCTCATAAGTACAAATACGTCTGTAACTGAATTTGTAAGTTTTTCAATGTGTGATGTCAGTCTGCCGATGTTCTCTGAAAACTCTCTGTTTGCAGCCTCCATCCTCTCAAATGTCTCCCTCCTTAGATTAAGATCTTCCTGTGCAAGTGTAATGAGCTGTCCTTCATTTGACAATTTTCACTTAAGCCTCTCTTGTCTGTATGATGACAGCGTCGCGTTCAGTCTGTCACGACTGTTTTGAGTCGCTGTAGACATGTCATCTGAGTCCTAACTTGCTGTAGCAGGAGAAGGAGCAGAACTAACGTTACATAGCGACGGAGAAGGGCTATCGCGACTGACTGACGGTGGATAACTTTCATCGCTGGTGGTGCTGCTGCTGTTTATGTCGCATGTTTCAAAGCCACAATAAATGGTGGTGACGGCTGGAGAACCACCCCAGATCTGCTCGCAGAGTTCGAAGTGCAGAAGTATCACTCTTCCATGCCCACTTCTCCTGATAGCCTTTAATTTGGTCGTTACTGTTAGTTTTGTGACCGCTTCCTTACTGTGGGGGTAAGCGGCGACGTCATCCACAGGATATTGCTCTTTGAAACGGTCCAATATTTCACCGTATTTATTTTGGCATGTCTCCCAGTCTACATTTTCACTTGCTTTTAGCACTTTATATTCATGTGTTACTCGCAGCAACAACTCCACCTCACTGTCGGCCCATTTAAAAAACTCAGTGCCTTTTCTCGACATTGCCGCAAAAGAGTAAATAAACGAGTAGCGGAAATGACGCAAGTCGAAGAGTCTTGGATTTGCTCATGCGCAGTATGACGTTTTCAGCGTTTTCAGACGTTTCAGTGTAGATGAAAATTTTTTGGAAAACGATTGAAAATGATAGTGTGGATGCGGAGCGTTTTTAGACGAAAATTCAGTTTTTAAATTTATCCGGATTAGTGTAGACGGCGCCTAAGGAGTGCTTATGTAGTGGTTACTGGTGATGGTGCCCAGGTGTTCTTAATTCCGGTGAAGGTGAACGACTGGGCGTGGCAGTGATTGATGGCTGTGAGGGCGTGAGAGTTACTGTGTCTTTTGTAACTGGTATTGAGCCGTTACTCTGTTAAAGGTGCCCTACAATTATTTGAAACAATATTTTAAATTGTTCTCTGATATCTAAATAGAGGGTTTGTGGCTTATTTAAGTTCAAATTTTTAAGCCGCGGCGCGTCCGGTGCGAAGCTCAGCGCCCTTAAAGGGATCGCTCAGCGCTGCGCCACATCTTTATAACACTGCCTGCGTCTCAATCAGCTCCCTAGTTCAGGGCACTGATCAGGACATAAGTAGTCAGGGCACTGATCAGGACATAAGTCAATGGACTGACTCCCTGATCAGTGCCCTGACTACTGAACTAGGGAGCTGATTGAGACACACCCCATTAATATTGAGCACCCTCATATTGCCAAAATGGTATGATCCTCGTTTCATAACACCCGCAAAGATTCGACTGTGAGATCGGTGGTCGAATCCGGTCCCGCATATCGATGCATCAAATCTTCGACTATTAGGGGTCACCCCTAATATATACATACATACACATACATACCTACACACACACACACACACACACACACACACATAATGACCCTCATTTATCAAAAGTGCGTACACCGAATTTTCAGCGTACACCTTGCGTACACCCAAAACCACGGGGACTTTGAGATTTGAGATGACCCACTGTAAAAAAAACAACAACAACATAGTAATTATTAACTTCAGTGTTTATTTTGTGCAAATTGGACTAAGTTTCATTTGTGTGCTACCAAGCATTTGATTTGTAGGCATGTATTCCTCCAGTTGCGAGCCTGTGCGCTTTACCTGACGGTTCAGGGTTAGGCCCGGCAGCTGCGCACGGAGTGGGACTAAAAATAATTCAGACTAACAAAATAATAAAAATGGCATTCTTCTTCTTTTAAATAATAATAATAATAATAATAATAATAATAATACAATAAATGATAACAACATTGTTCTTCTAAATAACAATAAGCTGTCACAGTTGGTAAATCCGCTGTCTCATTCTAGTCTATTGTTGTGTGAGTCTACCGTGTCACGTGTCTGTTCCTTGGTCCTCGTGTTTCCTGTGTACTGGACTCTCGTCGATCTCTCCACGGACTCACCTTCACCATCACCCAGTCTTCAGGATTCCCATCTCAGTCCCTGCGTCACGCTCTCCTGCTGTCTGTGTTGCCTCCATGCTGGAGTGCTTGTGCTACGATCTTTCATTACCATAGAGTATCTGTCCAATAAACATTGCTTTTTGCATTGCATTTGCTTCCGTCCTTTTTATCATTTCGTAAGAGTTTTTAATAATAAGAATCATAATACTAAGAATAAGAATCTTACAAATTGTCATGCAATTATTAATGTGAATTAATGGTACTCCACATCACGTCATCATCACTTGTACACCCCAATACATGTGCCGTGATACGAAATTAAATGCTAATTGTTTCAAAACGTGCTGTAAAATAATGCATTGTGTTTGGTAATTTCTTATCCAAACAGCTATAAACTGCTGGAGTGCGCTTCTCAACCCCCACACTAACAGTAGCTACTCGTAATTTGGGTCCATATTTTGTTTTTGTGGGTGCCTTTAATCCCACTCTTTCAACTCCCAAATAAAACAAATTTTTTTTTTCTCACCTGGTGATGGTCTCAAATCTCGATCTTCATGTTGGAGATGTTCTGCTTCTTTGCCATCTTCCGTGTGTCCATGGCGTAAAATGAGGGCGTGGGGGAGGCAGAGACTTGAAAATATAGGGGCGTGTTATTCTAATGACGATCGTTTTCAGCCACGGCATTTATCAAGGGCAGGTATTGCGTACACCTGGATTGCAGAGGTGCGCACAGCTTCCTAAATCAGACGGTGAGAGGAGTGTAAGCATAATCTTACGCCAACATATACTCCCGTTTCTACGCAAGATTGATAAATGAGGGCCAATGAGATAGAGTGACCTGACAGTTTTAAAAGGAATACAAAAAAAAGATACAGAACCGGTGTATAAATAAATAATCTTCCTAATTTAGATAAATACACAATATAATAAATAATACTAATATTGTGCATACAAAATTAAAACTAAATAAAAGAAATTACTATTGCACTGATCATTACAATAATTAAAAACATGGAGAAGGATACATTTTTCCCTCCTTAATGTCTTGTGCCACTAACCTGATAGTTCTGCCAGAAAGATTCGGGAGAATAAATACTTCTACAATTATCCATTTATTAATAATCCAGCAAGCAATAAAGTACTTTGGCATAGGGCCCTTCCGTAGCCCGCTATCTAAGGGGCCGGATTCTGCATATCCTGCCTGAAGACGAAGGCAGAGGCGCAGCGGACCCTCACGTGAGGTATGGAAGGGACCCTCCTAGTGGTGGTGGGGTGAAGTAGGGATGGTTTTAACTTGGAGGTGGTGGGGAGGATGGCGGTGAATTGGGCGTCAGCATTTGCGAACTCAAACATGAGTAAGTACTGATCTTTTATACACCCAGTATAACAATGTGATTGGATAGGTACAAAGTTGAAGTGACGTAACAATTAAGTCTTCCTGGCAGAACTTATGCTAAAGCTTTCATTGGCTGGGAAAAAACTTTTAAACAAACGGGCCTTGTGGGTGCTAATACTCACAGGCCTACGATGTCTCAGATTATACCCTGTGTCCACCCATTTAAACAAAGCATAAGCTGGGTGATGTTTGTCTTAAAGGATGCTCTGTGCTTTGCTTTTGCAGAGCTGGGTGTTTATAGTGTCCATGGAGGGAAGGTTTGAGCCAATAACCCTCTCAGCAGTCTTAATGACCCTTTGCTGTGATTTCCTCTTAGCCAGGGTGGTGTTGCCATACCACACTGTGATAGCACTGCTGAGGATACTTTCAACAAGGCCTTTATAAACATGGGTTAGAGGTTGCCTTTAAAGCCGGCCTTCTTCAATACCCTAACGAAGTGCAGCCTCTGCTGAGCTCTTTTCACTGTTGCAACAGTGTTTTTAGCCCTGCTGAGATTCTCGGAGATGTGAAGTTCCAAGAACTTAAAGCTGTCAGTTCGTTCCACCTCAATCCCCTTGATGGTTAGAGGCTGTAGCGGGTAGGCTCTCCTCCTAAAGTCCAGAAACAGTTCCTTTGTTTTGTCTATGTTGAGAACAAGATCATTGTCCTCCCCATAGACAGTGACCATGTGAACCATGTCCCTATATGATGATTCGTTGATGCCTTTGATGAGACCAAGGATAGTAGTGTCATCTGTATATTTGATGACAACATTGTTACTGTCCAAGTCGGTAGCACAGTTGTGTGTATATAATGAAAAAAGTATAGGACCCCTGTGGGGCACCTGTACTCACTGTGAGCTCAGCTGAGACCTTCTTTCCCATCCTCACCACCTGTGGCCTGTCTGTGAGGAAGTCTGTTATCCAGTAACAAGTGTTAGTTAGTACTCCCAGTTCTTCAGCTTGCCAGTCAGCTTTGCCGACCGTATTGTATTAAAAGCAGAGCTGTAGTCCCGAAACAATACTCGTGCATATGTATTGGGAATGTCTAGGTCCTGCAAAATATAGTGAAGTGCCAGTGCAACCACATCATCCACTGACCTCTTCGAGCGGTAGGCAAACTGAAGAGGGTCTGCTGTTTCTGGAAGCACAGAGTTAATATGCTGTAGGACCAGCTTTTCCATGCACTTCATGGCGACCGATGTAAGCGCCACTGGTCTAAAATCGTTCATTGCAGTTGTATTTGTTTTTTTTATTATAGTGCCGGAACCGGCATAATAGAGGACTTAAAAATACGTGGAACTGTTTCTTGGATGAGAGAAGTGTTAAAAATGTCCGTGTACACCTCAGCCAGCTGTTCTGCACAGACTTTAAGTACTCTTGGAGCCACACCGTCGGGTCCTGCAGCCTTGTGGGGGTTCACCTTTGTCAAACCCTTAAGGACCTGTGAATGCGTCACCTGAAATGCAGTCTCCTCTGAGTTATGGGGGCCTTTCAATGGTGTGTCTTTATTGTTTTGGTCAAATCTCACATAAAACGTGTTAAGATTGTCCAATAGAGAGGAGTCTAGGATCACAGTTTTGTTTGCAGCTTTCCTGTAATTGGTGACTGACTGTATTCCTTGCCACATCCTTCTGCTGTTATTATCTCTGTAATAGTTCTCGAGACTCTGGGAATATGTCCTTTTGGTGGCCCTGATGTATTTTTGTTGCTCATATCTGGCAATCTTATACTCCATGACGTCTCCTCTCTTAAAGGCTACACTGCGGTTTTTAATTTTGATGCCCACATCCACATTAAACCAGGGCTTCTGATTTGGGAGAACTCTAATAGTTCTAAAGGGGATGCAGATGGAAGTACACCATTCAATATAGCTACTAACAGTATTTGTATATTCATGGATGTTATCTGAGGCTTCCCTAAAAATGTTCATATCTATTGCCTCCAAACGACCCTGCAGTTCCTCCAAAGCGGAATCGGTTTATATATTCACAGTTCTAACTGAGTCTGAGTCTGCTTTAAGCCTCTTGATGTAAATGGGCTGAAGTGAAACTGCAAGATGATCACATTCACCAAAATGTGGCTTGGAGACAGCAGTATAGGCACCTTTAATGTTACTGTAGCATTTATCCAAAGTCCTATTTCCCCTAGTGGGAAAGTTAACAAACTGATCAGATTTGGTAATAGTTTTCCGGAGGTCGGAGTTATTAAAATCTCCTAAAATCACCATGGCAGCATCTGGATATGAGTTTTTGTGCCTACTAATCATATCATGCAGTTCTTTAAGTGCATTATACTCGTTAGCCGCAGGATGAATATACACTGTGCTTAATATGACAAACTGCAGTTCTCTAGGCAAATAAAATGGTCTACATTTCACAGTCATATACTCCACATTTTCAGAACATGACTGATATTACCGTGTTATCGGTGCTCCAAGATTGTTTGACAAGGATAGCCGTTCCACCTCCGCGAGTTCTACTGCATTTCATTTCGCTGCGGTCAGCTCTGTAAACATTGTATCCATTGTAAAATCGCTCTGTTAATGTGTATGTTGTTACGAGTTTTCCAGTTCATGAGGATAGTTTTCTTGGCGATGGTTAGGGCTATGAGGAGAGTTTTAAAGTTTATAGTTTTATCTGTAATTATTGTGAGGTCCCCTAGCAAGCAAAGAGAGGGATAATGGGATGTGGCAGCCCACTATAGTGGATAGTGACTGTGTGACCTCTTCCCAGAAGTGTTTGATTGGAGTGCAGTGCCAGGTTGCATGGATGTATGTATCTGTAGATTTCTGACTGCAATGTGTGCAAACTTCTGATGTGAAACCCATTTTAGCTAATCTATTGCCTGTGCAGTGTGTTCTGTGAAGTGTTTTGTATTGTATTATTTGAAAATTGGCATTTTTGGACATAAAATAGATGTTTTTACAGATTTGGGTCCAGAAGTTGGCATCAGGAGCTATTAAGAGATCGTTTTCCCATTTTATTGTTGGTAAGTATATGGTCTGAAATTAATTTGAAATGATTTTGTATATTTTAGAGAAAAGTTTCATCGGAGATGAAATGTTAACCAAGTCTGATATTGCTGGTGGAAGTTCTAAATTTGTGGCTCTGATGTTTATTTTTGCCAGAACAGAAGAGTTGCAGGTATTTTAAAAATTCATTGCTCCTGATACCAAACTCCTGGGCCAAATGCGGAAATTTTGCTAATGTGTTGGATTTGAAAATATGGTTAATATGAGTGATACCCTTTTCAGCCCATGTGCGAAAGTTCAGTATTTTTTATTATTATTTTTTTTTATTATGAAGTCACGGTTGTTCCACAATGGGGTGCGGGTAGATGGAGCTAGTATAGAATTTGTGATTTGGTGAAATTTCCACCAGGCTGTCAGAGTGGAGGCTATAGTTACAGCCTTAAAACATGTGTGTTGTTTGATTGATCTGGTGAGGAATGGTGTGTCAGCTATATTTAATTCTTTGCATAGTGATTGTTCTATATCTAGCCATATAATATCGGATTGGGTGGGGTGGGTCCATTTGTATATGTATTGCAGTTGGTTAGCTATCGAGTAATAGTACAAATTTGGTGCTTCTAGTCCTCCTTGACCCTTGTTTTTTTTTGTAGTGTAGTGAGTTTTATCCTTGGCGTTTTATTTTTCCAGTGAGTGAGTCTAGTGATTTACCAAGTGAGTGTGGTGGCTTGGAATCATTGAGAACAGGGCCGTACCCAGGATTTTCTAAATACCGAGGTCCAAACATGAATTTTGGAGGGTTTGAAAAAAAAAAAACATTTCCCTCCTTTACATCTGCATTTTAAGACATAAGAAAATCAAAGAATCAGCTAACTGTAGCTTTAAAACCATGTCAGTGTGCAGTATAAATTATTTTAAGAAGACAACAGATTTTTATAAATGAGAATCTGGTTAAATGTTGCAAAAAAAATTAGACCCCAAATTAGAAAATCAGAAAATCTGTTTTGTTGTTAAATTGAGCCAAAGATGACATATGTGTGACTCTGTTCTTTGAAAACCTAGCTAAAGGAAATTTTTGTGATTTACATTATGTAAAGAACATTATTTGATCATGTAACCTTGATATATTTAATGTTGAATGAGTAAGATCATGTCAAAGATAGAAATCAATGGGAAAATATAACCAATGAGTGAAATCCAAATGTGATGCTACTAATCTCAATATTAGATTATGAGACTTTAGCCTGGATTTCACAGACAAGAATCACATTATGTGTAGCCATTAGGAATATATTATAGGCTAATGCTTTTTCTATTCTGGGCACAGTGGGCTACCTGCTCTTTCTGTCTCATCGCCATCATCTTCTCTCTTTCTTTTTCCCCCAGTCTCCTTCTCTTGCCCTGTATCTTTTCTCTTTTCAAAGCTGAGCTGTGTTTGAAGCAGTCTTTTCATTTTCGTCTATATCGGTAAAAACAAAGTTGTAAATGTAAATTTACTGAAGGCTTCCAAAAAAAACCAGGTCAAGAAAACGTTATTAGTTTGCATCCCTGATTATTAAGCGCTCTCGCGGTGTTGTGATGTCAAACATCAGTCGTTGTTCGAAGCGCCGGTTGGTGGTTGTGGCATTTGTCCCGCCTCTCCTCCACTGTGATTGGACATTGATGTTCACCCAAAGTTGAACTGTGGACGCTCAACGCGAAAAAATGGACAAAACCTGCCAGCTGTTGGCGCTATTGAAAAGTGCAGGGCATCCATTGTAAACAATTGAAAACATACGGCGGGCGAGGCGAGAACACCTGTTTGAAAAAAAAAAAAAAAAAGAGAACACCTGTTTGTACATGCCGCCTTATTAGGCTATTATTTTGCAACTTCTATTATGTACACCTTGGAGAATTACCGAGGTCCGAACCTCTGGGACCTCAATGGTGGGTACGGCCCTGATTGAGAATAGGAGAATATCATTGATTTTTGGTAAAATTTTCATCTTTATTGCTGCTAGCCTGACAATTGTGGAGATTGGAAGGTTGAGCCATCGAAGTGAGTCATCTTCTATTTTTTTAGCAGTGGTGTGAAGTTAAGTGTTACCAACTCTGACAGTCTGGAGGAAATCTTGATGCCTAAGTAAGTGATGTGATCATGACATATAGGTATGGGTGATTGGTGGGGTGCAACATCCCATTTGTTTTTATGTAAAGGGAGGATGGATGATTTCTCAAGGATTTTTATCGTAAGTTTCTAATATAAAACGGACTGTTGAACGCTTAATGAACAAGCAAATAAATATAGTAAACAATAGGATAAAAAACACATTATTTCCATGTTTTTGCCACTAAACTCCGCTTCACATCATGACCGCATCACCAACTCAGATCAGATGTGAATTATTTTTATATTAACTCAACAGCCTATAGTCAATTATTATTCCTTACTTATTAAACTGAAAATGTAACTGATTAAAACAAAAACCATCAACTGAACAAATCAAATAAAACGACTGCAATAGATGTGTGCCAGAATAATAAATCCTCATGCAGCGTATCATCAGTGTTTCTGCTCATCCTGGACTGAAGCACAGGCTCTACACACTCTTCACACACAACTCAGACAACACACTTTACATCATCTCATGTGTCTGAGAGATGAAGTGAAGAAGATTTAGCAGAAATGTGTTTAAGCCAAACAGAGGTCAAGAGTGATGAGGGTTGGTTTTTGTGGTCATTTTATACTGTAGATATCAGCTACTGTATATCTACTGTACATAAAACATATAGAGGTGCAGGATTGTGTATGGATTACTAATTTCAGCATTCAGTGGTGTGTTTTAGATGAGTTTTGTGGGTAAATGAATGAAATCAAACACTAAATCACTGGCTCACCGTGACAGAAGAATCTCCGCTTCTCTTCCTTCACGGCCACTTCTGAGATATCGTCACATAAACTCTGCAGATCTTCATCTCTGCTGTTTACTGAATGCAGGAAACATGAAGAGCTGCTGGGATCATATGATGATATCAACTCAAGAAAGGGTTTGCTAATTTACATATAATAAAACTGAATGCTGGAACTCCACTGTTACACCAGGTGAAGTGTTAGAGGAGCAGAGATATAAAGGTCAGAAAGGTCAGAGGTCACCTCACTGCTCTTGAGCGTCATCTGGTGGACAGTAACAATCCCTGACAGTGTGTGTGTGTGATGTAAATGTTTTAGTAACTAAAGCCTAAAGACACTTACAGGGTTTATGCTGATGTGATCCTAAAACATGTTTAAAACATTTGGTATTTACTGTAACATAATAAAGGAGACTTGAACTATTGAAAAGAAACATGATTATATGTTGTGGCTTTTAATTTGATAGAGTTTATGATGATTGGACAGAATGATCTTTGTTTAACAGCAAGGGACTTTATTTTCTTCCCTACTATGGTAGTCAATGGTTGCTCAATCTGCTTGGTTACAAACATTCTTCAAAATATCATATTTTGTGATCAGCAGAACAAAGAAAGGGGTTTGAAACAACTTGAGGGAGAGTAAACCCTTACGAAAGGAAAATATATTTACCAATATATTTTCTTGAAATATATTTTAATATATGTGTAGTTGGTTTTCTTCTGCGTTGTGTTTAATTGTTTTTTATTTTTAGACGAATAATAATAAGAGCCCACACGATGATGCAGTTGAAATGGTTCTCTTATTTGTACGATTGAGGGTTTCTCTCTGTGTCAAAACAAAACAGACACCATCAGACACAATCCATCAACATCTCTGGTCTAGCTGTGCCTCTCTCCACGACATCCAGCGAAAGAGAGCATAACATACAGTAAGAATTAGAGAAACAATTACAATAATAAGAGAAAACAAAAAAATAAATAATAAAAAGTACAGAAGAATACAAGAAGAATACAAGAAGAATACAAGAAAAATACTAATGATCCATTTACATACCTGTGTCAAAACAAAACAGACACCATCAGACACAATCCATCAACATCTCTGGTCTAGCTGTGCCTGTCAATCATCACATAATGTCTCAATGTAAATACATATACAAGAAAATGCATTTAACTTATGGATCATTAGAGATAAACAAATACAACACATTCACAAATGTACTCAACTCAAGTACTCAAGTAACATGAATGGAAATTCAACTTCATAAAATGCATAGTTCTATAACAAACCACGATCAGCATATCGCACGTGCAACAGCGGCCATTACTAAACTTCATAAATCGATTAAATGTACTCTTAACATTCTCACTTCAAATTAACAACCTCTGTTTAAAGAAAGGTTATTAAATAAACTCCTTCTCCTTTTTTAGGATAAAGGTGCTATATATATACATATGTAGAATTATGAATAAATCAAGTAAAAGAAATAAGAGATGTGGAATAAAATAAGTGAGATAAAGTAAACTGGAGACTATAAAAATAAATACGTGGATAACAGAAGTGCAGGAGTGTAATGTGCAAACAGCATTATAATGAGTAGTTACATGAAACACAAGAATAAAGTGCAGTGCAATTTCAGTATGTGAGTTTGTTAGTACTGAAGAGAGGTGAAGTCACATGTTGTTAAGTGACAGCGTTCAGGAGTCTGATGGCCTGTGGGAAGAAACTCCTCCTGAGTCTCTCAGTTTTGGCCATCAGGCTACGGAAGCGCTTACCAGATGGCAGCCGGGTGAAGTGGGGGTTGGCTGGGTGATTAATGTTTTTTATTGCACTTCAAATAAACAAAGTCAATGTACAGTCAGAACTGCAAAACATACAAATAGAAAAACAATAACAGTCAGCCAGGGGGGAGGCTACACATTATATAAAAATATCAAAGAATTCACAAACAGAGACAGTTTTAATTGCTTTCTTATTGTGGGAATGAAGGATAGTATTGATATATGTCTGCATTTCTTTTTCAAGAACCAAAAATAAAGGTTTGGTTTTATTGTACTTACATTTATGTATATGGAATTTAGCAAAAATTAAAATTAAATTTATAATATAGTATTCTTTCCTTTTATTTGATGTAATATTATTAAAACCAAATATAACGTTTTCTAAACACAAAGAAAAAGTGGGGTCAATGTTGTCAATTATAAATCTGGACAAATCTTTCCAAAATGTTCTTACATGAATGCAATGCCAAAATAAATGGAACAAGGTTTCAGCCAATGTATTGCAAAAAGAACAGTTCAGATCAATATCCTTTTTAAATTTAACAAGAAAATTATTTACTGGGTAGTACCTGTGTAAGATTTTGAAACTTACTTCCTTTATTTTATTTACCAATAAATATTTGTTTGGTAAGGTCCAGATGTCCTTCCATAACAAACCTTCAACCAGTCTATTCCAATAAGCAATACAGTTTGGCCTAGTGACAATATCTTTTTGAAATAATGAACGAATAGTTTTATTAACATTTACGCCTCCAGTGGCAAAACAAATTTTTCCGATTACAGTATCAAATAAATCAAAGGAAGAAAGGGGAGCAATACTGGTTTGGGTATTAGCTCTGAATAATGCCAAGACCCCTGTGGGAATCGCATCCATGACAATAGAAAACTCCCTGGGTGTCACTGGAATTTTATGGAAGTTTAGAAACTCAGAGTAAGTTAGCAACATACCTTCTTGATTTAGTAATTGATCTACTCGAATTATACCTGCTAAAAACCATCTTTCAAAAAATAAGGATTTATTTTTAAATAATATATTGTGATTGTTCCAAATTAAATATCTATGGGGGGAAAAATTATGCTTATATAACAGGGACCAAGCAAGCAACATTTGTTTGTGAAAAGAAGATAAATTCAGAGGGATTTTCTCAATTTTATAATTACAAATCAAAAGAAAATCAAGACTACCTACTCTGGAGAAAACAAGGTTTGGAATGAAATTCCAAAGAGAATTTGGATTTAGAAAGAAGTGTCTAATCCAATTAATTTTAAAAATATTATTTAAAGTACTAAAATCAAGGAAGTTCAAACCACCTGATTCATAATTATTCATTATTATAGACTTCCTAATATAATGAGTTTTGTTTCTCCAAAGAAAATTAAATAAGGCAGTATCAATAGCTTTACACATGTCCTTAGAAACAGCGAGTGAAGTTGCAGTGTAGACTAATCTTGACAGTCCCTCAGCTTTACTTAACAAGACTCTACCTTTTAGTGATAAATCCCTTAAAAGCCAGTGATTCAGCTTTGCTTTAGTCTTCTGAAGAATGGGCTCAAAATTTATCTTGCATCTAGATTTTTGGTCTTTCGAAATAACAATTCCCAAATATGTCACTGATTCCTTCACTGGGATATTAGCAATTTGTTGTAATTGACAGTCTTTTACAGATAAGAGTTCACATTTGTTGATATTTAAATAAAGGCCGGAAGCTTTAGAAAAGGCATCGATTACTTTAAGAGCTACTGGGACCTGATGTTGATCTTTCAGGAATAGTGCAGTATCGTCTGCTAACTGGGATATGATAATATCCCTGCCAGCAATGGATATACCTTTTAATTGGCTTGATTTAATATAAATATTCATAAGCTGAGTGCAAAACAAGAAGAGATAAGGGGAGATGGGACAACCTGGCCTTAAACCACAATTTAAATAAAATCTAGAGGACGAACCACATTTAAGTTTAATAGAACAGTTTGCGTCCCTATACATTGTTTGTATGGCTTTACAGAAAAAGTCTCCAAAGCCAAATTTTTGTAAGGACCTAAAAATAAAAGCATGCTCAACCGTATCGAATGCTTTATAGAAATCTAAAAAAAGAATAAATCCATCATCAGTACTTAAATGCGAATAGTCCAACACATCTAGGACTAATCTAATATTATTTGAAATATGTCTTTTCTTTAGGAAGCCAGATTGAGCCTCATCTATAAGGGGGTCCATAACTAATTTGATTCTATTTGCAAAGATTAAGGCAAAAATCTTATAATCATTGTTTAGGAGAGAAATTGGTCTCCAGTTATCTAACAGCAATGGGTCTTTTTTTGGTTTTGGAATCAACGTAATTAATCCTTGAGTTAAAGTAGGTGGAAGAGATTGCTTTTCTATACTCTCTATAAAAACTTCTTTGAGAAAGGGGGCAATAAGATCAGAAAAGGTTTTATAAAAGTCGGTCGTGAGGCCATCAACCCCAGGAGATTTGTTAACCTTAATATGTGCGATAGCGTTTAAAACTTCTTCAACAGTAATTAAGCTATCACAGAGCTCTTTTTGTACTGGGTCAACGGACTTACTTTCCGAAATTGAGTTTAGAAATAGTGAAGCCGACTGATCACAAAATTTGGATGAATATAATCCATTGTAAAATTCTGTACAAAATTTTGATATTTTAACTTGGTCATCCGTAATATACCCATCTATTTTAAGTTGTTCAATTGTATTATTTCTAAAATGAGATTTCTCCAAACCAAAAAAATATGCCGAGTTTTGTTCCCCTTTCTCCAACCATCGCTTTCGTGACCTAATGAAGGCTCCTTCTGCCTTATTCTTATATAATTTGTCCAACTCCAGTTGTAGAGTGACTAACTCTGCTTGTTCATCTTCATTTGGACATGATTTTGAGGAGAGGGTAGCTAATTTTGAAATAATATTGTTCTCTTGACTACATCTTTCTTTTGCCATTAAGCTTCCCTGTTTTCGAAAGTACTTGGCTACCTCAAATTTCAATAGCTCCCAATTACTGCAGAATTTCTTTTCTGAAAGTGCTTTATACCAATGACATAAAACAAGATTTTTAACCTTTATTTTAATATGTTCATATTGCAATAACGAACTATTAAGTTTCCAATATGAACTTCTACCCATGTTATGTGAAGAAGTGCTGATGTTGATGGAAATAAGAACAGCCTTATGGTCACTGAGCGGTGAAGGAATCACATTAACAGAGACATCTGAGGATTGTATACTCGCAGATACTAACCAATAATCTATTCGAGATTGCCTGTTACCAGACTTGTTGCTCCAAGTGTATGTCAACGAATTGGGAAACGTAGACCTCCATATATCAACCAAATTAAATCTCTCCATAAAACATTTTAGGTTTGTATTTTGATTATAAGTTGGTCTTGCTGGTAAACAATCGAGAAAGCCGTCCATTGCCGTATTAAAATCACCCCCAATAATAAGAGAAAGATCCGGGAATTGCGACAATCTCAGAAGGATATGCTCTTCTAAAGTTTCAAATAAATTGTGGTTTTCACTTTTGGAATTATATCCATAAATATTCGCAATGAGAAATACAGACCCATGAATTTTGAGAGTTTGGCACAAAAAATGTCCCGAACCGTCACGTTGTGTATGCAGAATCTCCCCGGTAAATCTGTTCTTTAAAGTGATGACACCGGCGGAGCGCTCAGATCCATGCGCACACCAGATGTCGTTACCCCATTGAGTCCTCCAAAAACGCACATCGTCAGGAATCGAGTGAGATTCTTGAAAAAAGCAAAAATCAGTCCTATGTTGTTTAGCAAATAAAAATAAAGCTTTCCGTTTAATATGTTGTCTTAACCCCCTGGCATTTAGTGTAACTATAGACAATGACAGAACGAGAGTGAAAAGTGATCCACAAAAATAAGGGAGATTGCAAGAACAAGTGGAAGGAAACACCGCGTTTAAGTTGTAGAAAACAGTGAAACTCGAGGTTCCAAAGGCCATGAAAACGGTTCATGTTAAAAATAAAATAACAGAAAACATTGTTTTCATTTGAAGTGAAATGTGTGTATAAATCCTATGTTGGCTTACATATAAAAAAAAAACCATCCAATAAAGGAAACCGAATAGCTGCATGCATATTGGGTTAATTCCGGACCCGATGGATGGCAAAGGCACTTAGAAAAATTAAATTAAAAAGGCATAACGGTCTTCATTGTAGTTCAAATCTCATCTCTCATGGTGGGTTAATTTCGATTCCGGCAACAAAGGCACGTCCACCAACAAAGTAAGCAGATTTCCCTTGGAGACGGGCTTCATTTACTGCAGGCCACAGCTGGAGACGCCGTGCTCTGTCCATCTTAGACAGATCTTCTGCAAAACGCAGACCGTGACTCTTTAGATATTCAGACTTTTTTGCCGCTTTCCACACAGAGTCGCGAATCACCCTGGATGTAAACTGAATGATTATACCTCTGGGTTTATCAATATTGGACAGCTCCTTTCCCTTCTTCTGTCCCAGACGATGCACGGTGTCAATTAGACTGGGGAGTATGGTCTTCTCTGTAGGTAGGACAGCTTGACATATGCACAATAGCTTCTTGTCTCACATCTTGTTTATCGGCCTCCGCTACTCCGAATAAACGGAGATTCCATCTTCGTGAATAACTCTCTAACTCTGCTATACGCAACTCAGCTGAGCCCAGGCGTGCCTCATCGTTGGTGATGCGCTTCTCAAGAACGGCAGATTTCTCCTTAATGTCCTTTATTTCAGCACATGCAAAGTCAATGGTTTTCTTGAGTCCCTCGATACGTAGGGTGTTGTCAGAGATCAGTTTCTCCAACGCATCAGATCTGGAGTTAATGAGTTGCGAGAGTTGTAGGACTATGTCAGAGGTCTCCATTAGAGCGGCTGAAGTAGGTAACTGCTCCGATTTACCTTTCTTAGACGCAGGTGATTTGCTGGGGGTGACAGGTATAGCGGTAAAGTCTTCATCAGCCGATATATAATCATGGACATTTTCCTCCATGCTAACGCTATCAGGCGTAGCTGTTGTCTTGGACTTCGATTTTGCCTGATTTCTATCTCTTTTTCTCTCAGAAGTCGCCATTTGATGAAATCAGATGTTGTTTAAATAATTGAAAGCCAACACATTTACATTAAATATAGTAACGACTATCACTTTACTCAAAATAAACAGTTTAAATTCTGCGGCTCTCCTTAAACCATGTGCTTAGGGCGCCATCTTCAACTCCCCGGGTGATTAATGTTGCTTTCACCTCCCACTTGCGCATGACGTCACTTACGTATAGTACGTTTTTACTAGTACTACTTATTTCAGTAATCTAGTGTAACAACATTCACTCGTTACATATGGAATAATATATTGATGGTATTATAAAATATATTATATATTCATGCAATATATTGCAAAATATACAAATGATTGCTGCTTTCAATATATTGCAATATATTGGAAAATATAAATATTAAATCCCATATATGTGAATATATTGCATGATATTTTCAAATATATTGCAATATATTTTTTGTTTCATAAGGTAATGATGACATAATTTTCATTTTTCAATGAACGATGTCTTTAAGTTATTAATCCTGGAGAGACTTTTATTTTGAAGTGTGTTCAGGCAGAAGCAGAAGAAGATCACAGATGGACGGAGTCACAGAATCACAGAGTCATGGAGGTAAATAAGAGAATTAAAGACATGTAGCTGCTTTATTTGTGTATTTCTGTTTCTGTTTGCTTTAGTTGGGTGGACCGTGTACAGGAAATGAGGAACTGTTGAAACATGTTTAATAAGTGTGAGCTTCTTGTGCTTTCATGACACTAAAACCAAACGTGGTGTTTGTGATCTTTAGTCTGTGCTCTGAACACATTTTAACCACGGGGTCCTTTAAGGTCATGAAGTGAGCTGTGGTCAGAGGGTTCAGCTGATAGTAGGGGCGGTGGTAGTGTTTGGACGAGATAAGGGGATTTTTAACTCTAACGCCAAATATATTGTTGTACAGAAGCGCCTTTTTTCCTGTGTATTTGAGAGTGTTTAATGTTGAGTGTTTCAACTGGAACATATGAACTTTAACTGTGGAAAATATGAACTATTTATAGGTATTATTGATCATAATTTCCTAAAAGAATTATCACATGACAAAATTGCACTTTTTATGTAGTTTTTGTGTATTTGTAGACTAGTTTTTGTGTATTTGTGTATAAAAGCAAAAAGTGTTCCTACTGTACACGGTTTATTTTGGTTGAGAAGGGCACAAGTCAGTGATGTGTGTGTGTGTGTGTGTGTGTGTGTGTGTGTGTGTGTGTGTGTGTGTATATATATATACAGGGGCGTTTCAAGGATTTTCATTTTAGGGGGGCTCAGCCCCAGTGAGGATAGGCCTGTAGA
This sequence comes from Pseudorasbora parva, assembly GCF_024679245.1. NCBI lineage: Eukaryota > Metazoa > Chordata > Actinopteri > Cypriniformes > Gobionidae > Pseudorasbora > Pseudorasbora parva. Next base: position 65,992,978 of record NC_090172.1, on the reverse strand, counting down.
AAAAAGGCAACACTATTTAGTTTAGGGTCCAAATTGCGCTATTAACTAGTAGCTTACAAACATGCATACCCAGAAGATATTGGCTGCTTATTATTACTTATGAAGCAAATATTAACACCTTATGCATGGCCATACTGTACATGCATTAATCATAGCCAATAACGTAGGCAGGTTTATAGATCCCAAATGTTAGGGTGGTTCAGGGGCATGCTCCCGAGTCCCCAAGGATAATTTTGATTTCTATGATCTGCATATGTGCATTTTAAGATGTTCTGAAGGCCAAAAAATTAGATAACAATAGCTTGAAAACCATGTCACTGGGCAGTAGATTATTTGTCTTTCTTATGTCCACATCTCTCTTTTTCTCTGTTTTTATCTTGCCCTGTCTCTTCATCATAACTCTGAGCTTTGACTGATATAGTTTGTTCCGTTTTTGTCAGTGAATAAAGTAAACATATGGTTTACATATTAACATACAGATATTTATATGTTTCATGAATAATTTTCTTAGACACGTTAATTTACTGTTTATAAAAGTTTTAAGTTGATCAAATTCACAATATGAACACATTCATTACTAATGCCCAATACAGGCTGAAAAAGCTGAGTTTTTTTATTTCCTGAATGTTACAAATATAATTATATTGATTTAAAACACACATTCATTATTAATCTTATGCTTAATCTGATGAAAATGGCTTTGTTAATATTTCTTGTTCATTAAGGCCTACATTACGAATCACAGGCATATTTTCAGTTAAAAATGGCGAAATTAGACAAAAGTTTATTCATTTGCCTAAAATTGTTTTTCTTTTGTTTAACATTTCTGACTAGATAATTTTTCATAAATAAAAAATGTTTTGCTCTGTTTTTCTGAATTAATGAGATCCCTCAAAATCCAGCCAAGAGCTCTATTTTAGCTGGATTGCTTGGAAGTAAACATGTCCCGCCTTTCAAATTTAATCCGGATTTATTTTACTTTGGGTTTGAGACATTGTCTTTAAGTAATAAAAATTGTATTGTTTTTAGTGCGTCAACTTTGTGCAGACAGCTCATGACAGCAGAAATGAACATTCTGATCTGCTTGACATTGCTATTGCACTGATCCAGTATTTTCAACAATTGCCTGATTGTCTCTTGTGTCACCACGTAGCCAGCCTGAATGCATTTCAGATGATCACATAGTAATGCGTATCAAAAGTACGAGTGTGAAATCGTGTCTAATGTATATCGTCTGGAATGTATATTGTGTGGAATGTTTACTGAGATAATGCACGTGCTACGCAGTCTTTCGCGTGCATGCATATGACATGCTCTTGAGTAGGTTGGGGATGGTGGGATGGGGGGTTCGTACGTATAATATGCCATAAAGTGCGTATCATAAGCATGTGAAAAACTGTGTACCATATGCACACCAAAACTCATTTTAGCGTATACATTCCACAAGATTGCACACTTATTTATACTACTATTTATACGCATTTTCATGAGATCGGCTGTCTGCACAAATTTGAAAGGCGGGACATGTTTACTTCCATGCAATCCAGCTAAAATAGAGCTCTTGGCTGGATTTTGAGGGATCTCATTAATTCAGAAAAACAGAGTACATTTTTTTTTCTCAAGTGAATGCAATAAGCTTCCGTATAAACGCGCATCAGATGTGTCAGCGCTCTCTGTGCAGCGTTCAGTGAAGCGTGCAGCCTCTCGTGTCCTCACGTGTTAATGTAAACAGTGATAGTTTTTATTTGGCCTCTAGAGCAGTCTTTCTCAAACTTTTTTCAGTCAGGGCCAAGGGGGTAATCTAGCGCTCGGAAAGCGTTCCACCCATAGGGGCTGCCATTGCTAACCAAGCCATCACCTGCTGTTAGCATCCCATTGACTCCCATTCATTTTTGAGTCACTTTGACAGTGAATAACTTTACATCTGAGGCGTTTAAAGACTCCATTTGTCCACAGTTTATTTCTAAATAAACACGACAATGCATAAAAGGCTCCATTACCTTGTATCTTACACTATTGCCCCGCAGAAGCTGTTTTTGTAAAAATAGGCTAACGATTGCGTCATAACCAACGCGACTCTGTCGCACAGTTGAGAAATTACCGTATAGACCTGAGGAGACGCTCGCAGGCAATCTTTTACTGTCTATGAGGCAGTCGGGGGGACGTGGAGACATAAAGTCTGATAAAGTCAAGGGAGAAGAATGGGGAGAAGCCCATAGTGAGCCAAAAGCAACGGGAGAAAATATTTAAACAACGTGATTCAGATTTCACTTTCCACATCTACTAGAAGACCTACAGCTGTCAGACAGGAGGCTCACGTCACATCTACGTCCTCAAGCTCAGTCTGAGCCGGCGCAGTTCGCTCAGCCATCAGGAAGTGAGTGCCCCTAGGTTGACTTCATTCTTTCGCCGTTGACGTCAATGGGAACGCTCGGTCCATTTCTTTTACTGTCTATGGTCAGGGCACCTTTCAAAAGTGCATACAATTTCAAGGCACCCCAGTTTAAAATATAATTTAAAAACACTGCATAACCCAAATTTAAATGCAAATGTCCTGTTTATTTAGACAGGACAGTAATGAACAGAGTATAATCCGCAAATATGTTTAACCCTTTCACACGTAAATTTAAAACATTCTGGCTGACCCCCCAGCATGAGTTTTCAAAGCGACCGTTATTAATGTGTCACTTTATGGTTTCCATGGTGACGCGTCATTGCTTGCCACGTGACACACACCGCAGCAACAACAGAGAATGAATGATGATCTGCTTTTATGTCATTTTTCCTTTTTTATTCAAAATATTCACACATTTTTTAGATATGGCCTGAAATATCTGATATTCCGATTGTCAAATATATACAAGTGGAAGTGTTTTGTCATTTAAACAACTTTATAATGATCGCGTTAGTTGAGCTGTATGCACGATGGGCGCCGCCATCGCCGCCGCAGGCGCAGTTCAGAAAATCGGATCTGTTAGATTTAAGTTACAAGACGTGAATTCATCCACTTCTCCCAAAATACATAAAAGTAAGTGGCAGGTGAACTTGCAGAAGAATAGAGTAAACTTTAAAGTTACTTACACAATGTGTATCTGATATGAATAAAACTAATTATAATGGAAAGGATTATTATTGCCTCTTCATTTTTCATCAGTGTATTTTACAAACTCTAAATGTATTGTTTTTAGTACGTATGTTTGAAACCTAAAATAAACATTATGTGGCTGAAAACACTGAAAAGTTGTGATATATGGCAGCTCTGAGCGCGCCTGTCTCTGGCACAGTGCAAGCCAACGCGAAAGCACATTTGAATGAACGTGATGCACTGACCGTTCTAATCACATGCGTGAATGTGTGATCATACGTGCGAAAGGGTTAAAAAGAAGAAGAATGTATTTATGTAAATTCAAATATATTCTATATATGAAATTTCAGATTATTATTATTATTTATTTTTAGCCAACGTTATTTTTTGGCGGCACCCCTGACACAGTCACGGGGCACCCCAGTGTGCCGCGGCACCCACTTTGAGAAAGGCTGCTCTAGAGGCCGCTCTCGCACTATATAATGCCAGCAGACCCTTCTCAGAGCTCTCGTAGGCTACTGTGTAATGACAGCAGCCTTCTCAGCCGCTCCCGCAACGGACGCAAACCGGAAAAACTATCGGTATGAATTTTTGCCGATAGCCAATTGTTCCACCAATCAGCTATCGGCGCCGATTAATCGGCAAATCCGATGAATCGGTCGACCTCTATTCTTAATAATCCTTTAGGTGAGTGTGTGTGTATATATATATATATATATATATATATATATATATATATATTTTTTTTTTTTTTTTTTTAATGTATATCTGTCTTTATGTAATGTAGTATGTAGTTTGCTGTTTATTGTAAAGTATTATTCAAGTTTCTTCTTCTTCTTTTTCTTCTTCTTCTTCTTCTTCTTCTGCTCTTGAGTCTGTGGCAGCCCATAGAACCACTTGAGGGGAAGTTATGAAGATAGAGGACAGTCCCAACATTAACTACAGCAAATTTGGGGTCTCAAGATCAAACTCTCTAGCGCCACCACTTGTCCAAAGTTTCATCCATGTTTATGCTAATAACTTTTTACCCATAAGGGTTATGGTTTACTTCTTTGATTCCTCAGATTTGATTCCTATAAAGTAATTGTCCCGACTTTTTCAAACTCCTCCCAGACTAAGTGATTTTCATGAAAAATAATGCCAAGGCTGTATCTCTGCAGCGTTTTTGGCGTATTCAGACCAAACTTGGTAGATGATACCTGAGGCTTCATGCAGTGTTTCGGCACAGCATCACCTACATGGTCAAAACATATGAAAACATGTATTTTTTGCTTGTAACTTCTGAATGGTGTGCTCAAAAATTATGAAACCGGTCTCTTCAGATTCAGTGCATCATGCATATGCCTACTTTTCCTTTATTGGCCATTTTGAATTTTGTCCTAAAATGCTGTATTTTAAGGTTGCATTAGCATATCGTTATGGAACTCAGTAAGTGTTATCGGGACCATGTCTTGAAGGGACTCAAAAAGTTTCAAGACAGCACCACCTTTTGGTTAAAGGTTATAGTGAAATTTCAAAAAATGCTAATACTTTTTTATTAATTTAGCTTATTTTATTGAAACTGCCCTTGATAGAAATTGGGTCATGTTGAGAACAATGATACCAGTGATTTGATCGGAATTGCTAGCCGCCATTTTTTACTTTTTTCACCAAAATTGGCTCAGATCATCTTCAGGCCATGCTGGCAAAAAGTTATGAAAAGCTGTTTGACAGACCAAACCGTTCTCGAGGAATGTGTTGTGATGATGCCAAGCTGATTCTGAGGCTGTGACTGTACTGACACCAGACGTTTTATCAGTTATTGTCACCATTGGTCCTTTCTGTGCTAGGACCTGATCATTTTCTATATTTTGTAATGTTGTTGTTAAATAGCCCATTGTTGATATTGTTTGTATAAATCTACATTTCTCCCATGAAACACCAGTATTATTGTATTTTCTTGTTTTAGCTCTGACGCTGTGCTGTAGAGTCAATGTGAGAAAAATCAAAAGGAACAAACGCAGACGTCAGAGAAAGAGCAAAGAGCAACGTCCCACAATACTGTAAGAGAAGGTTTTATTTGTTCATATATGTGATTATTGCATTATGAAGCAAAGTAGTTTAATAAGTACCATAAAATATTAAAATAGTTGAATCTGCATGTCAGCATTGTTTCAGAGTTATTAGAAATATGTGCATTACAAATTCTCCATTTGAATGACCTGTCTCTCCTCTAGATGTGTTTTTACTCCTCTTGAATGTGAATTGCTCGCCCTCTATCGGAGAGATTTCCCTCAGATCCAGCAGAGGATGGAGAGAGTGTGTCTTCTCATCCACACATTTGAAGAAGATTTCAGACGGGCTTCTGGAGCCGTCACTAATGCAGGACATGTGGAAGCGTCTGGAGGCTTCCTGATGGGTCTGGGGTTGGTTTTAGCTCCAGCTCATCTGGGCTGTTCTGCTCTTATCACAGGAGCAGGAGCCGTCGTGCTTTCAGCCGCTGCGATCGCTCACAAACTCTGGAGCAAGAAGATCAGGAGCCGGCAGGAACAATTCATACAGGACACTGAAGCTGAACTTTTGGCATTTCAGTGTGAAATCACCCCTATGACCGACAAGATGACCGACATCAGTCAGCGTGTTGATGAAATACTGACAGACCTCAATAACCCAGGGCGTGATGTCAGGTATCTGAGTCAGTATTTCTGCTCTGCCAGTGAGTTAGTGCGCTTCATACAGATCTCTGACATCAGTGTGTTGGCTGAGCAGATAAAGTCTCAGACGTGGTGTTTGATCGGAGCTCAGCTGATGAGATTTCTGCCGGTTAGACAGGCGTTCGTTCAGATGTGGATAGAAATGATTGAGTTACAGCAGCTCATGGAGGAACTGACTAAAACTATAGACAGAATAACAAACCAACCTGGAGAAATGAAACTAGCACATCAGAAATCTCTCGGATTTGAAGAGCCATCGTCATAAAGACATTCATGTTTCCATCAACAGAAGATTGAATTAAATATGATTTCTGTTCAACTTCTAGATATAAATCCACATGTGAGATTACAAACACTGCTTTAGCTCCGCATTGATGATCAAAGATGATCATGTTATGCATAACTACTTACTACACTTTACAAAATTAATTATATTACTGTCTTTATTTGTCTTTAAAATAGCCCTGTTTATTTGGATACATTTTAGGGGGAAAATAATTATATATTTTGTTTGCCAATGCTCAATATTAATAACCCGCACAACTATCAGGAGAATGACACTATCAGAAAACATGAATGTTTAATATTGTGGTCATGTGTTTATTGTGGAGATCAAAAAGAGTTTGTCAAATGTATGACTGTTATAAAAGCTTCTGACCTTTACAGGATATGAGTATGAATATGTTTCTGTCAGTTTTGAGCTGTTATTCTGTCTTGTAAAGGGATATTTATTCAGCACTGTACATTGAGGACATCTAGTGTTGAAACTGATGAATAATGATATCACTGATGATGATGATGATGATGATGTCATCAACATTAAATATTAATATAACTAAAGCATCTTCAGCTCTTTCTGGCATTTTCTCTTCCTTGTAATACATTTTCAGAAATATAAGTAATATATTCACTCTTGTGTTGCTGTATATCATGTTTCTCTAATCTTAAGTTACTCAATCACGTAAAACTGTTTTAAAGTTCAGTTCTGCTCTTTCTCTTTATGATGGATGTGTGGAAACAGCTTTTGCCCAGTCAAGTCATAATTACTGTTATAAAGTCGATTTACATGCTAAAGCTTATTGTTTTCTGCTTTGTTATATTGAGGGCGAGCTGCTGAGTGCGGAAGAGAAGAGAGAGGAAGGAGGAGGAGCAGGAGGAAGAAGAAACTTCTCAGTTCGACACACACGCGGATCTTCATCAGAAACACTCAAGAGCTTCATCAGGACCGACAGCATCAGGTTTGGTGAGTGTAATGCTGGGATTGTGTTTCTGATGACACATTAATCAGTTTGTTTTATTAATTTGTGCGGATAATCTGTTATAAGTGAAGCCGCGAACGCGCAAACACTGAAACGAAACCGAAAGTACACACAGTGTGACGCAGATTGAAATAAATAACTTCGTCGTTTTTTGGAATAACTAAATAAAACTAAAAAAAAAAAGTATTAATTTCTGTTAAAGTGTTAATATAATAATCTCACAGCAGGAGTGTTTGAGTGTGTCTCCATGAATGCTTATGATTTTATACAGCAATTTATAAACAAACCGCCATTTTATATTAGCAGTGAACGACTTTTACAATCTAACTCTCACTGGACATATCCTAAAAAAACAAGAGTTTGCAATAACTGGATAGGTTTCATGTTTTAAAAACGAAATATTGTTTAAATGATGTTTAATCGCGCTCTTTGTGTTATATTAATAATTGTAAAGCGATTTGTGCAAAAATCGAACACGTGACGTGCCTGATCATGAGTCGCGGTCATTTGCGGATAGAAATGTCACAAAACATCAGATTTTCTCGAAATTCACCAAATATAAGATGTGCAACAAATGTTTATGTGTAGTGCTTACTGTCATTCAGCAGAAACTCGATGTTGTGAAACAGTGACGTGATGATGTTTAATAACTAATAAAAACAAAGACAAACTTTTGTTGTGAGATATTTTGAGAGGCCGTACACCGATCAGGCATAACATTATGACCGAATATTGCGTTGGTCCCCTTTTTTCTGCCAAAACAGTCTTGACCCGTCGAGGCATGGACTCCACTAGACCCCTGAAGGTGGGCTGTGGTATCTGGCACCAATATGTTAGCAGCAGATCCTTTAAGTCCTGTAAGTTGCATGGTGGGTTCCTACAGTAGCTCGTCTGTTTGATCGGACCACACGGGCCAGCCTTCGCTCCCCACGTGCATCAATGAGCCTTGGCCGCCCATGACCCTGTGGCCGGTTCTCCACTGTTCCTTCCTTGGAGCACTTTTGATAGATACTGACCACTGCAGACCGGGAACAGCCCACAAGAGCTGCAGTTTTGGAGATGCTCTGACCCAGTCGTCTAGCCGTCACAATTTGGCCCTTGCTCAAATCCTTACGCTTGCCCATTTTTCCTGCTTCTAACACATCAACTCTGAGGACAAAATGTCCACTTGCTGCCTAATATATCCCACCCACTAACAGGAGCCGTGATGAAGAGATCATCTTTAATTATTCACTTCACATGTCAGGGTTATTCACTTCACCTGGTCATAATGTTATGCCTGATCTGTGTTTGTTCTCACACAAACATTATAAAAACACAGAGTCTGAAGAGGCCTGTGGCCTGTTCCACAAAGCTGATTTCAGTAGTTACCCAGGTAAGTTTGAGATTAGTTTGAGCAAACTCTGGTTTTTCGGGCTCAAGAAGGTGGACTAGTTTTAATCAGTGTTCATCACCGTGGTAACTTACACCACAGGCTAACCTGCTGGAGACGGTTTTATTCTGGGTTAGAGATCGCAAACCCAAACTGGACCAATCAGCTGCAAGTAAAGATGCAGCCACACCCCCTGTATCTCTCGTTCCAAATTAAAGCAGTTTATAGTGAAAATACTTTTGAAATAAAATTGTGCATTTTTAGTGCTAATTATTTATTATATTTGTATTATTTGAATTATAATCACTTTGAATTGATATATGTTCATATAAATATTATTTTAATCGACAAGTAGCCAAATAGTAATATAAATATAATACATGCATTCATAATTATTTTACACAACGTGTATTCAGTCAGATATTCTTTAATCCGCCTTCTCATCTTTCGCTACAGCAGCAGTGTTTATGACTGCGTTGTAAACAGATTTACTTTCATAGTAATTTTCAAAACGATCTCTCAATCTTCAGAAGAGAAGTGAATCAAACGGACGCTGTGATTGGCTGTTTGCCACACGTGTCACACTTTCAGGTGCACACGCTTCAGAGTTAATCACTAACTCTGGATTAAACCTGAGCTGACAGAGAAAGTTTATACCGAGCTTTGAGAAACTGTTGAACTTGATCTAAACTAGGTTGGGTTTATCTGGATTTGTCAACTCTAAAGCTACTCTGAAACTCAGAGTTTATTCAGCTAACTTCATGCAACAGGCCTCAGTATTCTGAGTAAATGTTTATGATGTGCTTTGTTTAGCAGATAACTGGACCGCTGTGAAGATCTCTGGGGCAGAGACGTGGCTGAATAAAAGGTGAGATCACTTTCTAGCAGAGAGTAATTAAAACAGATGCAAAATGATGAAAGTATAACATTTTAATCAAAATCTAAATAAAAAAGAGATGCAGAGGAAATGGGCATTAACCCCGGCCACTTTGTCGAGAACAAGCTGCGAGAACAAAAGTACATCATTTTGTTCTCGCAGCCCTGTAAGCGAGAACTTTTTTCTCTGTTCTTGCGGAGTATGCTGTAGCTTTAAATAGGGACAAAAGAGGGTAACGAGGGAAGAAAGGTGGGGTAAATGAACCAATAATCACCAAACAACACACAGACAGAAGAGCACAAGCTCGCATGACAAGACAGAGTGCGCTCACTACAGAAAACAAACACGCAGAGTGAGAATGTCCTAGCCTAGAAATCTAGATGCACCCTAGCGGCAGCAAATCTAATCTGCCGCGAGTGTCGTCTAGCAACTCTCAATACCCTTCTGAGCTGTATTCGCCAAACTCTGGTCGGGCCAATCACATCGTGTATAGAGTCGGTGGGCGGGGCCATAATGACGACGGCCGAGTTGCGTTTGCGTGCTTCTAGTAAACACAGAAACTGGCGAACGGCGGCGGTCTTTTGAATCAGCTTTGACTGCGACTCTGGAAGACTTGGAGTTGAGCTTTTCTCTGAGAAAAGAACAAAGAACGGCACTGAAGTCATTCTTAAGAAGGGAAGATGTGTTCGGAGTTTAGCCGACCGGATACGGCGAATGTTTAATCTATCAACGAGCTCTGCTTCACCTTCGTTGCTCTGGTTGGTGTAGCGCTATCCTATCGCGTGCAGAGGGAGTTTGACAGACAACCGTTTATCCGCCCCTCAGATTGAGCAGTCAATGGTGAGTTTCCAGACCAAACATCTTGATGTGGGTCTGGCTTGTCAGGCTAAGAATGTCCAAATCCCAACACAAAACCCAAACCCAAACTAGACCCAAATGCTGGGATCTGAACATCACGCTCCACACACAAAACTCACAAGTACAGAAGAGCACGCAGCTCGAGCATGCTCAAAGCTACGCGCTCACACAAGACAAACAATACAGGAGTGTCAGGGCTGTCACAAACCAAGAGAAAGCTAGACCGAAGTAACAGAACCCTGACACGAACATGTGAATACACATTTCTCCAAATGTGGACTAAAAGTGTATGGGAATAAATGGAAACAATACCCAATTGAATATTGAACAGGTTTGTGTCTCGTTATTCTATTCGAAATATTAATAACTACAAATTGATTTTGCGTATCAGAAATTAAAAAATATTAGTGCCATTGTCAAAATATCAACGCTATCTAATCCATTTAATACTTCAAAACTCAAGGTTAAATCAGAATATTTATTGTAAAAAAGATAAAATGTAACAGCTGCCAAAACATAGTCTAGCTCCACTGTGGTTTGTGATTACATTTTTTAAGGAGAAAAAACTTTTCAAAGAAGACCCCAATTCAAATGAAATGAATTGTTAAAGGATTAAAGGGATTTAAGGGAATAAATTAATAAGAATGGTAAAGTTCTAGGTCTAATTTTAGTATCTAATGAAGTAATCTATTCAGACTTTGTGCAAATATATTTCTTTTAAACATATGCACAAATTCACTCTTACTCACGTCTAATATGTAGAAAATGCTAACGTTTTTGCCTTGTCGTCACATTCATTTATAAATTACATGAATCATTATATCATTTTTTCAATTACAATTTTTTTTTTAATAAAAAATTTAGTATTTTGCATCACTAAATTGTCTGTTACTGTCAGTAGCTGAACATTTCTATCATAAAACAGTTGGCTAAGACTTGCATCTACTTACATGTTTCCATGAACTCTCGTTTGCCTTGTGACAATGACAGTAAGCCCCATCTCGGTCATATTGACATTGACGAGTGCTGTTAGGCCACTGAGCTAAAGCAGAATAAAAGAATAATTAGCCTAAAAATTTAACTTTTTTTTTTTTCATCATCAATCAGCTTTACTCATTCTACACTAAAAGGTTAAGACAAATAAAATGAGAAAATATGAGATTTTTTTTTATTCATAGCTCAGACAAAATCATTGGCTCTGGTCTGGGGGGCAGATAATTAAGGGATAATGTCCACCCAGCCGGTTGTTATCGCAGAATAAACCCCGACAGAGTGATCAGGAAACCTGCCTTGAAGTCTTCCATTGTAACCCACGGCTGTTTAAGCCACAAGATGGCGCCAGCGTTAAGCATAGAAGTAGAACCGGTCAAGATAACTCGTAGTACCCGGATGAGCGGGTGTTATCTGGAAATAACATACCACTGGAATGCGCGATTGACCAATCAGAATCAAGCATTTCACAGAGCCGTGTAATAATAAAGAGTTAAATTAAGGGATGATTGACCATTATTAACCATTATGTTTATTAGGGGTGTGGGAAAAATGTAATTCTTAGATGCATTGTGATGCCGATGTGGACGATTCTGAATCGATTCTCAAATGAAAAAAAAAAAAAAAAATCTAAATGTTGATAACGTAATGTTGAACGCCAAAGGCAAAGTCAAAGTTCGGGAAGAGCAGCGCCCGAACCGTCTGTGGTGTGCCCATAACAGAGACTCATGATGGTGTAAATCCCACCGGCCTCCTCTGCATTAATTAAAAATACAGTATAATTACCCCTTAATTAAAGAATACTTACAGTATAATTACCCCTTAATTAAAGAATACTTACAGTATAATTACCCATTAATTAAAGAATACTTACAGTATAATTACCCCTTAATTAAAAAATACTTACAGTATAATACCCCTTAATTAAAGAATACTTACAGTATAATTACCCCTTAATTAAAAAATACTTACAGTATAATACCCCTTAATTAAAGAATACTTACAGTATAATTACCCCTTAATTAAAGAATACTTACAGTATAATTACCCCTTAATTAAAGAATACTTACAGTATAATTACCCCTTAATTAAAGAATACTTACAGTATAATTACCCCTTAATTAAAAATACTTACAGTATAATTACCCCTTAATTAAAGAATACTTACAGTATAATTACCCCTTAATTAAAAAATACTTACAGTATAATTACCCCTTAATTAAAGAATACTTACAGTATAATTACCCCTTAATTAAAAAATACTTAAAGTATAATTACCCCTTAATTAAAGAATACTTACAGTATAATTACCCCTTAATTATAGAATACTTACAGTATAATTACCCATTAATTAAAGAATACTTACAGTATAATTACCCCTTAATTAAAGAATACTTACAGTATAATACCCCTTAATTAAAGAATACTTACAGTATAATTACCCCTTAATTAAAAAATACTTACAGTATAATACCCCTTAATTAAAGAATACTTACAGTATAATTACCCCTTAATTAAAGAATACTTACAGTATAATTACCCCTTAATTAAAGAATACTTACAGTATAATTACCCCTTAATTAAAGAATACTTACAGTATAATTACCCATTAATTAAAGAATACTTACAGTATAATTACCCCTTAATTAAAGAATACTTACAGTATAATTACCCCTTAATTAAAAAATACTTACAGTATAATTACCCCTTAATTAAAGAATACTTACAGTATAATTACCCCTTAATTAAAGAATACTTACAGTATAATTACCCCTTAATTATAGAATACTTACAGTATAATTACCCCTTAATTAAAGAATACTTACAGTATAATTACCCCTTAATTAAAGAATACTTACAGTATAATTACCCATTAATTAAAGAATACTTACAGTATAATTACCCCTTAATTAAAGAATACTTACAGTATAATTACCCCTTAATTATAGAATACTTACAGTATAATTACCCCTTAATTAAAAAATACTTACAGTATAATTACCCCTTAATTATAGAATACTTACAGTATAATTACCCCTTAATTAAAAATACTTACAGTATAATTACCCCTTAATTAAAGAATACTTACAGTATAATTACCCCTTAATTATAGAATAATTACAGTATAATTACCCCTTAATTAAAAAATACTTACAGTATAATTACCCCTTAATTAAAGAATACTTACAGTATAATTACCCATTAATTAAAGAATACTTACAGTATAATTACCCCTTAATTAAAGAATACTTACAGTATAATTACCCCTTAATTATAGAATACTTACAGTATAATTACCCCTTAATTAAAAAATACTTACAGTATAATTACCCCTTAATTAAAAAATACTTACAGTATAATTACCCCTTAATTAAAGAATACTTACAGTATAATTACCCATTAATTAAAGAATACTTACAGTATAATACCCCTTAATTAAAGAATACTTACAGTATAATTACCCCTTAATTAAAGAATACTTACAGTATAATTACCCCTTAATTATAGAATACTTACAGTATAATTACCCCTTAATTAAAGAATACTTACAGTATAATTACCCATTAATTAAAGAATACTTACAGTATAATTACCCCTTAATTAAAGAATACTTACAGTATAATTACCCCATAATTAAAGAATACTTACAGTATAATTACCCCTTAATTAAAGAATACTTACAGTATAATTACCCCTTAATTATAGAATACTTACAGTATAATTACCCATTAATTAAAGAATACTTACAGTATAATTACCCCTTAATTAAAAAATACTTACAGTATAATACCCCTTAATTAAAGAATACTTACAGTATAATTACCCCTTAATTAAAGAATACTTACAGTATAATTACCACTTAATTAAAGAATACTTACAGTATAATTACCCCTTAATTAAAGAATACTTACAGTATAATTACCCCTTAATTAAAGAATACTTACAGTATAATTACCCCTTAATTATAGAATACTTACAGTATAATTACCCATTAATTAAAGAATACTTACAGTATAATTACCCCTTAATTAAAAAATACTTACAGTATAATACCCCTTAATTAAAGAATACTTACAGTATAATTACCCCTTAATTAAAGAATACTTACAGTATAATTACCACTTAATTAAAGAATACTTACAGTATAATTACCCCTTAATTAAAGAATACTTACAGTATAATTACCCCTTAATTAAAGAATACTTACAGTATAATTACCCCTTAATTAAAGAATACTTACAGTATAATTACCCCTTAATTAAAAAATACTTACAGTATAATTACCCCTTAATTATAGAATACTTACAGTATAATTACCCCTTAATTAAAAAATACTTACAGTATAATTACCCCTTAATTAAAGAATACTTACAGTATAATTACCCCTTAATTAAAGAATACTTACAGTATAATTACCCCTTAATTAAAGAATACTTACAGTATAATTACCCCTTAATTAAAGAATACTTACAGTATAATTACCCCTTAATTATAGAATACTTACAGTATAATTACCCCTTAATTAAAGAATACTTACAGTATAATTACCCCTTAATTAAAAAATACTTACAGTATAATTACCCCTTAATTAAAGAATACTTACAGTATAATTACCCCTTAATTAAAGAATACTTACAGTATAATTACCCCTTAATTAAAGAATACTTACAGTATAATTACCCCTTAATTAAAAAATACTTACAGTATAATTACCCCTTAATTAAAGAATACTTACAGTATAATTACCCCTTAATTAAAGAATACTTACAGTATAATTACCCCTTAATTATAGAATACTTACAGTATAATTACCCCTTAATTAAAGAATACTTACAGTATAATTACCCCTTAATTAAAAAATACTTACAGTATAATTACCCCTTAATTAAAGAATACTTACAGTATAATTACCCCTTAATTAAAGAATACTTACAGTATAATTACCCCTTAATTATAGAATACTTACAGTATAATTACCCCTTAATTAAAGAATACTTACAGTATAATTACCCCTTAATTAAAGAATACTTACAGTATAATTACCCCTTAATTAAAGAATACTTACAGTATAATTACCCCTTAATTAAAAAATACTTACAGTATAATTACCCCTTAATTAAAGAATACTTACAGTATAATTACCCCTTAATTAAAGAATACTTACAGTATAATTACCCCTTAATTAAAGAATACTTACAGTATAATTACCCCTTAATTAAAGAATACTTACAGTATAATTACCCCTTAATTAAAGAATACTTACAGTATAATTACCCCTTAATTAAAGAATACTTACAGTATAATTACCCCTTAATTAAAAAATACTTACAGTATAATTACCCCTTAATTAAAGAATACTTACAGTATAATTACCCCTTAATTAAAGAATACTTACAGTATAATTACCCCTTAATTAAAGAATACTTACAGTATAATTACCCCTTAATTAAAAAATACTTACAGTATAATTACCCCTTAATTAAAGAATACTTACAGTATAATTACCCCTTAATTAAAGAATACTTACAGTATAATTACCCCTTAATTAAAGAATACTTACAGTATAATTACCCCTTAATTAAAAAATACTTACAGTATAATTACCCCTTAATTAAAAATACAGTATAATTACCCCTTAATTAAAGAATACTTACAGTATAATTACCCCTTAATTAAAGAATACTTACAGTATAATACCCCTTAATTAAAGAATACTTACAGTATAATTACCCCTTAATTAAAGAATATTTACAGTATAATTATCCCTTAATTAAAGAATACTTACAGTATAATTACCCCTTAATTATAGAATACTTACAGTACTTTATAGTTACACTATAATTACCGAAAGTTATGCTGTAAATTCACTTTAATTATGCAGTACTTTCCGGGCCGTAATCTAAAGCCTAGTTCAGACGGCACGATTTTCAAACTCGTCGGGGTATCTGGGGTATCATTCAGTCACTGCTGTGTTCACACTGGCCGATGGTTTGACGACAGAGGAGTTCACACTGCATGACTGAACAAGGAAGAATCGCCGACAACTCTCTCTCTCTCTCCGGTGCGCAAACTACGTTTCCCAAACACACGTGCGTCAGATCGGAGTTCTTGCGCGAGTCTCCAGTGAGTCACGCCCATCAAAACCCAGCGTTCAGGAGAGAGCCTCAAAACCAGTGTAGAAAATAGCCTTAGTTGACCTCAGACAACAGTACAAAAAAAAGAAAACAAATCCAGATCATGACACCTTTAATAAATCTGCAAAAATGTCAACAATTCTGTGTTTTCTGTCAATATGGAGTGCTGTGTGTACATTAATGAGAAAAAAAATGAACTTAAATGATTTTAGCAAATGGCTGCAATATAACAGAGTGAAAAATTTAAGGGGTTCTGAATACTTTCTGTACCCACTGTATATTTAAATAGAAATTACATTTCTTCTTTATTAAACAAAATAGTATTTGCATTTTAAATGTATGTATCTGGTATCCCTGGTAACACAATAAAATCTCTTTTGCTCTGTTTACAGAGGAACTATATTTGCTTTCTGGAATGCGTGACGGATGACATTGGTTATGGAAGCCAAAGATAAATTGCAGATTGTCCTGCTCGGTACATCTGGGTCTGGTAAAAGTGCTTCAGGAAATACCATACTTGGTGAAAAAGTGTTTAAATCGTATGTTTCCACTCAGTCAGTGACATTATCATATCAGTCTGAAACAAGGATCATTGATGGAATGGAGGTTACAGTTGTTGACACTCCTGGATGGTACTGTACTAAAAGGACTGAGAAAGAAGTTACATCAGCACTAACGGCAGCCATTGCATCACGTAATGGGCCATACGCTTTTCTCATGGTCATCCCGATCGGTCCCTTTACACATAAAGAGATAGAAATGATTTCAAAACTGAGACGAGAACTAGGAGAAGACTTTATTAATCAAACTACAATTCTGTTCTCATACTCTGATAATCTAGAGTCAAAAACCTTTGATCAGTTTCTTAAGGAAGAAAAAGGAGAATTGCATAAAGTCATTCAGTGCTGTGGAAATCGAGTGTACACCTGGAACAACAAGGACAAGTCATCAGGGTCAAATCTACACAAGATGTTGCAGGATCTGAAAGAAACTCAGAGAATGAATGACCATTCAAAGAAGTGCCACCAGAAGAGTCATCAATATCAAGATCAAGGTCTAAACACATGTGATGAGACGAGACCTTCAGATGTTGATATGAAGAGGCACAAGAGAGACACTCCAGAACCAATGGACGATACAAATGAAGCAGTCAGAGTCCTAGTCCTGGGAATGGCTGGAGCAGGAAAGACCTCAACTATCAAGACCCTTTTGGGACAAGATTCCAAAATCAAAAGAAACCCTCCACAAGTTCACATGACCAGCAGGTCTGGGATGAGTTTCATGTTGTTTGATTCTTCAGGCTTTCAAAGTGTAAATGAAGTGGGAAGTGTACTCTCTCAGTCTTTGTCACGTGCCTCTCCAGGGCCACATGTCATTATGATCATAATCAAAGTGGGGCGAGTTAATGAAGAAACCTCCAACATGATCAAAGGTATACATGCACGTCTGGAGGATTCTGTAAAGCACACAATGATCGTTTTCTCCAGAAAGGATGATCTAGAAGGCAAACCTATGGACCAATTCATTCAGGAGAGTCCAGCGCTCAAGAATATTGTGGAAATGCATGGAGAAAGATTTCATGCACTGAATAACAGGGACAGCAATGATAAGACTCAAGCGAATGAACTGTTCGAGAAGATTTCAGCGATGTACCGTGACAATAATGAAGACTTCATCAAAGAACCATCCAGACAACATGAGGGAGAGAAGTAAATCTAAATAATATTATCACAGAACATGAGCAGTTCAGATTAGGCATTAAATAATATTGAATTAACTTTCTGTGGCTAATATTGTGATTTTGTTTGTGTGTCATTTCAGAAAGAAAAAAATAATACAATTCCATTACAATAATGAAGACTTCATCAAAGAACCATCCGGACAACATAAGAGAGAGAAGTAAATCTAAATAATGTTATCACAGAACATGAGCAACTCAGATTATGCATGATATAATATTGAATTAACTTTCTGTGTGTGTGTGTGTGTGTGTGTATGTGTGTATAATGTCATAGGTATGACATTATACACACATAACATTATATACTCTAAAATGTGTATAATGGGTATGACACAGGTATTACAGGAGAGGGTGAAATATGAGGACATTACCCATGGCCCCACTTTACAAAAGGCTTATAAATCACACAGGAGGAGTTTTTATGAGAAAGTAAAAATCCATAATGTTTCCTGTGATGGGTAGATTTAGGGGCTGTGTGTGTGTGTGTGTGTGTGTGTGTGTGTGTGTGTGTGTGATCAAATTTAGAAAACGTTCTCTCTGATTTGTCAGCGTGCACACACAACGCACAGCGTTCATGTAAAGCACGAAGTGACATGACAGCATGATGCTTCAAAATTTCACAATTTGTGATTCCATATGCTTATTTATTTTGATAGAGCTCTTCTTTAAATTATTGAATGTATCTTTTTGTTTTTTGCATTTCCTTATTATATCATCTTTTTGTTTTTTGCATTTATATATATTTTCCCCTGAACTAAAATGTAATTGCAGGGACAATAGACAGAACATTTTTGTTTAATATGACCTTTGGACTTTGAACATTAACATTCAGCTATTACTTTTATCACAGAGATACATATTTTTGTCTAGTAATGTTTCGTTTTTATACACACACACGTTTGTTTTTGTGACATACGGGGACATTCCATAGGTGTAATGGTTTTTATACTGTACAAACCGTATTTTCTCCTTACACTGCCCCTAAATCTACCCATCACAGGAAACATTCTGCATTTTTACTTTCTCATAAAAACTCCTCCTGTGTGATTTATAAGCCTTTTGTAAAGTGGGGCCATGGGTAATGTCCTCATATTTCACCCTCTCCTGTAATACCTGTGTCATACCCATGGCATTATACACATTTGTGTCCTCATATGTCACAAAAACATCGTTTAAATGCCACGGCCTACCTGAGCATTGTTTCTGACAATGTCCATCCCTTTATGACCACCATGTCCCCATCCTCTGATGGCTACTTCCAGCAGGATAATGCACCATGTCACAAAGCTCCAATCATTTCAAATTGGTTTCTTAAACATGACAATGAGAAGAAATGAAATATATATATATTTCATTTCATGTACAAGCCATAATTCATTCTGGTACTCTCACACACATACATTCTCCTTACACATATATACATACATATATATATATATATAATAGACATGTGCCGATTTTCGATAATGCGATTTATCACGATAATGGATATGCACGATATTGTTATCGTGGGCACTTTAAAATATCGTAAATAATAATATATTAACAATTTATATTTTTTTTATAATGCACTCAAGAATACTTTGCCCATCAACCGTATAAATGCTCAACACCTCTGTATTCTGCGTCAAAGGGACACGCGCTCAGATATAAACAAGCCCAACGTGCGTTTGCACATGACTAAACCGGTGAAGGAGACGCGCTGCTGAAGTGCCGCTCAGTGACAGCAGAGGGCGCTGATGAACTGCAGAATGCAGCGGTTACCCCGGAAACCAGCAAACAAACAAAAAACGCGTGTAGTTTTTAAAACAGCCATTGGTTTTTGTAATCTCAATGTTGTTCATCACAGCACCAAATACTTAATACTTAAAGACTTAAACATTTGTATGTTTTAATCTGGACTACAACATGCCCTAATGATTAGAACTGTTCTGATTATTTGTTATTGTTCAGTAAAACTTTGAGACACATACGACTTCATTAGTTAACATGTTAATTCATTATTCACCAAACTGACAATGAAAAATACTTATAAAGAATTAATCATTCTATGTTAATTTCTTAGTTACTGTTTAATAACATTAAAATCAAAATCAAAATAACTTTTTTAATGGAACTAAGTTAAAACTAACAATGATCAGTATTTCTTAACTAACATTAACAAAAACATTATTTTCTGTACCAAATGTAGCTATTGCTCAATCTTAGTTAATGCATTAAATAATGAGACCTTATTGTAATGTGTAAGCCTACCTGTTGTTCTTTATAGCCTAATTCTTTTGCACTTTAATCTGTTTGAAAATTGTACTTTTACAGCTCTGAAAAATATCAAGAGACCACATAACATTGATTTCTCAATGAGGGGTCTCTTAATTTTTTTTCCAGAGCTGTATATATTTTTGGTGCATTATTGTATTTAAACATTCAGTTCTTACAAAAATAGTTCTTAAAGCTGTTATGCTATGGCAACACTTTTTTTTTGCAACTTATTTCAATATCGTGATAATATCGTATACCGTGGTAAAACTTCATCAATTAATCGCAACATGAAAAATTGATATCGGCACATGCCTAAAATATATATATATATATATATATATATATATATATATATATATATATATCAATATATATAATATACATACACACACACATATATATACATGAGGGGCCGTACAAGCCATAATTCATTCTGGTACTCTCACACACATACATTCTCCTTTCACATACATATATAGTAGTTGCGTGTCAGTCGTGGGGCAGCTCCCTGGCGTTTTCTCTTTCTTTGCACACCAGAAGCGTGTCTGACACAGCGCTGATCTGCTGGTATTGATGTACAGGAAGCCCTATACTTCAGGTTAAATATATATTGCCTATTGATACCGCAAAGACAGCGTCGGCAGTAGCCTATTGGCCACACATATCTATGGTATTGACGGCAAAATAGGCTACAGAATATTTCGTTCTGCATTGACAGGTTTAATATTTCAAAATCGATAATTATGTTGTTTCTTATTTTTAAAATTAGGCCTATCTCTGCATTTATGTTAACCTACAGACTTTCAAACATGAAAATGTCATTTATTAATATGCATTTGTGTCAAAATGGCATATAAACATCTTTTCCTATGCTATTTTGCCTAGAAACGCTTCCAACACGATCGCGTGTCGCGTGAAAAATAGGCGTCTCTTCTATTTGAAGCATGCACGCGTTTTCCGCGCGGCTCGGACCGACGTAGGCAGTATGCAAGCGCTAACCGGTTAACATGGGAGCCGAAATAAAAACGGACACGCCACGCAGCCGAGACGCTCACGGCACGCTTGCAGTGTGTCCCCACAACCCAGCAGCCTACACTGCCTAGTTTATTCCAAGCAAAGTTTCCAGACAATTCAGATCGAGCACAAAAAAATTACAGATGCAATTGGAATCATGTCACTGGATATGCGCCCTTTTTCGGTTGATGAAAACGAGGGATTCAAGTAGCCTATTTACTTAGTGTGCTCGAGCCCCGTTATGCATTACCGAGCCGGGCGCATTTCTCTTAAAATGTGCTACCAAAACTTCTGGAGAAAACAAAGGCTACGGTGGAGGAAGGGTTGAGTACTGCTGAATCCATCGCAATCACCACTGATGGATGGACGTCCCGTGCCACAGACAGCTATATGACCATAACCGCACACTATATTACCGCCGATTGGCAAATAGCAAACCCCGTCCAGACACGCACTAGAGAGCCACAGAGAGTAAGCCTCAGTTACCTCAGTGCGAAAAAACATTAACCAGTTTTATTTGTAAATGTAAGATTGATTGAAGAAGAATTTTCAAAATGCTCGAATCATCTCCACTATGGACTTTATTTCTGTTTGTTTTTCAACAGTATTTTATTACAAAGAAAACAGAAGTGTTATAGCTTTGGTTATATAGTTTAATTTACTTAGGTATTTTGTTAATAATTTGCATAGTTAATATTGTTATTTGGTGTTCAGTTTATACAGGTTTTTCAAATGTTATTTAATAAATTTATTTTTTTTCCCCTCAAAATATCTTTTGAACTGTTTTGTTTCCCCCCATAGAGGTTTGTATCGTACCGTGGGTCAAAAATCGTGATACGAACCGCACCGTGGGTCAAAAATCGTGATACGAACCGCACCGTGGGTCAAAAATCGTCATACGAACCGCACCGTGGGTCAAAAATCGTGATACGAACCACACCGTGGGTCAAAAATCGTGATACGAACCGCACCGTGGGTCAAAAATTGTGATACGAACCGCACCGTGGGTCAAAAATCGTGATACGAACCGCACCGTGGGTCAAAAATCGTGATACGAACCGCACCGTGGGTCAAAAATCGTGATACGAACCGCACCGTGGGTCAAAAATCGTGATACGAACCGCACCGTGGGTCAAAAATCGTGATACGAACCGCACCGTGGGTCAAAAATCGTGATACGAACCGCACCGTGGGTCAAAAATCGTGATACGAACCGCACCGTGGGTCAAAAATCGTGATACAAACCGCACCGTGGGTCAAAAATCGTGATACGAACCGCACCGTGGGTCAAAAATCGTGATACGAACCGCACTGTGGGTCAAAAATCGTGATACGAACCAAATCGTGGGTTTGGTGTATCGTAGTGATGTTACGCCTGATACCGAGGCTTCGAAGCGTGTGTCGAGAACGTCAGGCACCTCTCATCGGAGCTCCGTATCAAGGCTTGTATTGTTTTAGTGACGTGACGTCACTGATGACGTTTGAAGCCTCGTTTGAGTGCAGCGCTTCGAGAAAGGGTTCACTTTCGGAGGGATGCTTCGACTATATGACGTGTCAAACTACACAAGCACTACCACTACTCTCTCTCAAGTCCACCCAATCTAAAGAACTCCATTTCCCTCTGTTAAACAAAAGTACTCCCCAGTTACAAAATTATGAAACACTAAGCATAAATACATGAATGATTTTATATATATATATATAATGTCGTCTGAAGCAAATAAAAAGTGGGTGGGTAATTTATTTTTTACAACCGTTTGACGCCATATTTACATGAAATACAAATATACTGCCGTTTACTAAACGACTGATTGGAGCAGACAAAATTACGGAAATCACCAAGTTTTTAACCGTGACTATAGTGTAGCGGTAAAATGCATGACAAAGTTCTGACGCAAATCAATCCGGGGTTCTAATCCGCCTGTAGCCACACTTGTTCTACTCCCTTTTCACATCACATATCAGATCGGAAAGGCATTTATTTTTAATAAAAATGGAGAAAATATTAGAAGAGTGGAAATAAAGCGTCTAACGTGTTTAATAATAAGTGTTTTTTTTTTTTTTTTGGTTAGGGGTAGTTAAACAGACATGTACTGAATTAGAGACGATCAAAGTGAGTGGTCCAACATCGTTGGTCCTAAAAAGTGGGTGGGTCTTGTCTATATATATATATATATATATATATATTCCACCTCAGAAACATTGCCAAACTTCGTCCCATTCTATCACTGGCGGATGCGGAGAAGCTTGTCCATGCCTTTATCTCCTCCAGGCTGGACTACTGCAATGCGCTCCTTATTGGCATCCCTAGCAAAAATCTCCAGAGGCTGCAGTGTATTCAGAACAGCGCTGCTAGGATCCTCATGAGGGTGCGCAAATACGACCATATCACCCCCATTCTAAAATCACTCCACTGGCTTCCTGTGTCGTTCAGGATCGAGTACAAGATTTCTCTCCTTACCCACCAGTGCATCCATGGTGATGCTCCCTCCTATCTTAAGGAACTCCTCACCACACAAACAGCCACTCGTAACCTCCGCTCTGTTTCGCTGTATCGCCTTAAAACTCCCACAGCCAATCTCCGTACTATGGGGGATCGGGCCTTCTGCTCTGCAGCCCCCAGTCTGTGGAATGCTCTCCCTGACCACCTGCGGACTCCACAGACTATAGATACTTTTAAGCGTGGTCTTAAAACCCACCTTTTTAGCAGAGCTTTTAATTGACTTGTTACTTCATTTTTTTATTTTTCAGTTTTATTTATTTTATTTTATTAATTTACTTATTTATTTCTTGTTGTTGATTGTTTTTAATTCTGTAGCACTTTGAGATTTTGTTTAATATAAAGTGCATTATAAATAAAGTTTATTATTATTATATATATAAAAAATCAATTTTTGCATTGACCAGCAGGTGTCTAGTGTGCATTCGAAGCCTCAAGAAATGATTTCGCCACCACTAGTGTATCGTTACAGCCCTAATATATATATATATATATATATATATATATATATATATATATATATAGTCATGGTTAAAATTGTTGGTACCTGAAACAAAACTGCTCTGAGACAGAAGGTTGGGTTGAAGATCCAAATGCAGTATTTATTGAAGGGTAATCCAAAGTCGTAGTCATGCAAAAGGTCATACACAGGCAAGCAGTAGTGATGGGACATCTGAAGCGAGGCTCCGGAGCTTGTGTCCAGCAAAAAGGGGCGTTCCAAATGAAGCCCCGATTCGAGGCTTGTATCGTTTCCGTGAAAATCACGTGACGATGACAAACGAGGCCTCGTTTTCTTTTGAATACGTCATTGCTTCATTCTGAGTATCGCTTTCGGATAAAAGTGGTTCGAAACCTCGCGCCTTTTGTGGGGGTTTGCAGTAGGCATTTGCATTGGTGTTGAGGTGTTGGTTGTATGTAGTAGCGATATCATTATATATCATAGCTTGTATTATATATTATATTACATTATACTTAGTTCAGTAGATTATTAGAGTAAATTATACATAGTTCAGTAGATTATTAGAGTAAATTAGCCTATATCTAGGTGTAATACCTATACTACATAATATATATATAGCCTATATTAGTAGTAGTGTTATTATTATATATATTATTGCTATTATTATTAATAATAAGATTAATATAAGACTAGACAGTATTAGGGAACTGTATTAGGGAAAGCTTTTCCCATTTGCTGTTCCAGAATTCCAGTCCCATAAGCACTGCACTATTGCACTCCCAATCAGCGCAACACTCACAATAATTTATTTACAATCATTCTGGGCATTCACTATCATCACTAACCCAAAGAACTACTGAATAGTAGAACACAAAGCTGTGTGTTTGTGTGAGTTGTGTGTACATAGGTTAATACAGGCAGAGTAAAATACTTTATTAATACACAGGCAATAGAAAAAGGGTGTGCCCACACTATGACAGTTTGGTTGCTCAGGATGAATAGATTTGTGTGCGATGCATTGTTTTGCACAGCAGGTGTCACTAGGGAGCACACTGTTTCATGAGGCTTCAGGTAAATGAACCTTTTGGTGAACCAATGGGCTGGAAAGCCTCAGTGGTTCAGGAAGCCTCATTTGGCCATCACTAGCAAGCAGTCCGAAAAGGCAAACAAAACAGAAGGAACAGGCAAAAGGGTAATCCATGGAGAAGGCAAGAAATCAAAGACCAAGATACATGAAACCAGGGAAACGCTCAGAAATGCAGTTGTGACATTAAACAAGACTTTGCAATGAATGAGTGAACAAGGTATATATAGGCAGAGGTAATGAGGTGATGGGAGACAGGTGTAAACAGTGAGTGCTAATGAGTCCTAGGCAAAGGATTATGGGTAATGTAGTTTGTGATGGAGTGACAGTCCGGGGTGGAGTGCCCTCTGGTGGTGATCATGGGCACTCACACTGGTGAATTGTGACAGTACCCCTGGTAAATATGATCAAATATGGCTGTAAAAAATAAATCTGCATTGCTTATCCTTTTTTTGATATTTTATTAAAAACAATCACAAAAATCTAACCTTTCATTAAGTAAAAGAATTGAAAATGAGGGCTAAATCACGTTATGAAATAAATGTTTTTCTCCAAAACACGTTGGCCACAATTGTTGGTACCCTTTTATCAAATACTTTTTGCAACCTAATTTTCCCAAGATAACAGCTCTGAGTCTTTTTCTATAATGCCTGATGAGTTTGGAGAACACCTGACCAGAGATTAGAAAGCATTCCTCCATACTGAACCTCTCCAGATCCTTCAGATTCCCAGATCCATGCTGGTGCTTCTTCTCTTCAGTTCAGCCACTCATCTTCTATAGGGTTCAGGTCAGGGGACTGGGGCGGTCATGGCAGATGCTTCATTTTGTGCTCAGTGACACATTTGTGTGTTGATTTTGATGTTTGTTTTGGATCGTTGTCCTGATGGGAGATCCAACCATGGCCCATTATGCGATTTCTAGCAGGATCTGTCAGGTTTAGGTTTTTTATCTTTTGTATTTGCTAAAATCCATGATCCCATGTATCTGAACAAGATGTCCAGGACCTCCAGCAAAAAATAGGCCCACGACATTAAAGATCCAGCTGTAATTTTAGCCGTGGACATGGGGTACTTTTTATCCCTGTTTGCACCAAACCCATCTGGTAGATTTGCTGCCAAAAAGCTATTTTATAGTTTCATCTGACCACAGAGCCAGGTCCCTTTTGACTTTCCAATCGTGTCTGACAACTGAATATGCTGGAGTTTGTTTCTGGATGAGCGAGGAGGATGTTCCTTGAATCCCTCCCAAACAACATGTGGTGATGTAGGGGTTGTTTGAAACTTTTTTTTAGGCTTTCTGACCCCAAGACTCAACTAATGTCTGCAATTCTCCATCTGTGATCCATGGAGAGTCTTTGTGCACTCAAACGTTCCTCCCCTGCATTAGGACGATATACACCCACGTCCTCTTGCAGGCAGATTTGTAAAATCTTTAGTTAAATGGAGCTTCTTAATTATTGCCCTGGAAAATGGGGATTTTCAATGCTTTAGCTATTTTCCTACTGCCACTTTCTATTTTGTGAAGCTCAACAATCTTTAGCTGCTCATCAGAACTATATTCTTTGGTTTCACTCATTGTGATGAATGATTAAGGGAATTTGGCTTTTATACCTCCTTATATTTATACTCCTGTGAAACAAGACATCCTAGCTGGACAATTTCATGCTCCTTGTCACCTTGGTGTCCTAAAAAAATTAAATATTAATGTAAATATACTTCAGAGATACTCATTTAAAATTCTAGGGGTACCAACAATTGTGGCCAATGTGTTTTAGAGAAAAGCCTTTATTTCACAATGTGACCCCCCCCCCCCCCCCATTGTCAATTATTTTACTTAAATGAAAGGATAGAATTTTGTGAATTTAAAAAAAAATAAAAGATCAAAAGGATAAACAATGTATATTATTTTTTACAGCCATATTTGATCATATTTACCAGGGGTACCAACAATTTTGACCACAACATATATATATATATATATATATATATATACACATACATAGATAGATGCCTCCGATCTGTGGGAAGTTTGAAAGTAGTTTGAGGACGAATGTTGCCAATAAGGGGAGAAAGGGAAGGTCTCTATCAAAGTTGAGAAAGTTTCTTGACCACTGAGATGATTTCAAAGGAGCCAACACACTGTACCGCCAAGCCAGGGCCGAAGCCGCCTGGCAAAGGAACGAGCTGAGTTGAAATGAGGAAGGTGCTGTCACATGCCTGTCCTGTCTTGTGTGCACATGTGGGTTTGTTTCTGAGCATGGGATCCTGTCATTGTCAGATTTTGTTTTATATTCTATTATGTGTTTTAGCCCCCTTGTGGGTAGTGATGGCCAAATGAGGCTTCCTGAACCACTGAGGCTTTCCAGCCCATTGGTTCACCAAAAGGTTCATTTACCTGAAGCCTCATGAAACAGTGTGCTCCCTAGTGACACCTGCTGTCCAAAGCAATGCATCGCACACAAATCTATTCATCCTGAACAACCAAACTGTCATAGTGTGGGCACACCCTTTTTCTATTGCCTGTGTATTAATAAAGTATTTTACTCTGCCTGTATTAACCTATGTACACACAACTCACACAAACACACAACTTTGTGTTCAACTATTCAGTAGTTCTTTGGGTTAGTGATGACAGTGAATGCCCAGAATGATTGTAAATAAATTATTGTGAGTGCAGTGCTTATGGGACTGGAATTGAGGAACCGCAAACTGCAACAGGGATGTGAAAAGCTTTCCCTAATACAGTCTAGTCTTATAATAATATTATTAATAATAGCAATAATATATATATATATATATATATATATATATATATATATATATATATATATATATATATATATATATATATATAATTACGTAGTATAGGTATTACAAATAGATATAGGCTAATTTACTCTAATAATCTACTGAACTAAGTATAATGTAATATAATATATAAAATGTTTTGCCACTTGTGTGAGCTAAATCTAAAGTATATAAATATGAATAAATGAATTTAATAAAATGTTGTTTAAATGTAGTAGGCTACGTAACCTGACTTCTATTAAAGAGTAAACAAAGAGGATTGGAATTCTGACGAGGCATGTTCAGTAAAAACTTTTGGATTTTAAATAAATAATGAATCAATGCTGTGTTTGTGGTGTGCAACAGCGGATCAGTTGCGGACTGCAAACGCAGCATATGTGAAAGCACTACAGGGTGTGGGGATCCTGCAACGCACACGCAACGCAACACGCACCGCACACGCACTGCAGACCACAAACACAGCATTGATTCATTATTTTTTATTTAAAATCCAAAAGTTTTTACTGAACATGCCTCGTCAGAATTCCAATTCTCTTTATTTACTCTTTAATAGAAGTCAGGTTACGTAGCCTACTACATTTAAACAACATTTTATTAAATTCATTTATTCATATTTATATACTTTAGATCTAGCTCACACAAGTGGCAAAACATTTAAACATAGTTTATAGCCTAAATCACAAACATTTTAAATTAGAAACTTACAATAGTCTATTCAAAAACAGCCGACTCTCGTCTTTTCTTTCGTTTTTACACCCTTTGAAAAGAAATCCTGCAGGTCAAAAAGAACTTTGCTTTTCACCTCCAAGAAAGTACGAGTGCTCTCCATTATGGCACTTTTTTTACCTAAATGCCAGGTAAGGTGTCGTTTTGTTGCTTTACTTGAGAAAAAAAGCCATGTGTTGACTTTGAAACAAGAGTATATTTTAAATGAGATGCATCTGTGGTGAAATTACTAGATTTTCGCGTCAGTACATGTTTATTTTAATGCGAACAATGTTCTACCACTTTAATGCAGCAACGCAGCGCAGCAAAAAATAGACTCGGTACGAAAACGATCCGTGCACTGCTGCAGACGCACCGCTCCTGGAACGGACTGACGGACCGCATCCGCGTGCAGTGTAGCTGTAATCCGTTAACATGGGTACGGAAAAAAATACGCACCGCACACGCACTGCAGACGGAGTATGTGTGAAACGGGCGTGTGACATAACAGGTGTGAGGAAGAGCAGAAAAAAAGCTACAAAGTAACGTTTTGTTCTACTTTTAAGACAACTAGTCCACACCACTTGGTTAACTTGACTAATCCGGAGGGTGAATTCTGAGCGGGAAAGATTTCCTTTGTCTCTGTTTACGACCCACTTTGCATGTTTTATGAGGTGTCGGAGTTAATACAATTTTACTTCCAAGTTTGCTAAACCTACTAATGATACATCTCATACTCACATCTCATGTGTTGATGGGGGAGAGATTGTGTCCCCTTTTGAAGTATTATACGGGTTTGGCTTTTGTACTTCAGTCGAGTCACAAAACCGTCAAAGGTGTCATCTCCCTCAAACTCATTGGCATCAGGACCCTAATTTACATGCGACTAAATGCTTTCCACCATCAACTTCATTATCGACTCAAATTTGAT
The DNA here is from genome assembly GCF_024679245.1 of Pseudorasbora parva. NCBI lineage: Eukaryota > Metazoa > Chordata > Actinopteri > Cypriniformes > Gobionidae > Pseudorasbora > Pseudorasbora parva. Next base: position 65,963,207 of record NC_090172.1, on the reverse strand, counting down.
CCTGAAAAGCTTAGTTTCTTTCATTTCTAGAGCACATTTTAAAACAGCATTAGTTGACCAATGTGCTGTACATGTAAAGGGTAAAAAAAAAAACGACAATAAAAGGGTAATGTACAAAGTATACATTACAAATCAGAAAAAAACAGACAAAAAGAAAAAAAGACAGCTTTCAGACTGAATTAAATGTCAAAGGATAACATATGTTTAAGACTAATTTTAAAAGCATACAGAGTTAGGGCCATCCTCACACACAATGTTAATGAATTCCAGAGTTTAGCGGCAGCTACTGCGAAGCCACAATCTCCCCTGTGCTTAAATCTTACTCTAGGGACAGTCAGCAGCATATGGTCAGCAGACCTCAGAGACCTTGATGGGGTGTGGGGGTCAGAAATATTAGTTTGGGCTAAGCCATTTAAGAATTTGTAGCATTTAAACCTTAAAATCTATCCTAAAATGGACCGGAAGCTTATGCAGGGAAGCCAATATGGGGGAAATATGGCCCTTTATCCATTTGCATTAAAAGTCAAGCTGCAGCATTCTGCACTAACAGCAGGTGTGAGAGTGAGGCCTGGCTGATACCAACATAGAGGGCATCACAATAGGCTAAACAAGATTAAATAAAAACATGTATAAGCCTTTCAAAATCATTAAATGACAAAAAAAGTTTTTTATTAACTGATAAAAACATGACCTGACAGTTTATCTGTTTGACAAAAATCGAAAATATTCACTTTTGCATGAATCTGATCTACACCTTATTAAGAGACAGCAAAATGTTTTCTTAAAGATGGATCACCATGGCAGAATCACCACGGTTTATGGCTGAATCCAGTGATGACAGCGACGCTTCAGATAAGAGTATTGAACATCCTCCTTCTTTAAAATGTGAGTCGGTAAATTACATTATGAATTTTTCAACCATTTTATATTTTTGTTCACAGGAAGCAGTATCTAATGTCACAAATACTATTATAATAAGTTATTTACATTGCCTGTTATTCATTGTTATAACCTTTGAAAATGCTTACTATAAAATACAGGTGACAGGAATCAACCAGAGGATACACGGTAAGCTATTCTTACTTCATTCTTACTCCATAGTCAAGAGTGTTAAAGTTAAAGAGATAATTAAGTGATTAATTGAGTGATGATTGAGCATTAGTGATGAACACCTGATGAGTAGAATCACTGAATGAAAGAGAAACAACCACACTCAAAAAAATTATACCTTGGATTTACTTTTTTTTTTTTATGTGAACAGATTCCGCATAATTGGGTTATGTTGATTTTAATTAACATTGTTTATTTTGGTAAACGTAATTTTTTTTCTTCCGTAAAGCTAATTCAATTCCATTTAGTTAAATCAGGTTAACATTCTTAATTTTTTCCAAAACGATTAAGTTTAATTACTCTGAAATTAATATAAAAAACAAAACAAGTGATCCAGTTTAATTGATTATTTTTATTTAGTGAAATGCTATTCAAAACATTTTCAAAACCTTTTACATAACAAGATTGTATTGGCTAGGTGTTTCTTTTTACATCCATGGCATGCCCAAAGTAGATGTTTTTTATTATTAATACAACTATAATTGTTATTAGTAGATCCTTACCCCAAGCTCATGCTCTACACATCACCACAGTAACGTCCAAAACATTAACATAACGAACCTTTAAATACCAACATAAAACATTAAAAATTAAAAAGTCACCCCATTTTCTCATCTCGATAGAAATGCATACAATAGCACTTTATTTAAACATCTTCTCTCCAAATTCAGCTCATTTGCAAAGCAAGATGGGAAGTAAAAGTCCTGTTTGATTGGGTTACTTGATTGAAATATGTTATTTCGACATAAAAACATCAAGTTATGCCAAAGAGTAACAGTTTTAAGTCCGTTTAACATGAATCAATTACATTTGAACCAGAAACCTCATATAATGGTGTTAAATCAAGATGAATTGCTTAAATAAAGTGAACAGCATCATAGAATAAACTCAAAAAAATTAACTTAAGTCACAGAGCCTAAATGCTGATTATGTGGGTGGTGTTATTTTTACAATATTTATTATAGCAGTATTATAACTTTACAGTATAAGACTCTACACAAAAAAATTTAACTACTTAACTGTTTGGATACACACAGATATCAAGAAACAGCATATGAATCTCAACAACGTTGATTAAAAAATATTCAGATTAAAAGATAAACTCAGAATTTCACATAAAAAGCTACTAAAAAATTAAAACAAAAATAACAACAAAAATAAAATAAATATAAAATGTTAAAAATTATTATGAGGAAATTCAGATCAGAATTTAATAATGCCTCAAGGCATGCTGGGATTTTGGATGATTTTTGATTGGTGCAGCCAGCATGTAGCCTGACAAGCCAGACCCACATCAAGATGTTTGGTCTGGAAACTCACCATTGACAGCTCAATCCGAGGGGCGGATAAACGGTTGTCTGTCAAACTCCCTCTGCACGCGATAGGATAGCGCTACACCAACCAGAGCAACGAAGGTGAAGCAGAGCTCGTTGACAGATTAAACATTCGCCGTATCCGGTCGGCTAAACTCCGAACACATCTTCCCTTTTTAAGAATGACTTCAGTGCCGTTCTTTGTTCTTTTCTCAGAGAAAAGCTTAACTCCAAGTCTTCCAGAGTCGCGGTCAAATCTGATTCGAAAGACCGCCGCCATTCGCCAGTTTCTGTGTTTACTAGAAGCACGCAAACGCAACTCGGCCGTCGTCATTATGGCCCCGTCCACAGACTCTATACACGATGTGATTGGGCCGTCCAGATTTTGAGGAACACAGCTCTGAATGGTATTGAGAGTTCCTAGACGACACTTGCGGGCAAATTAAATTTGCTGCCGCTAGGGTGCGTCTAGATTATTTAGTTCATTAAAGGAAGAACAATGAGAAATTACAAACAGGTAAATTGAACAGTGTCCTTATGATTTTACAATTTTACAAATAACCCCTTACCCTCGACCCACCCCAGAAAAGTATAAAAAAATAAAAAAATAAATAATAATAATAATAATAATGATAAATAAATAAAAAATAAATAAATAAAAATAAAACAATACATTAATACATTAAGTAAATCAAATAAGGAATCTTAAAGTATGATGTTACAAACAATGAGGAAACTGACAAGGTTGCTAGCCCATTGTGTCTGATTGACTTTTTTCTTTAAACTTGTACAAGACAAGCATTCATCATTTAATTTAATTTGGGGGAAGTGTTGCACCCTTTTCAAAATATGTGATCATTGGAGTCCATACAGAGTAAAAACGATTGGTGGATCCTCTAAGAGAATATTTAATTTTCTCCAATTTCAAGAACAACATTAAATCACTAAGCCAAGTGTGAAACTAAGGGTTCTTTGATTTCCAATCAAGTAAAATTCTCCTCCGAGCCAAAAGACATGCAAAATCACAAGCATCTTGACATTTTTTAGACATGACCACACCTTGGTCAGATACTCCAAAAACAGCCATTTCAAAGCTAGGTCTGATCTCCTTGCTATATGCCTCAGACAAAATTTTAAATATAGTTGTCCAGTAGTCAAGCAGCCTAGAGCAAGCCCAGAACATATGAGCCAAGTCTGCTCTATCAGAACAACACCGTTCACATATGTAATTTACATTTGCATAGATCTTGGACAGTCTAACCTTACTGTAATAAAGTCTGTGGAGTACCTTGAACTGAATTAAACCTAAACGATTACAGGAGGTTGTTCCATTCACTCTAGATTAGGGATGCGCGATATACCGGTACTGGAAAAATACCGGTATATATTTTATTTAAAACGGTACGATATCATGATTTGGCACATTTCGGTATATGCTGCTGTTCCGAAGTTCACCACTAGATGGCAGCGCGCTACCCCAACTGACCCGAAACAACCGGCAAATGTGACAACACCAGCCGAACAAAATGGATAAAGCAGTTGAATCTCACTCAAGATGCCCAAATGGAATTAATAAAGAGAGGAGTAGAAGTGAAAATTGTAATTACTTTGCTTATAAAACTGATGAATCAAACCTAGCCAAGAAGCATCTGTCATCCTGACTTTAAGACTTCTGAAGAGATCGACAGGTCAGTGATCATTCAAATCATCTCATTTAGACATTTATTTTCTTTTAACACTGATCAACGCACATACATAGCCTAACATAAGATCGAATATCACAAAATCTCCAGCGTTCGTTTCAACCAATGACATTTAGATCTCATTATATTTGCATGCGTGCACTATTTACATTCGCGTTAGACACAACCGCCTGTGTTTATGTGAATACTCACTAAAGACGGACATTTGTACATAATTCTGTGTATTTGACTGTTTAAGGAAACTTAATGTGTAATGTGCTAGCTCTAAGTGACAGGCGTGTGTGTGTGTGTGTGTGTCATTGTTATGAGCTCATAACTCCTGTAACTGTTACTACGAAATCCAATAAAATCGCTTAAATGATTTCCGTTCTCCATCCCGAGACGAGCGTGAAATGTTGAATCAGATTATGAAGATTGCTTTAGTGTAGTTCGACTACTTTTAAAACAAGTAGCAATTTGTTCATTTTGAGAGATATTTTCCTGAAGTTATTTCTCACAAGAAAGTTTTCAAATGACTGATTTGATGTGATAAGCTTTGCTGATTAATTTACTAATAAACATTTGTGGTAATTTCCCACTTTATAAACTCAAAACTTGCATAATTGAACTAATTTGCGTGCAATATACCCACGCTAATATCAGACCTTGTGGTATCGATTTAATATCGGTACTTCGGTATTAGATTGTGGTACCGTACCGAAGCCAAAATTGTGGTATCGAGCCATCCCTACTCTAGATATTGCAAGTTTCATCTGATATATCCACTGCCAGATCCTTTGTCCAGTCTGCACGGATTTTGTCTAGATTAGTACTTTTTATTGACATTAAAATATTATATATATTAGAAATTACTCCCTTCATATGCAGTGGAATATTTAGAATTGTGTCCAATCCTGTGCTGGGAGGAATGGAGGGATAAGTGGGACAATGATTTTGGATTAGATGACGAACTTGAAAATATCTAAACATGTGTGATCTTGGCAGATTGTATTTTGAGGAGAGAGTGGAGAATGAGGCAAAAAAAATCATCCATAAAAAGGTCGCTAAATTTGACAAGACCTAAATGTTGTCACTGGCTGAAAATTGAGTCCAACTGAGCCGGGAGGAATAGGTGATTCTTGCATATAGGGCTGGCTATAGAAAAGTCTTTAAAACCAAAATATTGTCTGAACTGAAACCAAATCTTTACGGTATTTGCTACAACTAGGCATTGAGTATACAAAGAAATACCAAGGGGCAATTTAGATAAAGCTAAAGCAGGAAGAGATGATGAAGTACATGATTTTGCCTCTGAAATACACCAGACATTATTGGAGTTTTTAAGCCAATAAAGTACTTTTGAGATGTTTGCAGCCCAATAATAATACCTAAGGTTAGGAAGCCCTAATCCACCTTGAGTTTTCTGTTTTTGGAGAAATTCCTTCCTAATTCTAGGTGTTTTCCCACCCCATATAAATGATGAACTCACTCTGTCTAAATTCTGAAAAAAGGACTTTGTTAAATAGATTGGGATACATTGAAACAAGTACATGAACCTTGGCAAAATGTTCATTTTTACGCAATTGATTCTGCCTGCTAGAGAAAGAAACAGCAAATTCCAGTTTTTGAGGTCTAGTTTTAACTTGTCGATTAAAAGAGCAAAGTTCTCTTTATAAAGGTTAGGAAATCCCTGTGTAATATTTCTCCCTAAGTATCTAAAACCTGATACAGACAACTGAAAAGGTATATCAGTGTTTGAAATATGGAGACCGTTACCATTTATGGGAAAACAGACGCTCTTTGAAAAAATTAATTTATAGCCTGAGAATGTTCCAAATTGTTTTAATATTTTGACCACTTGTGGAATACCTAAAATCGGATCTGAAATGTACAACAGCATATCATCTGCATATAACGATACTCTATGTTCTATGCCCCTAGTGTTAATGCCGGTAAAATGCTGTGAGAATCTTAATGCTATAGATAGGGGCTCAATGGCTAAAGTAAAAAGTAAAGGGCTAAGAGGACATCCTTGTCTTTTACCCCTTGACAGGGGAAAAGACTCTGAACGTACTCTGTTTGTGATAACAGACGCGTTAGGGGAAGAGTATAATAATTTAATCAATGAGAGAATATGCGTTCCAAGACAAAATCTTTCCAGCACAGAGAATAAATAATTCCATTCAACTCTGTCGAACGCTTTTTCAGCGTCTAACGAGATGACTACTTGAGGGACCGGGTTCTGAGAAAGTTTAGGTGAGTGAAATACCCCTAACAATCTCCGGATGTTACTAAAAGAATGCCGGCCTCTGATAAAGCCTGTTTGGTCTTCAGAAACCAAGTTTCCTATTATTGTATCTAAACGTAAAGCAAGGATTTTTGCCAAGATTTTAACTTCGGAATTTAAAAGTGAGATTGGCCTATAAGAATTACATTTCAAAGGATCCTTCCCAGGTTTCAATAAGAGTGTAATGTTTGCTTCATTCAAAGTTTGCGGCAAACCACCCTTTCCTAAAGAGTCTTTGAACATATCAAGAAGAATAGGGGCTAATTTATCTGCAAAATTTTTATAAAATTCTATTGGATAGCCATCAGGGCCAGGAGTTTTTTTTACTCTGCATTAGTGCAATAGAGTTTAAAATTTCTTCTATTTGTATGGGCTGATCTAGATTACTTTTTTGTACAGAATTAAGGGTGGGGATATCTATATTGTTTAGAAATTCCAACATTTCAATGTTAGATTCAGGGCTTTCAGAAGTATATAAATTTACGTAGTAGTTCTTAAAAATTGTATTAATTTCAACTGGGGTAACTATTAAATCATTATTACTGTTACAAATTTGAGGTATAAGTTGAGAGGCAGCTTTAGATTTTAACTGGTGTGCTAAAAGTCGTCCTGCTTTTTCCCCATGTTCGTATATATATCCTCTAGAACGTAATAAATACCATTCTGTTTTATTTGTTGAAAACAGATTATACTGGATATGGAGTATTGATAATCTAACCTTTTTATAGAATCAATTAAATCGTCCTGTTTTTGTTTACGTTTTTTGTTGAGAGTGGAGGAATATGAAATTATTTCTCCCCTGATAACTACTTTAAGCGTCTCCCACAATATAGATGCTGAAATAGATTCTGATTTGTTATGTAAAAGAAAATAATCTATAGCTGTTGATATAAATGAAAAAAATGCAGGATCTGATAATAAGGCCGTATTTAGTCTCCACCTAGGCCGTTCGTTATACCTCAAATTGCAAATTAGATCTAATTGCAAGGGGGCATGGTCTGATTCCACAATAGGTAAATATTCGATTTGTCCAACAGAAGAAAGGAGAGATTTATCTATAAAGAAATAATCAATTCTTGAATAGGAGTGATGAACTTGTGAAAAATAGGAATATGCTCTGCTGTTTGGAAACAGAAATCGCCATGGGTCAAATGCCCCCATTTGATCCATGAACGTGGATAAGGCTTGGGCCATCTTAAAGCGGGATAAAGATTTAGGATTTGAACGGTCAAGGGATGGATCCATAACACAATTTATGTCACCACCGAAAATTAAGAGGTGGGAATTTAGGTCTGGTAGTAAAGAAATTAACTTATTAATGAAATTCACATCATCCCAGTTTGGAGCATATACATTAACCAATAAAACAGGGACATGATATAACATCCCAGAGACGACAACATGTCTTCCTTGAGGGTCTGCAATAGAAGCAGAGGCTGTAAATTGGATATTTTTGTGTATTAATATGGCAGTGCCCCTTGCCTTAGCGTTAAAGTTGGAGTGATAAACTTGCCCCACCCATGATTTCCTAATTCTGAGATGATCAAACATACGTAGGTGGGTTTCCTGTAAATATATTATTTCAGGTTTTATTTTTTTAGGCATGCAAAAATTCTTCCTCTTTTTGTTGGGCTATTTAGGCCTTTGACATTCCAGCTAACAAATCTAACTTTTGATCCCCCAGGAGATTTAGTAATATCGGCCATATCAGACATGGGCAAATATAAGTTTAAACAGGCAATCACAAATTAAAGATGCAATCATCAACTTACATGTTTCCTCATTGTTAAGATCTTCCAGAAACACAACATAAAACAAAACTGTTACAACACTTCTTTGATAAAACAAGCAAAATGAACCCAAATATCCCAACATGATCCCCTTGCTTGCTTCCCCAACTGAAACAAGCCGCAGAATCCTACTCAGTTTGAATGGCTCCCGATTATCCAGTCTTTTCCTTTACCTTCTTGAGAGATCCCAACCACGGAATTAACACGGAGTTCAGTATAGCGTCTTTGTGAACACGTTGTGCTGAATTTGTATTAAGGCAATGAACAGAAACAAACAACATAGGCTACTATCATCCCTTAAAGTTAAGATGATTTGCAATAGGAGAGAGAAAAAAAAGAGATAAAAAAAGGAAAGAAACGTCACCTTATTGCCTGAAATATTGTCTGTATAACTTCACACAGCGCATTAGTCAGAACCGGTCTTTAGTCCTGTATGAGGATGCGTTGTTTGTAAAAGGACTCAGCCGCCTCCGGTGAATCAAATGTGTGAGTTTCCTCTCCGAGTCTCACGCGCAGACGGGCAGGATACAGAAGTTGAAACTTTATTCCTTTCTGATAGAGGTAATGTTTGACTTCTTTGAATCCGGCACGTTTTTTTCGCCAACGCTGCGCTTGTATCCGGGTACAGCCTCAGTTACTCTCTGTTGAATTTAATATCATGTCGCCTGGCCCAGTGAAGTGCCTTTTCCTTTTCCTGAAAACGGTGGAAGCAGACGATGAATGGTCTTGGAGATTGCCCTGCTCCAGGTTTAGCGCGAAGTGCGCGATGCGCTCGCTCAAGTTCAGGAGGTTTGTCAAACACGCTCTCCATGGTATCTTTATGCAGCCCAGATATAAATCCGATAGTGTCTTTTCCATCTTCGGCGCCTTCCGGAACATTAATTATACGCAGGTTGGCCCTTCTGGATCTATTCTCAATGTCGTCAATTTGGTTGAGAAGAGCTAAATTCTGTGCTTTCAATGATTTAATAGTTGCTTCCGCCGAGACTAGCCTTTCAAAGTTTTCCCCAAACCAGTACTTCAGTAGATGCGAGCCGCTGTTGGAACGAGCTCACGGTCTCCCGCAGTGTGTCAACGGAGACTTGTAGCGGCTTAATTGATTCTTGAGTTAGACTTGCCATGTCCTCTTTTAAGCTGACCCGTTGTTTCGCCAGTTCTGAGACTAGCTGGCTCATCGACAAATTATCTGGGTTGTCTTTTTCAGGTGTATCTTTGATGCTCGTGGTATCGTTAGCGGCCATAGCTGCTAATTTACCCGCTAGAGTAGTGCCTGATCGTGTTGCTGGCACAGCGCTTTGCTTTTGTTTAGAGTTACTCATTTCACTTCCTAAACTGATTTCAATTCTTATATTTCACGTTGCAAACCGGTCAGATGGTAAAAGAAGACGCTTAAGTATGTTTTTATGAAGTGTGGTTGGGAGGATCTCGTCGCTACTGCTCTCTCTTACATCGCCAAACCGGAAGTCCCATACATTGAATCTTGATATCTTTTTGTGGTAGAGCAGAATAGCTTTTAGAAATCGTAAAGACTAAAAATCAGTGCGGCTGTAATTAAAGTTTAAGATAAAATTAACTCACAACCCACATAACGTCTCAGGTTACGTATGTAACCATGGTTCACTGAGAGGGAACGAGACATTGCGTCGGAACGCTGCGGGAATGCCGCTGCGTGATTGCGTCATGAAGCACTCGTGAAATCAGTCCAATGGTGTACACGAACGTCACGGGCAGATGACGTCATTGACCAGGAAACTATATATAGCACCCCTGAACCAAACAGTGTCAGCTTCTGATAGGTCAAACAAGTCGGTCACAGGCGTGCCGGGAGTATGGCAAAGCGACGCAGTGTCTCATTCCCTCTCAGGGGACCATGGTTACATACGTAACCTGAGACGTTCCCTTAACGAGGGAACTCGCACTGTGTCGGAACGCTGCGGGAACTTAATAGTCCAGACTCTCCACTTTAGGGAATAAAGCCTCCTCGTAGAAGAAGCTCTAGAATGTAACATGGTCTCAACTACCTCAGTAAAGAGACCCGAGCCTATGAACTGAACCCCCTCAGGGGCCAGGCCCACAGCTTCCACAACTCCGGACACAGGTGCAGGATTGTTCCCGACGCCTGAGACAGGAGGTCCTCCCTGACTGGAATTTCCCAAGGTGGACCCTCCAGGAGAGACACAATAGGCCAGAACGGGGCTATCAACAATAGCCTGACCCCGTCCCGGCGAACTCTCTCTAGAACTCCTGGAAACAACGCCATAGGGGGAAAGGCGTACAGACGTAGCCTCGGCCATGTCTGCACCATGGCATCCAGCCCCAGGGGAGCTGGATGCGTGAGGGAATAAAACAATGGACAGTGCGATGTCTATGCTAACAGATCTACCTAACAGAGTTTGCCCGAAGCGATCCCAGAGGAGACCCACCACCTCGGGGTGGAGTCTCCATTTCCCTGGCAGAGCCCCCTGCCTCGACAGGAAGTCTGCCGTCTTGTTTAGATGCCCCGGAATGTATATTGCACGAATTGACAATAACTTCCCCTGAGCCCATATCAGGACCCGGTGTACCAAATTCCACAACTGGCGTGAGCGCAACCCCCCCCCTGGCGATTTATATAGGACACCACCGCCGTGTTGTCCATACGGACCAACACATAGCGGTTCCTGAGGTCTGGAAGAAAGCTCCTGAGTGCCAGGAACACAGCCATCAGCTCCAACTGGTTTATATGCCAGGAGAGATGGTGACCGCTCCACAGACCCCGGACCGAGCGACCACTCATGGTCGCCCCCCACCCGGTGAGGGAAGCATCTGTCGTTAGCGTTACACGACGACAAGGATCCCCCAAAACCAGACCTTGGGACAGGAACCAACGGTCCTTCCACACCACCAAGGCATCGCCACGTGACCTTGATCGTGCAAAAGGGATTCCCCCTCGGGGAAAAACCCTTGGTTTTGAGCCACCACTGTAAGGGTCTCATGTACAGCAGGCAAAAAGGTATCACATTGGACGCTGCTGCCATTAAACCCAGCAGTTTCTGGAACTGCTTTACAGTGATCGATGGTCTAGCTTACGGCCGTGTGGATCGCACTCATGGTTTTCGAATCCAACACTACTTATCGTCGCATGAGTAAACATCAGTAAACGACACGATCGCGTGCTTCGTCATTCAAATGCGCTAACGGACTCCATTGTTGTTCTATATATAACGTTACACTAGTCTGACGTGCAAAACCGTTTTGCTTGCTACTGCTAAGGTTTAATCACATACAATAGTCCATAAACCAAATCATGTCCTCATAAACTGCGAGTAAAGACACACAAATGTTGACAGGCCATTAAATACAGTACATACCACAGAGACGGACGTCCTGATGTTGCCGTTTTTCCTGTTCAATTTATTTCAGCCTCCGGATCTGATTCTGGATCATATATCTATTAGCTGAGATCGATAGCAAGGGTTTCTCCACACTTGAGGACGTCATCGCTTTGCGCACTCGTCATTCTTTAGCTCCGCCCACACGATACGCCTCCAGGCACTCGTTTTTTTCCGGAAAGACTCGGTACAGCCCATATTTCTTTTATAAATATAATAAAACTAAAGACTTTTCTGAGATATGAAGGATGCAATACTACTCTATAGGTACTCAAGATTGACATTAGATTAACTGAAACTGAGTGTTTCACCTCCCCTTTAACCAAAGGTGTCTCTCCGTGGCCACCAGTGCTGCCATAGAAGGACCGATGAATTTTGCCGTCTCCCTGGTGGCCCGGAGAGATAAATCAGCTGCCCTTCTAATCTCTGCTATGGTCTCTCTCCCCACTTCCTCTAATTCATCGTCTATGTCTTTCAACAGGTCAGCCTGATATGCCTGAAGGATCGCCATAGTGTGTAAACTGGCGGCCGCCTGACCTGCTGCCGAGTACGCCCTACCCACTAAGACAGACGTTGTTTTTACTGGCTTAGTGGGCAGCTGCGGGGCTTTAAGGGATGATGCAGACTCGGGGGAGAGATAGCTCGCGAGCGTCTCTTCCACCCGAGGCATCGCCGCATAGCCATTTTCCTTTAAACCCACAATATTTGAATATTCGGATGTTATAGGGTTATAAACTCTAAAAGATGCTGGTTTATTCCACGACCTCCACACCTCGGTGTGGAGGTCGGGAAAAAACAGTAAGCCCCGCTTTTGAGGCTGCACTCTCGATGGCAGAAAGCACTCATCTAGTTTGCTTTTTGTTTGACGGGCTTCCTGCTCATCGGCTGGCCAATCTAGATTTAATCTGGCAACAGCGCAAGTAACAACCTCAATAAGCTCCTCCTTGTGTGTGTGTGCTTTATAACTGAGGTGGCAAAAAATCCTCAATCTCTTCACCCAGGCTCACGACATCCAGCTCCTGAGAGCTAGTGTCGCTGCACCTGCGCTTCAGCATCTGAAGAACTGAAGCGTCAGATCTAGCGGTTAGTTCAGTGCACAGCAAAGTGGGGGTGACATTGAAACATCAAGAGTGCAAAATATACACAACCAACCCTCCCCCCACACCAATTATATATATATATATATATATATATATATATATATATATATATATATATATATATAGGGCTGTCAAAGTTAACGCAAATTTATTTTAACGGCACAAAATGTATTAACGCGCGTTAACGCAGCGCACATTTTCTGTCTGATCAGTGGCATTGCCCGTAGTTGGAAAAAGTCAGAGCAGTCATAGACGCAGAGGAAGCAGCAGCAAACATTAATAGGGAAAGAAAAGGGTTGACATTAACATTAATATTCTAAACCAAAAGTGCAGGTATTGCCTACATAAGCTACCATATTTTCTGTTTAACTTTTATTAGACTCCAGAAAGAAAAGTGCGTTTTTTCACTGAGCACATTCTCTGCAGTCTGAGCGCGATGCACTGAAGCTAACTTTCACATGTCTGAGGTAACTCATTAACACCATCACCGCTTACAGTACACGTGTTTTATTGAACTAAATACTAGGGCCGGGACTTTAACGCGTTAATTAAGATTAATTAATTAATTAAACTACTGTCGTAAGCTCTGTCATCCTACAACAGGGGATGCCATCGCGTGTGCATTTGTTGACATGACAACCCTGATAGCTCTGAACTAGTGATGCGCGGGTCGTCTCATAACCCGTGGACCCAGTATGTCTATTTAATGGTCGCGGGTGCGGGGCGGGTTGTAGAAATATATACAGTGGTGCGGTGCGGGCCAAATAACTTCATAAAAGCGTCCCGCGGGTTGGTGCAGCACTAACAGTTCCCCTGAACACTGCAGGAGGAGTTCACATGCAGGTGTTCTTCTGGCGGCGCGTGTGAAATGTCTTCATCCCAGGTACAGTCAGTGGCATGTTTCAGCATGTCATATGAATATAATTTCATGGGTTTTATTTTTTTCAAACGCCAAATAATCGCGATGCTCACGTTTACAAGCCAGCGTAATTATAGTAGTCTATTGGTTACCGTTTTACAGAATCTATATGATACTTCAGTTCAATGTTTGAGTGGTAGCTCACCGTAACAAGCAGGAAAGCATCGGTCGGGCACGCCTCCTTAAGCTCATGCCGACGAGCAAACGCTGGTCACATGTTGATCCTCGTCCTGCCTTTAATCACAGCACTTTTTCGTTTCCTCTTATTGCTTTCCTCCAACAAAACCTTTTCTTTCTTATTTGTCTGTGCTGCTTCGGGCATGACTATTTTATCCGACGAACAAAGTTGGGCGCGCATGTCCCAATTTTAAGGAAGTGTGGGTGTTGGTGGAAGTGACGTATATGCTGTAAAGCAGTCGAATTTTGTCGTTCTTTTTTTTCTCGGGTTACTACCCGAAACCCGAAGTTTAAAAGTACGATTAAAAACGGTACAGACCCCATCAGGCTATGGCGGACGTGTCATTCAACCTATTGTAAGTCGATTTATCACAAGAGTCTTGAAAATATATTATGAAGGTTGAAAAGTTACCTAGTGCTGATTTAATTTGAGTGAACTCAGTGAGTTAATTTTATCTTAAACATGTTCTTCTCCAACTTCAATATTGTCTAACAATTGTTATTTTACCATTAAATTTGTAAAGTTAATTCGATCTAGAGTTTGCACGTTTGTTTTAACACTGGGTTGGTACTTCCATATACATCACGCACGTGACCTTTCCAACGTCACAGTGGCATACGTCATGCTATAGTAGAACAAAAGTCACGCATTTGAGGATTAAAAAAAATATATTTTTTTTTAAATAAGGGCACTTGCTTCCTTGTTTGTTTTATAAAATGGCCGATGGTTTGGCTAGATACGACCATATTCCTTGTCTTGGATCGTGCAGAGCCTCTGAAGCCCTTCCTCTGAAACTGCATTGAATTGGACCTTTAACCATTGGTTCCCATTGAAGTCCATTATTTGGAAATCCTGGAATGTTTTCCTCAGAAAACTTAATTTCATTTCCACTGAAAAAAGAAAGTCAAGATCATACTGGATGAGTAAATTATAAGGAAATCTAATCCTTCAAAGGGATAGTTCACTTTAAAATAAAAATTCTGTCATCCTTTACTCACCCTCAAGTTGTTTCAAACCTGTATTAATTTCTTTCTTCAGCTGAACACAAGGGAAGATTTTCTGAAGAATGTCAGTAATCAAACAGTTAACTGGAGCCATTGACTTCCATAGTATTTTTTTTTTCCTACTATGGAAGTCAAAGGCTCCAGTTAACTGATTGGTTACTGACATTCTTCAGAAAAAATCTTCCCTTGTGTTTAGCTGAAGAAAGAAATTCATACAGGTTTGAAACAACTTGAGGGTGAGTAAAGGATGACAGAATTTTCATTTTAAAGTGAAATATCCCTTTTAGTGTGAATTTCAGGGTGTATTTGGTAATGGGATCTCAGAGATCTCTGTGTGCAACAAATGTTTATAAGCTTAAAATATATATTTTGGTGCCAGCAAATATGCAACAACATGTAAGAGTGCATACAGTTACAGCCACTGTACACTAATAAATAGCTGACTGAAATCCTAACCTTTATACTAAATCAATTTTCTTTTGTAGAGCCCATCATGATGCCACACTATTAGAACCAGGTCCTCCAGCGATTTACCAGCTGAACACTGAGCGAAAATATATTGATGGGAATGATAGAAAGGTCAGACGGTGGACATATGGACGAAGAGACAGAAACAAGCAGAACAAAGTCATACTGATGGTGGGAGAAACCGGCTCTGGGAAAACCACCCTCATCAACACCATGATCAACCACTTACTGGGAGTGAAGTTTGAGGATCGAGAGTGGTATCAAATCACAGAAGAAGATGAAGATATAGATGAAACGCAAACCCAGACATCTGAGATCACGGTTTATGAGGCATTTGTTGAAAAAAAAAAAACATCTCTGACCATCATTGATACTCCAGGATACGGAGACACTGAAGGATTCGAGAAAGACAGAGAGATTTCTGAGTACCTGAGCAGGTTATTTTCAGATAAGGATGGGGTTCATTATATTGATGCAGTGTGTTTTGTGATGAAGGCGTCTCAGAATCGTCTCTCTGGAAAAGAGCTTTACATATTTCACTCAGTTCTGTCTCTGTTTGGGAGAGATATAGAGAACAACATTGTGTTTCTACTCACACATTCAGATGGATTACCTCCAAAAGATGCACTCAGAGTCATTAATAAAGCAGAAATACCCTGCAGAAGAGATGAAAACAACGAACCTGTTCACTTCTTATTCAACAACCAGCAGAAAGAGAAAAGACACAAACGGTATGAGCGAGTTTTAAAATCAGCCTGGGAAATGGGAAAGGAAAGCATGAATGAGTTCTTGACACTACTGGAAGAAAAGAACAGAAAAAG
This sequence comes from Pseudorasbora parva, assembly GCF_024679245.1. Classification (NCBI taxonomy): domain Eukaryota; kingdom Metazoa; phylum Chordata; class Actinopteri; order Cypriniformes; family Gobionidae; genus Pseudorasbora; species Pseudorasbora parva. Next base: position 65,947,164 of record NC_090172.1, on the reverse strand, counting down.
TGTTAAGATGACATTAGATGTCCTGAAGGAGCGAAGACGACTCGAGGCCTGTGTCTCTAATCTGAAGGACCGAATCAACGAGAAGGAGAAAAAAACTGAAGAACTGAATCAGATTCAGAAAGCTGTCGAAGAGAACAGAGACAAGATTGAGAGATGTGAAAACTTTCAGTTTACAGTGAAGAGAAGTTACAAAGAAAAAGTCCCCATTGAAAATGAATGGCTGTGGAACAGAAACGCCACCTGCTGCTCCGTCTGTGAGGAAAACTGTCATGAGTGTGACTGCTCAACAGCAAAAGATCCCTCATTGTGTTCAGTCATGAAAAACGACCACTGCACTGTCTGTTCAGGGAAGTGTCATTACAGCAAACACGTCAGAGAGAACAAGAAATATGTGACCAAGACAAAGGATGTCACTATGACATATGATCAGGTCAAACGGGAGTATGAACGCACTGATGAAAAGCCCCAAACCAGCTTCGACAAAACAAAATATGAGGATACGAAGGAACAACATGAAAGAAACATGAAAAAGACTAAGAATAAAACAGGAATAGAAGGAAAACTGAAGAGCGACCTGGAGAAGATTAAAGAAGAAACGTCTCTCCTTCTGCAGGAAGCTTATATTGCCGTCATGATTCTGTCTAAGATCGCATTAAAAGCCGACAGCGCTTTCACTCTTCAACATCTGGAGTTCCTGATTCCCAGACTGAAGGAGGAGAGAAAAGATGCATGGGTGACGAACCTGAAGGATCTGAGGAAAGCTGGAGAAGAGAAGAAAAACAAGGGGCCTTTAGAACAGCTGATGGGTTTTTTCAGTCGTTTAACTGGTAAAAAATAATGCAATAAATATAAAAAATACAAGATGAAGAAGCAGAACAGATGCTGTTTCATTACAGAAAATAAAATGATTGAAACTGAAAAATTCCTACCAAAAATTAAGAATAAATACAATACATTGTATTAAAATTACTTATGATTATTACACTTATGTTTAGTCTTTATTTTAATTGTTTAGATATGATCACTTAAAGGATTATTTCAGCGATTAGCATATGTCTTTGTATCAGTAGAAACCCTGGAGTATATTCGAATGATTGTATGAATTTTATGAAAATAAACGAGGTCGTGGTGGGAAAGTGAAAGTGATTCAGTAATCCAGTAGTGGCTTTGGGAGTGGCCTCACAGGGCAGCGAAGCATTCTGGGAATTGTAGTCTTATCATTTAATGTCACTTTTTGATGTCTTTCAGAAGAGGTAGTTTAAGTGTTAATTGAAATAAAAGCCTCAATTTCACCATTATCGGTGATATTTCCCAAAAATCACTTACTGTATCCCATGCCTTGAATGAAGTACTTGAACGCTTCTGTCAGTTTGCTGGGCTGTAGAGACACACACATTTCATTCACACACAGTTTTCACCAGTAGAAATGAATTGTGTTAATAAATCATTTTTAATTGATGTGACATACCTGAGTGAGCTGTGGCATCCCGCCAGCGTCAGCCATCTGGAGAAAGAACAAGTCGTGAACAACACGTATGATACACTTTTTATCATTGATAAAAGAACAAAATCATGCATAAAACACTGGAGACGTCCAAACCTTGAGGAATGAGGTGGTGGTTGGATCTAGTTTGCTGTTGCACTCCACCTAGTGGACAGAAACAGACGTGCAGTGAGATGAATCGGGGGAATTGAGGAGGAATGGTGTGTATTTGAATAAAGACTTACAGCAGCTTCCTCATACGGAGCTTGATCACCGACCACCAGCATCACAGGACACCTGAAACACACAGACACGTCAAAAGAGGAGCAAACACAGAGAGTGATGCATTCTGGGTTTGCTTTCATCATTCTTACTTGAAAGTGTTGTTCCTTTCGATGCTCAGATCTCTGCGACTGTGAGACAAAGAGAAAAACATGATTATAAAGGGGCATTTTTAGCATCACATAAGTAACTTTAATGCAAAATTAAACATGCAAGAACACAGCACTGATTTAGATACTCCAGCTGTTATTAATCGTCTGCTTTAATGGCTCAGATCAATCAAACTTTTTTTTTTTATATCATTCGGGGTGTGTTCATATATAAACTTCTGTGGCCTTCAGATGAGCTCAAGATCAGCGGAGAGAGCTTCATGGAATGGATTTCCATGGTCGAGCAGCTCATAAAAGCCTTGTTCTCTGAGTGACCAATCACGCTTCAGTCTGACAATCCCATGGACGAGTCTGGTTTTGGCGTTTGCCAGGAGAACGGGACTTGCTTGACTGCATTGTGCCGAGTGTATAGTTTGGTGAAAGGAGATTATAGTGTGGAGTTGTTTTTCAGGGGTTGGGCTTGGCCCCTTAGTTCCAATGAAAATAAAGCTTCAGCAGACTAAGACATGTTGGACAATTTCATGCTCCCAAATTTATGGGATCAGTTTGTGGATGGCCCCTTCCTGTCCCAGCATGACTGCGCTCCAGTGCACAAAGCGTCGGTCCATAAAGACATGGATGAGGAGTTTGGTGTGGAGGAACTGGACTGGCCTGCAAAGAGTCCTGAGCTCAACCCGATAGAACAGCTTTGGGATGAATTAGAGCGGAGACTGAGAGCCAGGCCTTCTCGTCCAACATCAGTGCCTGACCTCACAAATGAGCTTCTAGAAGAATGGGCAAAAATCCCCATAAACACACTCCTAAACCTTGAGGAAAGCCTTCCCAGAAGAGCTGAACCTGTTAGAGCTGCAAAGGGTGAGCCGACTCCAGATTAAACCCTACGGATTAACAATGGGATGGCATTAAAGTTCATTTGCATGTTAAGGCAGGTGTCCCCAAACCTTTGGCAATATAATGTACCTGTCTACTTTATATTTCATTGTATTTTTTATTAATAGCAACATACATCAACACTGCTTCCCTGTTCTGATGCAGTGGAGAGATGTGTAACTGATTTTTGGTTGATTATATTTGTGTTTTAAAGTGAACATTAAGATACGTCTGGTCCTTTGTGATTGAATAATTCAATTCATCTGCACAGTTAGAGCAGGAGATTTTACCCCAGGTAGCTCTTCCAGAAGAGTTCGATGTTGATGGCGTTCGGCGCTTTAGCGAGTCTCTCTCTGTGAGATTGAACCAGGTCTGTGTTTGCAGACAGCTCTTCCTGAAAACACACACACACACACACACACACACACACACACACACACACACACACACACACACACACACACACACACACACACACACACACACACACACTTTTATAATGGACGGCATTAGATAAAGAGGGCTCATCACTATATAAAATAAACATGATGGCAATTTACCATAATGTGAATATTTCTTTATAGCAGGCAAATATATCTGCGGTGTCTGCTAAACATTTGCGCAGTCATGTGGAATTTTTTTAAATAAAGTATTTATATGTATGTAATAACTGTTTCAGACTCATGGCATCATGCAGTGTGGCAGATAATATCATGCGTCTTGACATGGCTATGGCTGCCAAACAAAACTAACCTTTCGGAACAGAATATTAGTGCCACGAACAAAGAAAGTATGTATTTTTGTAACATTTAAAACGTCTTATTTAGTCTTGATAAAGCCATTAATTCATAAGCACGTTGCAAACCAATAACTCCGGTCCAGGTCTGTGCCGTGTTTCGTTAGAAATGCCCCATGATGAAATGTAACTTTTGATTAGTGTTGGTACACATCAATAATTCATCAGCCTACAATTTCATCAGCCTATAATTTGGCGCTTGTCAAACTCGCTCAAATCCTTACGCTTGCCCATTTCTCCTGCTTCTAACACATCAACTCTGAGGACAAAATGTTCACTTGCTGCCGAATATATCCCACCCACTAACAGGAGCCGTGATGAAGAGATCATCAGTGTTATTTACCGGTCATAATTAGGGGTGCACCGATCCGACTTTTTCAGTCCCGATACCGACACCGATGCCTGGGCTTTATGTATCTGTCGATACCCGATACCGATCCGATACTATTGTTAAATTAATAATAAACTGTACACCTTCCTTGAAGAGACTAAAGGCACCAGACTTTACTAAATAAAGATAATAAGACAAAATAACAGATGTATGCAAAGTGTTGAATTCTTATTTATTTAAAAAACAATTGTGCATTCAAATCTAAAATATAATTTAGGGCTCGACATTAAGCATGCTCTTGTCTCTCCTTCGGATAAGTAAAATGGTCATTCACTTGTCCAGGTAAAAAATGTGCTTTGAAAAAAGTTAGATTTCTGTGTGTGTGTGTGTGTTGTAAATATAACTTATTCTGAAGCAATATTCTCAGTGTTCAATCAGCTTTGACATATTTTAAATCGGCATATTTGTGATATTTTACCTTTATAAAGGGCATTTTCCCCTAATCTTATTAAATATAAGTGTGGCAAAGGGGGCGTGGTTCTGCGAGGTCTGCAGCGGGAGAGAGAGCTCAGAGCGGAGCGGCAGGTAAGTAGGTCAAGCACAGATGACGAACACCTGTTTCTGATTGCAGTAATTGGCGTGAAGAGAGCGCATTTAACCCACGGCCGGGAGAGAGCTGGGAGAGAGAGTTGGACTGGGACTTCGCATGCACAGCAGAGAAACTGAGAGACTGACACAGAGTGTCTGATTGAGAAGGAGAGATCCATATCGGGGAGAAACTGAGTTATCACACACACACGTGTGTTTGTTTTTGTTTTGAAAAGACTGAATAAAGATAGCGAGTCCCAGTCAAAGCCGACCCCTGTCTTCTTCCTTCCATACACAACGAACTTTACTACACTGGTGCCGAAACCCGGGAAGGAAGAAGAGAGCCGCCGCCATGCAAACTCCGCCGAGGACGCCACTTGTGGACATTGCCCAATCGCTCGCGGGTCTTCACCAAGAACACCACCAGGACCTGCTGGCCGTGAGGGAGGAACAACAGAAAAGGTTCGAAGCTCTCCTCACGGCCCAGCATGAAGACTTTAAACAAGTATTTATGTATTTACATAAAAGTCTTTACAAATAGGTAGAAACATTTGTGATATAGTAAGAACTCAACTCAACAAAATATGTAACAATGGCCTAGTGATTTTTGGATATTTTACTGCAAAAATGTTTACATATTACACCTTTAATTCACATTTTTGAGAGAACTGAAATCTTTCTCTTTCATGAGTTGCATGTGATTGGTGTTCATTTGATGATAATACAACACAAAGCAATATTGAAGAATATTTATTAACATGGTCAAACTGAAGACCAAACAACAATCAAATCTGAACATAACATAAAATAAACTATTAATATGAAGTTATCCACTGCTTGAGTCGAGGTTCAGGTCTCCATCTCTGCTAATTTCTCCACTGAACAAGAGACAGAATCCAGGTAAGAACACCTGCACAGAACACACACACACACACACACACACACACACACACACACACACACACACACACACACACACACACACAATGAGATTAAGATGATTATATGATTGTTCAGGGAAACAAGAATTTGCCTCAAGTATTTATTTTTGCATGTACAGTGTTGTTCAAAATAATAGCAGTACAATGTGACTAACCAGAATAATCAAGGTTTTTAGTATATTTTTTATTGTTACGTGGCAAACAAGTTACCAGTAGGTTCAGTAGATTCTCAGAAAACAAACAAGACCCAGCATTCATGATATGCACGCTCTTAAGGCTGTGCAATTGGGCAATTAGTTGAAAGGGGTGTGTTCAAAAAAAATAGCAGTGTGGCATTCAATCACTGAGGTCATCAATTTTGTGAAGAAACAGGTGTGAATCAGGTGGCCCCTATTTAAGGATGAAGCCAACACTTGTTGAACATGCATTTGAAAGCTGAGGAAAATGGGTCGTTCAAGACATTGTTCAGAAGAACAGCGTACTTTGATTAAAAAGTTGATTAGAGAGGGGAAAACCTACAAAGAGGTGCAAAAAATGATAGGCTGTTCAGCTAAAATGATCTCCAATGCCTTAAAATGGAGAGCAAAACCAGAGAGACGTGGAAGAAAACGGAAGACAACCATCAAAATGGATAGAAGAATAACCAGAATGGCAAAGGCTCAGCCAATGATCACCTCCAGGATGATCAAAGACAGTCTGGAGTTACCTGTAAGTACTGTGACAGTTAGAAGACGTCTGTGTGAAGCTAATCTATTTTCAAGAATCCCCCGCAAAGTCCCTCTGTTAAAAAAAAGGCATGTGCAGAAGAGGTTACAATTTGCCAAAGAACACATCAACTGGCCTAAAGAGAAATGGAGGAACATTTTGTGGACTGATGAGAGTAAAATTGTTCTTTTTGGGTCCAAGGGCCACAGGCAGTTTGTGAGACGACCCCCAAACTCTGAATTCAAGCCACAGTACACAGTGAAGACAGTGAAGCATGGAGGTGCAAGCATCATGATATGGGCATGTTTCTCCTACTATGGTGTTGGGCCTATTTATCGCATACCAGGGATCATGGATCAGTTTGCATGTGTTAAAATACTTGAAGAGGTCATGTTGCCCTATGCTGAAGAGGACATGCCCTTGAAACGGTTGTTTCAACAAGACAATGACCCAAAAACACACTAGTAAACGGGCAAAGTCTTGGTTCCAAACCAACAAAATGAATGTTATGGAGTGGCCAGCCCAATCTCCAGACCTTAATCCAATTGAGAACTTGTGGGGTGATATCAAAAATGCTGTTTCTGAAGCAAAACCAAGAAATGTGAATGAATTGTGGAATGTTGTTAAAGAATCATGGAGTGGAATAACAGCTGAGAGGTGCCACAAGTTGGTTGACTCCATGCCACACAGATGTCAAGCAGTTTTAAAAAACTGTGGTCATACAACTAAATATTAGTTTAGTGATTCACAGGATTGCTAAATCCCAGAAAAAAAAAATGTTTGTACAAAATAGTTTTGAGTTTGTACAGTCAAAGGTAGACACTGCTATTTTTTTGAACACACCCCTTTCAACTAATTGCCCAATTGCACAGCCTTTAGAGCGTGCATATCATGAATGCTGGGTCTTGTTTGTTTTCTGAGAATCTACTGAACCTACTGGTAACTTGTTTGCCACGTAGCAATAAAAAATATACTAAAAACCTTGATTATTCTGGTTAGTCACATTGTACTGCTATTATTTTGAACAATACTGTATTTTATAAACACAACTTTAGTCCCCACCATTAATATATCTGGAATAACCAGGATATCTCTTATAAAAAATAAATCTATATTTTTTTCCTGTTTGGTTTAAAAATAATATTATTTTAGTTTCACAGCTTCTCTTATTCTGATTTCTCAACAAAATACTGTATTCCTGTTGCCCAAAGTGACTTTGCCATAGTTATCAGGGCCGTACCCACCATTGAGGTCCCTGAGGTCCGGACCTCTGTAATTCTCCGAGGTGTACATAATAGAAGTTGCAAACTAATAGCCTATTAAGGCAGCGTGTACAAACAGGTATTCTCGCCTCGCCCGACGTATGTTTTCAATTGTTTCCAATGGATGCGCCGCACTTTTCAATAGCGCCAACAGCTGGCAGGTTTTGTCCATTTTTACGCATTGAGCGTCCACAGTTCAACTTTGGGTGAACATCAACGTCCAATCACAGTGGAGGAGAGGCGGGACAAATGTAACAACCACCAACCGGCGTTTCGAACAACGACTGATGTTTGACATCACAACACCGCGAGAGCGCTTAATAATCAGGGATGCAAACTAATAACAATTCCCATTGATTTCTATCTTTGACGTGATCTTACTCATTCAACATTAAATATATCAAGGTTATATGATCAAATAATGTTCTTTACATAATGTAAATCACACAAATTTACTTTTTTAAATTTACATCTTTGGCTCAATTTAACAACAAAACTGATTTTCTAATTTGAAGTCTAATTTTTTTTGCAACATTTAACCAGATTCTCATTTAAAAAAATCTGTTGTCTTCTTAAAATAATGTATACTGCACACTGACATGGTTTTAAAGCTATAGTTAGCTGATTCTTTGATTTTCTTGTTTCTTGTTTGATTTTCATGTAAAGGAGGGAAATGGTTTTTTTTTTCAAACCCTCCAAAATTCATATTTGGACCTCGGTATTTAGAAAATCCTGGGTACGGCCCTGATAGTTATGGATGTCATTCAGTGGAGCGATTGCACTTTTAAAAAACTCTGTTGAGTCTTTTCCTTCTGTCGTTTCTCGGAGTAATCCATGTGAAACACCGGCAGGGAAGATTTGCTTCGCATGCCGTCGTTTTCTTAGGAACAGAAAGATTCGACATCTCTTTCAGAATGAGATAAATACTGTCCCTTCTATCATACAAGGATATTTTGTTTTGTTTCAATCACGTTGATAAGAATCTAAAGGACAAAAAAATTCTAATAAATCAATTTTTTCCATGTACTAGCTTTTGTATATTTTTTTATTTTATATATACCTAAGTGCAATTTTTTTCTGTAATGCCCCTATTTAATATAATTTGTACAAATTTGAAATACTAGAAACAATATCTACCTCCAGCAATGTTAAAGCCTTAAAATTCCTATAATTCTTTCCTATAATGTACATGTACTGTGTGACATTTTGCCTGATTTCTAATACGTGCCTCTTGAGACACTTCTATTTTATATAATGTAATTTATATTACCCCTGGCCCTTTATCCATTTTGGTTTGGATTTATCTTTTTTTTTTTTTTTTGTTATCTGTATGATTTATGATGTTGTCAGTGTTGTTTACATTTGTGATTATATTTGTGATAAAACCACTACATTATTAAAAAATATATATTTTGTAGACAAAGGTGAACAGGCTTATTTCTAAGTATTGTTTTATCTAAAAAAAAATTATAATTATTCACTCCATAACTTAATTTGTATCAACTCCGCCAGACACACTAAAGCTTGCTAATTTAAATTGAATCCATCCAAAAACAGTGTAAAGTCTTCAGTTATATAATATTGGTGTTCAGTAAAGTAGTTAAGTCATAAAATACATTCTCTTCTCTTCCGCACTCAGTAGCTTACCCTCAATATAACAAAGCAGTGTAAAATAAGCTCTTTCCGCAGGTAAACATTAAAGGTCCCATTCTTCGCATGTTTTCGAAGCTTTGATTATGTTTACAGTGTGCAATATAACATGAGTTCATGTTTCGCGTGTAAAAAAACACAGTATTTTTCACACAATTTCCTTATCTGTACAGCGCTGTTTCCTCTGTCCTAAAAACGGCCTGATGATTTCCTTGTTCTATGAAGTCCCTCCTTCAGAAACACGTAACGAGTTCTGATTGGGCCAGCGCTTCCCGCGCTGTGATTGGACAGCAGCTTAGCACACTTTGCCCGGAAAGGTCCCGCCTCTTACCATAACGCGCTCAATGTTATTGCAAAAATATCTATATTGCCTTATCAATTTGAGCCGGAATCAGACCCGGAGAATATCGAAGAGGATCGATTACAACCTGCTCAGGAAAGACTTTTGCTGGATGTTTCAGAATGGTCAGCTGTCTATTCAGTAGTTTAAACTGATCATTACAAACACCAACAATCGATGGTGTCTGAATGAATTACTACACTTGTATATGCTAAGTTTTTCAGATTAGTTTCAATTACCATCTAATGTTAGTTAGCAAAGCTAAACAGCGTTGCACTTTGTGTCATGAGTTACATAAACTGTTAAACGGACCGACTTAAATAATAAAATACACTTACTGGATGTGGTCCATAAACAACGCCTTCTCCAGACAAAGAGGAACTGCGTCATCTTTTAAGAATAATCTTTCTGCGAATCCGGCATTAAACTGATTGAGATTGAGGAAGCAGTCCTCAGCAAAATGTGCTGCACATAGTTTTAAATTGTGATTATAATTTTCCGGAACCGAGTTAACCATAAACTGTAGCCACGATCTCTACGTACAGCGTCCGTGGGAAGGCCAAACAAAGGTGATTTGACTCCGGGATGAAAATAACAGCGTTTCAATGGCATGGCGACAAACACACTCTACAAAAACAACGCTTTCTATTCTCGACCTGCGAGAGCAAAAGGACAACGCCCCTGAATTTGCGTGTTCTTGTGGGCGGAGGGTTTGTCAACAAACGGTTTTAGTTGCGTCATTACAGCAGGAAGTGCAGCGGTGTAGTCCAAACCAGCCGTTCGCTGTAGGCTTTGAAAGGGAACTTCTATTAAAAAAAATATCTCGCTTGGCATTGAACTTTGAGCTTTATAACACTAACTAGAGTTTGAAAGATGGAATCGCAAAGGACATTTAACTTCATAACAATAATTATGACTTGACTGGGCAAAAGCTGTAGCCACACATCCATTATAAAGAGAAAGAGCAGAACTGAACTTTAACAACTAATAAAAATAAGTTGAGTAACTTGAAATTAGTAATATATTCATCAAAAGAACAAAGAACAAAGAACTGAAGTCATTCTTAATGTAACAAGAATGACTAGACTAGTTTAATGTCTCGGGGAATAATTAACTCAAAAGGGATTTAATATTCAATATTCATGAATTTATGAATATAATTTGCCAGTTGTTCATTACGTATTAAAATTTTCCGATAGGGAAAAATGTTTAATTAAATACAAGTAACCCTTTACGGAATTGCTTGAAATTATCCTACTAAGTTTGTCCACCAAATTAGTTATAGACTTTTCAAATCAATTCTCAATAAAGGGATTACTGCTTTACGAGCGCATAAGAAACATTAACTTTACTGATCAGGACAAAATCAATATTTCAAATGGTCATACAAGTTACTTTACCAAAATAGTAGCATAAGCAGTTAGGTAACGTTAGATCGTAAGTTTCATTGACTTCGTGTATGTGGAAGAATAACAGATTCAACTCATTAAATGTCTTTTGGAGGTTTAATAAACAAAGACTAAAAATAACACTACGATTCACACAGAAAGTACACACTAAATATGCATCAAGAGAGTAGAAATATAGATAGTAACGAAAGAATACATAAACGAGAATAATGAATAGACTAAAATTAGAGAGATAAAGAGAGATAGGGATGAGAAACAGAATTAGGGATGAGAAACAGAATTAGGGATGAGAAGCAGCTTTCCTTTAGTTCATCAAACACAGAGGCCTCAAGAAGTTAACTTGTCCCAACGGGAAAATAACACAACCCTCTTAACAGCAGTTTGAATTTGGAAATAAGAATACTTGCTTTAGTTTTGGTTTCTCGCGTGTGTGCGTGTGTTCCGAGTTCAAATGTCCTGCGTGTCCGGCGGTTCTTTCCGAGGTCGAGAGGGAAGCAGCTGGTTGCTCTAGAGATGCTCTGTGTTCTCCCTGAAGAAATGCCCTCGGGGCTAGGAATTTGATGCGATGCAAAAGCGAAGCGAGGAGGGAAGAGGAGGAAGAGGAGGAAGAGGGGAAGAGAGAGCGTTGGGGCCTGCTGGCCCAATAGTCGTGTGTGGGCCTGTTTGGAGGGCCTGCATTGGTGGCCTGGCTCAAGGGCCAGCCACGATGACGTGTTGGTTCAGCCAGAGAGAGAAGAGAGAGAGAGGGCATCCGAGCACCTCCCTTTTTAAGGTCTGGGAGTAGTCCCACCCTCCTGGGTTAGACTTGACCAATGAGATTGTTGGGATTTCCAAGCGGGAAATTCCTCTGGAGATTTTATGGCTCTTTGTTTCAAGCTTGAATCAGTGGGTCTCTGCCCATTCATACTCTAATTAATGCAACAAACACACACTGCATTCTCTGAATAAGTGATATACATGGAAGTGTAAGTCGTGAAGTGAGCATTAATTTGATAGGAGACATGACATATATGAGGTTATCTGAACTAGTAATTTGTTAAGACAAAGATAAAAAAGATGCAAAATACCATACAGAAGAAACATTTTACAAGACAGTTATGTGTTTACATATAATGTCCTGGGGTGCATGTTCATTTATAGATGGTTGTCTATAATTTGAGGCAAAAGCGTGTGTTTTACAAGCTTTGTGTCTTTAACTCTGGACTTTTCATGTGGCCAAATTCTTTTGGGGCGTAAAACGTCTTATCAGATGGTTTCCAGGGTAACGGAGAATCTTTCTCTGTTGTGTTGGGGGAAGGTCTGTTACTAAGCACAAAGCATTCAAAACAAATTTGTTAAATGTAACTGGCGATTGTGTGTTTGATTCACCTGAGTCGCTACATTAAGAAGGGAAGATGTGTTCTGAGTTTTGCTGACCGGATACGGTGAATGTTTAATCTATCAGCTCCGCTCCACCTTCGTTGCTCTGGTTGGTTGTAGCGCTATCCTATCGCGTGCAGAGGGAGTTTGAAAGACAACCGTTTATCCGCCCCTCGGATTGAGCTGTCAATGGTGAGTTTCCAGACCAAACATCTTGATGTGGGTCTGGTTTGTCAAGGTTGGGTTAATATATTATTTATCACGGAAATGTCAGTGTACCATTATCTCAATAAACAATTGTTAATCATGAACAAATGATGATCAAACCATTAGTAAATAATGAATATAATACTGATGCATCATAAAATTTGTAAGCTTGTCTGTTAAAACCCACAAAATGCATTTATGCTAAAGCGTAAAGAATGATAAATTAAGACATTACTAAACATTTTAGAATGACTTAAAGTCAGGGGATTGCAGTGCGTTAAGTTAAATCCTTTCACTCAATGGGTCAGACTGGTGTTCTGTGAGGTCTAGTGATAATGTGAACTGGTTTACCCTCCAGTGAAGCATCAGGTGCTCGTGTCAGAGAAGACAGCTGTCTATACCCTCACCAGTCAGCATTTACATTAAAGTACACACCTCAAAGTGTTCATCACCTGTTAGAGATGATGTTGTAAATGCATGAATAAATCATTTACGAAATCATTTATCACCCGTTACAAATGATCTGTACACGTATACAAAGCATTTACAACGCTTTCTGCGTCCCCTAATCTAAAGTGTAGACTATTCATCACTTGTAAATGTTTTACACATCATTCGTAGATCTTTCTCACTCGTTACAAATGCGTCCCCTGATCGCATTTAACAAATGTACATGTGAAAATTAATTAAATTCTGCTATCCCTCTAGCCTGACAAGCCAGACCCACATCAAGATGTTTGGTCTGGAAACTCACCATTGACGGCTCAATCTGAGGGGCGGATAAACGGTTGTCTTTCAAACTCCCTCTGCACGCGATAGGATAGCGCTACACCAACCAGAGCAACGAAGGTGAAGCAGAGCTCGCTGATAGATTAAACATTCACCGTATCCGGTCGGCTAAACTCTGAACACATCTTCCCTTTTTAAGAATGACTTCAGTGTCGTTCTTTGTTCTTTTCTCAGAGAAAAGCTTAACTCCAAGTCTTCCAGAGTCACGGTCAAAGCTGATTCGAAAGACCGCCGTTCGCCAGTTTCTGTGTTTACTAGAAGCACGCAAACGCAACTCGGCCGTCGTCATTACGTCCGCTTTGATTGTAAAATGCCATTGGCTCTCGTGTGTCATGTGACCGATTGCGTCATGCTAAACAGTCGGGCGTATCATTTGAATCTGAAATATGAGAAATATGCATTCATAAAGGGATCATCATTTCAATGATTAAAAAATTTGTAAAATCTTTACACATAAAGATATCATATGACTTCAGAAAACTTGGTATGCAACATGAGCTAATACTTTTATACTGTTTTTGCTCAGTTTTTGCAATAAATACCTGTGACTGTACATTTATTTGCTTGTTACATGTTTTATATGGTTTAGATGGGGGTAGGTTAAGGGTAGGAGTGGGGTTAGTTACTCCAAAATATAAAAGTAGCCTATAAATATTTATAAAATCATGTCTACTTTTACAAATGCAAAGAATTAAATGACTTGATCTGACGCATTGGGATATGCATCAATACATTATATACTCATTATTATTTTGTTCATGATTAACAAAAATGAAAAAATGATTAGTTTATCATTATCTAATAACTTATAATAGCTGAATCTACAAAACATACAAAACAAGTAACAATTTATTAACATTTATGAAATGCATAGTCATGTTTTGTAACTCATTAGTTCATCATTAACTAATCAATGGTAAATGACTTACAACTGAACGTTATTATAAAGTGTTAGAGTTATTAAGAATAGATACAGTAAGACAGAAATACTGCATCCTGTTCAGCACTCATTTTCGTCATCTGATAACGTGTTTGAAAATCATAAATTGACCCAAAGTGCCGTCTGCTGTTCTGGTAGAGGAAGCTGCTCAACTGCATTTGTGAGAAAATGAAGCTGAGAGATCGTAACAGACATGTGTGCATTTGTGTGGACTAGATTAGGTATTTGTTCAAAGGTTACATGCTATAGGATGATTTGCATTTATTTGTGAAATATTTATGCTCACTCATTTATTTGCAAAACACAATACATATACAACCCCAAATCAGAAAAAGTTGGCACAGTTTGGAAAACGCAAATAAAAAAAAGAAATTAGTGATTTCTAAATTTACTTTGACTTGTATTTCATTGCAGACAATATATTTACAAAATATTTCATGTTTTGTCTGGTCAACTTCATGTCATTTGTAAATTGCATCCTTTCCTGTCATTCAGACCTGCAACACATTTCAAAAAAAGTTGGGACAGGAGCAATTTAGGGCCAGTAATGAGGTAAAAGGGTTAAATAATGATGTGATTTGAAACAGGTGATGTCAACAGTGGATTGGAATTATGATTTGGTACAAAAGCAGCATCCAAGAAAGATCTAATCCTTTAGGAGCAAAGATGGGCAGAGGATCGCCAGTTTGCCAACAAATACGTGAGAAAATTATTGAAATGTTTAAAAACAATGTTCCTCAAAGAAAGGTAGGAAGAGATTTGGATATTTCACATTCAACAGTGCATAACATAATTACAAGATTCAAGGAATCTGGAGGAATTTCAGTGCGTAAAGGACAAGGCCGCAAGCCTAAGCTGAACAACCGTGATCTCCGATCCCTCAGGCGGCACTGCATCAAGAATCGTCATTCATCTAGAAGCGATATCACCACATGGGCTCAGGACTACTTTGGCAAACCTTTGTCAAGTATCACAATACGTAGTTACATCCACAAATGCCAGTTAAAACTGTACTGTGCCAAAAGGAAGCCTTATGTTAACAGTGTCCAGAAGCGCCGTCGACTTCTCTGGGCTCGGAGGCATCAGGGATGGACCATCACACAGTGGAAATGTGTACTGTGTTCAGATGAATCAGTATTTCAGGTATTTTTTGGGAGGAATGGACGCCGTGTGCTCCGGACCAAAGACGAAAAGGATCATCCGGACTGTTACCAGCAACAAGTCCAAAAGCCAGGGTCTGTCATGGTATGAGGTTGTGTCAGTGCCCTTGGCAAAGGTAACTTGCACTTCTGTGAAGGCACCATTAATGCTGAAAAGTACATAGAGATTTTGGAGCATAATATGCTGCCTTCAAGAAGATATCTTTTCCAGGGACGTCCATGCATATTTCAACAAGACAATGCAAAACCACATTCTGCACACATTACATAGTCCTGGCTGTGGAGGAGGAGGGTACGGGTACTTGACTGGCCTGGCTGCACAATAGAGAATGTGTGGCGCATTTTGAAGCGCAAAATGCGACAACGAAGACCCCGTACTGTTGCCTACCTTAAGACTTGTTTGCAGGAAGAATGGGACAAAATTACACCTGAAACACTTCATCACTTGCTGTCTTCAGTCCCTAAACGTCTTTTAAGTGTTGTGAAAAGGAATGGCAACATTACAAAGTGGTAAATGCTTTACTGTCCCAACTTTTTTTGAAATGTGTTGCAGGTCTGAATGACAGGAAAGGATGCATATTTACAAATGACATGAAGTTTACCAGACAAAACATGAAATATTTTGTGTTCATATTGTCTGCAATGAAATACAAGTCAAAGTAATTTTAGAAATCACTTATTTTATTTTATTTGCACATTCCATACTGTCCCAACTTTTTCTGATTTGGGGTTGTATGTGTTACTCCTCTGCGTTTTCACTCAAACTGTTCTTTGTATTTGCACATCACTTTCTGTTTGTTTGCGATTCGAGTTTTCCTTTGCAAAGCAGATTGTGTTTGTTTGCAAAATGCTGGATTTGTTCGTTTAATTATGGCACAAAAATCACTCCTTAGATTTGAGCACAGACGATCTCATTGATCATCGCTGGATTACGGGTTTCTTATATTCATTACACCCACATAATTCATATTTTCATATTACTATTGTGTTTTTGTGATTACATTTAAGGTCAATATTGAAGGACTCTTTGGACCTGGGCTTTGGGTTAGGGTTTTAGGATTTTGGGGGAATTATTATTTTGTATTATTATTATTTTCCGGGCTGTTGTATTTGTCATTTCATTGTGTTGTCCTATATTTTGAACTGGTGGTTGGTAATTCTACTCGGATGTGGATCCTCCTTTATTTGTTTTGTTTCATTTTGTCTTTAATTCTGTCTTTAATTCAGGGCAAGTTGTTACAGCTCAGTTGTAGGTACAGATAAAATAAAATTTGACAGAAAAACAATTGGCCTGTGATTTATTTATAATTTCAGTTTTAAAGACATGTTATACATTCTCTATTCATAATTTCATTACATTCATTATTATTGGCACAAAAGGAATTCCACAGATCTGAATCCATGAATAAGAAGATTCTGTTTCCACATAATTTAAGCATTAATATTTACCAACAATTTATTTCAAACCCATAACTGTGTGTAGATTTATCTTTCACATTAATGAAGCAACTTCTGTGATTTATCTTTGAAAGATGTGGCATCATCTTACAAACATCACCTAATATAATGATGAACAGACATTATTACTCATCATACAAAGCACAACAATGGTGACACTCGACAGATACTAATAATAAAAGATCAATTTTGAACATTACAACACAAACTGCTAAAAGTGACGCAAAAATGAGTTCATCAGCACAGATAAAACCAACAAGAATCAAGAAACTCCACAGTATCATCTATTAAAGCCACACTGCATGCTGGGTAACGTCATAGTTCATATGCACAGTAGAAATACAGTATGATATTCAATATCGTTAGACACAAGAGAAGTCATGGGATTATTAATCTGGAATATACTGTAATCTCACTCTAGTATTTTAAATGTGTACAGATGAAAAGTAATATGTGGTAAGCTTTTTAAAACAAAGCACTTTTTCTGCTCGTCTGTTTGCCAGTTTTGAACTCCATTACTGCTATCCTTAAAGAGAAAAAACAACAATCAGATCTTCAATGAATAATCAATAGATTGAAAAATGTATGTGTGTGAATATGTAAATATGATACCTGTTATCTTATGAAGACACTTTGGTAAATACTTGATTATCCCCGGTTTCTTGCTGAAATGAAATACACACAGCAAGTTAATTCAATATTATCTAATGCATAATCTGAACTGCTCATGTTCTGAGTTCACATTATTTAGATTTACTTCTCTCCCTCATGATGTCCGGATGGTTCCTTGAGGACGTCTTCATTATTGTCTTGTTATCCGGATGGTTCTTTGATGAAGTCTTCATTATTGTCACGGTACATCGCTAAAATCTTCTCGAACAGTTCATCCGCTTGAGTCTGATCATTGCTGTCCTTGTTATTCAGTGCATGAAATCTTTCTCCATGCATTTCTACAACATTCTTGAGCGCTGGACTCTCCTGAATGAATTGGTCCATAGGTTTGCCTTCTAGATCATCCTTTCTGGAGAAAACGATCATTGTGTGTTTTACAGAATCCTCCAGACGTGCATGTATACCACTGATCATGTTGGAGGTTTCTTCATTAACTCGCCCCACTTTGATTATGATCATAATGACATGTGGCCCTGGAGAGGCATCTAACAAAGACTGAGAGAGTACACTTCCCACTTCATTTACACTTTCAAAGCCTAAAGAATCAATCAACATGAAACTCATCCCAGACCTGCTGGTCATGTGAACTTGTGGAGGGTTTCTTTTGATTTTGGAATCTTGTCCTAAAAGGGTCTGGATAGTTGAGGTCTTTCCTACTCCAGCCATTCCCAGGACTATGACTCTGACTGCTTCATTTGTATCGTCCATTGGTTCTGGAGTGTCTCTCTTGTGCCTCTTCATATCAACATCTGAAGGTCTCGTCTCATCACATGTGTTTAGATCTTGATCTTCATCTTGATATTGATGACTCTTCTGGCGGCACTTCTTTGAATTGTCATCCATTGGTTCTGGAGTCTCTCTCTTGTGCCTCTTCATATCAACATCTGAAGGTCCCGTCTCATCACATGTGTTTAGATCTTGATCTTGATATTGATGACTCTTCTGGCGGCACTTCTTTGAATTGTCATTCATTCTCTGAGTTTCTTTCAGATCCTTCAACATGTTGTGTAAATCTGACACAGATGACTTGTTCCTGTTGTTCCAGGTGTACACTCGATTTCCACAGCACTGAAGAACTTTATGCAATTCTCCTTTTTCTTCCTCAAGAAACTGATCAAAGGTTTTTGACTCTAGATTATCAGAGTATGAAAACAGAATGGTAGTTTGATTAATAAAGTCTTCTCCTAGTTCTCGTCTCAGTTTTGAAATAATTTCTATCTCTTCTCTCTCTCTATCTCTATGTGTAAAGGAACCGATCGGGAAGACCATGAGAAAAGCGTATGGCCCATTAAGTGATGCAATGGCTGCCGTTAGTGCTGAAGCAACTTCATTCTCAGTCATTTTATTACAGTACCATCCAGGAGTGTCAACAACTGTAACTTCCATTCCATCAATGATCCTTGTTTCAGACTGATATGATAATGTTACTGAGTGAGTGGAAACACGCGATTTAAACACTTTTTCACCAAGTATAGTATTTCCTGAAGCACTTTTACCAGACCCAGATGTACCGAGCAGGACAATCTGCAATTTATCTTTGGCTTCCATAATCAAGGTCGTCCGTCACGTATTCCAGAAAGCAAATATAGTTCCTCTGTAAACAGAGCAAAAGAGATTTTGTTATTGTGTAACCAGGGATGGGCCGTGTGTCTGATACATGCATTTAAAATGTATATTTAAAATCCAAAACACTTTGTATAATAAAGAAAAATAGAAAAGAAAAAGAAACGGACCCACTTTATATTAGGTGGCCTTAACGACTATGTACTAACATTGTAATGAATCATTTGATACAATGCACTTATTGTGTACACACGTTTTAACATTGTACTTACATTTTTAAAAAATACCTGCATTTAATTACGTCTGTAATTAATTTCTGT
The DNA here is from genome assembly GCF_024679245.1 of Pseudorasbora parva. NCBI lineage: Eukaryota > Metazoa > Chordata > Actinopteri > Cypriniformes > Gobionidae > Pseudorasbora > Pseudorasbora parva. The sequence continues at coordinate 65,927,929 of NC_090172.1, read as the reverse complement.
AGTTACATACAATACAGTTGGCACTTCCCTTACACCTAACCCTACCCTTAAACTTACCGTTATCACCACACCTGTCCCTAACTTTACCCTTAAACTGACCCACACCACCACACCTGTCCCTAACTCTACTCTTAAACTGACCCACACCACCACACCTGCCCCTAACTCTACCCTTAAACTGACCCACACCACCACACCTGTCCCTAACTCTACCCTTAAACTGACCCACACCACCACACCTGTCCCTAACTCTACCCTTAAACTGACCCACACCACCACACCTGTCCCTAACTCTACCCTTAAACTGACCCACACCACCACACCTGTCCCTAACTCTACCCTTAAACTGACCCACACCACCACACCTGTCCCTAACTTTATCCTTAAACTGACCCTCACCACCACACCTGACCCTAACTCTACCCTTAAACTGACCCACACCACCACACCTGTCCCTAACTCTACCCTTAAACTGACCCACACCACCACACCTGACCCTAACTCTACCCTTAAACTGACCCACACCACCAGACCTGACCCTAACTTTACCCTTAAACTGACCCACACCACCACACCTGACCCTAACTCTACCCTTAAACTGACCCACACCACCACACCTGTCCCTGACTTTACCCTTAAACTGACCCACACCACCACACCTGTCCCTGACTTTACCCTTAAACTGACCCACACCACCACACCTGTCCCTAACTCTACCCTTAAACTGACCCACACCACCACACCTGTCCCTAACTCTCCCCTTAAACTGACCCACACCACCACACCTGTCCCTAACTTTACCCTTAAACTGACCCACACCACCACACCTGACCTTAACTTTACCCTTAAACTGACCTACACCACCACAACTGTCCCTAACTTTAACCTTAAACTGACCCACACCACCACACCTGACCCTAACTTTACCCTTAAACTGACCCACACCTGTCCCTAACTTTACCCTTAAACCGACCCACACTACCACACCTGTCCCTAACTTTACCCTTAAACTGACCCACACCACCACACCTGACCCTAACTCTACCCTTAAACTGACCCAGACCACCACACCTGTCCCTAACTCTACCCTTAAACTGACCCACACCACCACACCTGTCCCTAACTCTACCCTTAAACTGACCCACACCACCACACCTGTCCCTAACTCTACCCTTAAACTGACCCACACCACCACACCTGTCCCTAATTCTACCCTTAAACTGACCCACACCACCACACCTGACCTTAACTTTACCCTTAAACTGACCTACACCACCACACCTGACCCTAACTTTAACCTTAAACTGACCCACACCACCACACCTGACCCTAACTTTACCCTTAAACTGACCCACACCTGTCCCTAACTTTACCCTTAAACCGACCCACACTACCACACCTGTCCCTAACTTTACCCTTAAACTGACCCACACCACCACACCTGACCCTAACTCTACCCTTAAACTGACCCAGACCACCACACCTGTCCCTAACTCTACCCTTAAACTGACCCACACCACCACACCTGTCCCTAACTCTACCCTTAAACTGACCCACACCACCACACCTGTCCCTAACTCTACCCTTAAACTGACCCACACCACCACACCTGTCCCTAATTCTACCCTTAAACTGACCCACACCACCACACCTGACCCTAACTCTACCCTTAAACTGACCCACACCACCACACCTGACCCTAACTTTACCCTTAAACTGACCCACACCACCACACCTGACCTTAACTTTACCCTTAAACTGACCTACACCACCACACCTGACCCTAACTTTACCCTTAAACTGACCCACACCACCACACCTGACCCTAACTTTACCCTTAAACTGACCCACACCTGTCCCTAACTTTACCCTTAAACCGACCCACACTACCACACCTGTCCCTAACTTTACCCTTAAACTGACCCACACCACCACACCTGACCCTAACTCTACCCTTAAACTGACCCAGACCACCACACCTGTCCCTAACTCTACCCTTAAACTGACCCACACCACCACACCTGTCCCTAACTCTACCCTTAAACTGACCCACACCACCACACCTGTCCCTAACTCTACCCTTAAACTGACCCACACCACCACACCTGTCCCTAACTCTCCCCTTAAACTGACCCACACCACCACACCTGTCCCTAACTCTACCCTTAAACTGACCCACACCACCACACCTGACCCTAACTCTACCCTTAAACTGACCCACACCACCACACCTGACCCTAACTCTACCCTTAAACTGATCCACACCACCACACCTGACCCTAACTCTACCCTTAAACTGACCCACACCACCACACCTGACCCTAACTTTACCCTTAAACTGACCCACACCACCACACCTGACCCTAACTCTACCCTTAAACTGACCCACACCACCACACCTGTCCCTGACTTTACCCTTAAACTGACCCACACCACCACACCTGTCCCTAACTCTACCCTTAAACTGACCCACACCACCACACCTGTCCCTAACTCTCCCCTTAAACTGACCCACACCACCACACCTGTCCCTAACTTTACCCTTAAACTGACCCACACCACCACACCTGACCCTAACTTTACCCTTAAACTGACCTACACCACCACACCTGACCCTAACTTTACCCTTAAACTGACCCACACCACCACACCTGACCCTAACTTTACCCTTAAACTGACCCACACCTGTCCCTAACTTTACCCTTAAACCGACCCACACTACCACACCTGTCCCTAACTTTACCCTTAAACTGACCCACACCACCACACCTGACCCTAACTCTACCCTTAAACTGACCCAGACCACCACACCTGTCCCTAACTCTACCCTTAAACTGACCCACACCACCACACCTGTCCCTAACTCTACCCTTAAACTGACCCACACCACCACACCTGTCCCTAATTCTACCCTTAAACTGACCCACACCACCACACCTGTCCCTAACTCTACCCTTAAACTGACCCACACCACCACACCGGTCCCTAACTCTACCCTTAAACTGACCCACACCACCACACCTGACCCTAACTCTACCCTTAAACTGACCCACACCACCACACCTGACCCTAACTTTACCCTTAAACTGACCCACACCACCACACCTGACCTTAACTTTACCCTTAAACTGACCTACACCACCACACCTGACCCTAACTTTACCCTTAAACTGACCCACACCACCACACCTGACCCTAACTTTACCCTTAAACTGACCCACACCTGTCCCTAACTTTACCCTTAAACCGACCCACACTACCACACCTGTCCCTAACTTTACCCTTAAACTGACCCACACCACCACACCTGACCCTAACTCTACCCTTAAACTGACCCAGACCACCACACCTGTCCCTAACTCTACCCTTAAACTGACCCACACCACCACACCTGTCCCTAACTCTACCCTTAAACTGACCCACACCACCACACCTGTCCCTAACTCTACCCTTAAACTGACCCACACCACCACACCTGTCCCTAACTCTACCCTTAAACTGACCCACACCACCACACCTGACCCTAACTCTACCCTTAAACTGACCCACACCACCACACCTGACCCTAACTTTACCCTTAAACTGACCCACACCACCACACCTGTCTCTAACTTCACCCTTAAACTGATCCACACCACCACACCTGACCCTAACTTTACCCTTAAACTGACCCACACCACCACACCTGTCCCTAACTCTACCCTTAAACTGACCCACACCACCACACCTGACCCTAACTCTACCCTTAAACTGACCCACACCACCACACCTGTCTCTAACTTTACCCTTAAACTGACCCAGACCACCACACCTGTCCCTAACTCTAACCTTAAACTGACCCACACCACCACACCTGACCCTAACTCTACCCTTAAACTGACCCACACCACCACACCTGACCCTAACTCTACCCTTAAACTGACCCACACCACCACACCTGTCTCTAACTTTACCCTTAAACTGACCCACACCTGTCCCTAAAAAGTTGAGTTGCTACTATTCTTTCCATTATTTTAGAAATAAATGGAAGGTTAGATATGGGCCTAGAATTATTTAAATCATTAGAATCAGCACCACATGTTTTGAGTACTGGAGTGATTGAGGCCATTTTTAATGATGAAGGAACAGTAGCAGAAGTTAATGAAGAACATACTATAGCTGTAATAATCGGAGAGGTTGAATGGACACAAGACTTACTAAAACAGCAGGTAAAGGATCCAGTGAGTAAGTAGAAGACTTAGACTTTATGATCAGCTAAGTAATAGAGTAAACTGAAGGCAATTCAAAATCAGATAAAATGCTTGTAGACCAGCAAACAGGGTGCGAACTACAGGGGAGCTCGGCTCCCCTAAATAAGACATGGGCTCTCCTGAAAACGTGATTTGTGAAATTTTGCGGGGTCTCAAAAAATATTGACACTGTGTTATTTTGAGGTGCAATTTCAGTTTTGTGTAATGTAATCATCGTGGATTATTATATGTAAAATTGCTAAAAAAATATATAATTAATTCATGCATGACGGCGATTTAAATCTAATTCACTTCAATAAAGATAACTATGCATGCTGTTCTTGTCATGACCATCAAGGTGGGGTGGCACTGCGGGATGGGGTGGCACTGCGGTGCAAATTCCACTCATGTTAGTTTTTTCTTTCTTTTTCTTCTAACTGTTCAGTACATGTCAATGCAAAGATTCGTAGAAAAACAAACAAACGAATATCCACTTATTGATCTTGGATTTCTGGACGAACAGCGAAGGAAGCTGATCCCAAGCCTCTGTGGTCGATTCTGTGTTAAGGCATGTTATTCCCAATTGTGTGTTGTGGCTGGGTTGATATAGGTATGTGTGACTATCGATGTCTTAAACCTAGTTGAACGGAGGAATTATGGTATTCTTCTGTAGCCTGACGAGTAACTTTAACCGTTGTTCATGTGAACTCAAAGACATCCGGATGCTTTGTTTATAGACTATTTGTGGGTGGCTTTTTGACCTATCAATTCGTGTTTTTTTCCCTTTATTAAAATCAAAGATGTTCTTCAATGATTGTATATTAAGAGCAGGGACATGTTTGTGTGCATTTTCTTTTGTGATTTCACCGGAAAGAATAGAGCCTCTCTCCGCAATGGCATTAAGCGATATATTGACACGCTCGTCTGTGTGTGAAGGAATATACAAGTCCTCTTTTGAGGCACGCAGAACCTTTTACTGTATATGCGCGCACCCCCCCCCCCCCCCCCCCCAAAGAAAGAAAAAAAAGTGGGCTCCCCCAAAGGCCACGGTATAGTTTGAACACTGCCAGCAGACATGATCAGCTTTATTTTGACCATCACTAGACATTAAGTCTGAACTGAGTAACTCTTGATGTATACTGTCAATCTTAGATTTAAGAAAATGAGACTAGGATATACAGTGTTGGGTAGAAAGTGGAGTAGTATCGTACGGTTTTAACAGTTTGTTAACAGTGCTGAATAAAGTCCTCGAGTTCCTTTGCCCATTGACAATGATATTTGCATAAAAAGATGATTTAGCTTATTTCAGTTCAGCCTTATATAAAACCAGATGCTCAGAATACATCTGCTTGTGTATTTCAAGACCAGTTCTTTCGCACGGTCTCTCCAATCGACGATCTAAGGCCTTTTGGTGGCGGAGTTCCCGAGTGTACCAAGGAGAAAATTTTATAAAAAAAAGATACAGCACGAGTTCTCACAGGAGCCAACACATTAAATATTTGAGAAAAACTGTTGTTATAATAATGAACCAAATATGATGTAGAGGAATTAGAACAGCATTGGTTTACAGATTAATCAATCATTTCATCCAAAGCATTAAGTTCTACGGTTTTTATATTATGAAATGAGACCGAGTGTTGTGGTTTAACTTTTGCCAAGGGGATAGAAATATAAAAAAATATAGGCTTGTGATCTGAAATAGGCAATTCAGTAGAAGTAAAATTAAAAGGCATGACACGAGAACAACATACAAGATCTAAGATATGCCCCTTTTTGTGTGTTGGAAAGTTAACAAATTGTAAAAGGTACAGCACTATCCAGAACTGATTTAAATTCATTATATTGAGTGCTGGTAGTGTTGTCAAAGTGTGTGTTAAAATCTCCCATCAACATGATTCGGAGACAAGGTACACGGATGTGTTAAAATAATAGAAAATTCAGAAAAAAAAATATATTCAAGGCAGATGTCTTTGGTGGTCTATATACCACTACAACAATAGTGGGGGTTGAGCCTTTAAGTTGTACAGCCAAGATTTCAAAAGAGGTTGGCTCAGATATGGAAATTGGGCAGACTTTATAACTGTCACAATAAATAAGTGCAAGGCCCCCGCCTTTTCCAGAGCAGCGAGGTTTGCAAGTATAAGCATATCCAGAAGGTATTGTTTGGTTTAAATAAAAATAGTCATTAGGCTTGTGCCATGTCTCAGAAACAGACAAAAAGTCAATATTTCTGTCCTCAATAAGTTCATGGATGAGAGATGTCTTATTGTTGAGTGAGCGAACGTTAAAGAGAGTAAAACGAAGTACAGAAGGCTTGCAGTCAACTGACCTGGGCAGCGGAGTAAGAGCTTCATGATCAATGGACGTCCCAGCACTTTTATGCAGCCTAGGGTGTGTAATGTTAGACCAAAGCGACCAAATTTGTCCACCACATTCGGATTTAGCAGAACTGAATCGGAAATTCCGACGAGACCCACGATGAATGTATTTCGGTCGACGTGTAAGATTCAGATGATTAAACGCCAACGGCGGCGGAGGTTTGATTGCAGCATTTGCAGATCTAAGTTTTTGCAGGTCTGCCGCCGAATAAACCAGTCTAGGAGCGGCACTGATAACAGCAGAAGAAAAGGTGATCCATAGCAGCAGCTTGAGTAACCACATCACGGAAACGCAGTATTGTAGTAATTAGACAGGCACCCAAACAATGATGGAAGCCAAGTTGTAGATGCAAATCGTCCGCTACAAGGTCCGTATCAAACAGCAGTCACAAGATTCAGTGGGCGGGGCTACTGAATTAGACTATAGCTTAGTCTAATTAGACGAGTCGGTGGACGGGGCTACTGAATTAGATGATTTGGTGAGCGGGGCTACTGAATTAGATGAGTCGGTGGGCGGGGCTACTGAATTAGATGAGTCGGTGGGCGGGGCTACTGAATTAGATGATTTGGTGAGCGGGGCTACTGAATTAGATGAGTCGGTGGGCGGGGCTACTGAATTAGATGATTTGGTGAGCGGGGCTACTGAATTAGATGATTTGGTGAGCGGGGCTACTGAATTAGATGAGTCGGTGGACGGGGCTACTGAATTAGATGAGTCGGTGGACGGGGCTACTGAATTAGATGAGTCGGTGGACGGGGCTACTGAATTAGATGAGTCGGTGGACGGGGCTACTGAATTAGATGAGTCGGTGGACGGGGCTACTGAATTAGATGAGTCGGTGGACGGGGCTACTGAATTAGATGAGTCGGTGGACGGGGCTGCTGAATTAGATGATTTGGTGAGCGGGGCTACTGAATTAGATGAGTCGGTGGGCGGGGCTACAGAATTAGATGAGTCGGTGGACGGGGCTACTGAATTAGATGAGTCGGTGGGCGAGGCTACTGAATTAGATGATTTGGTGAGCGGGGCTACTGGATTAGACGAGTCGGTGGGCGGAGCTACTGAATTAGATGAGTCGGTGGGCGGGGCTACTGAATTAGATGAGTCGGTGGGCGGGACTACTGAATTAGATGAGTCGGTGAGCGGGGCTACTGAATTAGATGAGTCACTGGGCGGGGCTACAGAATTAGATGAGTCGGTGGGCGTGGCTACTGAATTAGATGATTTGGTGAGCGGGGCTACTGAATTAAATGAGTCGGTGGGCGGAGCTACTGAATTAGATGAGTCGGTGGGTTGGGCTACTGAATTAGATGAGTCGAAATCAGTAGCCCCGCCCACTGAATCTTGTGACTGCTGTTTGATACGGACCTTGTAGCAGACGATTTGCATCTACAACCCAAAGCAGGACCGAACCTTTATCGTTGGGAACGCGCCGTCAAAAACACACTTCTTTGGTAAGTTAACTGTTGATTTCGTGAAGTCCTGACAGCAGAGGCCGTGGAGATCCACTTTTGCGACCGAAGCGTATGTTGTGAAGCTTCCTGTCATTTCTGCGTTCAAATCGGTTCAAATGCAGCGCTGCCTTCCCGGAATGCTGTGCTGAAGCGTTGAAGTCGCTCGACGTCACCCACAGGAATAAAGTGGAGCGCGGCGCGTCAGAAGTGTTCACGGACGAGGGGATCTGCAGCTGAGAGAGTGTTTATGGGCGGCGTGCATCTAGTCACACGCGCGCGCACCCTACCGGGAAAAGAGCCCGTACGGCCCATACAAGGACCTTCCGCTCTATCGACGTCAAGCCGAGCCATACTCAAAAAAAAAACTCGCAGAAACTTGTGAGAAACCGGAAGGAGTATTTTTAACACAGAAATACTCCGTCAAACGTCCAACATTAGTTTTTGAAACTTTGTCTATGTTTAGGTTGGGAATCCAAGTCTTTAACAGTGGAAAAAGCTCAGTATGCATGAAACAGCATTTCACCCCCCCTTTAAACACCTCATGCACGCGCTGGTAACAGCTGATAGGATATGAAACGATTACTAAATTATGAAAGCATTTCTTGGTGTACTACTTTTTCTTTTAATAAATGAAAATACAAAATTTCAAAAGACATGGAATTCCTCTTAAGATCCATCAATGGAAATAACAAAAAAGAAGAAGAGGAAAAAGAAAATAAAAAAAGAGAAAGGGACAAAACGTGCCTCTTTCTGTCAGGATATTATCATTTGAAATTAAACGTTTTTTTTTTTAAATAAATAATAATAAGAAGTGTCATAAATCCCCATATGGCCCTACCTGCTAAGATCCATACCTTTAATGCTTCCTTAGCAGTATAGTATTGAGACGCACACTTTTTGCACCCTAGCTTACTATTATATTTATTATCTGTGCATATGAAATCTGGTCTGTTAGCCTCATACACAGCTCCCACAATATCAGCATACATTTCACACAAGGTTGTACCATGGGAGCATTCATTACAGCTTACATCTGTGCACATAATTGCATCTCTAGGTAGCCTGACAAGCCAGACCCACATCAAGATGTTTGGTCTGGAAACTCACCATTGACAGCTCAATCTGAGGGGCGGATAAACGGCTGTCTTTCAAACTCCCTCTGCACGCGATAGGATAGCGCTACACCAACCAGAGCAACGAAGGTGAAGCAGAGCTCGCTGATAGATTAAACATTTGCCGTATCCGGTAGGCTAAACTCCGAACACATCTTCCCTTTTTAAGAATGACTTCAGTGCCGTTCTTTGTTCTTTTCTCAGAGAAAAGCTTAACTCCAAGTCTTCCAGAGTCGCAGTCAAAGCTGATTCGAAAGACCGCCGCCGTTCGCCAGTTTCTGTGTTTACTAGAAGCACGCAAACGCAACTCGGCCGTCCTCATTATGGCCCCGCCCACCGACTCTATACACGATGTGATTGGCCTGTCCAGATTGTGAGGAATACAGCTCAGAAGGGTATTGAGAGTTCCTAGACGACACTTGCGGGCAAATTAAATTTGCTGCCGCTAGGGTGCGTCTAGATTTCTAGGTTAATCTCTAGGTGATTGAGCCATTATATCTAAGTGTAATTTTTGTTTTTGACACTAGAGGGCGTACCAGTATTTTGAGTGTGTTTAAGTAAGGTGATGATGAGTTACAGGTGCGCATAGGGAAGGTCAAACAAACTTTTTGACCGTGCTGAGTTGAGGTACTGTGAAATATTGTGCAAGACTGTGCTTATGACCAAATTTTCTTTTGAATGAAATATATGTGATTGTTAGTTGTAAAAAAATAGTAAGTTTAAAGTATCGATTTAATTGTTTGCAATGCCAAATGGACAATAAATGGATTGGCATATCCAAATGTACTCGGAGTGTATAGTCAGTAACTCTTAACTCAAAGCAAAGGCACGCGTCAGAAACATACTGCAAAAAGCCCATGTGTGTCTCTACATTAGGTAATACCACTTTATTCAAAAGATAATCAGTTTTCCCTTATATCTCATAATATCTTCTGTCATAAGTTTGGACCAATCTAATTTTACAGATCTATTGCTCTTCAACTCGTATTTCATCTCAGGCAGACCTTCCATATCAGCAGTCATTGCAAAGGGCACATGATCAGATGTAGATGCCTCATAAATATTTCCATTGATTGTAGGGTAGAATGAGCATCAGCAGTACTAATACAGTGGTCCAGCCATCAGGTTGTATGCCAGGCTTTACTTATGTAAGTATAACTATTCAAAGATACAACAGTTGACTGGATTATATAAAATGGTTGTGAACACTAAATTGCAACATATGCTAAGCAAACACTGACGATTTATCTGCATTCATATCCCTGACCATAAATACACTTGTAAATTGATTATCTAAAACAAGCAAGTCTATCTAAATATTCATCTTCATTTTGTTGGCATTCATATGGAATATAAACATTAAGAATAATTAACTCGCTGTTATTATATTTTACCCGTACAACAAAACACCGATCAACTTCTACTTTGATGATGTTTATCATCGAGTCCAACTTTTTATGCCATGGAATCACAACTTCTCCCGCTGTCTGACCTCTCACTATACTCATAGTAAGATCGGTTGTGAATGTGCCAGCCCTGTGAAAGTTGTCACCCCATGCCTTTCAAAGATCATATACGGCCTCATATTAACATTCACTGCTCGTTAAAAATCACACAAATGGTTTATGCACTACAATTATTAATGTAACATTAGAGCACGCACATGCGTCAACATTTCGTTTTTAAAACATGAAACCCATACAGTCATTGCAAACTCATGTTTTTTAAGGAAATGTCTACAGTAAGAGATTGTAAAGGTCTTCACTGCTAAAAATGGCGTTTTGTTTAAAAATTACTGTAGGCATAAAATCATGAGCATTCACTGAGACACTCAAATACTCATGCTGTGAGATGATATTACCACTTTATCAAAAATGCCCACTTTGAGTTTTATTTAGTTATTACAAACAACGACTAAGTTATTTATTTCAATGTGCGTCACACTGTGTGTAGTTTCGGTTTCGTTTCAGTGTTTGCGCGTTCGCGGCTTCACTTATAACAGATTATCCGCACAAATTAATAAAACAAACTGATTAATGTGTCATCAGAAACACAATCCCAGCATTACACTCGACAAACCTGATGCTGTCGGTCAGTGGCGGCTGGTGATATAATTTTTTGGGGGGGCGCGGGTTTTTTTGGGGGGGGGGGGGGGATTTACGTATATTTAAGAATAATTGCGTATATTTAAGTATAATTATGTTAATTTAAGTATAATTTACTTATAAATTATACATAATAATAATAATAATATATAAGTATAATTACTTATAAATTATTTTACTTATTTATAAATCAAATAAGTAAAATAAATACAAAGCAGTACCAAGAAGCATGTTGACTAAATTCAAGCATTAAAGAGAAAACAGTGTCTGCACTTTTTATCTTTTTACATACTTATTTCCCATATATAATTGAACAAGGAAAGGAAAAAACAAAAGTAGCAACAACAGACTGGCATGTTGACTACTTGAACATAAATTTTGCTCTCCTTTCTTTCTGGCCAGTAAATTTCTCAATTACTCTCTGATTAAAGTCAGTCATCTCAGTGACAAGTCTCTTTTCCATGGAGAGCAATGCAAGTGCATTCAGCCTCTCCTGGGTCATGGTGTTTCTGAGAAAAGTTTTTATTCTTTTCAAGGTCGAAAAACACCTCTCACTCACTTTGACATAAGAGACAGTGAAAGCAAAAAAAGGGCAATGCTACCGTCACATCCAGTCAGCCACCTCCTTTTCTCATAACAAGCGCGGGTGAAGCTCCGAGTGTAGCTTCGTCCTCTGTCACTGGACTGCTGCTGAATTTGTAAATCGGGCTGGTCCGGTCCGAGATCCTTAATTCTTATTTTTTCTTCCAGCGAACGCCTTGTGAAAGGATTTTTTTGTAAATCAATCACAGAATTTAGTTTGACTGCTGCCATCTCTACGAATGTTTAGGCGGGCGGGGTCGGAGTGACGTTGTCACCAACGCTCTCTCGCAGTAGTGGCCAAGAGCGTAATATTGAATGTTAAGGAGTTAGATAAAATACTTTATGATTTTATATGGAGAAAAAAGCCACATTATTTAAAAAAAGAGGTAATATGTAACACCAAAGAGCAAGGGGGACTTGAGGTCTTAGATTATAGTACACTTAATGATATTTTCAAAATTAAATGGTTAATAGATTTTTTAAAGAATAGAAAAAGTATTTGGAATGTATTTCCTAATTATATTTTTAATACTCTTGGTGGCATAGAGTTTTTGTTGAAATGTAATTTTTCTGTTGATAAAATTCCTGTTAAATTGGCCAATTTTCATAGACAAGCCCTGCTAGCATGGAGGTTGATATATAAGCACAATTTTTCACCACACAATTATTTCATATGGAATAACAAAGACATACTATTTAAAAACAAATCACTATTCTATCATTCTTGGTACAATGAAGGGATTATATTAGTTAGGCAATTGGTTAATGACAATGGACATTTGTTATCATATGCTGAATTTCTACAAAAATTTAAATTACCAGTTAAACCAAGAGAGTTTGCTGTTGTTCTTGACGCAATTCCAAAGAGTGTGACGTTACTCTTAAAGAACTCTAATTCAGTGGAAATCAATATGGACAATCTTTGTAGCAACATTTTTATTGATAATATTAATGTTTTAAAACAAAAATGTTGCAATAAGGATATAAGAAATGCTCTTTGTTCTGTGTCTTTTCCTGCAGCAAGATTCTTTTGGTCTTCTTTATTTGGTGATATCTCTTGGACCAAAGCATGGAAATTGCCAAATAAGTTTTGTGTTAATAACAAAATCAAGGAAGTGTCTTACAAAATTCTTCATAGAATTTACCCCGCAAAACATGTTTTGGAAAGATTTAAGTTAAAAATGTCCTATACCTGTGAATTTTGTGCACTGGAAAAAGAAACTATTTTGCATTTGTTCTTTCACTGCATTTACTCAAAACTGTTTTGGAAAGATTTAGAAACTTTTATTAATAGAAAATTTAAGGGTATGATAGAAATATGTGTATTCGATGTCCTTTTTTATACTCAGAAGGATAATTTACAATGCAAAGAACAACATATTATACAATTATTGATTTTATTAGGTAAATATCATATACATAAAAAGAAGTGGGCTCAATGTAAACCAAACTTTTCACATTTTGTAAATGACTTTAAATTATATGTAAACCTCTTGGAACAAGCAAAAAACAAAAAAGCGATGAAAACATGTAATGCTTTAAAAGCACTGGACTTTATGTAATTTGCATTTTTTTTTTGTTTTTTTTTTTTGTTTTGTTTTTAATCTGTATTTTTTTATTTAATTTTTTATGTTTTCATTTCCTGGCAACTAATGTTAATTTAATACTATGAGTATGTAATACCTCTTGTTCTAATGGCATTGAATAAAAAAAAAAAAAAAAAAAAAAAAACAAACATTGAATGACATTTGACGAGAACCAATCAGATTGGATCAAAAAACATGTATGCAATTCTGATTCGCCAGGGACGCAGCGACCTGCGCCCGGAGGAGAATCTTTAAGAAACCAATTAGAGACCAGCTTCAGGTCACATGCTGCCCGGCGATTTATGGACTGAGATAGACATCCATTTGTCCGGCGTCCCTCGCCCATGAAACCGCATGAAACATTAAAAAACATATAAAATAGTTTTTTTTATTAAATGCTGGGGCTCTTAATTACCCACTCATACATCATATGAGTAAACTATTTTATTTTTATTTCATTTTTATATAATTTTTGTATACATGTATATTTCTGGAATTGTGATGGGGGCGGCGCCCCAGCGCCCTCTATTGACAAGGCGCCACTGCTGTCGGTCCTGATGAAGCTCTTGAGTGTGTTTCTGATGAAGATCCGCGTGTGTGTCGAACTGAGAAAAGTTTCTCCTTACTCTTCTCTCTTCTCTTCCGCACTCAGCAGCTCGCCCTCAATATAACAAAGCAGCGTAAAATAAGCTTTTTTATATTGACACTTACTTTATAACAGTAATTATGACTTGACTGGGCTAAAGCTGTTTCCACACATCCATCATAAAGAGAAAGAGCAGAACTGAACTTTTGAAACTAAAAATAAGTTGAGTAACTTGAGATTATTAATATATTCATATGAATATATTACTTGTTTATGTTTTAAAAGGAAGAGAAAATGCCAGAAAGAGCTGAAGATGCTTTAGTTATATTAATATTTAATGTTGATGACATCATCATCATCACCATCATCATCATCAGTGATATCATTATTCATCAGTTTCAACACTAGATGTCCTCAATGTACAGTGCTGAATAAATATCCCTTTACAAGACAGAATAACAGCTCAAAACTGACAGAAACATATTCATACTCATATCCTGTAAAGGTCAGAAGCTTTTATAACAGTCATACATTTGACAAACTCTTTTTGATCTCCACAATAAACACATGACCACAATATTAAACATTCATGTTTTCTGATAGTGTCATTTTCCTGATAGTTGTGCGGGTTATTAATATTGTGCATTTGGCAAACTAAAATTATTTCCCATTGTTAATTCTCCTAAAATATATCCAAATAAACAGGGCTATTTTAAAGACAAATAAAGACAGTAATATAATTAATTTTGTAAAGTGTAGTAAGTAGTTATGCATAACCTGATAATTCTTGTGATCATCAATGCGGAGCTAAAGCAGTGTTTGTAATCTCAGCATCGCTCACAGTCTGTTGCTGTGTCTGCTACAAACTAGGCTAGGTCTTCTAGATATAAATCCACGTGAGATTACAAACACTGCTTTTGATTCACATTGATGATCAAAGAATTAACATTTTATGCATAACTACTTACTACACTTTATTACAAAATTCATTATATTATTGTCTTTATTGGTCTATAAAATATACTTGTGTAACAAGTGTATGTTCTTACACTAGATTATTGAAATAAGAAGTACTTAACTATTAATTTTGGATTAACTTTTATTTTGAAATTTGTTTGTAAGAAATCAAAGTCTGATCTATATTCATGTGATCATAAGCATAATATGCTTATCATTTACGAGTATTTTCATTTTTTAAATATTTGTATATCTGTATTTTGGGTTTTTGTTTTACTGATTTATTTGTTTAATTGTAAAAAGTTAAGATGACACTAAACGTAGTGACCTCATATGCAAAAAGGAGGGGGGGCAGGGGGGCAGGGGGCTGTGTAATTTCCTTGTGCTTTGCTTTCTCTTTCACTGGATGTCTTGAAGAGAGGTACGTTTTTACTAGCTCCTCGCAAAAGTGATTCAATTGTGTTAAGTAATTGTTGTTTAGGGACTATCTGTGTAGAATGTGTTGATTAAATAACTTCTTTAGGCATAGGTTGTTCATTTGAAGTGAGAACACTTTAAGAGTACCTACATTTAATCGATTTATGAAGCTTAGTAATGGCCGCTGTTGCATGTGCGATATGATGATCGCAATTTGGTTTCTGCGTGATTTTTTTTTTTGGGGGGGGGGGGGGGGTTGTGAAAAATCTGCGGCATGGTTTGAAATGTGTTAAAAATATCTAAAAATATTGGAACTGAAAGCATTACAAATAAAATATGAAATATTCACTTAACTTTTATTTAAGGTTTACAATACAATATATATATATATATATATATATATATATATATATATATATATATATATATATATATATATATATATATATATATATATATATATATATATATATATATATATGTATATTAACCAGGAAATAAAATCACATTGAGATAGATATCTCATTTACCAGCCCTGGTCAAGGTAGCAGCACACAAAAAACAACATGAAACCAACAAAATAAAAATAAATACATAAAACAAAAAACCACCACACACACATTTCCAGCACTAATACATGATTAAGAACAAGAACAAGTGCAAAAAGCTTGAAATGTTCGATTTAGATATAGCTTAAACTCATTAATTGAAATAAATTCACTAAGTTTCAGTGATCTTTGAATCTCATTCCAAGCAGTTGATGCACTATTAATAAAAGCAGTTTTCCAAACTCTGTCTTCATGAAGGGGACATTTAAAAGAATGTACTTGAACACAGATTATGCCCTTTACTATTGACAGTTATTAGAGTATTCATATATAGAGGAGCTGTCCAACTATGGCCTTATACACAAATATAAGCCAGTGTTTGTACCTTCTTAAATGAAGTGAAGGCCAACCCACCATTTCATACAGTTCACAATGATGAGTATAATGATTTGCCCGAGTTATAAATCTTAAAGCAGAGTGATTTACGGAATCCAATGATTGTAAAAGAGCCTTAGTGGTATTTCTATATAAAACATCTCCATAATCTAAGACAGGTAAGATAGTAGCTTCCACCAGCTTACTCTTGGCTGACTAGGGCTGTCACTTTTTAGAAAAATCGAATTCGAACGGATATCAAATATCAAACAATCTATTCTAATATATTCGAATATCTACGAGCGAATATATAAATACGAATACGAGCCGTTTCTGCCCAGGCGAAAGGTGAACCAAGCGGCTGAACCGGGGGTCCACAAGTGCAGCTTTATTGAGAAGCATCCATTCGGTTTTGCTTTCGCTGTAGCGTGGTTTGAAATTGTCGACCATCCTCGCTAAGAATAGAAATAATAAAAATTATTAATCAATGATTGTATATGAAACTAATTGTTTTGTTTTTAGCTTGTGTTATTAACTGACATATTTCGATAGGTTTTATTAATAGGCTTGGGAAATTAGGCCGTTAATGTTAAGTTAGCTTGTGCTAAAATAAATAGACACGCCTACCTTTCATTTCTTTGATAGATGCTTTCTGTGTTGCGTCAGGTGTGGTCAGCTGAGAGAGCATAACATGTTGTAAAGGGAGGACGGCGGATACTGTATCACTGGAGAGGGCCTGAGTTGCAATTTTGAATGGTTTCAGTATGTCTTAGTTGTTCAACCACAGACCACTCCAAAGTGCTGAGTCTTCAAGTGGGACATTTTCTTTTCGAAAATGACCGCGGCCATGGCTACCTGTTGTTCGGAGGCACGGCAGATCATGTCATACGTCGTGTTCCATCTCGTGATGCAGTCATTTATCATTCTCTCCTTTTTTAATCCGAGAAGCTCCTGTTTTGCCTCTAACAGCCAGCAATCAGCGGGAGACTTTCCAAAATGAGCAAGCTGTATGTTTAAGCCGAGAAAGAGCAGTATCAATAGCCCTCACCTCTAGTCCCTTGCACACAGCTAGGTTTAACGTGTGTGCTAAGCAAGGTACATGTATGAGGCTTAAACCACGTACGGCTTTCACATAATTCTGCGCATTGTCTGTGGTAACCGCTATTACTGCTTCACGGGATCTATTTCGACCTCACTCAGACCGTCACCACGGTCTTACCTTGAATGACGCCATTCTTCCGCCTATCCTCGAGACCTAATAACAACAATGTCAGGTGACTGACCCTAGGGGTTGGCTATATAACATCCAGGTGAACCAACCACTTCCTCTTGCCTTTCTCGCCTCATCTGAGACCGAAGCGGTAGAGCGCGGTTTTTTGTGCTTCATTACAGGAGACATTCTATTCCAATCCGTCACATTCGTGCAGGTGCTTCAAGTCCCTGAGGATTGTAGGATTCTCCACATTTGTGTATTTCGCCGTCGGAACGCACTTCGGTGAGTTTTTTTCTTTAGTTTCATTAGTTTGTTACAGGTGTGGGTCAGCTGTTCGCAGCAGACAGTAGTTTTTTCCATTTTTGCTGCGTGTTCACACGTAGAGTAATGGATATATAATATGATTAGGAGTTCTGTGCGCAGACTTATTTATTCATTTATTTTGTTTAAAGATGATTATGAAGAGTGATTCGTCACAATCTATAGGCTAATTGTATTGTTGTGAATAATTATTTTCAAACAAATACTAAATAGTTTATTTTGAGCCATTTGCTTTTGTTAAAAAAATAAATAATAAAAAATAAATAAATAAAAAAATTAAAATTATATTTTTTCTGGGGATCTGTTCGCAGACTCTCTTCAGAGAATGATGACTAAATAGTGATTCGTCACTATTTATATGTTAATAACACTGATTTTGTGGATAATCGATAATCTCGATAATCATTAAAATATTGTGATTGGGTTAGGGTCAATCCTTTATTTTTCTCTTATCACAGACTGTTATATGAGTGACTTGGACTCTGACTTGTTGTCATGAATCAGTCAAATTGTCGGTTTTGTCAAACGGACATACATCCAAGGGATGGACACAGGGAATGCCCATCCTGTTTGGGTATGCAGCATTTATTAGACGATATCGAAAATCCCTGTGCAGCTGCAATAGGACTTTCCTTGCAAGAAAGAGTGCAGAGAGCTAGGCATTCAGGTGGTGGTAACAAAGTTAATCCTAGTAATCCATCGGGGAATGAACAATCTCACAAACGTAAGAGGCCTGATGAATGTACCAGATCCTCACGTTCTGAAGAGCCCAAGGACGATACACAGTCACAAATTTTGGCTGCATTACGTGAATTAGCTGGAAGACTTGATACACATAGTTCTCCAGTAGGTATACAACCATCTGCTCTGCCTGTGGCATCCTCACCTGGAGATGTGTTAACATCATTTCAGGAAAGGACAGATGATTCTATGGATATTGTATCACTGCATGCAAATAATTCACTTTGTGATAGTGAGGGGAATGTTGAAGAAAATGAGGAAGATGAGTCCAGGTCTGAAGTTTCAGAAGGAGGGTTGCATTCTGATATTTTTTCGCGCATTTTAAGTGCGGCAAGAATCCTGGGCCTTGATACTCAGGAAGAAGCTACAGCTCCAGTTCCCACACAAGGTGTATGGACGAGCATTTCCTGTGTGCAGCCTCCTGCATCTATTCCGGTGGCTGAAGATTATTCTCAGATGTTGAAGAAAGCTTGGAATAACCCCAAAGCTACACCTCAGTTTAATGCAGGCTGTAGGAGGTTTGTAAAGTTAGACTACCCCCCTGAGAGTGGTATGGGGAACATGCCTTCAGTGGAGCGAGAGATTGCAAGCTTGACTACGTTGGGACCTGATAAGGTCACGGACAACCCTCGCTGTCCTGGTAAAGAGTGTTCGAAGACCGATAGAATAATGTGCCAAGCATATAATGCAGCCACTCGGGCAGCTCGAGGGGGAAATGCTTTGGCAAGAGTTTTGGCTGCTTAAAGGAAGATTATCAATACAGAGGACCGTGATGCTATAAATCTGATTGATACAGCACTCATTACACACTCACAGCTTACCAGGGATATTGGAGCATCTATGTCTTCGGCTATGTTAGCCCGAAGACAGATATGGTTGGCTCAAACATCGTTGCCTGAGACTATTAGGAAGGAACTGACTAATATGCCAGTTGTTCCTGGCCGGGTATTCCATGCTGATTCCCAGTCTGTGCTGGATACTGCCGATCAGGCAAGACGCAGGAGAGAATCAGTTCAGCAAACATTTGGCGGACCTTCCAGATATGGCCATAGAGCTGCTCAATCCTTTCAGCCCTCACACTTTCCTCGTTCGGAACCTTGGGGGTATGACAGAGGACGGACTAGGGGATACCAATTCCGTGGTAGAGGTTCTAGACAAGCCCACCAAGCTCCCCAAACTGACCAGTCGCACACTCCAGTCAGGGGGGGATATTTTAGGGGGCGTACTTCCAGGGGTTTCAAATCCCGTGGCGGTAATTCATAATGGTCTGGGAGTCGCCGAAGCATGCTCCCAACTATGCCTGGACAGTTGGGAGAAGGTAACATCAGATCCTTGGGTCCTAGATACCATCAAGAAAGGGTACCGGATACAGTTTCGGCGACGCCCTCCTACTTTTTCAGGAGTTCAAAAGACCATAGTCAAAAACCCAGCCCAGGCACAAATTTTGACCAAAGAGATCACTGTTTTATTACAGAAAAAAGCAATTGTACAGATAAAAACCAGCAAACAGCACACTGGGTTTTATTCGAAGTATTTCCTAGTACCAAAAAAAGACGGTGGGCTTCGGCCCATTCTAGACTTAAGGCAACTGAACAAGTTTCTAAAAAAACTACCTTTCAAAATGCTAACTACAGCTCAAATTCTGGAATCCATAGAGCCGGGGGAATGGTTCACTTCCATAGACTTGAAGGATGCATATTTCCACATACCGATATGCCAGGATCACCATCCATTTCTTCGCTTTGCCTTCCAAGACAGGGTCTATCAGTTCAGGGTCCTCCCATTTGGCCTGTCTCTGTCCCCAAGGGTCTTCACCAGGGTGGTTGCAGCAGCTCTTCGTCCCCTTCAGTGTGCAGGGTTAAAAATTTTGTTATACCTGGACGACTGGCTAATTTGTGCTCCATCTCGCAGTCAAGCAATAAGGGACACAGAAATAGTACTACGACATGTCCAGTCCTTAGGTCTCAAGATGAACTGGGAAAAAAGCAATCTAAATCCCAGACAACACACTGTGTTTGTGGGAATTTTACTCAATTCCCAAGTGATGACTGCATCCCTATCACCCCAGAGGGTGGTACAGCTGATCAAAATAGTTCGCTCATTCCGAGTGGACAAGAGAATGAAGCTGATTCAATCCCAGCAGTTGTTAGGTATGATTGCGGCAGCAGCGGCTGTGATCCCACTCGGCCTTCTCAGAGCCCGTCCTCTACAACGCTGGCTGAACAGCTTCAAATTACACCCCAAATTACACAGACAAGTCAAGATAAGGGTTACACGAAGGTGTGTGCAAATGTTACACCCTTGGAACAACAGGGCATTGCTATCACAAGGGGTTCCCTTGGGCAACATCCCAACAAGGCGTTCTGTGATAACTACGGATGCTTCTCTGACGGGGTGGGGAGCAGTCTGGGAAGGCAGGTCCATCAGGGGTCTCTGGGAACCTCCCTGGACCTTAGAACACATCAATGTACTGGAACTCAGAGCAGTGTATCTTTCTCTGAAGGCATTTTTTCCACGGTTGCAAAACAAACATGTGCTGGTGAGGACGGACAACATGTCTGCAGTGTACCACATCAATCACCAAGGCGGCACCAGATCAATACGCTGTCTCCAGGTGACAAAAGAGTTACTGTTTTGGGCGTTTCAGAAACTCTCATCACTCAGAGCGGTATACATACCGGGGGTTGCGAACATAGCAGCAGACCTGCTATCTCAAACTGGACCTCTTCCGGGGGAGTGGCGTCTCCATCCGGAAGTCGTGAGATTCATATGGGATCGGTTTGGTGTGGCGAAGATCGACCTGTTTGCGACCACAGAGACAACACAGTTTCTTCAGTCCTTGTTGGACTCTGAGAAATCTGTTAATACCATAAAAGTCTACATTGCGGCTATCTCCCACTTTCATGTCTTAGTAGACGGGGTAAGTGTTGGCAAACACCCTTTAGTGGTTCAATTCCTTAAGGGTGCACACCGTTTACACCCAAGACGAGTTATGAGGTCTCCTGCTTGGGACCTTTCTATTGTTCTACGATCACTGTCGGAAGTACCTTTTGAACCGTTGGAACAGGCAGATCTCAAATTCTTGACAGCCTTTCTCCTGGCGATATGTTCGGCCAAGAGAGTTGGTGAATTACACTCTTTATCAGTCAGTGAAGACTGCTTAAGATGGAAGGCAGAACAAACAGGGGTTTTTCTCTGGCCAAACCCGGCATTCCTGCCCAAGGTCCTTAGGCCTAGTACAATAAATCAGGTTATTGAGCTTGATGCTTTTCGTCCAGATCCCCTTTGTACAGGTGAGGGTTTGGATAACTCTTATCTATGTCCGATTAGAGCATTACACACATACATTGAGCGCACACGTTCATTGTGTCAGTCACACACGCAACTATTCATATGTTTTGACAAGAAGTGTGTAGGCAAACCTGTGTCTAAACAGCGATTGTCTCATTGGATAGTGGATACAATTTCACAGGCATATTCCAATCAAAATCTACCCATCCCTGGTGATCTTGTTGCTCATTCTACTAGGAGTATGGCTACTTCCTGGGCGGCACTTAAGGGGGTAGCACTTTCGGACATTTGTGCTGCAGCTTCTTGGAGTTCTCCATGCACGTTTACTAGATTTTATAGGATTAATGTAACAAATCCGAATTCTTTTGGATCCACTGTTCTATCTGTGGTCAGGTGTACAGGAAAAGGGAAAGATGTTAGTCCCTCGTGACCCTGGTGGTATAAGTCATCCAAGGTAAGACCGTGGTGACGGTCTGAGTGAGGTCGAAATAGATCGTAAGTTATGTCCATAACTATGGATCTATGAGACCGAACGATGACCGTCACCATCCTCTGTCACTCGGGACGAGCTGGGCGTTCCAGGCAAGAGGAAGTGGTTGGTTCACCTGGATGTTATATAGCCAACCCCTAGGGTCAGTCACCTGACATTGTTGTTATTAGGTCTCGAGGATAGGCGGAAGAATGGCGTCTTTCAAGGTAAGACCGTGGTGACGGTCATCGTTCGGTCTCATAGATCCATAGTTATGGACATAACTTACGATATACCCCAGTCGTCCAGGGTGTTGCTGATGCTCTCTGTGACATGGGCAGCTGTGTGACTTCCCTTTAGCTCTTTTGTACACAGAACAAAGTTTTCTAGGTCCCATGTGTCTGAAATGAAGTGAGCTGTGATTGTCACGTAAGCATGTGTTGCCAGTGATGTCCACCCGTCTAGTTAGAGCGGGTTTCTTGTCCTGCAATAAGGTCATAATGTTTTCTCGCATGGTGTCATAAAACTTTACTGTGCGGGCTGACATAGTGGTGCGACATGGAATTGTGTATCGTGGCTCCAGTTCCTTTATCAGGTCCTGAAACCTGATAAAAAAACCTGAAATCTCCTGAAATTACACATATAGGTCTCATATCCCTGCAAATAAACCTTGCCATCTTATCAGTGATGGCATTTACCCGTGCATCTGACAAGGTGCCGACCGGTTGTGCAGGAAAGTATGCAGTCATGCAATGTTGGACGCCCGATGCTCTGGCCGTCTGCTGTGTCTCTAACTCTGTTGCCTCATTTGGATGGTAACTTGACAGGTGAGAGCGAAGATTGGAAGTCGAGGATGTGTAAGTAAATCGTTTTTTACAGATTCTGCAAACTACCTTATCTTTAACGGTTACTTTACCATCAACGGTGTAGAACCCAAAATGTTTCCAGACACTACTTTTAAGATGGATTGGGGTCGTAATTGTCCGCTCAGGCTGGCCGTTCTTATCTTTCATTTTCAAAACAGACTGGCTATTATTCGCTTGATTTGGTCATGACATACGCTAAAATACAATTAAGCCCCTTTCACACTGCACGTCGGACCCGCAATATTCCCGGAACATTGCCGGGTCGCCTTCTGTGTGAAAGCAACCACGTCCCAGGATTGATTACCGAATTCGACCCGGGTCGGGGACCTAGTAATATTGCGGTATTCGACCCGGGACGAGCGCTGTGTGAACAAAAACCAAAACTAATGCCGCAACGTGTACGTAGTTATCGTGCGACTCCTAGAGCTTGTGTTTTCAATAACACAACCCTGCAGTGCCAGAAGAGCTCGTCGGTGTTTTAAACGCAGAGAGTGTTCGTATACAAAAGAAACTAAAATTAAACAAGCAGAAATGAGCGCAAACTGGACACAAGTCGAGACCACGGAGCTCCTTACTATCCGCGCTTTAGCGGAGATCGCTCGCCGTTATACGTCACATCAGGATGTCACGTGTCAACTCGATCCGGGACCGTTACGGGTTGTGTGTGAAAGCGCACATATTACGGTATTTCGCTGGCAGTGTGAATGGACCAAATCTAGCGACCCGGGAACAAATGCCGGGTCGCATTATCCGTGTATTTGCAGGAATTGCAGTGGGAAAGGGGCTTTAGAGCACCCTCTATTGGATGAGATGGCAAACAATAAAATAAAAACCGGATAGTTTATTTATAGTTCGATTACGGATATTTCACGTCATGTTCCAATGCATATTCGAATATCGAATAAAAAGTGACAGCCCTATGGCTGACTGTGAAAAACATGCACTATTCCGAAAGTAAAACCCCAGCTGTAGCCTTAACTTAGATAACAAATGTTTAATATGTAACTTGTATGATAAGTCCTCTTCCAACACAAAGCCTAGGTATCCCTGTAAAGTGTGAAGAGATGGTAAAGAAGATTCACACTTACGTTTCCAAGGAAAAAAACATATTTAGTTTTCTTATCATTCAGAACTAGCCTTAGAGAGATGAGGTTACGCTGAAGTATTACAAATGCTTCCTGCAGCTTTAAGATGCAGCTTTCAATGGAGGATGCAAAACGTCTCGGTTACGTATGTAACCCTCGTTCCCTGAAGGAGGGAACGGAGACGTACGTCAGAACTGAACCGACGAATGGGATCTTACTTTAGAGACCAATCCTACTTCGAGCATCTAACAACGAGCCAATGAAATTTGGCATGCGATCACGCATTCCACGCTCCGCCCCGCAGCGCGGGTATAAATAGGAAGTGGAATGGTAGATCAGCGCTTTTCCTACTGAGGAGCCGAAAGGTGACCGGACTCCCAGCGGAAGCACAGCATCTGGCGACGGGACGTACGTCTCTGTTCCCTCCTTCAGGGAACGAGGGTTACATACGTAACCGAGACGTTCCCTTTCAGTCGGTCACGTTCGACGTACGTCAGAACTGAACCGACGAATGGGATCCCTATGGAAAACGCCAGGATGCTGGCCCTTCCAGCGTCCTGCTTGAGCGCACTGCACCGTCTAGTATGGTACGGAAGTCAGGGCTCCAAGCAGGGAGTACAGTCACTGCTGTTTCTGCAAGACCCACTCAGAATGACTATTGGATAACGCTGGGAAAGCGTGCCTACCTCGTGCTTGAGAGAGAGGGTACGCTGCGGGGCCACGTCCTTCAGGGAAGGAGAGGTGGCAGAATACACATAAGGACTAACCTGGCAGGGTAGTGCAACATATGGCAGTCTCTGGGGTGGTTCCAGCCTGACTGAAGGGGGGAAAGAACACGCCCAGAGACGACAGAGCGGGCTCTGTCGAGGGAAAGACACGGGGCTAGCCCGAAGGGTAGCTGATACCGTGGAAGAATACACATATGGGGTTGCCGTGAGGGAACCGCTACATATGGAACCCAGCCTACAGCCACGTTTCACAAGCATACGGGTGCAGGCCTGGCGTCAGACGGTCCGCAACGTCTGGCACCGGAGGGGTGACGGAGGAGCTCGACAGGGTTAGCCGGTTTCCCGGGGAACACAACTGGAGACAATAGACGCCCAGAGGGCGGGAGTGGCGTTTCGCAAGCCGACACTTAGAACGGGCACTAAGCGCTCCTGGCCACTGGGGGCGAGGATGCGGGAAGATACCGGCTCTACACGTAAGCTATAGAATCTAGCAAACGTGTTAGGTGTCGCCCAGCCCGCAGCTCTACATATGTCTGTCAGCGAGGCGCCTTGCGCCAGCGCCCAGGAAGAAGCAACACTCCGAGTGGAGTGAGCTCTTACACCGAACGGGCAAGGCACGTCTTGGGACTGGTAGGCCAAGACTATAGCATCCACTATCCAGTGGGCTAACCTCTGCTTGGAGACAGCCTTTCCCTTCTGCTGGCCTCCGTAACAGACGAAGAGTTGCTCTGAGGTCCGAAGGCTTTGGGTCCGGTCAACATAAGCGCGAAGAGCGTGGACCGGACACAGCAAAGCCAGGGCTGGGTCTGCCTCCTCCGAAGGCAGCGCTTGCAGGTTCACCACCTGATCCCGGAAGGGAGTGGTAGGAACCTTGGGCACATATCCGGGCCGGGGTCTCAGGACGACGTGAGAGTTACCTGGCCCGAACTCTAGGCACGATTCGTTGACCGAAAGTGCATGCAGGTCCCCTACCCTCTTGATCGAGGCCAATGCCGTCAGGAGCACTGTCTTCATTGACAAGATTTTCAACTCACAAGACGCCAAGGGCTCGAAGGGAGGGCTCTGAAGTGCTCGGAGCACTAGAGCTAAGTCCCAAGAGGGTATCGAGGATGGACGAGGAGGATTTAGTCTCCTCGCACCTCTGAGGAACCTGACGATTAGGTCGTGCTTCCCCACGGACTTACCTTCTACTACATCATGGTACGCTGCTATTGCTGCAGCATATACCTTGAGGGTGGAGGGAGACAGCCTTCTCTCCAACCCATCTTGCAGGAAGGAAAGCACGACACTGATCGAACACCTTCGGGGGTCTTCCCGGCGGGAAGCGCACCACTCAACGAACAGGTTCCACTTCAGAGCATAGAGGCGCCTCGTAGAGGGGGCTCTAGCTGAAGCGATGGTATCTACGACAGCTTGTGGTAGTCCATCTAGAACCTCCGCGTCCCGTCCAGGGACCAGACATGAAGATTCCAGAGGTCTGGACGCGGGTGCCATAGCGTGCCCCGTCCCTGAGAAAGAAGGTCCTTCCTCAGGGGAATCGGCCAAGGAGGGGCTGTCGCGAGGAGTGTGAGTTCTGGGAACCAGGTCCGGTTGGGCCAATACGGCGCAACTAACAAGACCTGCTCCTCGTCCTCCCTGACCTTGCACAGAGTCTGTGCAAGAAGGCTCACTGGGGGGAACGCATACTTGCGTAGGTCCCGGGGCCAGCTGTGCGCCAGTGCATCTGTGCCGAGGGTACCCCCGGTCAGGG
The DNA here is from genome assembly GCF_024679245.1 of Pseudorasbora parva. Taxonomy (NCBI): domain Eukaryota; kingdom Metazoa; phylum Chordata; class Actinopteri; order Cypriniformes; family Gobionidae; genus Pseudorasbora; species Pseudorasbora parva. The sequence continues at coordinate 65,901,135 of NC_090172.1, read as the reverse complement.
AATAGTACCACTGGCAATGGGTCGAGTCCGGAGAGGCAAACAGGTCGACCTGTGCGGCTCCGAACTGGTCCCATATCAGCTGGACCGCCTGGGGGTGGAGTCGCCACTCTCCCGGAGGTGTCGGCTGACGAGAGAGCTCGTCGGCTGTCTGGTTCAGCACACCAGGGACATGAATGGCCCGAAGCGACCTCAGCTGCTTCTGACTCCACAGGAGGAGGTGGCGGGCGAGTTGGAGCAGACGACGGGAGCGTAGACCACCCTGACGGTTGATGTACGCAACGGCCGTGGTGCTGTCCGTACGGACCAGTACATGCTTGCCACGCAGCGGCCCCTTGAGGCGGCGGAGTGCCAGATGTACTGCCAGTAACTCGAGGCAATTGATATGCCAATGCAATTGCGGCCCCGTCCACAGACCAGCAACTGCATGCCCGTTGTACGTGGCCCCCCAGCCCGTGGTGGAGGCATCCGTGAATAGCACAGCATGCCTGGACACTTGTTCTAGGGGCACCCCGGCCCGGAGAAACGAAGTGCTGGACCACGGGCTGAAGGTTTGGCGGCAGTAAGGAGACACTGGGACCCGGTACTGACCGCTCTGCCACGCCCACCTCGGGACTCGGCCATTGAGCCAGCGTTGAAGCGGTCTCATATGAAGCAATCCGAGCGGCGTGACCGCGGCTGCAGATGCCAATGCCCCAGGAGCCTCTGAAAGAATTTCAGTGGGACCGCTGTCCTGCTCTTGAACATATTCAAGCAGTTCAACACCGACTGGACTCGCTCCTCGGTGAGGCGCGCCGTCCGGTTGACCGAGTCCAGCTCCATACCGAGATAAGAGATCCTCTGTGTGGGACAGAGTTTGCTCTTCTCTCGGTTGACCCGAAGGCCCAACTGGCTGAGGTGACTGAGCACCAGGTCCCTGTGTTCGCACAACTGGTCCTTCGACTGGGCTAGGATCAGCCAATCGTCGAGGTAGTTGAGAATCCGAACGCCGCGTTCTCAGAACGGAGCAATGGCTGCCTCCGCGACCTTCGTAAAGACGCGGGGCGACAGGGACAGCCCGAAGGGCAGGACCTTGTACTGATATGCTTTCCCCTCGAACGCCAAACATAGGAACGGTCTGTGTTGAGGGAGAAAGACACACGGAAGTACGCATCCTTCAGGTCGATCGCTGCAAACCAATCCTGGGGACGGATGCATTGGAAAATGCGTTTCTGCGTCAACATCCTGAACGGGAGCTTGTGCAGGGCCCGATTCAGAACTCGCAGGTCCAGGATTGGTCGTAACCCACCCCCTTCTTGGGCACAATGAAGTAGGGGCTGTAGAACCCCGTCTTCATATCGGCTGGAGGAACCGGCTCGATCGCGTCCTTCGCCAGTAGGACCTCGATCTCTGACCTCAAGACCTGAGCATCGCTGCTTCGCCCGGAGGCGAAGAGGATGCCCCTGTACTTGGGCGGCCGGCGCGCGAACTGAATCGCGTAGCCGAGTCTGATGGTACGGATGAGCCAGCAAGACGGCCCGGGGAGACCTAGCCAGGACCCCAGAGACCGTGCAAGCGGGACCAACCGCACCACAGACGTGCCCGGGGTGGGGCAGCGAAGCGGAGTACTCTGGCCCGACTCGGGAGGCCCGGAGGCGGCCCGAAGTGTTGCCTGAGCACTCCTGGTTTGGACAGAGAGTGGGTGAGAAGGCCCGGGGGCGTCCTCTGAGCCCACTCTGCTGCCCACTGCCCGGAGGCAGGAAAGTGAAGCACTCAGCCCCGACCCGGGAGGCCCGTGGGCGGCCCGGAGTGTTGACTGAGTGCTCACGAGAGAGGAAGTGTGTGGGTGAGAAGGCCCGGGGGCGTCCTCGAGGCCCACACAACTGCCCCCTGGCGACGGGAGGGTAGGAAAGGAGTGACAAGGCCCGTGGGCGTCGCACACTGCCAACCTGACCCCCTTGGGGCCCAGAGAGAGAGGAAACTGCTCTTAAAATGTGGGTACCACTGGACTCCGGAGACCCAGTGGCAGAACCGAAACCAGTCAGGGCCCCCCGGTCCTCCTCCGGGGGGGTGGGGGAGGGATGCGAACATCGTCTCCCCCGAGCAGCTCCTGTTCTCCCTAGCCGGCCCGTCTCAGGGCCGCGTCCCCTTGCGCTTGCCTGCCGGTTAGCGGGCCCTGGACGGGTTGGGCGTCCCTCGCGTCCGGCACCCTGCTCCTCCAGTGGAGGCTGCTGCTCGGCTCTAGCAGGGTGGAGGCGGACGCAGGAGGGGATGCCCTCGGCGACGAGCCGGCAGAGGCGCTGCGACCGACGACCGAGCAGCTGGTCGTCGGCACCCTGGTGCAACGCCTCCGTCTGCTCTTGGGCCACCAAGAACTGCTGGGCAAAGTTCTCGATGGTGCCGCCGAGGAGGCCAGCCCGACAGACAGGCTTTTCTTGCGCATATCTGCCAGGTTAGCCCCCTATTCCTGGACCACTAGTGTGGACATCGCCTGACCCAGGGAGCGTGCAGTGATTTTCGTCGCCCATAGGGCGAGGTCCAACACCGCACGCAGTTCCTGCACAACCCCTGGGCTGGGACTACCCTCGTGCGTGCAGGGCAGAGGGCAGTGAGAGAGGGAAAACAATGATACTTTTTTTTTTTTTTTTTTTTTTTGTCTCATTTTTGGCCCTTTTGACCCTCCATATTTCCCTCTCTCCGATGCAGCAATTGACATCTGTCCTCTGCCAGAGCCAAAAATGAAACGCTAGCCCTTTTTCTCTTTAGGATCAGCGATTCCACCTTCAACTACCAGCAGGCATGCGAGACAGTGAACGTGGCCGTCAGAACGGCACACAGCGCACTGAGCGCTCAAGCCTCTATGAAGAAGGCAAGGCGAACAATGCCCTGACGTGGTCGTGTTCTCATGAGAGAATCCGTACCACCCACGAACAGAGTCTCAGCATGCTTTTGATGCGATAGAGGAGTGGGGGCCCGAGGGGATTTACCCGGCGGGGAATCCCCACTGTAATCCTCAGGCCACCAGCGCTTATCAGCCAAAGTAGCCCTTTTCCAGTAACACTAGAAATGAACTAGATCGGGGGATAGGCGAAGGGACTCGACCCCATCTGAGGTTTCATAGTCTCGACCGCGCATCTAGAGCGCCGACTGACGCGCGCCGGTTGTCGTGACAACCACCGCTGTCAGCCGGCCGCTCGACGGCACACGGCGCGCTGAACACTCGAGCCCTTTATGAGAAGGGGGAGACGAACAACGCGCCGACGTGACCATGTTCTTTTACCAGAACATGAATCACCCACGATCGCAATCTCACATGCGCTCGTGGCCGTCAAGAGGACAGGAAACAGTTGCATACCAGGAATACACGGTTTGAATGACATCTTGAAAAAGACGCAGGGTCAAACCGTGTTGCTCTTTTGTGAATGGAAAGCTGCTCTTTTAGTGTGCTGAAGCACTCAGGGAGATGACCGCGGCTCCACACAGTTCGTTCTGCAAGCCTGTGTGAGCTCTCAGTGATGTGTATTTGTGTGTGTGTAACGCCCAGCGAACCAACAGTTTGTATAGGAAACGCTCAGCGAACCAACAGTTTGTATGGGAAACGCTCAGCGAACCAACAAGCTCCTTTAGATCGCTTGATCACTGATCAGACGGTCTCTCACTAACGCGCCGTATCACCCGCACTGGCAGACTCTCTCACTCAACACTCTTTGACTCGTAGTCAGACACTCTTCGTAGGAAACAGTAAGCACTGCTCGGCTCCGAAGTAGAAAGCGCTGATCTACCATTCCACTTCCTATTTATACCCGCGCTGCGGGGCGGAGCGTGGAATGCGTGATCGCATGCCAAATTTCATTGGCTCGTTGTTAGATGCTCGAAGTAGGATTGGTCTCTAAAGTAAGATCCCATTCGTCGGTTCAGTTCTGACGTACGTCGAACGTGACCGACTGAAAGGGAACAGTAAATTATGGTGTCATCAGCATATAAATGAATACTTGCATCTGTCAAATTATCCCCAAGATTATTTATATATAATGTAAATAACAGGGGACCCAGAATGGACCCCTGTGGCACACCAGATTCAATACTGAGCTTATCGGAACGAAACCCCTTAATTTGCACTCTTTGACACCTGTTCTGTAAGTAGCTCCAATCCAGCCCAAAGCGGCTTCAGAAAGAGGAATACTTAATAGACGCGATAAAAGGATACCATGATTGACAGTGTCGAAAGCTTATTAAAAACATTTATCATGTCTTTTCTATTAGTAATCAGTAGGGGTGTAACAATGATTCGATTCGACTGAAATGAAACTGTCACTGATTACAATTTTTGGCTAAAAAGTTAGTGAATCGATTCGGATCATATCGTTCTTAATGAACCAATATTGTCCTTAAATCGTATCGACAACCTCAAATCATAATACGAATCGTATCGTTGTTAAAATGAATCGTTACACCCCTAGTAATACAACGTGGAAGGAGAAAGTGATTTGATGGTTTTCCAAAAATTCATAGGATTATTTATATTTTGTGCGGTTTCATTTAGATAATATTCAGATTTGATCTATGTATTAAAGCCGTACATTTGTTTCGCAATGTTCTAAATGCTACCCAATCTTTTATCCGATTTCCTCGCTATGCCAAATTTCTTTCATGAAGACGATCAGATAGTTCATTTGAGAACCATGGGTTATCACTGCCTTTTACTCTGAATGTCCTAACAGGTGCATGCTTATTCACAATCTGCAAGAATAAAGTATGAAAATACTGCTATGCAATGGTCACATCAGGTATTAAAAACAATCTATCCCAATCAGATGAAAACAACTCCTGCAGAAACCCGTGTGTATCAAACAGTTTAAAGCTCCTCTTTGTAATAAATCTAGTTTTACTTTGGGAATTTTACAATCCCTTATAACGGCAATAGAACAATGATCACTGACATCATCAGAAAAAACCCCTGTATAAGTGTATTTATGGGGTTTACTTGTTAACATATCATCTCTTAAAGTGGACTTACTTGGGTTCTTATGATTTGGTCGTGTTGGTGATTCAATAAGTTGAGTAAAATTTACAGAATCACAATAAGCTTTAAATAAGCTTTAAACTGTTCTGAGTTTGATGTTAACCAATTCCAATTCAAATCACCCAATAATACAAGATCTTTAGAAAGTAAGTCGGTTAAAGCAGCTGACAGTGAGGTGAGAGCATCACTGTTTGCTGCTGGTGGTCTATAACAACCAACTATACGTAAATAACAATCCTTTCCATATTCCAGATTAATAGCCCAAAACTCAAACTGTTTTACGATCAGTTCTAAACACATTATACCCCTCTAATGCAATATCGTGGCTGGAGATTGATTTTTTTAAGCCACGTCTCAGAAATAACCAAAACATCTGCTTTGGTCGTCCTGGCCCATATTTGTAATTGGTCTAATTTTGGCAACAGGCTACGGACATTTAAGTGTACAATGCCAAGGCATCATCGTGTGGGCTCTTTTATTATTACCCATATAAAAATAAACAATTGAACAAGGCAGAAGAAAACTACTACACTTGTTTATTTGGATACATTTTAGGAGAACTAAAAAGGGGAAAAATAATTATAGATTTTGTTTGCCAAATGCACAATATTAATAACCCGCACAACTATCAGGAGAATGACACTCTCAGAAAACATGAATGTTTAATATTGTGGTCATGTGTTTATTGTGGAGATCAAAAAGAGTTTGTCAAATGTATGACTGTTATAAAAGCTTCTGACCTTTACAGGATATGAGTATGAATATGTTTCTGTCAGTTTTGAGCTGTTATTCTGTCTTGTAAAGGGATATTTATTCAGCACTGTACATTGAGCACATCTAGTGTTGAAACTGATGAATAATGATATCACTGATGATGATGATGATGTCATCAACATTAAATATTAATATAACTAAAGCATCTTCAGCTCTTTCTGGCATTTTCTCTTCCTTGTAAAACATTTTCAGAAATATATGTAATATATTCACTCTTGTGTTGCTGTATATCATGTTTCTCTAATCTTAAGTTACTCAATCATGTAAAACTGTTTTAAAGTTCAGTTCTGCTCTTTCTCTTTATGATGGATGTGTGGAAACGGCTTTTGCCGAGTCAAGTCATGATTACTGTTATAAAGTCAGTGTTTACACGCTTAAGCTTATTTTACTCTGCTTTGTTATATTGAGGGCGAGCTGCTGAGCGCGGAAGAGAAGAGAGAAGAGCAAGAAGAAACTTTTCTCAGTTCCCTGGTCATCCCAAACACACTCAAGAGCTTCATCCAAAACACACTCAAGATCTTCATCAGAAACACACTCAAGAGCTTCGTCAGGACCGACAGCATCAGGTTTGTCGAGTGTAATGCTGGGATTGTGTTTCTGATGACACATTAATGTTCAGTTTGCTTTATTACAATCTGACTCACACTGTGGAGATATCCTAAAAAAACAAGAGTTTGCAATAACTGGATGGATTTCGTGTTTTAAAAACAAAATGTTGCTTAAATTATTTTTAAACGCGCTCTTCATGTTAAATATTAATAATTATAGTGTAAACTATTTGTGCAAAACTCAAACGTGACGTGTGGCATGCCTGATCAAGAGTCGCGGTCATTTGTGGAGAGAAACATCACAAAACATCTGATTTTCAGGAAATTCGATCAGACACCAATTATAAGATGTGCAACAAATCAGCAGCTCTGCAGTTTATTAGATGTTTCTGAAGTGGAAGTGTTTCTGTTTAGTGCTTGCTGTCATTCAGCAGAAACTTGAAAATGTGAAATAGTGACGCTATGATGTTTAATAAATAATAAAACAAAGATTAAAATGATTGTTCTGAGATGCTGTGAGAGGCCGTACACCGATCAGGCATAACATTATGATCTAATATTGTGTTGGTCATCCATTTGCTGCCAAAACAGTCCTGACCCGTCGAGGCATGGACTCCACTAGACCCCTGAAGGTGTGCTGTGGTAAATGGCACCAAGATGTTAGCAGCAGATCATTTAAGTCCTGTAAGTTGCGAGGTTTGGTCCTCCAGTAGCTCGTCTGTTTGATCGGACCACACGGGCCAGCCTTCGCTCCCCACGTGCATCAATGAGCCTTGGCCGCCCATGACCCTGTGGCCGGTTCTCCACTGTTCCTTCCTTGGAGCACTTTTGATAGATACTGACCACTGCAGACCGGGAACAGCCCACAAGAGCTACAGTTTTGAAGATGCTCTGACCCAGTCGTCTAGCCGTCACAATTTGGCCCTTGTCAAACTCGCTCAAATCCTTACGCTTGCCCATTTATCCTGCTTCTAACACATCAACTTTGAGGACAAAATGTTCACTTGCTGCCTAATATATCCCACCTACTAACAGGAGCCGTGATGAAGAGACCATCAGTGTTATTCATGTCACCTGTCAGTGGTCATAATGTTATGCCTGATCTGTGTTTGTTCTCACATAAACACTACAAAAACACAGAGAGTCTGAAAAAAACACGTATTCTGAGTAAATGTTATGATGTGTTCTGTTTAACAGATAACTGGACCGCTGTGAAGATCTCTGCGGCAGAGATGGGGCTGAATCGAAGGTGAGATCACTTTCTACCAGAGAGTAATTAAAAGAGATTTAAAATTAGAAATGTTTAAAAATTAATCTAAATAGATCGTCTTATTCATTGAGAAATTATGTTCTATCTAAACAAATATTAGGTAAACGTGTGAATATATATATTTATCCAAAAGTGGACTAAATATTACTAGCCTTGTGTACTGAAGCAGTGTGATCAAAAATAAATGGGAGCAAACACGATTGAAACACAAAGACAGGAGAGGCCTGAAATTTTCATCATAGGTACACTTCAACTATGAGAGACAGAATGAGATTTTTTTTTTTTCAGAAAATCACTATCTATTTTTTAAATAATTTGTTTGCAAATTATACTATTTGGTCACCTTCAAAAAAGCAAGATTTCTGTCTCTCACAGACCTGTAACTTCTTCTTTAAGAGGCTCCTCAAGTCCTCCATTCGTTATCTGTATTAATGGCACCTGTTTGAACTCGTTAGCAGTATAAAAGACACTTGTCCACAACCTCAAACAGTCAGACTCCAAACTCCACTATGGCCAAGACCAAATAGCTGTGAAAGGACACCAGAAACAGAACTGTAGAGCTGTAACAGGCTGGGAAGACTAAATCTACATTAGGTAAACAGCTTGGTGTGAAGATATCAACTGTGGGAGCAATTATTAGAAAATGGAAGACATACAAGACCACTGATAATCTCCCTTGATCTGGGGGCTCCACGCAAGATCTCACCCCGTGGGGTCAAAATGATCACAAGAACGGTGAGCAAAAATCCCTGAACCACACAGTGGGACCTAGAGAATGACCTGCAGAGAGCTGGGACCAAACTAACAAAAGCTACCTTCTGTAACACACTACGCCATCGGGGACTCAAATCCTGCAGTGCCAGATCAAGGGGGTAATCTAGCACTCGGAAAGCGTTCCACCCCTAGGGGCTGCCATTGCTAACCAAGCCATCACCTGCTGTTAGCATCCCATTGACTCCCATTCATTTTTGAGTCACTTTGACAGTGAATAACTTTACATCAGAGGCGTTTAAAGACTCCATTTGTCCACAGTTTATTTCTAAATAAACACGACAATGCATAAAAGGCTCCATTACCTTGTATCTTACACTATCGCCCCGCAGAAGCTGTTTTTGTAAAAATAGGCTAACTATTGCGTCATAACCAACGTGACTCTGTCGCACAGTTGAGCAATTACCGTATAGACCTGTGGAGACGCTCGCAGGCAATCTTTTACTGTCAATAAGACAGTCGGGGGGACGTGGAGACATAAAGTCAAGGGAGAAGAATGGAGAGAAGCCCATAGTAAGCCAAAAGCAACGGGAGAAAATATTTAAACAACGGGATTCAGATTTCACTTTCCAGGGGTGGTAAGTACTCAAGTAAAAATACTTGGATACATTACTTAAGTATTTTTTTGGGGGATCTGTACTTTACTTGAGTATATTTTATTTGCATCTACTTTTACTCTTACTTCACTACAATATTAAAGGCAAAGTTTACTTTTTACTCCAATACATTTCCCCATGCCCGCTCCAAGTATTAAGTATTTATTACACTTGATTTCCAAACCGGTGTGGTCGGTCATGGATGATCCAGTCGGGTATAGACTTGGAAAAGCTGACAAGTCAGGTTTGCCACACTAATGTTAGCTCAGTGTTTCCCCAACTTTTTTATTTTGCGGCACACAATTTACTATGAAAACATCAGTAACATTTTACAATACAGGTGCACTATTATAATTCATGCCTAACTAATGCACAGATAATCATGAGTTAATGTATTACTAATGAATAACTAATCCATTTATTAATGATTACTGCATCAGCAACTAATGAACATTCTCTATGATTAATAGATTAAGTAATATATGAATTGCTATTAATTAAATATGACATCATTAATTCCCTAATAACATATTACATTAACTAATAATGTAAATTCATGTATTCAAAGCCATGCATTCCGACTCTCAGTTGTCTGTTTAATTAATCATTAATCATAACAATTGGCAAAATTATAGTATGACTTTACTTGTTGAGGCACATGACTATTAACTAATTGTTACGTTATATGTCATTGTGGTTATGGCTTTTGAATTAATTTTGAATTAGTTAATAGTATCTTGCTCCTCATCTGTTTTATGGAGCTAATGTTATGGAACACGTCTATTTTAAGTTTAACCCCTATACTGCGTTAAGGTGCTTCATTGTCTCCTATTAATTGCAAATCTAACAAATTCTTAATTGCAGTATCTAATCTTATCATTTGTTCAATTAAAGCATTGCATATCAGTCCGAAAAGATTTTATCTGCTTAATTATTGATATTTACAGTTAATTTGAATATCTACTTTTTACTTTCGGTACTTGAGTACGTTTTAAATCTGATACTTTTGTACTTTTACTCAAGTGATGTTTGAATGGAGGACTTTCTACTTTTACTGGAGTATTTTTTTATTTAGGTATATATACTTTCACTCGAGTATAACTTTTGAGTACTTTTACCACCTCTGTCACTTTCCACAACTACTAGAAGACCTACAGCTATCAGACAGGAGGCTCACGTCTAGGGTTGGGCATCGTTTTGATTTGAACGATTCTGATTCCGATTCCGATTCTTACTTTCGATTCCGGTTCTTTTCGATTCTCGATTCCGATTCTTTGAGGGGTGGAGTCAAAACATGTCACATCGATATTCAATGCTATTTTCAATAAAACGGGGGGAAAACGCTGCATATACTGTCAATTAGATATTTTTTATATAATTTTTTTTTGTCTGTCTTTTGAAAGTCTAGGCAATCAAAAATTTCTTCTGAAGAGATCCCTTTATATGATAAAGCTTTTAAGCTTTTTCTCATATATAAACATTGATCAATGACTATTAAAATTATCTCACAAATATTTGTTAACTCAATGTATTTTTTACAACGGGGTAATTGTGTTGCAATAGTTTACACACAGCACAAGTAAGCTTGATTTTGAATGTTAAATTGAATAAACAAAGATACATATTACACAAAATAGCACAAATAAATACAATAGAATAAAATATATAAATGAAATAGACTGCTTTATTTTTTCAGGTAGGTCTAACATTCAGGTAAGAAACTGAATAAAAAAACGCAAAGTGGCTAAATAAATTTAAAATTACATTGGATAATGTTTTTTGCAAAAAATTAAATAGTTTCATATAAAACCATTAAAGTTACACAAGTTGATCAGTCAAGAGCAGTGTGATTGTTTGTCTTTTTGGAGTTTGACTTTGAATAACAAATGACTGCGGTCCCTTTAAGAACTGGCGCACTCATGGATTCTGAACACTGTTCCTGTTACTCATTCTTCATTTCTACCTGAATTGTTTAAGACTGTGTTTACATACTCTTCAAAATGTGCACTGAGAATTTGTTTGAGTGTATTTGACCAATAATAAGCAGGAAAAAGAAGCACATATTTGCACTTGTATGTCAGAGGGGGCTTTATTACGGTGTGTGTGTGTGCGCGCTTCAGATGTGAGCCTGAAATCTGCGGGGATTCGTAGAATTATGTGCAATCCCGCGCGAAATTCAGACCGATCACACACACTAACACTAACACGCTGTCGTAAGGAAAAGTCCAGCAGAACGCGCGTCCGTCGTGTTCAGAGGTTAACCGGCTGAATGAGAATATATGCGGCTGCGCGTCAACTCGCTGTCGGTCAGAGAGGAGAGGAGAGGAGAGGAGAGCAGCTGGGATCGATTGTGTAGGCTGAGCAGGCTATCGTATCTTTACAGATATTTCAGTATCGATATTTTTGACAACACTAGTTGCACTGTGCCGACCCAGGCTTTTAAAAGTGAAATAAATCCACACTTCAGAGCCGCTTACCGGGCTTCCATGACTAAAAGAACAAGCGGGCGCGCCGGCGCGCGGAAGCACCGGAAATCAGGTGGCCATGGAAACCAAAACTTGCGCGCTTGGAACCGAAGATCGGAACCGAAAATAAATTTTCTAAACGATTCCAATGGAATCGTTATTTTTTTAAACGGTTCCAAGTTAGAACCGGTTCTCGATGCCCAACCCTACTCACGTCACATCTACGTTCTCAAGCTCAGTCTGAGCCTGCGCAGTTCGCTCAGCCATCAGGAAGTGAGTGCTCCTTTACTGACATCACTTAACGCCGTAGAAGTCAATGGGATAGCTCTGTCCATGTGCCAGATGTGTGCACCTGCTTAACCAGTACATGTCCGGGCCCATCTGAAGTTTGCTAGAGAGCATGTGGATGGTCCAGAAGAGAATTGGGAGAATGTCAGATGAAACCAAAATATAACTTTTTGGTAAAAAAACTCAACTTGTCGTGTTTGGAGGTGAAAGAATGCTGAGTTGCACCATACCTACTGTGAAGTTTGTGGTTGGAAACATCATGCTTTGGGGCTGTTTTTCTGCAAAGGGACCAGGACCTCTAATCTGTGTAAAGGAAAGAATGAATGGGGCCATATATTGTGAGATTTCTAGTAAAAACCTCCTTCCATCAGCAAGGGCATTGAAGATGAAACGTGGCTGGGTCTTTCAGCATGACAATAATCCCAAACACACCGCCCGGGAGAGGCTTCATAAGAAGCATTTCAAGGTCCTGCAGTGGCCTAGCCAGTCTCCAGATCTCAACCCCATATAACATCTTTGGAGGGAGTTGAAATTCCGTGTTGCCCAGCAAAGCCCCAAAACATCACTGCTCTAGAGGAGATCTGCATGGAAGAAAAGATTTAAATCTGATTCAAGTTATGTGTTTTTCTCACTTATCACACAAGCCGACAGAAAGCAAGTTAATGCGTTTACATGCAGCGCAAAACCGCACTGGTCTCCATCAAGAGGGTAGGGGACCTGCAGGCATTTTCGGTTGACAAAGCGTGCCTGGAATTCGGGCCGGGTGACTCTCACGTGATCCTGAGACCCCGGCCTGGATATGTGCCCAAGGTTCCCACCACTCCGTTCAGAGACCAGGTGGTGAACCTGCAAGCACTGCCCTTGGAGGAGGCAGACCCAGCCTTGGCACTGCTCTGTCCAGTACGTGCTCTTCGCGCTTACGTAGACAGGACGTGGTGTTTCAGGACGTCAGACCAGCTCTTTGTCTGTTATTGTGGGAAGCTGATAGGGAAGGCTCTCTCAAAGCAAAGGTTGTCTCACTGGATAGTGGACACCATTGTTTTGGCATACCAGCAACTCGGAGTGTGGCCTCCTCTTGGGCTTTAGCGCATGGCGCTCCGCTGACAGACATCTGCAGAGCTACCGGCTGGGCGACACCGAACACATTTGCCAGATTTTACAATCTCCGAGTGGAGCCTGTATCCGACTATGTACTCGCCTCTACAAGTGGCCGGTAATGGATTGGCTCAGGTGTCTTCTCCTTGCTCGCCATTCCACTCCACGGACTGATACGTGCAATATTCTTCTCAGGGGAGCTTCTCCGGAAGCCCTGAGCTCCTCCAGCACTGCCGACGCCAATAAGTCTGCCCTACTCAGCCCAGACATTCGTGTCCGGGCAGGTGCCACATGTGCATGGTTCCCCCTCCGGGCGACCCCCATATGTGTATTTCCACCGTAAGCCTCCCTGGCTGGTACCCCAGCGATCTTCCTTATGTAGCCTTAGTGGGTCATAGGTGTATTCTAAGTCCTCCCTACGGGTAGGCACTTGGCGCATATCTCCTACTGGAATATATGCCTCCCAGTGTACCTTGGTATCTCCTGTGTTAAGTGGAGGCCTTCGACCATACTAGTCTTACGTCAGGGCACTCGCGCTTGCACAGGGCACTGGAAGACAGCTGAGTGGCGTCTTTGTATTGGGACCTCCATTCGTCAGTCACTTACGTTACTCGGAGTGACTCAATGAAAGGGAACGTCTCGGTTACGTATGTAACCCTCATTCCCTGAGGAGGGAATGGAGACGTAACGTCCCTCTGCCACATCCGCTGTACCGCTGGAACGGGAGTTCAACTTGGCTCCTCAACTGGTAAAACATAATGCGATCATGCAAGCTACTTCCTTATATACCCATGTAAATAAGTATTTGGTCTTAATCACTCACCCCGAATGTAATGTACAGTTTTTTTTAGTTATAGTATGATAAGTATTACTTTTAGTTATTAAAATGTACTTTAACTTAACACATTCTCTCTGTGGTGATGCCGGTGTTATGGATCAAATGGGGATCATGTTAACTGGGGACATCCACGTACATACAAATAATTTGACCTGGCTTTCCAGCAGATGTTAGACAACAACAGAAGAATATAATAATAAACCCATGCCTTCCCACAAACTACATCCATGCTTAAACTGTGTGAAATATGTGAGAACAGACTCCACTTCATTGAAAATCACATTAAAAAAATCTGTCACAACATCTGCTGGGAATCTAGGTAAAATTATTTTGAAATGGCAATCTATAAAGTGTGCTAAACTAAATTTTACTCTACTCTTTAATTTCCAGGACACCTAAAATCTTTGATGACTTGAGAACAAAGATGAACAGATTGAACTTAGATTTTGACAGAAATCATCAGAAACTCACTCGTCAAATAAAGGTGCTGAAGGGCATCACTGATGAATTTGAATCCATGCACAAGAACACGACAGTGGGCAGTTTGGTCGGATCATCAATCGGAGCAGCAGGAGGAATCACATCTATAGCTGGTCTGGCTCTGGCCCCGTTCACATTTGGCGCTTCTTTAGCTCTCACTGTTGGTGGAGCTGTTGTTGGAGCAGCCGGAGGACTAACAGGTATAGTATCTAACAGCATTAACACGGACCAGCAGACAAACCTGCGTGAGACTATTGAGAAGATCACCAGTGATTTCCTGAACACAATCAAAGTAATGACTGAGAGTCTGAATACAATTAATAACAGCACAGAAGACATACGTCAGATGGTGCAGCAGGAGATAATTTATATACCAGCAAGGATGACAGAAAAGGCTGATGGTGTTTCTGCCTTTACTGGACTTCCTAAAGCTGAAACTCATCAAAAGAGTTTTTTTGAAAAAAATGTTGTTAACAAAGGCCTCAAGGTTTGTTCAGGCACTGTCAAAACAATTAGTTCATCTACAAAGATTGTCAAAAATGCTCATTTGTCTGCAAAGGCTGTCAAAGCTGCTCGATTGTCTTCAAATGCTGCCCAAACTGCCCGTGTGTCTGCGCAGGCTGCAAAAGCTACCCGTGCATTGAGGATCAGTGCTGTAACCTCAGCTGTGTTTGTTGTTCTTGATGTTGTTTCTATAGTTCAAGATTCAATAGAGATCTCTGAAATCAATCAATCAGCAGACCCTGAAAAAGCCAAAAAAATCACATCAGAAACTGTGAAATTTATTCATCAGATGAGAGAAACAGTGGCTCAATTTCAGAAGATTCTAGATGAAATTAAAGAGGAAAGAGACATTGCTATCAAAGAGTTTGAGAACGAGATAAAATGTGGCACTTCTTTCCTGGGCAGGCAAAACCGTAATGTTTTATTTGTAAAGATCATTGTCTTCATCATCGTTGTTCTTGTTTTGCTTGTTCTCTGTTTCTTTCTCTTCACACATTAACCAATCATTCTGGGATTTGGATTTAGTTTAACTACATGCGATGTGCAGGTGTCCATATTAGTTGTTGTTTTTTGTTATATTACCATAGTGTAATGTAATGTGGTAACCTCCACTATAGAGAGAACTGTCATGAGTTTGACTGTACTTCTGGCTTTAATATAATTATTACAAGATGACATCAAGGGGTAAACAATATATTTTGGTTAAAAAAAAAAAAAACGGCCAAAGGATGATGTCAGACACTATTCGCTGTTACCCGTGCTCTCGCCCGTCTCATTCTGTCTCTTCTCCAACCTGTGTTCAGACTCTTCTGCAGCTCTTTCGGTACTCTTGCCTCGCCAAACTGAATTATCCCGTAGTTTTGACATGACAACATGTGACTTTCTATTCTTTCTATCTGTTGAAACCTGTAAAAAGTGTGTACGCAGCATAGCACAGGAAGTCATGATTATGTAAAATAACGCGATCACCAACATTAATATATAAATAATATAGATCATCCTGTTATTATTCTGTATCCTGTATAAGTTTAATAATCATCAGCTTAATTATTCTACCATTGAGCAAGAAGCCTTTTCTCTGTTATTGTTCCTACATCACTGTGAGGTCTACCTTGAATGTACATGGACCACAATCCTCTTGTGTTTTTATCTCGAATGTAAAACCAAAATCAGTGTTTTGATGTGAAGGACTCTAAATCAAACACATAAAGGGTATTGATAATGTTTTGGCTGATGCTCTTTCGAGAGTGTCTGGTTTATGTTGTTTCTGTATCGCCAATATTTAGGGCTGCGTGATAAATCATATTTTAATCGCGATAACAATATCTGCTTCTCTCTATTGATTTCAAATAATCATCACGATATTGACCTGCTCTTTATTTATTCTTAAAACTTGTTTTCTTTGGGGCATTTGCCTCTTGCATTTGGTAACAGGCCTCCACTAGCAGTCATGCTTGTGGTTGGCAGATGTAAAGAGCTTTAATCCCCCAAATACAGATTTTTCCTGAAAAGTATTTACTTTCTTCCCGGTGTTTTACTTAATCTGTGCAATCTGGCAACCCTCTGCACATGCTCCCTCTAAATGCGAAAGGAGCGCTGATGATCTGAAAACAAATGTGCGCTGGAGTTTGGCATCTCCACAGCGAAATCATACTTCAGTGAAAGTGTCATACAGCCAGTCTTTGTTTCTTCACAAGACACCTGTGCTATTCTGCCCTACAAAGCAAAAAGGCAGTAACTACGCAGAGTGCAGAACTGAGAAAAATGACTTTAAAGTTATCCTGTCATCCAGCCTAAGTAGTTGTAGGTAGATTATTGGACATGTGGCTTTTTTGTTACTTTATATTAGTTTTATTTTTGTACATATCAATCCTCATTTTTAATTTGGTATTTTACCCCTATTTTGCAGTTACTGTATTCTTGCTTTGTATTACTTACCAAAAACGTGGCACCATGCCAAGGAAAAAGGCAGTAACTACAGATTCTCCAAGAACTATTTTGCCACAACTTGGGCTCTGGGTGTGTTAGATATATTACTGTATTTTACTGTATTTGAAATAATTGGAACCATTTGTTTTTCTGAACATGGATATACCAAACCCAAATTAATTTGACCATTTTAGGTCAATATTTTCCACCCGGAAGCTGTTCTGGTGCTGAAACGGCTGCTTAAAGTCTCACATTGCTAAGCTGTATCAAGGCCCAAATGGGGACAATTTATTTTGAATAGGACCACATTATTATGTGTGAGTATTAGATTAATGTGTCTCTGGGGGTGTTTCTCAATCTGTAATGTAGTATCTGCTATACCTACAAATCACATTCATGTTAAAGCATTGCAAAACAACTTTTCTTTGGAGCAATATAGGCAAGTTAAACTCCAATTCAACAGAGCAAAACAAAATCATGTTGCCTAAGTGTTTCTAACGCTTTTTGTACTCTTATGATGATAACTAAGATAAACAAGTTGATGATTTTATATGGTGCAGTATCTGTTTCAGTAGGTTTATAAACATAAAGTACTGAATGAAATGAATACATGGGACAGATATTTCAAATTAGTAAACATACATTTAATAATAGATTGTGTGTGTGTATATATATATATAAATAAATAAATAAATAAATAAATAAATAAATAAATGAATGAATGAATGAATAAATAAATAAATAATGATGATAATAATAATACAAATAATTGATGAACACCACATTTCATATGGTTATTACTCCTCATCCTCCAAAACATTGCTCACAGGCAGGGAATACCAGAACACCCTCCTGTTTGGTGGCATGAGGTGACAAAGATTACAGAGGATGTCTCTCTTCTTGACCTCCTCAACCCCTCTATTCTGTGGTCGCAAAAGAGTGGGCACCTTCAGCGAGAATTTCTTCATGAGGAAGTCCAATTCCATAAATTCATTCTCCGTATGGGACAGCTTGTAAAAGAGGCTCTTGGAGCCACGCCGCACCTGTATCTCCGCCATCTCCCCAAGCTTTGGTGCTTGCGCTTTCTTGACCTTGACGGTGGAGTGGCCATCCCTCCAATCTAGCACATTGGCATTCTCCAATTTGATAACATCCACCTTCCTGGAGTTGGAGCTTGCCACAACACTCACAAAGTCCTCAAAGTCGTAGACCACACCACCTGGACGGCTCCTCATTTGCTGCTCGACACCATGGTGGAAACTGTCTGCGCTCATGAACGTGTGTCCCCTCTCAAAAAACTTTAGTGTGATGTCCTCCTGTGAAATGGTGTCACTGTTCACAAGAGTGACAAGTGAGGATAGAAGGCACCAGTTCTTATTCTGTGCACTGCAGTTGTCCACCCAGAATATGGTGTGGCGTACATCCCGCTCCTTCTCCAATGCAGTTGTATATGCTGATGTAATTTCCGCGGCACTTCGCCCAGCCATTCCCTCGTGCCACAATACAGAGATGGTGTTTTTTTTGTTTGTTTTTTTCCCCACTGAGGCAAATGTTTCGTGGTATGCCACGATGCGACGAGTAAATACTGCTGACTTGACTCCTGGCATCCGTGGCAGCATTATCACCTTCTGGAGGTCCACACTCCGAACTGATGTCATGTCCGGCCAGTCCCTCTCTGCATCTGCCTGGTAGCTTTGGCGGCTCTCTAGGGCAGACTGCTTATGTTTGTTCCACCTTAGGCACTCTGGGAAATCTGAGCTTTCAGTCTCCCCTGTGTGGCAGTTCACATGTTCTGCATGTTCCAAACAGTCCTCACATTGCTCCTCCCCAAGTTTGGCAAAGCTGATTTTTTTGTCTTTTACCATCTTCCTGTATGCTTCATAGGAGCAGGCGTTTCCTTTATCCAGGTAGTCTGAATGCATCATCTTAATTGTGATGTCACTTGGCAGGTACCGTCGATTTGGGGCATGCTCCCGTCTGTAATGGCTCACACAAGGATGGAAGGACTCAATGTGGTCATCAAGGGTCTTCACGTCTATCTTGTTGACTGCAGCCTGCCTTCCTCTCTGGTCCTTGGATGGAACCAGTGGCCTGGTGTTCGACTTCCCCATCATGGAAATAACGAGACTGTCATTTTTAGGGTGGTAGCCCAATGATGACAGGAAAAACATTTTGCAGACCTGTCTTGGCTCTCCTTTCTGGTTTTGCAGGCGGTAGATAAATGAGCGGCCACGGCGACTTTCTGGGCCGGTTGTTATTCTTTTGGTTGGCATTGGGGTAACTGAGTAAAACATCCATGATCGTCTTTCTGTGTAGGTCATCTCCCAGTACTGACTCCATATCTCCCTCCGTCTTTCCTCTGAAATATGGTCTGTACACCTTCTTCGACATTTGGCACCACATGGCTCTCTCATTGGTGGTCGACGTGATTCAACATCAGGCTGTGGCCCTGGCTGTGGCTCTGGCTGGGGCTCTGGCTGGGGCTCTGGCTGGGGCTCTTGCACTTGTTCTCCTGGGTCTCCAAGTTCCACTTCAGTCTGTGCCATCGTAGGGGTTGGGACATAATCTAGGTCTGTAATGTCATCATATAAGCTGTCCACGCTGGTGGTATCCAGGAAAGTGTCCAGGATGGTCCACTCCATTGTTTCAGCGGGGGGCAGGACTTGCTGCCTCTTTGATGGAATACCTACATGTGTATCTTAAATGAAAAAGAGAGAAAATTAGTGGCATGAATGTAAATCCACATCTGTCTGTGTCTGTCTGTCTGTCTGTGTAGGCTACTGCAACAAATTATTATTATTATTATTATTAGTATTATTAGTATTTATTATTAATTATTATTATATGGACCTACAGGACAACATCTTCACTCTGATCAACATATGTAGGCTATATATCGATGTCTGTATATCATAATATTTAATTGTACAGGGAATAATTTTAATAAAGTTTAATTAATTAATAAATGCCTAAATAATGACTAACACAATAATAAATTAATAATTTTTAACCCTTAATGAAAATGAAGAAAGAAAAGCCAACATACAAAAAACGCAGCCTGGCTTTATAAGTTACATTAGGTTGTAAGTTGTATTATCCTACAATAATAGGATAAAACAGAAGCTTGCAGTAATGCAGAGGGAAACATTTTCATAGGTTAATATAATTAAGGGGAATCCAAATTAAATATATAATTTTATATTTAGAAGAACAAACCGTGCAATAAATAAATGCTTAGGAACAGGAACCAATGTGTTGAGCCTGAGCGCTAAGGGGGGTCGTAAATAACTGCCGACTCGCTCTGCAGAAGTTTGTTTTTGTTGAAAGCATGATGCTTACAGTAAAGAGAAAGGTGTCAGTTTTGCTCACAACTCACTAATTTCTTTAAACAGCGGACATAGTCTTCAAACAGCGGACGCGAAGAGAGTGCGTTTTAAGTTGAACAGACACCTGTTGCCGTTT
This sequence comes from Pseudorasbora parva, assembly GCF_024679245.1. Classification (NCBI taxonomy): domain Eukaryota; kingdom Metazoa; phylum Chordata; class Actinopteri; order Cypriniformes; family Gobionidae; genus Pseudorasbora; species Pseudorasbora parva. The sequence continues at coordinate 65,881,116 of NC_090172.1, read as the reverse complement.
CTCTGTCTGTTCGTTAGTAAGATAATTCGAAAAGTACTGTACGGATTTGGATGACATTTTCGGACAACATGGGTATTAGGACAAGGAACAGATGACTACATTTTGGTGGTGATCCGGAACACGGGACATTTGGAATTTGTAATGCTACATTGACCGCGGTTATTATGCTCTCCGAGTGCTTTTCTAGTTATTGAATATTTTTCCACCGCTGATTGGATTATAACTTTGTGTCATGAACAACAAAATGATGACATGGCATCGGCGATGATGTGAAGTTACAGAGGATAAAGTTACAGCTAGGAGCAGGGAGGATCAGGGGGAGGTAAGCAAAGCTATTTGAAACATCGCCTGTTAATTAGCATAATGCTTTCTGAATGGACCTCTGAGAGGAAGTCCCGCCCTGGCGGCTGACAGGTGTTTATATTGTGATAGCCTAGCCTCTAAATGTTTAATCTGTCACTGTTACTTACCATTCTCCGGGTATTTTCTTTTCAACGCCAGTTCGACCATCTTCTTTCCCCTGCTTTGTGCCATCTCAAACAAAATTTGTGGGAAGTTAGAAGGGTGAAATCGCAAATGTTAAAACCGTCTCGTGAGGATGCCGCTAAATCAGCTGTGTGTGTTCACCATGGAAACAGTAACTGCGCTGCGTAGCAACACGGTTATTTTTTGTTGGGTAAAACAAAACAAGAATACAGTAATGGATGTTACTGTACTCATGCTTTGTTTCACTAGGCCTTTTTGCAGTTACTGTACAAACGACTACCATTTTTCACCAAAACGACACACATTTGAGATAATATTTTTTGTCACATAACAAAGGATGCCTTGAATGTCATGAAAATGATAATAACTCATTTTTGACCAAAAATGCAGTTACTGCCTTTTTGTTTTGTAGGGCAGTATTTGTGTGACTAAATCTGCCATGATCAAACCTTCAGCGATGAATTTCAACAAATGCGACAGATCTCCGCCTTATAGGTTGCGAAGGTTCATTAAATTCTGCAAACAGTGTGACAATTTATTCGGGAAAATTGTAATGTTACAGTAATGTTACAGTATGGTTTATTGTGTTTACGGAGTTTGGTCTTTTATATCACTGAATTAAGCCACGTTAAGCGTTTTTCACGTTAAGCTTTTTAGAATGTCTCAGGGACATTCATCTTATTTAGGCTTGTCGATAAATCAATTAATCGTACGATAAAAAAAATGAGCTCTATAATTTTTACAGCTGCGATTATATCCATTTGCAGGCTTGTTTGTTTTCCTCGTCTCTCTCGTTGACGGAGCGCGCGCCTTGTTTGGTGAGGTGTTTAAACCAAGCGGCAACCTCCCGCGATCTCTCTTGAAGCCAATACGGAAGTAATGTAAACTGCAATTCCTCAACTGGCCACTAGGGACAGGCTCCAGAAGGGAGCAGAATCTCATTGAGCCCCATGTTAAAATTCTCAACTTTAAAGCAGAAAAAAACATGTTTACAGCCTGGTACAAATTGTGGTTTTGGCTTATAAGGCTAATTTTGATCTTCATGACAACTCTAAGGGGGGTGAATTTTTTTATAACTCATTCGTTTACGTTATATAAAGCCTTAAGGTTCTGCATAATTAAGGGCGTGGTTACAAGTGGACAGCCATTTATATGCCGTCTATAGTTATTGCGTCACCTCAGCTCCGCGCACATCCCGCCTTTTTGCCCATTTTCTGTTATCCGGGAGTGACACGCGATGACTCGCTCACAAGATGGCAACGCCCAGCTCGCCCATACTTTAAGCTTCAGAGCGGCTTATCGGAATCCTATGGGTGACGTCACGGACACTACGTCCATATTTTTTTACAGTCTATGGTTTAAACTCAGTGCAAACCGGGTGCAGTGTGATGAGACGTCATGCTCGGACAGATTCGCCTGAACTCGTGCTTCTTCGCAAAGTTACAAAATTTGACGTGCACAGCGCCAAGTGAAATGGGGCTCGCTCACTCCGCATTGACGTCATTTTTGCTCAGAGATGGTCAAGTCAAGTGAATTGTGCATAATTACAAGATATAACTTTTTGTTTTAATGCTGTGTCCTAAATTTTTGAAAATTAAGTTGTATATCATGCTGAAGTACATTTCTGGAGTGTTAACGGTTAAAACAAAAAAACAAAAACAAGAACCGTACAGAACTGAACTGTGGGTTTTGTGAACCGTGCCACCCCTAATTTGCACCTCATCGGTTGCAGTTTTCATCCATATTATTTATAGTTTTTGATCGTTTTGTTCATTTATTGTAGATATTTTAAATATTTTCCGTTTTCAGTGTTAAATAGTCTTCATAAATAAAAGTTTATTGATCTTTGAAAAAATATACCTGCATTATTGTGCCATTTATCGTTATTTTAGATGAAAATGGTCTCAGAATTACAATATTATCGCTTATCGCAATAATTTCTTTCTCTATATATATGCATTACGAATTTGTAGGGCAATCTGAATCTGTTGTCGCCATTGTTCTTTTTGTCTCTATCTCATTGTCTCATTTGCAAACGAATTGTGTTGCTTTAAAAATGTAATATGAATATAGATTACAAATGTTCACCAAAACCATGTGTTTTGTATTGATTTACTATCTAACGGAGTTATCATAGTTGGTTAAAGAAAGTCGGTGTGCCACCTACAGGCCTTTTGGGTGTAGTGTAGGTTGGTAAAGAACATGTAAAATGGCCATAACTACATTTCCCCTTTTTGATAGAATAATCATGATTAATAATTGTGATTATAATTTTGGGCAAAATAATCACGATTATCAGTTTAACCATTATCGTGAAGCCCTACTAATATTATTTGCTCTGTGACTCTAAACCCTACCACTTTTACTTGGCCATTTTGTTTTGTATGTTACTTTTGTTTTTTCCTCTTTAGTTTCCTTTCTGCTTTTCGATGGCATTGTCTCTGCCCAAGAATAAAGTGGACAGGTTAAATGTCACATGACCTTCATTGAGCAACACTTAGATAACTCGATGTTCAGACACCCCAGGTAAGAATGTGAACGCCACCCTTTGTATGTTTCTATTTCTAAGTTAGCGCGTTTGATGCTACAGATTTGATTTCTTTTATTTTTCATTTGGCAGGTTAGAGGTTGAATTACAAGTTAGACTCCATTTTGTTTTGTTCTTTTCTTTGGCATCACTAATTGCGTCCCTTTTCTCTTGGGTTTAATTATTAGCTTTACATTGGAAATATTTGCTTATTTTTTTCTTTTTATCATCATTATTATTGTGCTTATCCACATTTTTTGTACCTATGTTTTCACTTTTGTATAATAAATCACTTTTATAACGCCTTACTTTGTTTTGTGTCGTCTCTTTCCACCACCATCACTGCAAATTTTATCATAACCTCAATGTTAAATTCTGACCCAAAGAGGTCATAGAAAGCGGTGCTTCGGGAAACCTGCCTATGGTTTGCACTTCTGACCAGGTTTGGGTGGTTGTATCTTAGTTTGTCCATGATGGTGAACAGGCAAACAGCGGTTGTTAATGGCATCACAAGCATTTTTTTGCATAATATTGGTCTTTAGAAAGGCTAACTTTACACCGTTCTTTTTTAGACCAACTATGAACCATGTACACCTTGAACTTTTGATCACTGATACAAATGTGTTTGTTTTTGTTGTTGTTGTTGATGGTGCCATGATTATTGGAGATTCCTTTAATTGTATTGGATATTTACTCCTTCTGCCTCCAGGCAAAGGCCCTCCTCATTCGCTCCTCAACAATGCAAGTGGCTGTGTGTTTAGATACTGGTCCTGTAGGACTTTCACATAGCATCCTCTCCAACAGCATCCAGGTCCTTGTGTACAGACAAAAAGACAATATTATTTCTTATTTCTAGGCAAGAAAATAAAGAAAATGTTTGCATTTTGTCACTCGTTTTACCTTTTTTGTTGTTGAGAAAAATACATTGGTAACACGTAACACTTGTTGAATCGCTCCATCAATAGGAAGATAATTACAATAATAAATGAAGATCAAGAGCCCAACCAAAGGGAACACTGATCTCCATTATGGTGACTTCAAACTAAAACATTTTAGGAAAATCAATACTAGTTTATCAACATTAGTTTACCTCTGCCCCTTAGTGAGTTTCCCACCCCTGTTGTAAGTGAAAGAGAAAGAAAAAGATGAAGAGGCAGAGTTTTTACTGTTGTTTTAAGCTTAATTTGGTGTAACTTTAAAATATATAGTCTTACATCTTTTATTTGTGTTACGCAAGTTTTAAAAACATACTGTTGAATTTTTGAGCATGTCATTGTCAGGTGTATTTTAGTTCTTATTGCTTCGCTGTAAAAACACAAGCATTTGTTACCCAGTGAGCTCCATCCGGCCGTCACTGCAAGAGAGATGCAGATAAAGAGACAATCCATCCGTTTTGAGACCGCGCTCAGAGTGAACAGGAAGTCACAGAGTGTTTCTGTTTCAGCACATGCAGGTCAAGCTTTAACTCACTTCTCCGGTCGAGCTGGTTTCATTACATCGTTTATTGGGACGCATCGCTTCAGTGCAGAAAGGTTGGGGTAATGTGATGATGTCAATGTTTAAGATGCAATTAGAGTTTTTTTTTTTACAGTAGTTATACTGAAACTAGACTGAATGGGGTGAAAATGTAAAAAAAAAATATATATTTTTTTAAGACTTTGTTTGGAGTAACTAAATTTTTTTGAATAATTGTGATATTTAATATATTATTGTGATATTTAATTTCATTCGAAAATGTCCTTAAACAGCTGAACATATAAAATGCGACTGACTAGGGGTCTGAGTCGGCAACTGTCGTCCCGGTGGGAATTTCGATGGAGATCAACTCGATCCCATTGGCTAATAGACTAGGACACTGTAACTCTGCCTCCCACCCTGATCCATCTTCACTTTCTTTTTCCTTGCTAGATTCAGCCACCTTAGAGACTGAATCTTCGTCACACATAAACTGTGATCCGTCGCCTCTGTTGCCTTAGGCTTTTGGCTTGCTTAGTTGGGGACACTAAATATTCAACCAATATTACTGATCTGCCCGCACTGACACTATATGAGAACTGAAACTAATTCTGAATCAAATTCTGTATTATTTTTTCTGTTACCACTATGAAGCTGCTTTGAAACAATCTTGCATTGTAAAAAGTGGTGTATAAATAAATATGGCTAGACTTGACAGTTGTCCCACCCATCCTCCCTCTCTCACCTCCACTATCTAGCTCTGCCAGTCCTCCAGGTCTGCCTCAGCTGTTCTCCTACAGCCCTTGATCTTCCAGAGTTACCCTGCAATGCAGTGAAGCCTCAGAGCCAGCACTTACCAGCCTTGCCAGATTGAGTGGATCCTTCAGCTCAGCCTCCGAACCTCTAAATCTCTCATTCCACCTCGGCCTGTTGACCTGTAGCTCCACCTTGCCCTCGGTGCCACCAGAAACCCTTGACTTTGCGGCTTCACCAAGTTCCCTCATCCCTACAGCTGACCAAACCCCTGCGCCACAGATTTATGATCCTCCTGCTGTGCTTCGGATCTTCGGATCCTCCTTTCCCCCTCGTCCTTGCAAGCACCGGCTCCGCCGCAGGTCTCAGTAGTTCTAGTTCTATCTCGGCTTTGCCCAGGCCTCCAGTGCCAGCAATGTCACTTGATCCCATCAGCTCTGTCATTGCCTGGAGATCCCCTGAGATTGGCTCCGTCTCTGTCGGTCATCCCACAGAGGTCGTTGACCATGCCTACTCCTCCCAGTTGTGGCTGTCATCACCACTGTGCTTTGGGTCTGTACAATCCGGCCACTCTTCCTGTCACTTTTTCACCCCCTACTCTGAGGGGCATTATGCCACAGTTATGTTCAGTTTGTTTTCATTTTCATGGACCTTCAGTTTGTTGTCATTAGACATATGCATTCCTATGGTCTAATTTTTGGCCACAATCTGTCACCATGGACACTATCCTCATTCATCACAGCTGTTCATCATTTTAGTCAATCATCTGTGTATTTAAGCTCCTGCTTGTTTTCAGTTCATTGTCTGGTATTGTTTGTGCACCAGCATACGTGTTTCGCATGTTGGCTTGTTATTTGGATCTTATTAAGAAACCCTGTGTTCTCTTCATCTTCTTTGAACCTGACTGTTACAGTATCTGTAATATTACGTTATTTGAATAATATAACACTATATTGTGATTTCAATCAGTGATAAGTTTTTTCCCCCCCAAAAAATATATATTTATTGGCATTTTGTGCAGATACAAAATCGTGTATCCACCAATCAGGCATCCAGTTCTTACCACATCCCTAATACTGTGTTGGTCTTTTGCTGCCAAAACAGCCCTGACCCATCAAGGCATGGACTCCACTAGACCCCTGAAGGTGTGCTGTGGTATCTGGCACCAATATGTTAGCAGATACTTAAAGTCCTGTAAGTTGTGAGGTGGGCCTCCATGGATCGGACTTGTTTCTCCAGCACATCCCACATAAGCTCAATCTGATTGAGATCTGGGGAATGTGGAGGCAAAGTCAACACCTCAAACTCGTGCTCCTCAAACCAATCCTGAACCATTTTTGCTTTGTTGCGAGCACATTATCCTGCTGGAAGAGCCACAGCTACTAGGGAAAACCGCTTCCATGAAAGGGTGTACATGGTTTACAACATTGCTTAGGTAGGTGTAGCGTGTCAAAGTAACATCCACATGGAAGGAATGACCCAAGGTTTCCCAGCAGAACATTGCCCAAAGCATCACACACATTCTTCCCATAGTGCATCCTGGTGCCATGTGTTCCCCCCAGCGATTTACTTGTAAAAAAATAAAAAAATAAAAAACGTGATTCATCAGATCAGGCCAACTTCTTCCATTGCTGCGTGGTCCAGTTCTGATGCTCACGTGCCGCTGTTGGTGCTTTCGGCGGGGTCAGGGGTCAGCATGGCACCCTGACTGGTCTATGCCTATGCAGCCTCATATGCACCAAACTGAGCTGCTCTGTGTATTCTGACAGCTTTCTATCAGAACCAGCATTAACTTCTGGAGCAGTTTGAGCTCCAGTAGCTCGTCTGTTTGATCGGACCACACGGGCCAGCCTTCACTCCCCACGTGCATCAATAAGCCTTGGCCGCTTATTGACCCTGTGGCCGGTTCTCCACTGTTCCTTCCTTGGAGCACTTTTGATAGATACTGACCACTGCAGCCTGGGAACAGCCCACAAGAGCTGCAGTTTTGGAGATGCTCTGACCCAGTCGTCTAGCCGTCACAATTTGGCCCTTGTCAAACTCGCTCAAATCCTTACGCTTGCCCATTTTTCCTGCTTCTAACACATCAACTTTGAGGACAAAATGTCCACTTGCTGCCTAATATATCCCACCCACTAACAGGAGCCGTGATGAAGAGATCATCAGTGTTATTCACTTCACCTGGTCATAATGTTATGCCTTGATGGTGTATTTAAAAATAAAATAAACCACAGCTGTGCTTTTCTCCACAATCACCTCCACATTTTATATATATATATATATATATATATATATATATATATATATATATATATATATATATATATATATAGTTTTTACAACAAAAAAAAAGTAACTTGTGTTTTATTAATCGTAGCAACAATGGCAGCATTCAATGATCCCCGCTGGCGCGACTGTATGGAGCAACCTCCCGAAAATGAGTAAGAGAATGTTTTTATGCATACTTCCTTTATTCAGAGAATCATTGAGTGTTTTTTTGTTGTTGTTTTTGTCAGCTACCATTAACAAACAGAATGTACAGTATAAGTATACTGCTAATTCTTAAAAAATATTTTTCTCTCTAGATTTTCTTTTAAATGTCTAGAAAATGATGTGGACAAACTCTTTAAGAATGATTATCCTCAAACCCAGCAGTGCATGGACAGACTGTGCGCTGTCATGAACACATTTGAAGAAGATTTGAGTCGTGCTGCTACAGGCTCTAAGCATGGAAAAAACTCAAAAATAACTGGAGGGATCATGATGGGTTTGGGAATTGCTTTAGCTCCGTTTACTCTGGGAGCTTCTGCCGTTGTTGCCGGAGCTGGAGCAGCAGTGGTCACCGGCGGTGCAATTGGTAGTGGAGTCTGGAACAAAAAGAAATCAAGCATGCAGACACAATTTAAAGAAGACTTTGAAGCTGAACTGGAGCAATTTCATAGTCAAATATTCTGTATGAACGGCAAGATGAAAGCCATTAATCAGCTTATTGAGGAAATAATGAGAGACATTAATAACCCAAAGCATGAGGTCAGTTATTTAGGTAAATATTTTGACTCCGCCTATGAATTATCACGATTCATACGGATATATGACATTGGTGGATTGGCTGCGAAGATCTCTGAAACTGTGTGTTTGACTGGAACACTTACAGGAATCGTTGCTCGGGTCCAATCTGGGCTTGACAGACTCTTAAGCAGCAGTGATACCAAAGAGCTCGATGACATGAAGGAGAAAATTCAAATGTTACAAAACATTGTCAACCTGACAAAGTGAAATAATATAAATTAACTGTTAAAAATGTCAGTGTAAAATGACATTATTCCAGGTTAATAATTGCTTTACTTTCACTGTAATTTCACAATAGGACTTTGGTATCTAACTGCACTAAAAAGTGCTGTTGTAGGAAAATCATAGTTTTACTGTGAGTTTACCGCAAACAGAAATGACTGTAAACAAACAACATCATACTGTATTTCTACAGTGCATATGTACTATGACATACCCAGCATGCAGTGCGGCATGAATAGATTATACTGTGATTATTCTTGATTTGGTTTATCTGTCCTGATGTACTTATTTTTACTTTGCTTTTGGCAGTTTGTTTGTGTATTTGTATTATTTGTTGAGTGTCCCCATTGTTGTGTTTTGTACGTCGAGTATTAATGTCTGCGCATCATTAGGTGATGTTTATAAGATGCTTTCATATTTCACAGATGAATCTCATCCATTGATTTATTATTGTGAAAGATTCATTTATAAACAGTTCTGAATGCTAAGATTTATAAATAAACAGTTCATGCCAAGATTAGTTTGGCTAAACTATTTCATATTCTAGCTTGTCATCAAATGTTTTTATTTTTATTTTTTATTTGTCAGATTTATGACTTGGCTAGATCAGAAATTTCCATATGAATACAGAGGATGCCAAGATGGTCTTTATACGTTGTGTTCATTGGTTTTTAAATTTAATACGGAAAGTAGAAAATCAAAAAAAAGGGCTAATTTATTCAACCGTTCAGTGTCTTCTCCCTCCTTTCATTTCAAACCAGAGGACACTGCCACTCCTGCAGCCCTCTCAACTACTTTTACTTTTTCACACACTCCTCGGCCTATTGGGAGGGGTGGGGGTACTGGTTTGCTTATCTCAAATGATTGGAAATTTGATCCCTTACCATCTCTATCGGCCAGTTCATTTGAATCGCACTCAATCACTATTAGAGCCCTGCACGGGCCTCAAATCTAGGCCCTAGCCCGGCCCGGGCCCGAGACGCTGAGGCCCTAGCCCGGCCCGTGTCCGACAGCTTATCAAAATTCTCGGCCCGAGTCCGACTGGAGCCCGTTTTTTTTTTTTTTTTTTTTTTTTTTTTTTTTTTACATTGTTGCAGCCATTAAAATAGTTCTGTTTTGTTTTTAATGTCAAAGTAGTTATTTTTCGTTTCGTTTCTTTAGTAAGTTAATTTAGAAAAATGTTTAGAGCATTTTTTTGTTTGTTAAATTAAAGTTTTAATTTTTTTAAGTGACGACCAAAAGCGGCCAGCGGCCGACAGTGAGTTAACCGCATATTTAATTAATTTAGTCTCTCAAATCAACTCTTGACTTGTCTTGCCTATAATAAAATCCATAAAACACTTCAAGCATCACAATGTTAGTTAATTTCGCCAACTATTACCACCAGTAGCCTAAAAGGCATTTTTGACGAGCTGAGGCAGGCTGATTCTGCTCGCGGCTCTCGCAAACGGAGCTAAACAAATAAAATAAAAAAAGCACATGCAGGTTGTCTTATAGCCTACCTTACACCTACGCAAATGAATATAAATCCCATCTTCAATTCCCGGGGTATATGCTCATTTAACGGAGTTTACAGCAACGGAAGCAAAAGATTAAGATGCATTTTATTCAGCAGCTTATTTCAGATTCAAATACCACATAAGAGAGCGCGACGCACTGGTAAGATAATGATCTCATTCATCTCATTCATTTTTATTGAAGATGATGGTGTTTTTGACTATCTTAGACTTATTTTAAGTTTCATTTACGGCCATTTGCGTTGGCTTGCATTAGTCATTTGCGGCGATGCGTGTTGCAGCACCATCATATCTATCTGACTACAACATATAGCCCATAAAACATTGTGACACATAATGACATAATGTTTGAAAGTCTGTAGGTTAACATAAATGCAGATATGCCTAATTGTAATAATAAAAGACAACATAGCCTAATTATCGATTTTGAAATATTAAACCAGTCAATACAGAACGAATTATTCTGTAGCCTTTTGCCGTCAATACCATGGATATGGCATGGGCCGGCTACTGCCGAAGTTGTCTTTGCTGTATCAATAGGCAATATATTTATATTTAACATGAAGTATAGGGCTTCCCTGTACATTAATAGCACCAGACGCCCCGCGGATGACACGCAACAGAAACGCCATGCTCACACCACGCTTGCAGTGTGTCTCCGTGCTGAAGAAAGGCGCGCTGCTGCTGGCGCGGACTCTGAACCTATGCTCTGAACACTGTGCGAGCCATCTTAACAGTTGCGTTAGCTATTATGGTCTCGTGTTGTTTCCACCAGCGCAGAACTAATTGTTCCTTTTAATTGATAAAATAAATATAAAACGAAGGAGAAGCCTATAAAAAGGCCCGAAGCCCGGCCCGCGTTTTAGGTATGACATGAAAATTGGCCCGAAGCCCGGCCCGAGGGGCGTAAAAAAGTCGGGGCCCGTCGGGCTCGGGCATAAATGCAGGGCTTTAATCACTATTACTCACCCTGTTAAAATCCATGTGGTAGTGGTCTATCGTCCTCCAGGTCACCTCGGTAACTTTGTGAAGGAGTTGGATGTGTTCTTTTCTAGCTTCCCTGAGGATGGCACTCCTCTGATTCTGCTTGGTGACTTCAACATCCATCTTGATAAACACCTAGCCGCAGACTTCAGCACTCTACTGACTTCATTTGACCTTAAGTTAGTATCTACTACGGCTACTCACAGATCAGGTAACCAATTAGACCTCGTCTACACACGCAACTGCTCCACGGACAACACTTTAGTTACTCCATTACACACCTCAGACCACTTTCTCATCACTCTTAACATCATACTGGCTCCTGGCACAACACACACTCCTTCGCTGTTTACCTTTTGGCGTAATCTACGCTCCCTCTCTCCCTCTCGCCTATCCACTATGGTTTCCTCTTCACTCCCTCCACCTGCTCAGTTCTCAGCACTGGACACTAACAGTGCTACCGACACTCTTTGCTCCACTCTAACATCCTCCTTAGACAGTTTTTGCCCCCTTTCATCCAGACCAGCCCGCCCCACCCCATCTGCCCCCTGGCTGTCTGAAGTTCTCTGTGAACATCGCTCTGGACTCAGGGCGGCAGAGAGGAAGTGCCGGAAATCTGACTCTCGCACACTCTTTAAAACATTCTCCTCTCTCCTTTGTCCTCCTCCTCCCCCTCCTTCATCAACTCTTACAGCTGATGACTTTGCATCATTTTTCACAAACAAAACATCTCTCATCAGCAAACAGTTCTCCTCATCACAAACTGACACGCACATCTCAACAACTAACACGAACACGCTTCCATCCTTCTCTCCGCTCTCCGAGGCAGATATTTCTAAACTCATCCTTTCCAATCACCCTTCTACCTGTCCACTTGATCCTATACCCACTCACCTCCTTCAGGCCATTTCTTCTTCAATCACTCCTGCACTCACTCACATTGTCAACACTTCTCTTCACACGGGAACCTTTCCCACAGCATTTAAGCAGGCTCGGGTAACCCCACTGCTTAAGAAACCCTCTCTGAATCCACGACTTTTAGAAAGTGAAGTGTCTAAGTCACATTATCTAGATACTGGGGTTCCCCAGGGCTCAGTCCTTGGACCATTTCTCTTCTCATCTACATGTCATCATTAGGTTCTGTCATTCAGAAACACGGCTTCTCCTATCACTGCTATGCTGATGACACTCAACTCTACTTCTCATTTCAACCAGATGATCCTACAGTCAGTGTTCGTATCGCTGCCTGTCTGACAGACATTTCTGACTGGATGAAAGAGCATCATCTTAAACTCAATCTTGCAAAAACAGAATTACTTGTTTTCTCAACCAACCCAGCACTTCATCAAAATTTCTCCATTCAGCTTGGTTCATCAACCATAACTCCATCAAGGACAGCCAGGAACCTTGGAGTTGTGATTGATGACCAGTTAAACTTCACATTACTGCAACAGCCCGGTCCTGCAGATTTGCTTTATACAACATTAGAAAGATTAGACCCTTCCTATCAGAACAGGCTGCACAACTCCTGGTTCAAGCTCTTGTTCTCTCCAGACTGGACTATTGTAATGCTCTTCTGGCTGGGCTTCCAGCATGCACTATCAAACCCTTGCAGCTGATCCAGAATGCAGCGGCGAGAGTGGTCTTTAATGAGCCGAAGAGAGCGCATGTCACGCCTCTCTTCATCAAACTGCACTGGTTGCCAATGGCTGCTCGCATCAAATTCAAGGCACTGGTGCTAAAAAGTAGCCACCAGCTCTGCACCAATAACTCGTTCAGACGTACACACCCTCCAGAAGCTTGCGTTCTGCAAGTGAACGTCACCTCAAGGATTCCATCCCAAAGAGGCATGAAATCTCTCTCACAGACCTTTTCCTGGACCGATCCCACCTGGTGAAATGACCTGCTGATCTCAATTTGAGCAGCCGAGTCTGTAGCCATTTTCAAAAAAACATCCTAAGACACATCTTTTCCAGCTGCACCTGACCAATAAAGAATAGCATCTAACTATCTAATTATTTTTTTGTTTGTTTATATATATATATATATATATATATATATATATATATATATATATATATATATATATATATATATATATAAAACATGTGTAATGTACTATGTGTACTTCGCTCAATTAATTGGGACTTGTTACAGCACTTGCAGGTTGTTGCCCTTGTTTGTTTCGTTGCTTCTATTGCTCTCCTCATTTTAACTCGCTTTGGATAAAAGCATCTGGTAAATGATTAAATGTAAGATTTGCAGCTGCTACTACTCATTTCTCTTCTCTTCTGCCTTATGTAAAATCTAATTGGTTAGACTAACTTAAAAAAACTGCAAAATGACTGCCTTAAAAATCAACCAAAGGAAAAGATTAGATACAAAGTACTTGATAATTTACTTTAGATTTACTCTTGACTTAGTATAGCTAATATTCTTGCTACCGTTGTTGAGTTTTCCACATGCTGAATGTTGAAGTGTACGTTTGTGTGTGAAAAACAAGAATTATCAAGATATTGTCACAAATATTGTTATATTCCAAGAGGCCAAGCACAGGGAACACTGATCTCCATAATGGTGACTTCAAACAAGAACATTTATGAAAAAACAACATAAATTTATAAAGTCAGCTTATGTGATGTTCTCTATTTTTTCTGTTGTATTGACAATTCAACATTTAAGATGACTTTGGGAAATGAGTAAATGCAAACAGAGAAAAATAAGTGGAGGACATGAGAGTAATTTATAATTTGTAATTTATAATAATATTTTCAGTATTACTCAGAAGTCTAGTTTCAAATATAATTCCTTTGAAGTTTTGGTGCTTTATGTAACACTGTGTAGTGTAAATGATAAATCCCTTCTGACATTTGTGTTGGCTACTGTCTACAGGCCACCAGGGCACAATACAGACTTTATCAAAGAATTTGCTAGTTTTGTATCGGAGTTAGTATTAGCTGTAGATAAAGTACTAATTGTTGGGGATTTTAATATCCACGTAGACAATGAAAAAGACGCATTGGGATTGGCATTTAGAGACATTCTAAACTCTATTGGAGTTAGACAACACGTATCAGGACCCACTCATCGCCTTAATCATACTTTAGATCTAATAATGTCACATGGAATAAATGTTGATACTGTTAAAATTCTGCAGCAGAGCGATGACATCTCAGATCATTACCTAATATCATGTATACTTAATTTACCTAAGGCTGCAAAGCCATCCCCTCGCTTCAAATATGGCAGGACGATAACCGCTGCGACTAAAGATTGCTTTGTACATAATCTTCCTCATCAGTTCCATCTCCTCAGCATTACAGATAGCCAAGAGGAACTTGATGCTGCAACCGAAACTATGGACTCTATCCTTACTAGCACTTTAGACATAGTTGCTCCCCGGCGCTTAAAGAAGATTAAAGCAAATAATCCAACGCCGTGGTACAACGAGCACACTCGGGCCCTTAAAACAGCAGCCAGAAAAATGGAGCGCAGCTGGAAGAAAACAAAACTAGAGGTTTTTCGCAATTTGTGGAAAGAGAGCATGATTGCATACAGAAAGGCCATAAAAACTGCTAGATCTGCTTATTTCTCATCTCTTTTAGAAGAAAACAAACACAACCCTAAGTATTTATTCGATACAGTGGCTAAATTATCAAAAAATAAAGCTTCAGCTTCTGACGTTTGTAAACAACACAGCAGTAATGACTTTATGAACTTCTTTACTAGTAAGATTGATAATATTAGGAATAAAATTATAACCATGCAGCCGTCTATTACAGTATCACTTCAGACAGAGCATTGTAGGGTCACTGAGGAAAAATTACACTCATTCACTGCTATAGGAGGAGAAGAATTGGCTAAACTTGTAAAATCATCAAAATCAACAACATGTATGCTTGACCCTATACCGACTAGGCTATTAAAAGAGATACTTCCAGAGGTCATAGATCCTCTGCTTAATATCATTAATTCATCTTTGACATTAGGATATGTACCGAAAACTTTTAAGTTGGCTATAATTAAACCACTTATTAAAAAAACACAACTTGATCCTAAAGAATTAGTCAATTACAGGCCAATCTCGAATCTACCGTTTCTATCAAAAATACTAGAAAAGGCCGTGTCTTCACAATTATGTTCTTTTTTAGAAAGAAATGGTATATGTGAGGATTTCCAGTCAGGATTTAGACCGTATCATAGCACTGAGACTGCTCTAATTAGAGTTACAAATGATTTACTCTTATCATCTGATCGTGGTTGTATTTCTCTATTAGTGTTACTCGATCTTAGCGCTGCATTTGATACTATCGATCACAATATTCTTCTGAATAGACTCGAAAATTATGTTGGCGTTAGTGGAACTGCTTTGGCATGGTTTAAATCGTACTTATCTGACCGTTATCAGTTTGTAGCAGTAAATGAAGAGATGTCACACCGATCACGAGTTCAGTCTGGAGTACCGCAAGGCTCAGTGTTAGGACCGTTGCTTTTCACCCTGTATATGCTACCACTGGGAGATATCATTAGGAAACATGGCGTTAGTTTTCATTGTTATGCTGACGATACTCAGCTCTATATTTCCTCACGCCCGGATGAAACCTACCAATTCACAAGATTAACAGAATGCATAGCTGATATAAAAAATTGGATGAATAGTAATTTTCTGCAACTTAATTCAGATAAAACTGAATTTTTAATTATTGGACAGAAAAGCTCCACAAGTAGTAACCGAGAATACTGTCTAACACTTGATGACTGCTCTGTCAAGCCCTCGTCGTCAGTAAGGAACCTGGGTGTGCTCTTTGATACCAATCTTTCATTTGAAAGCCACGTTTCTAGCATCTGTAAAACCGCATTCTATCATCTTAAAAATATATCTAAATTACGGCACATGCTTTCAATGCAAAATGCTGAACAGTTAGTACATGCGTTCATGAGCTCAAGGCTAGATTATTGTAATGCTCTACTGGGTGGTTGCCCTGCTCGCTTAATAAACAAACTCCAGCTAGTCCAAAATGCAGCAGATAGAGTTCTTACTAGAACCAGGAAGTATGATCATATTAGTCCAGTTCTGTCAACACTGCACTGACTCCCTATTAAACATCGCATACATTTTAAAATCTTGCTTATTACTTACAAAGCACTAAATAGTTTAGCTCCGCGGTACTTAAGCGAGCTCTTAACGCATTATACCCCATCACGTCGATTGCGGTCTCAAAACTCTGGCCAGTTGATAATACCTAGAATATCTAAATCAACTGCAGGCGGTCGATCATTTTCCTATTTAGCTCCTAAACTCTGGAACAGTCTTCCTAGCATTGTTCGGGAAGCAGACACACTCTGTCAGTTTAAATCTAGACTAAAAACACATCTCTTTACTATGGCATACACATAGAACATTTTTAACTTTCATTATTCAATTCAATTGACTGATTGTTAGGCTGCATTAACTAGGTCAGCCGGAACCGGGAACACTTCCCATAACACCTGATGTACTCGTTACATCATCAGAAGAGCGGCATCTACGCTAATGTTAGTCTCTCTGTTTATCCCGAGGTTTATCCCGGATCTGGGCCCTGTCCGGATCGGATGGTGGACCTGCCTGGACATGACCAACGCATCCTGGAGTGTCTGCTGAGCCGTGTCAAATGGTGTCTCCTCCGAATTTGCCTCACTGGCACGACATGCTCAAAACCCGTCTTCGGCGCAATAATTCCGATCTTTCATGTATTCATACTCTTGTGTAATTGACGCCCCATCCTAAATAAATCTGTCTCTTCCGTGATACCCTGAAAATTTTGAATAATCCGATCTAATATGATTTCCGACCTGTAAGGTTGCCAGAATAATAATCTTACACGGTGTGTTAATAGGCCAGAGGAGAACTGGCACCCCGACTGAGTCTGGTTTCTCCCAAGGTTTATTTTTCTCCATCATGCCCCGATGGAGTTTTGGTTCCTTGCCACTGTCGCCTTTGGCTTGGCTTGCTCAGTTGGGGACACTAAAAATATGATTAAAGTTATTCAACTTATTATACAAATAAAATATATGAATTAGGTCTTATTTAATTCTATAAACTATAATACTGATCTGCCAACATTGTCGCTATATGATAAATTAAAATAAGCTGATAACATCACTGTTTTCTCCAGTACGGCTGTACAGCCAAATCTAATTTTGTCGCAATATTACCCTGTTTGACACTGTGAAGCTGCTTTGACACAATCGTGATTGTAAAAGCGCTATATAAATAAAGTTGATTGATTGATTGATTGAGAGAAAGAATTAAGAATTACCCCACATAAAAAAAGAAAACTTGAAAAAATAGCACTCAAATCAATCAATTAATGTTAACTTGGGTTTTATGAGTAAAAAAAGCCATAGTATGTGAATAATAGAGATTACTAGATTTTTTTTATAACTAGATTTTTTTTCAACTGTTTTATGTGGTTGAGTAATTTAAGATTAGGGAAACAAAATAGCAGCAACTGAAGAGCATTTAGTTATATTTATAGTCCATATTGTTAACATCATCAGTGATAATAAAAGGCAGATTATTCTTCAGCATGTGCTTCAGTAATCTCAACACTAGATGGCCTCAGTGCCGGTGTTAAAAACTGAATGAATATTCCTTAACAAGATGGAATAACAGCACAAAACTTACAGAAACATATTCATACTTATATTCTGGAAAGTTTTCTGTCATGCATTTGACAATAAAGTATTTTTAAATTAAATTAATTTCACTTTTTACATGAACTACATGAGGATCCTCAGTTTGAACTCTTTCTCAGATTCATCATGTAACAGGTGTTATAGGCCTATTCATTTGATAATTTAACGCAAAATCCTTCACTTTGTTATAATCAATTATTTATATTTGTAGTCTGGAAATTATAATTTTAATAATTCATTTAATTTACCCTTTAAATATAAGAATATAAGATTTGTTTATATAGT